>NC_133575.1:41706358-42331358 GCF_048773025.1 Camelus bactrianus
TGCAGGCCCCTGCTGTGCCGGCCTCCCTGCACCTCCCTGTCCCCCCCGCCCTGTCCCCAACAGCCCATCTCAACCAACTACCTTCCCAGCTGGGAAGGAGGAAGCAGCGGGTGGGCCCAGGCACAGAGCCAGAGACCCACTCAGGGAAAGGACTTCTCCCGGGTGGAAGGGGCTGCACGTGTGTACACAGGCCGGCCAAGCTGGAGAGCAGGGGCAGGCACCGAAGGTGAGAGGCGGCGTGGCCAGCACGTGTAGATATGGATGTGGGCTATTGGGGCAGAGCCTAGGATTCCAGCCCTGAGCTACCTGGGCCCAGTGGGCGGGCTCAAGCTGGGCCTCAGCTGACCCTGATTCCCACAGGAGGAAATGGGAGATGAATATTTCCCTCTGGTCTTCCTCGCTGGGGCCTGCTCTGGGTAATGGCAAATGGGGTTCCTGCCCACAGGAACCAGGCCTGAGAGAAGCAAGCATTGCTCTGAGATCTAAAGAGAGCCAGAGAGGGAGGGAGAGAGGGAGAGAAGAAAGGGGAAAAGGAGAAAGGGGCATATGAGAGAGAGAGAGAGAGAGAGAGGAACAGAAAGATAGGAATAATGGCAGTAGCTCCTACCATGTACCGAATAGTTACCATGTGCCCAACACTACTTCTGCCATATTGTTTGATCCTTACACCCCAGTGAGGAATATACTATCTTTATTCCTGTTTCACTGATGGGGAAACTGAGGTTCAGAGAGGTAAAGTGACTTGCTTCAGATCTCACAGCTAGGAGGTGCTAGAGGTGAGATTCGAACCCAGGTCTGCTTGATTCCAAAGCCCATGGTCTTTCCACTGCATCATGCTACCCTTCTGGGATGGGGGAGAGGGAAGGGGAAAAATCAGGCAGGAAAGAGGTGGAGCATGGAGGGGAGGGGAGGAAAGGAGAGAAAAGAAGAGACTAGAGAAGAGAGATCTTTAGGACCCGCGGGTGAGCTGGCACCAATTTGCCTTCCTGGTCTAAGGAGACGAGAATGGCTTTGAGAAAGAGGACCCACTGCCTGGATGCTGGTCAGTGTATGGAAACAGAGCTCATTCTGCTGGCACCCTGGGGCTTCTACCCTCCTGCCTGTGACACCAGATACTCTCAGCCCGGAGGCAGCAAATAGCCCTCTTTCTCAGCTGGTCTGGGTTCCTGTGACTGAATTCCCTTACAGCTATTAATCAAAACAGAAGCCGCCCTCATATTACAAAATGGCTTTTCAACTAGGGCAAGAGCCCAGCCTGAGGGGCAGAAACTGCCTCCGAGCTTCCCGCACCTCCAGTGGCGCCTACTGTCCTCACACTTGCCGACGGTACTGCCCTCTGAAACTCCAGGGGACTTGGGGCATCATCACTCACCCAGTGGACAGCCCCCCAGCAAATGGAAAGGAATCACTCATCCTGAAACACGAATTCCCTTCAACTTGATGGGGGTGAAGGTTAGGGGGGACAGGACACATCTTCAACTCCCCTGGGCCCTGACTTTGAAGCTGCGTCCCTCTTGCCCCACTTTAGGAGGGTCCCCGGGTTGCTGCCTGCCTTGTCTCAGCCTCCTCCACACAGATGCCTTTGCTCCCTTGGCTTAGCACTCCTTCAGCAACTGCTTGCGGCCAGGCCTGTCTCCCAGGCTAGTTCAACAACCGTCCCTCATCCCAGCGCTGGGCTGCTGCTGCAGGGTCCCTGTCTGCCCTGTGCCCACCACAACCCTCACTGCCTCTGGGGACGGGTCTCCCTGCACCTCCCAGGAGGCAGGCTTTTTAAGTCTGTTCCAAATGGCCTACAGGCCCTGGATAGAGAACAAATTGGAACAGCTAAGTGACCAGATCCCCTTTTCCATGCTGTCTGGAACCCACTTCCCAGCTTGGGCTGTGGGGCTTAGCTAAACTAGGCTAGGGACTTTGGCAGAGTAGCAATCAACTCTTTAGTTATTTCTAACTCTTTTCTCTCCTTCCCATCCCTCCACATCTCAATAATACCTAGCACACGGCCTTGCCCATAATCAACAATCATGATTGGTAAATGTTTGGATTTGGAGCTTCCTGTCAGCTCTCAAGGCAAACTCTCTGGACTGGACTTAGGTTCTGGCGCCAGGGGCTGGGGTGGGGGAAGGGCTCATTGCTCCTAGGAACTGGTTGCAGTGAAGGGCACCTCCTCACCTCTGCACCCAAGTAAGTCCTCGTAGGAGCAGGTTGAGGACACCCTCTTCCTGGACTCATGTCTAGGTTAATGGAATGTTAAGACCAGAATCGTCTCCTACCACCTTCCGATGCGGAAACAGAGGTTCTCAAAGGAAAAGACATGCCTAAGGTTTCCCCATGAGTTAGCGGCAGGTCTGGGACTCAGTCAAGCTAGTGGCTTCCAGACCCAGACTCTTTTTGCAGCATCACAATATTTCATTCGTGCAAAAACGTGTTTACTGATTGCCTCTTGACTGTGAGGTCCTGGGCTGGGTGCCGGGAGGTGATGGACCACTTATCCTCAGGGCAGCAGACCTCACTCAAAGCTTCTGGATGCATTGAAAGCACTCAGTGCTCCTGCTCGACATGCAGATTGCCAGGCTCAGTCCCCAGAGATTCTTACTCAATAGGGAGCATCCAGCCCCAGGAATCCTGACTACCCCATTTGGGGAACCCTGCCCCTACGATTTCAAAGGAAAACAAACTGCAAGCTTGCCAAAGGGTTATAGGGACCAGGCTGTGCTCTTCCACCTGTTCTTGAGTCTGTTTCTGTTTCCAATTCGACCTAACCCATCCACGTTTCACCATTTGTTTCAGAGTCGGGGAGGTGGGAATGACCAGATGAGAGTGGCCTCACATGCTACAGTGGAAAGAACGTCACCCTGAGGGTCACGAGACCCAGGTTTGGGTCCCGGCCCTGCCACAGACCAGCGATTGGGGCCTTGAGCAGCAGCAAGTCACTCTCCTGGGCCTGTTTCCGCATCTGTAAATTGGGATATCAATGCCTGCCTCATAAGCTTCCAGAGATGTGGAGAGGATTTTCTGAGCTAAGTAGGCAAGTGCTTTGCAGAAACCATAAAGGGGGATTTGAACAGGGGGCACAAATTCCTCCCAGCAAGAGGGTGAATTTGAAATTCAGGATCGCACGCATCCTGTAGAGTCCACAGTTCCCCAGAAACCCCCAAGGTCTGCCACCAGACTAGGCCGGCTCAGCTATGCCATGGCCAGAGGTGGTGGGCGGAGTCGGGGGCAGCATTACTAACACCTGGGTGGTTTGGTCTCAGCTCCAGGGCTGGAGAGTTGAATCTCCACTTTGTCCCCAGGAAAGAGCACGAGAGGATGAGCTGGTGGCTCCTTCACCAGGAAAAAGGTCAGAGCCTCTGGCTCCATCTTGGCGGCCTAGAGTTTCTCCTGAGGTGTCCCGGAGACAACCTCTGGCTCTCTCTTTAACATACACTTTAGGGTGTAATTTGGGGCTGGGGAGGTTGGAAGAAATGGGGTGGTTGCTTCTGCTCTGAATCTGACTTAGGCCACCAGATCCTCCCTGAAGAGCAGCCGGGGCCCCTGGCGGAGGTGGAGCTTATGCCTGCTCACCGACTGCCCCCTAAGCCCGGGCTACTTGAAGGAAGGCTGGGTCTTCAGGGGCAAAGGCAGGTGGGCAGGCAGCCCTCCCTCTCTCTCTCTCTCCCTCCCCGCCGGCTCGCTACCTACCTCCTTTCCTACAAATTTTCTTGTTGGGCTTTCGGGCGCATTCCTTGGAAATCCGCTTTACTGTAAAATGAATAAAAAACTAAAAAATAACAGGAGGCCTCTGCCCAGGGGCATGCACCCCCCCACCCCCCCAGGCCCCAAGAGCTGCTCTGCAGGCGGCACATGGCAGAGAGCCTGTCCCACCATCTCCTTGTTTCTGTCACTTACCTTAGTGTGACCCCCGCGGGAGGAGGCATCAGCTAGTGAAAGAGGAGGCACCTAAGCACTGCCCACCGGGCTTGCCCCCCAGCCCCCCACACACCCAGCTTCCTCGGCCACACGCACCTACCACCTCTCAGAGCAGGTGGAATGGTGACGGGGGTGGGTGGGCCCGGTGGAGCCAGCATCCTCCCGCGGGCAGCTGCCAGCCGTGACCCATACTCCCCCAGGGGACCCCCAGCCAGCACTCTGGCCCTAGACCTGTCAAAGCTCTCAGGCCTGGCCAGGCCCCTCCTGGTAACAGTTCACTCACACATGGGAGCTCAGACAATGCTGGGAGAGGGAAGAACAGGGAGGAGGAAGGGGGAGGCCAAGCAGAGTGATGGTGAGAAGCCTTTTTACAGACAGACAGAGGCATGCTGCAGGGCACACCACCACATGCAAGCCACAAACACCACGGGGCAGGTGGGAGGCGGGGAGGGCACAGTGCCTGGCCGCACTCACCATCCTCCGTGGGCACATAGACGTTCAGGTAGAGGCAGTCTTCGTTGGGCTCCTGGATGTAAGTAGCCACGATATCCAAGTTGGCCGTGAACCAAACAGGCAGCATGACTTCGGGCACCGCTGTGTGGATGTTCTGGGGGCACACTGGGGGAAAGTGTGTGGCGTTCCGGATGCCCGACCAGGATGGGGGTGGTTCAGGGGGCAGGAAGCGTTTCTCGCCGATTGGGGGAGCTGCGTAGGGCACCCCCAGGTACTGGTCCACAGGCCCCAGGATCTCACTGGGCAGTGGTACCCGGGCACCCCTTAACTTCCCAAAGTGAGTGTTGACCGTGGGTGCTGGGGCCTGGGTACTGGCCCTCAGCACCAAGCTGAGGAACCACAGGGTGAGACACAGGCTCCGGCCAACTGTGGGCTTGGGGCTCAGGGACAGCGAGGGCGGGCCAAGCCGCAGCCACATGTTCTGGGCCGGGGGACTGGCAGGAAAGGCAGATTCCGGGGTCACAGCATCAGCCCGACAGGCAGCCCCTTCATGACCACACTGACTTGAACCTCAAAACTGAGCTCTCGAGGGACACCTACAGGTGCCCAGCACCGTGGAGAGCAGGTCGTCCAAGCACCACAGCTTCAGAAAGGGGACTCCCTCAGGGCCAGACAGGCCTGTGGAAAGAGGGAAGGATGCGTCATCCAAGATGGTTGGGGAGGGCTAGGGAGTCGGGCTTGGGGCCCCGCTGGGCTTGGGCTCTTCTCCTCCTGGGAGGAGGGGTTTCCAGTGCCCGGGTTCCAGGGACCCACAGATGATCTCTGTTGCCAGTCAGAGCCATTCACTGCACCTGGCTGCAGTTGGAAAAGCCAAAGGGGATGGACAGATGGACAGTAGTTGCCACTGCAAGTGCCCAGTCCCCAACTTCAACTCCTCAGCCAATGGAGCTCACTGGGGTCAGCTGGAGCCAGAGGAGCACAGGGAAGTGGAGCTCTGGTCCCCGGGCACACTGTGGGGATACTGAGCTCTCTAGCCCCTGGGACTGTCACCCCACACAGGGACCGCTACATCAGGAGAGGGTAGAATTGAGAACCTCATTCCAGGACGAAGACAGAAGAAGGGAAAGCAGTGGATAGGCAAAGGGTCCCACGGAGAGATCCCCCCTCTTCCTCAGGCAGGGCAGGGGCAGGATGGCCATTCATCAGACTCCCCAGACCATCCTGTACATTTCTCCTCAGCCCTCACTGCTCCTAAATCCTTAAGCCTTGGTCCTTTCTGTAGGCTATCTCTAATTCACATGGGGTGCCAGAAACTGAGGCAGAAAGTGTTCTGCCTAGCACCCTAGGCATTGTGGATGCTCAGCCAGTGTAAAAGAAACAACGGAGTGTGGAGGACACACACTCAGAAACTCAGAGAAATAAACTCACAAAGACTCAAAGAGGGAGTGACAGAGACCAAGCCAGGATCACAGACACTGTGATATTCACTCACAGAGACATACATTCCAAATCCATAGAGATCCCCTCGTACAGTCCCACGTTCTGAGACAGAGAGCTTCACAGAGCCAGAGAATCACAGAGATACATTCAGAGACACACACAGACTTACTGAAACATAATCATACACACCGCATAGGTAAATATCCAAAGACACATGCAGCATGACGGTGACACATAGGTGGAGACAGGAACAGAAATAGCCACACACTCAAGGCACACAGGCCTTCTGACACAATGGTTGTACGGTCAACACATATACACCGGCACACACAGACACTCCCACGTGGACACACACACAATTTCATTTCCCCCCATTTCTCCCGCCTTCCAAGATTGTAGGCCTGTTCCTTTAAGAACTAGCTGAAGGGGTGGGGGAGGGAGATTGGGAACGCCCGGCAATCGGCCACCACGAGAGGGGAATGACAATGTGTGTGTGTGTGTGTGTGTGTGTGTGTGTGTGTGTGTGTGTGTGTGTGTGTGTGTGTGTGTGAGAGAGGGAGAGAGAGAGAGAGAGAGAGAGAGAGAGAGAGAGAGAGAGAGAGAGAGAGAAGAAGAAGAAGAAGAAGAAGAAGAAGAAGAAGAAGGAGGAGGAGGAGAAGGAGGGAGGGCGGGCAAAGCGACTAAAGGGGTGGGGGCTCAGAGGAAATGGGGAGCAAAGTATGGGTGGTTAGATCCCAGACACAGCCCAGAATGCACCCGGGGTTGGGGGAAGGAGGGGAAGGGGAAGGAAGGGGTAGGAGTAGGGAGGTGGGGCAGGAGGGAGTGGGTGTGTGTGTATGTGTGTGTGTGTGTGTGTGTATGTGTGTATTGGGGGGGGATAGTCCGCAGCTGAGTTCACACAATCCCCCCATTCACCGTCTCCATGGCAACTCTGGGGCACAGACCGCTCATTCACACGGCTTCCCCGCCAGCAACCCCCCCCCACACCATTAACCCTTTCAGTGCCACCCCTCCCCGCAAATTCCATTAACCCTTTCAGGATGCCTACCTCTCCAGTAACCCTTCGGCGCCAAATGCCATTCCCCTTTGAGTCAATTCCCTGCAGCCCCTCCCCCGGGAACACCTAGACAAATCGACCGACCCCCAAACGCCCTCTGTACCCTAGGACCCACTGTGAGTCCCCAAGGCCAAGATCTCCATCCTGATCCAACTTGCAATTTGGGAGAAGACAAGGGGAGGCGGCAATGCTGGGGATTAGAATGGCATCTGGAGGTACTTCTGGGGCTGGAGCAGTGTTGGGCGAGGGGCATTGTGCAGGAATGGACTGGTGTTGAGAATTGCAATTTTGGGGGCTACGCGGGTTCAGAATGGTATTGGGGGACGGAGCTGCATTGGAATGGGGGAGGATAGGATAAAGGCCTCTGTTGATGGGGGGGGGCTGCAGAGAGTGGGGGAGGGAGCCTGGCTGTGAGATGCTATGATGGAAGAGGGATGGGGCTGCACTGCGGGGGAGGGGGACTGTCGATGTGCAGTTCAGGAATGGGGCTGGGGGCCCTCAGGAGGGG
This sequence comes from Camelus bactrianus, assembly GCF_048773025.1. NCBI lineage: Eukaryota > Metazoa > Chordata > Mammalia > Artiodactyla > Camelidae > Camelus > Camelus bactrianus. The sequence goes on from NC_133575.1 coordinate 41,713,726, forward strand.
TATTTTGATGAGCATGCGGCCCGGGCTGTGGAAATAGAGGGACCACGGACAGGAGGATGATAGGGATGCGGGATTCAGGGAGGAGGTGGAGAAGAAAAGAGAAGCGGGGGAGGATTGCGGGGTCAGGGATGCCGATGGAGAACATGGGGTTGAGAAGGTTGAGGAGCACTGACTGGGGAGTGGAGGACCCCGGGATGGGGAGAGGACAGGATCGAGGCAAGGTATGGGCAGCTAGAGGATGAGAGACCGGGGCAGGCGGCCTCACCTGTTCCCCGGGCTGTTGCGAGCGACTGAACCGGGCCACGGACCACCCATATCGCTTCCAGGCCAAGGGCTCCGCACCCGAATCCCCGAGATCTGCTCTCCGGCAGCCTGGCTGCTGTGCCCGCGCACCAAGGGGGCGCGCTGCGCGTGCCCGGACACGGGGGGGCGCGGTCCCTGCCATTAACTCCTTTTGTGCCAGAGATGGCTCAAGTCCTGGGGCATGGCCCACTTCCTCTCAGGCTCAAGCATGCTCTGCTTAAGCTCTCTCTCCTTCTCTCTCCCACACACCCCTCAAATCAGACAGGTGATCGTCCCAGGCAGCGAGTCCAAACTTTACCTGCAAAGCTTGAGACCTTGAAACAAAGGGAGAAACTGAGGCACCGCCTGCAGGAGTCTCCAGTCATCCTCCACAAAGACCCGCCTCTGCCTCACTCAGCATCCCTCACCTCTCCTCAGCACCAGTGCTACTCAAGCAGCAACCAGTAGGTTGGTGGGGGGGTGCTTTGCCCTCATCCCGTCACTCTCCCAAAGGTCAGTGCTGTTCCTTTCTGCTGCTTCTGTAGGGGCATGTCAGACTTGGACTGTCAGCATGCCAGTTGTCCGACCATTTCAGTCTCTCCCCTCCAGATCCGGCTGTCTTTGTGTCTTCTGTTTCTGTGTGTCATGCACCTGTCCAGTTTGTTCAGCCCCTGCCCCCAAGCCCCTCTTGAGTGTCCCTTATTCCAGCCAAACCTCCACCCCCATAGCTCCTCAGAATGCTCCTGCCAGGGACAGAACTGGTCAGAAGTAAGCTTCAGTTAGTCACGTTCACCTTTACCGTCGGGGATTTCCATTCCTTGCGCACACAACTCTTAGACTTGGTTAAGTCCCATCTGAGCAAGAGCTTTGTGGACTTTGAAGAGGGATTTAATTTTAAAAAGTTTTATAACTTGGGTATTGACTGATGCTCCTGGTGTTACCAGCACACTTGACACTTCCCAGTGATGATAGAGTACAACTCTACGGCCTGGACGGTGTCCTGAAGTTGTCAAATCATCCGGTACCACCCACCCACGAGGCTGGGGCTGGCCCTCTTCCAGCCCCAGCTGGGCACACCAGAAGACTCCATTGTAGTAAACCGGTTGGCTCTCCTGCAGAGCCTTAGATCTAACGCCCCAAACTTGAAGGCAAGGGGGCTGAGAATGGCCCTGCCACAGCTCCAAATGTGACTCTGCAGCCAGTTTTGCATTTTCTCTACTGTAAAATACGAGTGAGCAGGTCATCCGGGGTAACTGACAAGGTGGGTCGTGTGCAAACAAGCCGTTCCAGCGAGAGCAGAGAAAAGGGTGCTTCCTTTGGCTGGTTTCTTTTCCTCTTAGGACCACACTGTCTGTCCTTCCACCACCTATCTGATGGTGACACTTGCCAACAGAGGGCAATTTTTCATCCCACAAATGTGACTCAGGGAAGTTCTCTGTCTAGGGTACCACTCGGTGCATGACGGGGACCGCACAAGGTGGCAAAAAGAGAAGGCCATGTCCGTCACACCCTCCACCCAGAAGCTTGTTCAAAACCCAGCACATGGGTCAGGTGGAAGGAGAATCAGGTTCCAGTGATTTTTTTCCTCTGGCCCAACGGCCCCTCCCCAACCCCAGTGGTGTACGCTCCCAGGGAGAAAAGCCATACACCAGCCGCACCATCTAGCCGAGGAGGTATGCTGTCCTCATTAAGAGACTAAGGTCCCAACCCTTAATGTGTTGGCAGGTTGGAGAAGGGAAGAGTGGGTAGCGATCCAATTAAGAGTTTTAAAATTTGGGGGGTAGAAGGTAAACAGGGGAGATGATCCCAACAGAATGAAGGCTCTGAGTCATCAGTCCAGCCCCCAACCCAGCTCCGAAAGCCCGCCCTTCCCGGACATGCAAAACTCACACAATCCCTTTGCAAAGAAGCTCTGTGTATTGGGTGCAACAGCTCTGGGGTCTCTATATAAATAATATACAAAACCCAACAGCTCAATGCCTCACATTAACAAAAATACTAAAAACTCATTAAAAATGGAGCCTGAGGGAAGAGCCCCAACCACTACTGGTGCTAGCCCAGGAAGGGGGCTGGGGATTAAGAAGAAAGGGTGGGGCCACATCCAGTGCACAAGCAGTTCCTCCGGGTGGCTCAGTAGCGTCCAAATATGTTGGTACTGGGCTGTGGCTGGGTATCTGTGAAAAACCAGAGATTGTCAGGGGTGCGAGGCCAAGCAGGGGCTGTGGGCATGCATGAGGAGAGCCATTCAGGTACCGAGCGAGGGGATAGAGTGCAACACTTCCCGCACAACCTGGGCTGGAAGCAAGCCACCTCAGCTACTTTGGCCTCCCCCACTGCCCCCACCACGGGGCTCTCCTAGGGGAGGAAGGCGGGCTTACTGGAGAGCTGTTGTTGGAGTTGCCGGACCAAAGCCGCTGTCTGTTGTTGTTGCTGCGTCTGCTGAAGCCCCTGGCGCTGGAACTGAGTTGAAAATGGGAAGTGGAAGATGGAACTCGAACCTTGAGTGTCCTTCTCCATCCTCATGTCGAGGGCCCTGCCTTGCCTCCCACCTTTCCCCCATCTGGTTCACTGGCCTCCTGCCCACCCTGGGCCGCTGTCCCTGAGCCTGGGGCTGGCCGGCAGCTACCTGGGGCTGGGACTGGGGCTGGGGCTGGGGCGGAGCCGCCTGCTGCTGCTGCTGGTGTGCTTGTTGTTGTTGCTGCTGCTGCTGCTGCTGCTGCTGCTGCTGCTGTTGCTGCTGCTGCTGCTGCTGCTGCTGTTGCTGCTGCTGCTGCTGCTGTGAAGACAGAAGAGAGATGCAGGTCTAAGGAGACCATGGGGCTGAGCCTCAGTGGCGGAGGGATGGGGAAAGGAGTGAAGCAGATGGAGGGGACTCTGGGTCCCCTGCCCTCCCTGCTTAGAGAGCTGCAGGGAAAATCAAATCTGGAGTACCCAGCAGACGATCCCCCAACTCTCTCCCACCAGGACCCCTGGGAAAAGGGGGGAGGGGAGGAAACTGGTTTTTAAGCTCCCACTGCATGCCAGCTGCTGCCTCATTGCGCCCTGAGAAGCACCCTTGAGCCCGTGCCTCTCCTCCTTCTCCTCCTCCTCGGGGTCCCAGGTCCCAGATGAAATCCCAGAGCCTCACCCGCAGGATCTGCTGCTGCTGCTGCTGCCGGATGTGGTACTGTTGCTGCTGCTGCTGCTGCTGCTGCTGCTGCTGCTGCTGCTGCTGCTGCTGCTGCTGCTGCTGTTGTTGCTGCTGCTGCTGCTGCTGCTGTTGCTGCTGCTGCTGCTGCTGCTCAGGCAGAATGGAAGCCGACCGGACGCCGGCCTGGACGCCCTGCGCGCCCAGCTGGGCCATGGTGCCTATCATGGGCGTTTGCTGCAGGGTCTGGTGTGAAAACCTACAAGACAAGGAGGTCCAGAGACCAAGGCGTGGGCTGGGGACAGAGGAGGTGGATGAGCCCCAGGTCCCTGACCTGAAAGAAATGTCAACGAGCCATTTCATTCACTCCTCCTGTCACCAAGCGGAAGGGCCCTTTTGCGTTCTGACAGATTTCTCAGTTGGGGAGTGAGGGGCAGAGGCAACACCCTATTTGAATGTCTCCTAACCTTTGTGGTCAGGAACTTCTGAATTCTGCTGTCGCTGTTTTTCTCTTATGAAAATGAAAAACGGTCTGAGTGTGGGCTAGGCCTTTTTTTTTTAAGTTCACCCTTGATTGTTTTATTTTATTTGACTTTTTCCCCCCAGTGGAGGCCCTGGGGATTGAACCCAGGAACTTGTGCACACCAAGCACGTGTTCTACCACTAAGCTATACTCCCCCGCCCCCCAGGCTAGGCATTCTATGAACACTCACTGAAATTGTTTCGGTTATTGTCGTCATTGGGCCCCAATAGCATTTCAGGGTCTTAAAAACTGCTGAGTTCTTCTGCTCCGGACACGTTCCTGACCCTGATCTGAAATCACTGTAACAGGCTACTGGTCTCAAGTCTCCTCTCACCTTCCCTATACATCCTCCCCACGCATTCCATGTTAATCTCTCAAGGCTCCCAACACATCCTATCACTTTCCTGATCAGGAGAGCCCTTTCTGAGATTGTGTCTCAATTCTACACAGAGCACTCAAGGCTCTCTCTCCCCTGCCCACTCCCAGCCTATCCCCTATGACTTCCCTGGCACCAATCTTACACTCCATCCAAGCTCTTTTCCTTCCTGGCCTCCCAGTCACCCATTTCTTCAGGTCCCCATGCCTTTGTTCTTGCTACATCCTCTACCAGGGAACCCTCTCCTTCCCCTCCTCTCCACAAATCCAAATCACAGCTAGCCTTCAAAGGCCAACTCAAGTCTGACCTCCTTCACGAAACTTTCTCTGATGAGTCAGGCTCACAGTGATCTCATCCCACACTTTTCCTGAATTCCCATTTTCCTTCACAGCACACAACTACACAGCTGATTGCATCTGTCAGCACAGTGTTCCTTCAGTGTTCTGTGTCTCATCTCTCCAGCTATAGTGAAAGCTCTTTGTGGTGAGGAACTCTGTATTTTTTAAAAATACTTTTTCTCATCCCACCTGGTCCTAGCATAGTGCTGGCCACACAGTGGACAGTTCATCAACACTTCTAAGTCAGGGACTTTCCTTCTGGTCCACCCCACAGTGTTCTAAACCCTAAGCAGCAGAGCCTCAAGTCAAGGGTACAATGTCTTCACTAAAGCTTGACTAACACTCAGCCTGGTGGGAGAATGTGTTCGCTAGTCCATTCTATTGCTAAATGGCTCGAACAGCATTTTGATGACTCCTTATCCCACAGCGCATCTGTGAACCCCAGGTCTTGCCTTCTCAGAGTCCCGTAAAACATTTCCCCTCTCTGGTCCGAGAAGAAATGCTGGGGAAGCAGGTGTGAGACTATTAGTCGCCAGGGTCCCTTCCGGCTCTGGCATTTTGTGGCGACAGGCTGTGTGGCCGGATAAGTGTTCTTGGCGCCTCCAAAAGTTCTGACCCGTCCCATCACCTCCAGGCACAGGTTGGCCCAGATCAAACGCCTCAGTGTGTCTTCACAGCCTCCGGCTCCCTTGGGTACCTTTGAGTGGAGGTCAGCCCGTGTCCGTAGGTTGGGGCCTGCTGGTGCACATAGCCACTGGGCCGCTGTTGCAGGTGGCGAGTAGGATCTACAAGAGTAGGATTGGTAGAAGGGTGGGTGCTCTGATAAGGCTGGCTGGAGTAGCTGGGGGGCACCATGGTACCTGCGGGGCCTGCGTGTTGCTGTAATCCCACATGAGAAACATAAGGAGTATAGCCCTGGGGGGAGGGAGGAGAGAGGGTGTCAGGGCCAAGAATGCGAAGAGCCACCTGCCTCGAGCTCCCTGAGTCCCACCACCTCGTGCCCTTACCTGGGAGGTCTGCAAACCGTAGGAAGAGCTGGGAGTCATCTGATGGACAGACGACTGTCCCAATATCCCCTGACTCTGCTAAAGGGAAAAAGGAGACCGACTCAAACTCAGGAAATGCTTTCTGCCACCTCGTTGCTTGAATCTCCCACTCTCCGTGTCCTTGTGAAGGTCCCGAGTGTCCCCTCAGTCCTCAAAAGCCCCTCTCCCTGACGGCCCTCCTTACTGCCCCTCTCACTATCTTTGCCTGGAGCTGTTGGCGAAGGCGCTGTCCTTGGGGCACTGCAGGCTGCTGCTGCCGGTACACGGAGGTCTTGTAGGAGGAGGGTTCCAGCCCCATGACGCCAGTCATGGTCGTGGGCAGCACTCCAGGGTAAGGTGGTCGGGTTGGCATCTTCTGCATAGGTAACCGCACAGGGCGGTATGGGTCCACGCGAGGGCCGCCTGGAAAGGGGAGCAGGTGGACCTCTCTAGGTTCCTCATGCCTCATCTCCTGCTCAGTTCCCCAGGCATCCTGAGTTCCTGGGAGCACTGGTATCATTCCCCAGGCAGGAGGGATGTTCAGGTCAGTCCCTCATGCCCCGTGGCTGGCACTCACCTGCCGGTAGTGGCTGGTTCTGGGTATACAGGCCTATGGAGCCCTGCCTGTAGCTAAGGTGGGATATGGAGCCAGGGTTGGCGTGGTGCAGGAGGTCTGGAGGCACTGTCACTCCATAGGGGCCACTGCGGCCCGGGCCCATTCCATAGTCCTGGGTCAACAGCAGAGGATGGAAGTGAGAGGGCTGGGGTGAGGTGGGGTGAGGTGGGGTGCGGGGGGTGGGGACAGGAGCTGGATCGACATGGTTCATTCTTTTCATCTTAAAGGTACATCCCCAGGGCCCCCATCCCTCCCACAAAGTAGACACTGGACAGAATCAGGAAGAGAGAGGGCCTGGGGAAGAGGGGTGACGGGGCGGGGGCACTGACCTCTGTCTTGGCGGCAGGCTGGCTGCGTTTCTTGCCCTTGGTGGACTTCTTCTTGCGTTCCTCAGTGTTGGGTGGGGCAGCCCCAGGTTTGTCGGTTTTGGGGGGTTCTGGAGCCTTTTTCTCAGGCTCCAGCAGGGCAGGGGCAGGGGGCTCTTCATCTTCCGGCGGCAGCGGCAGCGGCTCCAGGTAATAGGCACGGGGCCGCGGCCTCAGGTGCGTGTGGTAGAGCAGCAGCCGCTGTTGCTCCTCTCCGCGGGCCACGCGCCGGTCCACCCGCACTGTTCCAAACCAGCCCCAAGACAGTGGTGCTGATGGCTTCAAGCCCTCAAAAAGATCCCAGGGAGAGATCTTTTGTTTGGTGGAAACCTGCAGACCCTGCTCCAGAAAATGAGAAACAGTGAGCTGTTGAAACTTGGAAAATAGAAGACAGACCTTAAGGATTTGGAGGAGAGGGGAAAGTATCTGTCGGCAGTAAAAGAAAAAAGTCATGGGTAGAGGGGAGAGTATAGCTCAGTGGTAGAGAGCATGCTTAGCATGCATGAGGTCCTGGGTTCAATCCCCAGTACCTCTATTAAAAAATAGATAAAAATAAATAAACCTAATTACCTCCCTGCACCCCCAACCCCCCCCAAAAGTTATGGGTAAATTCAGGGCAGATGATGAGAGGAACACAGACGGACATGGGCACACAGACCACCCCTCCACACACACACGGTGGGGAGGGAGAGAGAATTGAGAGGGGAAGGGTGATGGGGGAGCAGACAGAGACAGACAGACACTGACAGAGGAAGACAGATATAGAAACAGGAAGGCAAAGAGAGAAAAGGCAGTAAAACTAGAGACAGGCAGAGAGAGACAGAGACAGGGAGAGAGGGAAAAACAGGAAGAGAGAGAAAGGCAGAGAGACAGAGACACTCAGAATGACAGACAGAGACAGATGGGCCTGGGAAGGAATAAAGAGGATGGCTAGATGAGTATGCTGGACTTTGGATTTTAAGCTCCACATCCTCTTTTTCCTTTCTCTCTCTCTCTCTATTACACACAAAGATTATGGTTTCTCAACAAATACTGCAACTGACAGAGAGAAGGGAAAGAGAAAACTGCAGAGATGGGTGGGTGGGTGTGGGGAGAGAGAAACGCAGGATGAAAGAGGTACAGGCCGTCAGTCAGGCAGAGAGGTGGGGTGCCAGCTGGGGAAGAGCAGGACAGGAGGTGGGGGGAACAGAGGAAAGAGGAGAGTTGGGTGCTGACAAATGAGTGGTATGTTAACAGGGGAGAGGGGGTGAGGGGAGGTGGGTAGACACCAAGGAAAGAGAGCAAGACTCCCAAGGTGGGGAGAAGAAATGTGAGGAAAATTACGTGATTGGCTCAACACCCCAGGGATGGCTCTCATCAACAGAGCCTGATGAGTCTGTTGTAGCTACAAGGTTAATGCAGGGGAGGCTCCGGCCCAAAGGGGAACAAAGTTGGGGTGGGGCAGGGAGCAGGGGACGGGAAGACAATGGAACGTGCCTCCTTCTTGAAGATGGAGTCGAAGCCAGCAATCTTGTTGCCCTTGGTGTCGATAAGGGAGCCCTGTGGCTCACATGTGATGACATCTCGGGTCGGCTTGGGCAGTGGCAGCAGCTGGCGAACTTTTTCTAGACTGTCTGACTGGCGCTCCCCCAACTCCTTCTGCAGGCACAGGAAAATGGGACAAGAGTTCAAGGACACGGGAAAACAGGAACAGGAATTCTCTGGGGACAGCACAGAAGCCAGCCCCAAGAAGACAGTTAGTCAATCCTTACCATATGAGTAACAAAGAAAACTCGGCTGGCTGGGCAGCGCAAGGGGAGAGTAGCGGGCCTTGGGCAGCACAAGGCCATAGAGGTGGGACCCCCGAAAGCAAGGTCAGGGGAGCGGGAGCCAACACTCCAGGCCCCCAGGTCTCGGCCTTGCCCCCTCCACTAACCTGCAGCTTCTTCACCAGATTCATATAGGCACGTTTGTTTTCCTCCATGCTGCCTTGGGAGATGCTGGACATATCCGCGGCCAGTGTTCCATTGATGAGCACACTCAGCATGTCCAAGACTGTGGTGAAGAGCTCACTGTGGCAGGAAGTCGGGGAGAAAACCAGAGGAGAAAGAAGTTCAGACAGACAGAGAGCTCCAGGTTGGACATAGGCAGGGAGTGGGCGCCAAAACAATGCGGGGAACCCCGGACTGCGGAGTCCACAGTACCAGCCACACCGAATCTTGGTGGGTTGGTCACCTGGTGTGGGGGGAGGGGATCCTCTCGGGTAGCAAACTGGAGGGAGGGGGCGGGGATGCTTTACTTGTTGGACTGCATGTCGACAGTGCCGCTGATGATGATCTCCAGGAGGAGCACAGCCCACTCTGTGGTCTGCTGGGTGCTGCGCTGCACCGTGTCAAACATGCCCCCCACCTGCCGGGGCCACAATGAGTCGGTCAGATGGCTCAGGGGGCAAAGCCCAGCATTTAAGGAAAACTTAGCTTAGAACTTGGGTTGGAGGCGGGACCCCTGAGGTCAATGTTCCAGTTGTACCTATGACTGGCTACATATCCTCAGGCCAAGGACTTAATTCTTGACATCTCTGGGCCTCGGTTTCCTGACTTATAAAATGATAGGAGTTGGACTAGAGAATGTCCAAGATTCCATTCAGCCTTCCACAGTAGGTTTCAAGGGCTGCTTGGACCCAGCCCGAATCTAGGATCCTGAGGTGGGGCCCCTGAAAGGATCCAGTCCCCTTAACCACTTCCAGGTCCTGCATCCTTTAGGAGAGCCTGGGCCCACCATCCTCACCCTCACCTCCCCAGGCTGCGGCTTCTTTGTCTGCGGTCCTCGCCCCACCCCTGGCTTTTTTATCCCCTGCTCCCCTCTCACCAGGTTGAGCCGCAGTTTGAGGGCCTCGTGCATTAGCTGCTTTGGTTTGCAATCATCTAAGTACTGGTCATCTCGCCAATTATTCACAATCTAAGAGAGAAACAAGCACAACACACAGTTCAAGGATCTTCTCATCGCCATGAGAAGCACTCAGGGCATTCATCCGAAAATACTGTGGATTCGGAGTATGTAAGCGGCCTCGTGGCTGCATCCTTGTCTGCCCTCCTGCCCGGCTCCAGGGCCCAGAGACTTGTACCTGGTGCACCTGGCTGTAGAGGGAGGTAAGGAGTCCCTCACGCTGCTCATCCTGCCCTTTGAGACATGTCAGCACGAGGGATAAGAAGGGCTGCTGGCTCAACAGGGACATGCTAGACGGGAGGAACAGAACAGAACAGGACCATGGGTTGGAGATCAGGCAAATTCCAATCTCATTCCTCTGAGCCCTCAGACTCTATTCTCTTAAGATCCAGTTTCACACATAAATGAAAAAGAATCTGAAAAACAATATATACATAGTGGGAGGGTATAGCTCAGGGGTAGAGTGCCCGCTTAGCATGCACAAGGTCCTGCGTTCAATACCCAGTATCTCCATTAAAAAAACAAACAAATGAACAAACAAACCAATTATCTACCCCCTATATATATATGTGTGTGTGTGTGTGTGTGTGTGTGTACGTATAACTAAAACACTTTGCTGTATACCTGAAACTAATACTACGTTGTAAATCAACTATACTTCAAGAAAAGAGACAAAAAGATCTAGCCTCTTGCTCAACCGTACCCACTCTCATCCTCCAACTGTCCACTTTTCTCTGATTTTGCTCCTCACCCCTGTGCCTCAACTTTTCTTCTTCCCTGGGCCTGCCTCTCCTTTCTTCCCCTCAGTCCTGGCGCCCCCACAGCTGCTGTACCTCTTCTGCTTTTGTCGATCACGTTCTTTGCGGGAAGAGGAACCAAGGTGCTGGCCCTTCTCCAGTTCTTCCCCAGCAGCCTTTAACACGTGCCCCTGGACCGAGGTGGGCAGTTTGGCAATGAGAGGCGCCACCAGCCATACACCAGAGCGCTCTAAGGAGCTGGAGAGATGGCAGACAAGGGGTTACAGAAGAGCCAGGCAGGGTTGGAATCATCCATCCTCTCCTCTGCAGACAGACATACCTGGTACCTCCCCATGGCCAAAATCATTCCTGCCACCAGGAGAGACACTCACAAGGGGATGGGGTCTAGTATATTTCTACCCAACCTGAGCACAGGCTTGGTCTTGCTGCTGCTGGGCATGTTGCTCGCAGTGTTTCCAGAAGATGACCCTGTCTCTGCTGATTGCTGGAAAACCTCGATTGTGGCCTTGGCGATGTTCTCTAGGAGGGAATTCATCTCCTGAGGAGGACGAAAGGCACAGGGGTGCTAAGTAGGGAGCTGGGGGCAAAGGAAAAGAGATGGTAGGAGAGCTGAGAGATGAGAATGGAGAAAGGCATCTGTGGAGGTTGATGGGAGGCTAGTAACACCACTCTTCTGGGAGTCATGCCCTCCAGCACCTCAGATTTCTCCCACACCCCACTGTCTTCTCCTTTACATACCTCCTTATGGTTGTGGCCACAGAAACAGCCTCTACCGTCGCCAGTGCCAACCTTCCCCACAGCTCAGAGCCCCAGTGCTCCCAACCCATTTCCCTTATCATCAGTGCCACACGTCTGCCATCTTCCCATCCTGTCTTATCTCCAGAACCCAAAGGTAGGACCTAGGTTCTTCTGTGGTGGCCCACCTCTCTGACATGTGTTGCTGGAAGTGAGCACAGGAAAGACAGGGCCCGGGCACCACTCACATTTTTAGGGGTCTGCTTGATCATGAGCTGCAGCTCCAAGGAAGACTGGCGCATGGTCCACTGGTCCAAGTTCTGCGATAGAGATCCACCCCAGGCTAGTCATCAGCATGTCACCCCAGCCACTCATCACCCAGAGGACAGTTCCTGATCTCTCACAATCTTAAAATCACATACGCCCATGGGTCTGAAGGGACCTCGACGTCCCTTCTTTTGGAAAGATCACACATAAATAATCCAAAATGGCTGCAAAATCTAGCCTACTTGAAAAGCGGTTTTGGAAAGACTTCACATCTTTCCCCAGTTTCCTGTTCCAGAGCCTCACATTCCTTAGCATCAGGAAGTTCTGCTTAATGCTTAACCTAAATCTTTGATGTTGAAGTTGAAGTCTGCCGCTCCTGTTTTAAACCAGCTGCTCAAAGTCCTTTACAGACCCGAAGGCTAGTCTTAGCTAATCTCTCTTCGTCATTATCTCCTCTGGGCTGAACAGGCCTCATTCCTTGAGCTTTTCCACAACGGCTTTCTTTTTCCACCCTCCAGTCACATGAGTGTCTGCAGCACCGTGGCCAGCCAGAAGGGACACAGGCAGACCTAGCTTCATATGCTGACTCTGAACTTAACTAGCTGTGTGAGTTACTTAACCTTGGGCAGGTCACTTCACCTCTTCAAGCCTCAGTTTTCTCACTGGTCGAACAGGGATGCTCAGATCACTTCACAGGTTGTAAAGATTAAATGGGAAGATGTCCCAGGACTATTGAGCAGAGCACCCAGCATGAAGCAGACACTCGACAAGTGGGAGCTCTTCGATAGGGGTGCTACTCGTTACTGAGCCGTGACCAACGTGCCAAACACACAAGGCCAAAACCTAGGTCTCCCGGATGCTATGCCTCCGACGGATAAGCTAGAGTCCTACTCCAGAGAGCTGTGCCCTCACTCACAGTTAACTCTAGAGTCTGGACCATATTGGCTTGACGTGGAAACCCATGCTGGAGTTGTTTATCTCACCATCTTCCACCCACATCCTCATCCGTCCTCCTCCTTAACTCTCCGCCTCTTTCTCTCTCAAGGTTTCCCATCATTTCACCCCACACTCAGGCCCCACCACCTCCTCCAAGAGCCCCGTCACCTTGGCTTACCTGGAGAATACGCTTAATGCGCTGCCGCTGGGGGTTCTCCCCATCCTCGTTGTCTAGCAGTCGATGTGGGTAGCAGATGAGCTGCATGAGGCGCTGGGCCTGGGCACTACTCAACACTGGGTCTTGCAGGTCATTGCTGTCCTCACACAGCGATTTAAGGCAACGTTCTCCTACCCATTCCTGAGGAAGCCGATAATCAGGAGACTGGGGCGACCGGTGAGGGGGTTAGGAATAAGGGGGATGGACCGGGAGTTAGTGAGGGACACGAAGTATGGTCAGGAGGTAGTGGGATCATGGCTGGAAACAGGACGCTATCGCACAGTGGCGCTGAGGAGGTGTGGGGGGACGGTAAGACTGACCTGCTGGCAGATGCTGCGTAGCACGTACTTGGCATAGACATCCAGACTTGCTGTCTCCACAGAGATGTTGCGGCCACCCTGCCTCCGACCGCCACTGCCACCTCCTCCCTCCTCCTCTGGAAGTTCTTCTGTTCCTCCTGTCACAGTGAAGCCCGACCCCTTCAGTTCCGCATCCCCTGTGGTTCACGGGCGGGAGATAGGGAGGGCAGAGTGAGATTCGAACGAATGCTGTGTGGAGACCCGCCCCGGACCCACAGACGCAGCAACTCCCCAAATCCTGCCCTATGGGACAGAAATATACTTCCTGCCCTCCTCTCCTCCCCAAAGGTCAGAGAGACCACCTTCAGGAGAGAGAAAGACTGTCCTTTGTAGTTTAGCTGGCACTCCACCCTATACACACTTCTGGCACCACTCCCTTCCTACCCTCATACCAAGTACAAACACAGCCTTGAGAACAGCAAACACAGCTCCATCCACGATGCGGTTCTGGGAGGCAGCCAGCAGGTGGCGGTCACAGGAGGAGCGGATTCCTACTGTAGGCTTGTCTGGGGAGGGAGCCCAAGTCAGGGGGAAGCAAAAGTAGAAACAGTGGGGGTGGGGCAGCCACCGTTTCTATGGCTGCCTGGCGGGGATCGGGGTCACTTACTTCCGTCCGACTGGCAAGGATTGAGTTGAGGTGTCTTGAAAAGGTGGAGGAGAATACGGCAGGTAAGCCGGGCCCCTGGTTCCGAGTCCTGTTCACTGCAGGCTACAGAGAGGAAGACAAAGCAGGGGGAAAGGATGAAGGCCAACTGTGGGTTTGTGGGTGGTGAGGGGCTAAAAGGGGAGCTGAGGTCAGGTGAAAGGAGGAAAAACAGGACAATGGAGGAGAGGTGGGGCAGCGAACTGGTCTGCAGGATAAAGAGAGTACCTCGAAGGGTCAGGAACCGGAAAGATCAGGGCTGCCAATGCAGGGGTAGAAAGAGGCCCCTCCCAGCCTGAGGCACACCACAGGATTGGCCTCTGCTGCCACCAGAAGCCCCACACCAAACAGCAGCAGCCATCGAGTGTGTATTGGGATGTGGGGTCTAGATATTCTAGGGGTTACAGATTGGTAGTTCACCAGCATTAAGGAGGGAAGGGATGGCCGCGCAGCGAATCAGATCCTCTAAGAGCAAACACTGCCGAGCGATGAGGATGGCGACAAAAGTAGCCAGTGAGTCGTGAAACGACAGGTCACTGACCTGGAGGAAAAAGCAGACATAGGCGGCAACTCAGTATGGCGGGAGGATGCCTACTCAAAGCGCTTTGCCTCCACTCTGCCAGACTCCATCCCTCTGCTCCCCCGATTCTGGAAGCAGACCTCCGCCCTGGGAACTGCCCAGTGCCTGGTGTGCCCCCAGCCCCAGTCTCACATCCACGTTGCAGAGGAGGTCGTTGAAACCACAGGTGCCATTGTTAGAGGAGCAGCACAAGGCCTTAAGCACCCCCAGCCACTCCGCACTCAGCGACTTGCAATAGCCCGTCAGCTCTGCACACAGGATGGCGATGTCATTCACCCTGGGGAGGAGTACAAACGCCCTCAGGAAAAACCTCGTTCTGCAAAACCTCAGACTCATTAAGTTTTCATCTCCACCCCGGCAATCGCCAAGGTTGCAGTACCTCCCGGGCATCTCATCCCTCCCAATATCAGGCGGGAGCGTGGTGCCCATGCCTCACTCAGTACGCCCCATACCTATCGGGATCATGGTGCCCCACACAGACGTGCATAAGGGCATTGCAGACAAAGCTGTAGCGGTTAGCAGGGTTCTCACTAAGACTCTTGCCTAGCCCCGTGTAGGTGAAAGTGTGAGCGGCCGGGTTCTCCAGAGTGTCAATCATGAACTCGGGCGCCCAGCGCATGTTGGATTCTGACGGCTCCACGTTGCAGTAGATGGTGTTCTTCACCTTGGAGCAGAAGTCGCTGCAGGGGTGGGGGACAGGAGAAAGCAGTGTTGAGGAAGATCTGGAGAGGCAGAGGGAGGGTCAGGAAAGGGGGGAAAAGCAAAAAAAAAAAAAAAAAAGGAGAAAGGGAGGGACCAGGGGCCTGAGGACAAGAAAAAGGGAAATGGGACAAAGCAGACTGACTGGGGAGGAAGGGAACCCAGTGAGAATAAGGCGCAGGGGCCTCCCGAGGCAGGGAGGAGGAGTGCAGGCCCCATGGAGATGGGCTGGAGACAGACTGAGGAGGAAGGAGGCCCACTCTCAGGAGCCAAGAACACGTGGAGGACACAGTCCCCAAATGACCCTGCAGAGCAGAAACAGCAGGGTCCTGGGCTGTGCTCTGCTTCTGGGTCGGGTGAGAGCGGGAAGATGGGACGAGGTCCCACTCTCTCTACCCCTTACCTCCCACCTCTCTTACCTGAAGAGCTCCCCAAATTTGCTCTTTAAATGGCTACAGGAGGTGTACAGATCATAGAGATAAGCAAGGATACAGCGTTCCGCAGAGGAGCCATCGGACCGGTTCATCCCATGCTTCACGACGCCACACAGCCTGTCACGAGGGGGCAAGGTCAGGAGGTGTGCCTGGAGCAGCAAAGATGCCCGGCCCTTGGCAATACTCCCCCCATGACTGGACAGCATGCATTTCCCCACTGTGAGAGCCCGGTGTGTTCTCTGCAGGCCACTTCCACTAGCCTCCACCCAAGCCCTGCGTGTTCCGGGTATTTTGAAGGCTGGCTTACCCCTCAAAGACCTGTGCCATCTGGTCCTGGTTGAGGATGAGGCAGGCGTGGTAGTGCCTCAGGACAGCCACAATGCACAGGCACAGGCTGGTAGTGTAGCTGCCCACCAGGTCCGAGGATTTGAGAAGCAACTCGGCCTCCACGACACTCAGTTCATTCAGTAGCTAGCAGAGCAAGTGGTGGATGAGAAACCAGAAGAGGCCTCGCAGGTTACATGCAAACCCCCTTCCCGCCAGGAAACTGGCAAGGCCGGCCCGAGCCACTTCCTAAAGAAGCCACCTCAGTACAGGAGGGCCCCAGTCATATGCCTGTCCTTTATTTTATTCACGAAACACGCCACATCGATGAGGTGACCAGTCTCCAGGATCCAATCCTACGAACTCCACAATGGGAAGACAGTCTGGGCCCAATGCTCAATTCCATCTCTCCAGCCTCCCCAGGGAGCACCTGAGTCTATTCCTGCTGGCTTAGCTCATGGGTCTCTCCCCCCACACTAGTCTCTCAGTCCTTCCAAACAGCCCGCGCCACTGGCCTGAGCTTCTTCCCCTGTCCTCACAAGCCTGTGGAGCACAAACTCCTTCCTCCGCCCTTCTCTTCCCAACTTCCCCACCTGTATGGCAAAGTCGATGAGGCCACTGATGCTGAGTGAATACTCCATGAGGTCGAAGATGAACTGCACGTGCTGCACGAGAGGCAAGTGGTATGACATGCCAAGGGCGAAGCTCGTGATCTGCTCCAGAACGTTCCGGGAGACCTGATAAGGGCAGTGGGAGTGAGATGGGAGCGGAGAGAGGCGGGGAGAACTCAGGAAGCGAGAAAGGATGATGATGGAAAGGGATAAACCTGGGGGGTAGATGGAAGATAAGGAGGAAAGGAGCACAGAACAGGAGGCCAGAATGTGGGAAAGCGGCCTGGACTTAGGCCCATACCTGAGCCGTGACCTGGTGTTGGTCATAATGAGAAAGGTGCTGGAACTTAGCAAAGATGTCCTCAGCAGTGGGGAAGGCTTCAGGCCGGTTGCGTCGCCGCTTCTGCCCATCCTCCCCACCTGAGGGGACAGTTGAAAGGGACCAGTCAGGACAGGGAAGATGACTAGGTGACTGGGGGTGGGGAGGGGGGTATGGAGAGAAGGCTATGGGGGCAGGGAGGGAAAGGGGAAGGAAGGAAGGGAAGGAGGGAGGCAGGGAGGGAAGGAAGGAAGAGGGGACATGGGAAGGGTGGGTCAAGGGAGGGGTGGGTGAGGGGATGAAGGGAAGGGGACAGCGAAGCAAAGGTTTGGAGGACCACAGACTATGTGGACCTTAGAGGAATACGTACAGGGAGGTGCTAGGTGGAGGGAGGGAAGGGAGAGGGAGGGCGGGCAGTATGGGGCTTACTGTGAGGTACCTAAGAATGTCAGGTCTCCAGGATTCAGAGGCACAATAGGAGCAAGCTGGTCTGCAGAGGAGGGGAATGAGGGGGGAAGTTTCAAAAGGACTAGAGCTCTCAGGAGACTCCAAGAGACAGGACATCGGGACATGACTGGGAGTTCCCTACACTGGGGAGGGGAAGACTGACTAGGGCGCTCTTGGGGGGAGATCTGTTTCAGGAGCCTCACACCCACCAGTTTCCGCGGTCCCCTTGCGGTTCAGAACCTTCAGGATATCCTTGGTAATTTTCTTGATGGCATGGCGGGCATCATCGCGCTGCTTTCCCACCCCAAACAGTACGACCAACCGCTGGTTGCACTCATGGCTGCATGACTCCTCCTGCATCCCAGCGGCACCGTCAGACTCCAGTAGGCACGGATCGCTCTCCCTCCTCTTAAAAGCATGCTCCATGCCCCTCAGCATCCCAGTGCTCAAGCCCTTCCCAGCATACCACACCCTCAAGAACAGCTCCAACCCCTCGGCACAGTCCTTGGACAGAAACCTGGGCTCAGAACAGATGGTCGCGAGGTGGTGGGGAACGGTACCTGGGGGATGGGAAAGTGCGTGGCATACTGCACATGCCGCGGCTGGTCATAAAGAACCCCAAGGGTCCCTTCTAGCTTCTCCTTGGGTGGGGGCTTCACCTCCTTCTCAACATCTGGCTTCCCAGGGGATGGACTGCCCTTGCCCTCACAGGGCATAGTAGGGGAGAACAACTAAGAGAGAGGCGAGAGGGCAGAATGTTTAGAGGAAGACAAAGGGATTGGGGGCATAAAGAAATTCCCCAAAGTGGCATCACGGGAGGACCTCAGGAGCCAGATTCTTCCACAGCGGGATCTAACTTACTGAGAAGTCAGGCTTCTCCATGTCCTCAAAGAGCACACTGGAGCTAGGATCGATGTCCATAGACTCTGAGAGCCCTGGATCCTGAGGGCAGAGAACAGATGTGAAGTTGCTTCAGCTCCAGGGGGCTGCTTCCCACCATCAGGAAAAGCTGACCGGGAAGTTGGAGAGAGGAGATCACATTGGGAAAAGCACCAGATCTGGGTCAGGCCTTGACCGGTCACATAATCTCCACAGGCCTTGGTTTCCTTCAGCTTTAAAATGAGGATAAGAATACCTCACAAGTAGGGGGAGGGTATAGATCAGTGGTAGAGTGTGTGCTTAGCATGCACGAGGTCCTGGGTTCAATCCCTAGTACCTCTGTTAATAAATAAATAAAAACAAATAAACCTAATTACCTCCCTCAACAACAACAAAAATTTAAAAAAAGAACACTTTACAAGGATGCTGCGAGGATCAAATTAAAAAAAACTGACATAAGTGGGCTTGGTAAACTGCGAAGCACTAAGATGGTCCTACCCTCGTTACCAGGTAAAGGGTTTTCAGAGGACTCTAGGAACCAGGAAGATGGAACCTCAGAAGAAACTAGGGCAAGGAAAAGCCTGCTCACCTCCAGCTTGCTGCTGCTGCTGCCCTCAGCCTCCTTGCGCTCAGGGTCATCGGCAGGGTCGTCAAAAGGAGAGGGAGGCCGGGGACCAGGGGCTCCAAAGGCAAGGTCCCCTCGGGAGATGAGGGTGCAAGTATACATGTTGTGGGAGAAAACATCATGTCGAATCAGTTCACAGAACAGCAGTACCAGGTTAAAGAATTCTACCCGCTCACTCTCACTCCGGGGGTCCGCTGGAGGCAAGCAATGAGAAAAGATGAGTTAGGGGAGCGGGAAAGAGATGGGAAGAAAGAGAGAGGGACACACCTAAGGCAAGAATAAGAATGATATCCTTCAAAAAAACCTCCAAAATTGTTGAGGGACAAAGTGTGCTCAGTTACCCCACCTCCCACCCGCACACCATCTCATAAAGGAATACAGCATCTCTGTTATTTATACATGAAAATGCTTCAATCATATGCTCTTGTTTTTTTAAAAAAATTTTTTGGGGGGAGGGAGGTAATTATGTTTATTTATTTATTTATTTAGGTTTTTTTTTTTTTTTATTTAATGGAGGTACTAGGGATTGAACCCAGGACCTTGTGAATGCTAAGCACACACTCTACCACTGACCTATACCCTCCCCCCGTATGCTCTTATTTTGATTCTTCTCTTTACTTCTCTACTCTGTTCAACTGTAAGGTGATCAGAGACTAGAATTATGTCCAAAAGTCATTCTGCCTTGAGCTCAAGACAGAATATACCCCAGAAGGCCCTTCACAATGCTTTCTCCTGACAGGGATGAGTAACTGAGTCTCGGGAGAGGTAACAGAGGGTGACAGAGGTCATACTCAGCATGGGAGCCTGTGTGTCCAGAAACTGTAGGAGGACATCCTGGAAAATGGGAGCACTGGGAGCAGAAAGGGAGCCAGAGGCGATGGAACCCTTTTCATCTGAGGCTTCAGATTCTCCACAACGCTGTAAGAGAGAGAGCAAACGGTAAGCTTGGAGGTTTCACTGGTTTCTTCACTCTTTCATGCGCAATCCTTGAACTACTACCAGTTTTGCCTCCACCTCAAGCTTTTCACGTCCACTCCCCCCTTGACTTCCATTTTCTTGACCACCTCCCAGCTGCAGCCTGGATCGCTTCTCTAACTCTGACATTGATCAACTCCTTTCTACTTTCGCCTGATGTCCTCAACTTTCCCTTGAGATTCTCGACCACTTCTTTACTCTCACAACTTCAACTGTGGTCTCACAACCAGCTCAATCTGGCTCCGACCCCAGCTGCCACTGCCCCATTGGCTGACTGCATTCTCTTTTCTCTGCCCCCTCACCTCAGCCTCAATCTCTGCCTGCCTCTTCTCCAGCAGTTTGGCTACCACCATAGCACGATGCCGACCAGAGCGCTTGCAGCTGACAGCCCATTCACACAGTAATGATACCACAGCATCATCATCTGAGGAGATCTGGAGACCAAAGGAAGACAGGGATAAGTAAGGGAGGGTTGGGGACAAAGAGTTGAGTTCCAATTTCCCAATGACTGGGCCCCATCTTAAACCATCGGATGCCCAGTAAGACCATCCGTCTCTTCAGACAGCCCCTGGTTTTAATGCCTCACCATGCCTTCCCCTCATATATACTGCTGCTCTTGCTATGTTATGCACTCCTTCTTGCTTATTACCTCGTGCCCATCCTTGCTAGGCCCCAATCCAAAGATTCGGTTACAAAGGGAGTCAAGTGAATTGCTGAAGTCCGAACGTTCAAAACTATGGCTGTCCAGCACTTCCAAAGTATGGAGCACTCGTCCAATGGTGAAGCCTAAGGAGGGAAAGTGGTAAAGGGGACTTAATTAGAGGTCCAATGTACTCCGAGTCTCAGATCTATATGTCCTTATCATCCCCATTCTTTCCTCAAGCATCCTTCTTACTGTCTGTACTCTGGCACCCACCTGCAGTCGCTTCCTGGCACTTATCAAAAGACCAGCGAACCTCAACAGCCTGTCCCCGCTCCTTGATCTGCTGCTCAATCTCCCGCAACTTTGCACGAACCTGCAGGAAGGAAGGCTTTAAGGATGTAGCAAGGCATACAAAAGGCCGGGGCTCCAGGCTAAAACAAGAGCACCAGACTCCAAGTCACTCTTTCCAAAAGAGTCACTTAAGCCTCTCACATCCCAATCTGGGGGTACCAGGCTACGGGTCAGACTCACCTGCTGAGTGAAGGCACTGTTGCCCTCTGGCATGGGCAGGTTGGAGGGGGCAATTGGCAGGTGGTCAAGTGGTGAGCCAGTCTTGATTCGACTATCAGTCAGTGAGTAGTGCCAAACCAGGGCACTAGGACAACACAGGAGGATGGTCTGCCAAGACAGAAACAGTTAAGTCAAACTCCACTACCATGGCCACCTCTCTAGAATCCCATCATAAGACCCAACCCTTAAATTTCTGATCCCAAGTTATTCTGAATCCCTGGGGTGTCATCAGTCCATTTCTGAGCCCCTCCCCTCATCCACCCTCCTAAAGGGTTTGGACCTACAAGAGAACTAACTAACTGAAAAGGACCTAACACGCCATGAGCGAGAAGCAACACTCTCCAAGCAAGTACTCAGTGCCTACCGTCACCTCCAATTTAGAATCACCCCTGTTCTCCAGGACAAGAACCTAACTCTTCTCAAGATGCCTCTTAATACTTCCTCAGGCCCATATAGTACCTACCTGAAGGATACAGCTGAGGCCAAAAACCAGGGGCCGGTGCTGAGGGCACATAAGCAGGTCACTAAAGGGTGTAGAGGGTGTGCTGCTAGTTGGGGGCTGAGGAGTAGGGGTGGTGGGCAGTGTGCTCGTTGACTGAGTGGACATCACATGAGACGAGTGACTGCTCACGCCATCCAGCTGTAGGGCCAGTCTCCGCGTACAGAAGTACGCAAGGCGGCGAGACAAGTACGCAGACTGAACGAATTCCCCAGAGTACTGTGAAGACATGACCATCAAACCCCCTTAGTTCTCTCCAAGGGACATTGTTCTCACGCTTTATTCCTCCTCACATCCTCCCTAGACCCCCCCCCCCCAATATCCTAGGCCTTACTCGAAGCAGCAAAGGCAGCAGTAGTTTAAGTAATTCATCCTCTCCAGGGCGGATTTTCTCAAAACACTCAAGTACCCAGGTCAGGAACTCATGTCTGTCCAGCATTCCGTCCTATGGGTACCAGGGGTCGGAACAGGGTTAGTTTCACCCAGGGACTCTTACAGAGATGAGATTGATAAAGCAAATGAAAGGACAAAGAGAACCATGAGTGGGGCAAGGTGGCAGGCGGATTCTGTTCTATGCTGGCAGGGTATGAGGGCAGGCTCAATCCCACGCCCCACACGCCACGCCCTCCTTCCTACCTGAAACATGAACATGGCCAGCTTCTCGTTGTAGTCCCACTGCCGGATTGCCACCTCTACATCATGGGGCAAGGGCCCTATAGTGGAACCACAGCCCCCACTTCCAGCAGGCCCTGGCCGGTAGTATTCAGCCATCTTTTGCAGCTGCTCCCATAAGTACTTGGTAATAATCTGAGTCCATTCTAGGGGAAAGATGGGAAAAAGGCGATTTGATCCCGTCCTTCTGCTTAGAACACCTTCTGTCCCCCACCCCACCCCCAATCACCATACTTCTAAATCCTATTCATCCCTTTTAGGCTCTAGTCAAATGCCACCTTCCTAAAGCCTTCCTAGGTGTCCTCAGAAGAAAGACATCTTTAAAAAAAAGTCATCTTTCTGTCCACTGAAGTCTCAAAGAAACTTCTGCCTCTACTTTTGACACTACATCCTATACTTAATCATATGAGTCACACACATGCCTTAGCATCTCTACTAGGCTATAAGCATCCTAAGGGCAGGGGTTGGGTGGTGGTCATCTTTATAGCCCAGTACACACACACACACACACACACGCACAGTAGATACTCAAGATAATTGATGTTTACTGACTGAGTAAATGCAAGATACAAGGAATATAGATGAGGAAGGGGAATAATTTCAAGGATCTCTCTACCACTCCTTGAAGCGATCAATGGTGGGGCCCCTGGTATTAGGAGTTACTCACCCGTGAAGGGGTCAACGACATGTCGCTT
This sequence comes from Camelus bactrianus, assembly GCF_048773025.1. Lineage (NCBI taxonomy): Eukaryota > Metazoa > Chordata > Mammalia > Artiodactyla > Camelidae > Camelus > Camelus bactrianus. The sequence goes on from NC_133575.1 coordinate 41,736,190, forward strand.
CTTAACCTTGGTCTCAGACATTGCTGCATAGTAGGCACAAGTCATCTTAATGAGCCAGGCAGCCCGCATCACAGGCACTGTGTATTTGGCTAAGTACCCAAACACTTCGTCCTTCTTACTGAAAATGGGGACCTGGATGGACATGGCAAATGGTGAGACCTCTGTTACCCCCGTGAGCTAGCATCCATGTAGCTTAATTCAGGAATCGGAGGGTACTTGGTACCCAGGCTCCCCTCCCTGGCCTGAAGAACAGGAAACAGTACCTCACCTTTTTGGCTAGTTGTGTAAGTGGCTTGGTGCCAGCCAGGTCAGTGAACCAGGTGTTAATGGCACTCTGGGATCGTGGAGTCACCAGCCAGAAGTTGTCCTTCTGGTTCACTTGGGGCTTCCTGCGACCAGTGTCAGGGAGGGTGTTACAACGTAACTTCTCTGCAATAATGCTGCTGAAGTTGGAACTGATCTGAGGGAAGAAAACTACACCTCAGGGTGGCAAGAAGGGGCAGAGAAGTGGTCGAGCCTCTGATGGGCAAATGCCAATATGGTAGCATTACGTTTTGAAGGAAAACTCGGCCCTTTAGGTCGTCCCTTTAAGTCTTCCCAACCCAGGGCCTTTGCTCCTTCTCAGATTCTTCCAGCCTTTTCCTTCAGCCTGGCAGGGTTGTCTCACCTTGGCAGGATTGAAGTTGACGTTCTTGGCACTGCCATGTTCATCCCCAGAGACAGCAGGCTGGTTATTGAAACCTTGTTTTACATTCAAGGCCGTGAGTTCATCCTGAGGCAAGAAAACGACATTTTAGCTTTTTTTCCCCTGGGCGGGGAGTGGTGGGAGAGGAGGGCAGAAGAGAAGGGAACAAGGCGGAAATTTTTGAGTAGAACAGACTGTTACTTAAAGCTAGGCCCTTATAGTCATTGGACCCCACCCTCACCCCCACAGTCACTAAGATTCCCAATCCCCCAGAGCTCGCTCCACAGCACTCTTCCCTTGCAAGCAGCCGTAGCTCACCAAGCTGCCTCAGACAACTTTCTGAGGTATGTGTGCGTAGAGGGGGGCGCCTCCAGCGCAGCCCCTACATCACTCCCTATTCGCACCCAGGGACCACTCCTCCGACCCCCGACCCCCAGGTCCTACTCTCCTCCACCAGCCCACTTTACTCTTCCCCCTTTCGGGACTTTCGCTCTCACCAAACCGCCCCGCCCCCCCCTTTCCCGAGCCATCAGTGCTTCCTCCTTTGCCGATCGCTGGCCCCTGGCCCATCGAAAGCCTTGATTTTTGAACGCACCTCCTTCTGTTTGGGATCTTGAGGGTACACATCGGGAGGCCCCAGCCGCGGCCGCTTCAGGGGCCGGTGTTCGTAGCTCAAGATCCCGAAGGCCGCCATCTTACCCAGCCCGTAGCGCCAGAGGCGCCAGCCGGGCCCGGCCGCGGAGGGAGGGGGAGAGGGAGCCGAAAAGGAGGGGGCGGCGGTTGCGAGGACGGCAGCCGAGAGACAACAAGGCGGCACGTTAGAAACTCTCGATCATTGCCGGAAACTACCGAGGGAAACCGAGGGAAGCCGGGAACTGTCGGACAATACCGACCGCAGCGGGGGGCGGGGCCCAGCCGGCGTGGGGCGGAGCTCCGCGCCCGGAGCTTTTCGGCCCCGCGGCCGAAGATCGGTTTCACGCTGTGAGTAGCTCGGCAACATCCGCCAGCCGTGTGCGCTGCGTTTGGGGATACGAACCTGCGAGGCGGGAGCCGACTGGAACAGGGTTCCCAGCGCCTCGCTCAGTTCTTGGCCTAGAATAAGTGCTCGATCGTCTGTGCCTTGAGTAGGAACTCTGCCTTTTACAAACCCCTTCTTCATGTCTTAGTTTCCGCATCTGAAAAATGGGTGTACTAACACCTCCTTCAGAGGGACTATCGTGAAGATTAGAGACTATGTATGCATAAGAAAGCACCCATTAAAGCCTGAAAGGCCGGCTTTAATACCTCAAGGTTTTTATGGTCTAGCAGTGAGGTTCTTAACCTTTTCTGATTCACAATACCTTTAAAATGCTGGTGGAAGCTATGGCCCTTCTTCCCAGAAAAATGCACGTAGAGATATACAAAATGGTAGACACTTTCCAGGGAGATTCTTAGATTCCAACCCCACCCCCCCCGAAATTAAAACATATGTCCTCTGAGTGTCGGTGAACTCCAGGTTAAGAACCCTTGCTCTATCTAAAGAGGCACCTACTAAGTGTCAGATGCTTTTCAGACATTACCTCCTTTAATCCGCAAAAAACCCCATGAGTTAGGGGTTATTACTGTCTCCATTTTGTGGTTGAAGTTCACTTGCCCTATATCATACAGCTATTGAATAACAGAGTGGAGACCAGGATTTTTTCTTGACTCTCGATACCCTTTCTATGATGGTATGTATGGCCTTTTAGAGAAAAGACAGTGCTATAATAAAAATAACAAATAACGATAAATAGGGGAAGGCTATATAGCTCATCGGTAGAGTGCATGCCTAGCGTGCATGAGGTTCTGAGTTCAATCCCCAGTACCTCCATTAAATAAATACATAAACCTAATCACCCCCCAAAATAAATTTAAAACAATAAAACTAGCAAATAACAAATAAAAGTAACAGTAACAAAATGCCATTGAATCACAATCGGAAGACAAATTCATTCTGATTGGGGAAGAGGAAAACATTGGAAGAGGTAACATTTGAGCTAACCCTGAGGAATTTTAACCCTCAGAAAATTAGGGTGAGTTAGAACTTAAGCACAGTGCCTGGCACATATTAAAGGCTCGATAAATGTTTACTAAAGAAACCATTCCTGTAACTAGTGTCTCAAATCAGCTCTGTTTGGCGGAAGATAAATCTGACAGCAGAATGAAGAATGGATGAGAGAGCAGGGGGCCTTTAGAAAGGGAGTTCTAGTAATAATCATGAGTTGAGAGAATGAAAGGATGGTTTAGCACAGTGACTGTGATCATGGAAAGGAGGACACTGCTGGGAGGAACACAAAGTAGTAGAGCTGATTGGATTCTCAGGGTGAGAGAGAGGGAGGAATTGAAGATGACATTGAAGTTTCAAGTCTGGGTGACTGAGACGGTGATGATACCATTAACTGAGATATCGACAAAGGAAGAGAAGCAGATTCAGGCAAAGATAAGGAGTTTGAGCTAGTATCTGTTCTACTATTTCCAGAATCTACTTCTAAGTCCCAGCTTCCTTACCAGTCTCAACAGGGACCCAGCTCCAACAACAGCTAAGGGTGGATATTCTGGTTTGAATTAGGTCAGAGGAAAGGTAGCTATAGACGTGCCCACAAGACCCAAGACTGTATTTTCCATCCAGCCAAGATGGTAGAGCTTTGATAGAAGTTTCAAGGTGACTACGCCAAGGAAGAAGCATAGCATAGGATGTGGTGGGGAGAGTTCAGACCCTCCACTCTACAGGATAAAATGATTTAGAAGAGAAGGTGGTTGGGAATGGTGGTGGTGGTGGTGATAAATCCTTCCCAGGATCTAGGTAGTCTGAGGATTCTTGAGTCTGTGACATTATTGGATACCCCACTTTAGTCTCTACTTAACACCACGTTACAGTGGTGGTGTTACACCTACAGATTAGATTAACACCTAATCTCCCAGAGGATTTAGCCTGTGTCATAGCACACATTCGCCACACCCTCTGTAAAGCCCTGGTTTCTAAGGTTCTTTCCACCGGAAGTTATGACAGAAGGAAATGTGTGGGTGGGGAGGGGTAGTGGGTAAGGGGCCCGGGTTCCTGACACAGTCTACACCCAGGGAACGAAGAGTAAGCGCCATGTTGAAGCCACCATTGCCACTCAGATCCCTCTTATTCCTGCAGCTGCCTCTGCTGGGGGTGGGGCTGAACCCCACAGTCCTCACGCCCAATGGAAATGAAGACAGCACAACTGGTGGGAAACCTGGGACTGGAGGGTATTGGTGAGAAGGGAGGCTGTAGGAAGGGGTCGTACAGAAATCTGGAACCTGCCACTGGACATTAGAAGGATGTGGGTAGAACTTAAGAGTACTGTGGGGGAGGGCAAGAGGAAAAAGATTCCCGGCCTCAGGCTGTTGCTTCTGCTGACCATCATGTCTTCTCTTCCCCTCCCCCACTTCTTTTTCTCCCTCACCTAGGTTTCTTCCTGACCGCTACACCCTCCGGGACCCTCAGCGTTTCCACTCTGCCCCTCCCAAAGGTTCAGTGTTTCGTGTTCAATGTTGAGTACATGAATTGCACCTGGAACAGCAGCTCCGAGCCCCAGCCCACCAACCTGACTCTGCACTATTGGTAAGAGAAGGGAAGAGGGGATGGCACAGAAGAGGGAGAGGAGGTGGGTTAGATGTGAGAGACTGCGTGGGGACCAAGAAGGAGGGTAGCCAGCCTCCCAGGCTCCCCACTGTTTTCTCGTGGGGTAAGTCCTAAGTCAGTTCAGAGGAGCTGAGGCTGGGCTGTGGAAATCTGTAGTACTCAAGTTTACCTCACTGTTATTCTGCCTTTAAACCCTCTTCCAGGTACAAGAACCCTGACGATGGTAAAGTCCAGGAGTGTGGCCACTATCTATTCTCTGAAGGGATCACTTCCGGCTGTTGGTTGGGGAAAGAGGAGATCCGTCTCTACGAAACATTTGTTGTCCACCTCCAGGATCCACGGGAACCCAGGAGGCAGGATGAACAAATGCTAAAACTGCAGGATCTGGGTAATTTGGAAAGGGGCCAAGGGATAGTGGGAGGAATTGAAGTATATGGAATGGGGTTCTTTCACCATAAGAGTACTTGGGCAGAAGAGGGGAGGTGAGGGATGGGATGGGGAAGGGAGGAGGGGTCAGGGGCACTACCTTCAGGATCCTGACTTGTTTAGGCCAGGGGACTGACCACACACGCACACATATCTCCAGTGATCCCCTGGGCTCCAGAGAATCTGACACTTCGCAACCTGAGTGAATCCCAGCTGGAACTGAGCTGGAGCAACAGATATTTGGACCACTGTTTGGAGCACCTGGTGCAGTACCGGAGTGACCGGGACCGAGGCTGGACTGTGAGTGCATGGGGATAGTGGCGAAGGCCAAGCAAGTGGGGATAAAAGGATTCAATCAGCCAAACTCCTGCCTCCCAGTTCCCCTGCCCACCTTCCACCCTCCGCCAACTCCTTTCTCTATCATTGCCAGTGAGTTTTCCTTAAGGTTTCCCTACCCCTACTCTTCCCAATACCAGACAGGCAAGTAAACAAAAGGAAGCCTTCAAGGGGGTCTGGAGAGGAGGCATTCAAGTCTAGTCAGCGAAGGGAGCAGAGTGGCTTGAGTAGTCAAGGGAAGAGGGAGAAACTAGGAAGAACTGGAAGAAGACATGGGGTGGGTTGGGGGGCAGCAGTTTAAATTCTCCCTACTTGTATAGACACCCATCTTTCCCTCGCCCTCTTTCTCTCCCAAGGAACAATCCGTGTACCACAGACAAAGCTTCTCTCTGCCTAGTGTGGATGCGCAGAAATTCTATACGTTCCGTGTTCGGAGCCGCTATAACCCACTCTGTGGAAGTGCTCAGCACTGGAGTGACTGGAGCCACCCAATCCATTGGGGCAGCAATACTTCAAAGGGTAAAATGAGTCTAAGGCATCACCCCACCCCATGAGCCCAGTACCCTCAACCTTTCTAGCACCACTATCTTTTGCTCTACCTCCCTCAAACTTGGTGGCCCATCTCCCCTCACTGAGTGTGCAACGCCAACCCCCAGAAAGCAGGGATTTTCTGTGTAAGGTGGGACTGGTGTGTTAGAGTAGGAAGATAGAGGGAGGAGGAGGAGGCTGAGGGGTAGTCAAAGAGGGTATAGAATGTAGATTTGCCTTCAGCATTCCCAGAAAGCCTTCCTGGTGAAGATGGCCTTGGAACCAGGCAAATCTAGGGTTGAAAGCTGCCTCTGCCACTGACCACCTCTTTGACCTTGGGCACATCACTCACCTCCTTTCTTCTGTTTCCTCATCTGTAAAATGGAGATAGTAAGTGCTCCCCCCTCTCAGGAGTTCTGAGCATTCAGTCTATGGAAAGTGTATAGCACAGTGCCTGGCACCAAGTGGGGGCTCTAAATCTTGGCACATAGTAGGGGCACTACATTTGTTCAGTCTCTTCCCTTTTTCTTTTCTATAGAGAATCCTTTATGGTTTGCACTGGAAGCTGTGCTTATCCCCCTTGGCTCCATGGGGTTGATTGTTAGCCTCATCTGTGTGTACTGCTGGCTGGAACGGTGAGATTTCAGAATCCTGGCAAAATGAGGTGGGAGGCGGGTGGCTGGGAAGAGTAGAGGAGGGTTATCACCCGGTCTCCAGGAGTAGAGGGCAGGACAGTAAGGAATGAGGGATCATCCAAGTGGTCACGGTGATGGAAGGAAGATGCCAGCACAGAGAACACAGAATCACTTCACTCCAGATGGGAGAACTGAGAGAAGGGGAATAAAAGAGCATAACCGATGTTCCCCTGCTCCCTCATTCTCCCCCTCAGGACTATGCCCCGAATTCCTACCCTCAAGAACCTAGAGGATCTGGTTACTGAATACCACGGAAACTTTTCGGTGAGCGCATTGTCATAGGCTGACTGCAGTCTGTCAACTGCCAGCTGCCTGCCAGCTAGACAGAGTATGGGGGCTGGAGAGGGGCTGCACTAACAGTTAGGATGTGGCCAGCAATTGGGGGATGGGCTAGTGGAGGAAGACACACAGAAGGACAGATCCTAGGTTGGGTGAGGCAGACAGAAACAGTGGTATGGGGGGCCCAGAAGTATGTGCGGGTCCCTTCTGTAATCACAGGGGTTGCAGATGTTGTGAGAGTTCCCTTGGCACAGAGCCTGGCTCTTTCACTTCCTGCTCCTAATTGACCCCTGACCTGGCGATATCTGTCTTTAGGCCTGGAGTGGAGTCTCTAAGGGATTGGCGGAGAGCCTACAGCCAGACTACAGTGAGCGGCTCTGCCACGTCAGTGAGATTGCCCCCAAAGGAAAGACTCTAGGGGAAGGGCCTGGGGGCTCCCCCTGCAGCCAGCGCAGCCCCTACTGGGCTCCCCCATGTTACACCCTGAAACCTGAAACCTGAGCCCTGAAACCCTACAGCAACCCTGACAGTCCTGTAGCCCTAAACTGTACTAACTTCTCCTCATCCAACTAGCCTGGGTCCAACACTCCCCTCACCCTGTGCCCCACCCTCCGTGGCTGATTTTGAATTTTGTGCCCCCTCCAGCTGCCCCCTCATTCAATATCTCCTACTTGAGAATTGCCCCTTTACCCCCGACATGGCCCGGTATCTCATTTCCCCCAACCCAGCTCTTCCTCCTCAGAGGACTGCTTCTTATGTCCATCCCTCCCGCCCTCCCTCTTTCCATCTACCCTTCAGTTGTTCCAGAATCAATGGGAAATAAAATTTCTGTTGAGAATCCTCAAGAATGTCTGTTGTTGGGGCGGGGAGCAAAGGAAACGGGGGTGCAGTGAGGGTGGGAGGCCTGGTGCCAGGGAATGGATACGTGGACTCATGTGGTGGAGGCAGTAGAAATTCACTAGAAAAGAAGACTGGGCCAGAAACTTACTTTTCTCTAGGTGTCCTGTGCTCCTTCTGAGGGGCCGCTTAGAGTTAGATTTACCATGTTGCCCCCATTGCCAACCAACCTTTTCTAGACCCTACCCAGATTCTTCTCGCCTTATCCTTTCTCCCTCTTCTGCCACACATACCACTTCTGACCTCATAATCCTTCATCTGCAGGCTCAGGCCCCACCCCTAGGGATGCTGGTTGTTTGCAGCTGCCAATAGCTCTCTCCTCTCTGCCCAGTCTGGGCCAATGTAATCCCTCTGCCTCTCCGGTCCCCCAAATTTATGGGCCCATATGGCCCCCCAAGTCCCCTAGAACACTCCCTCCTTCTGCCATGAATCATCAAGCCTGCCTCCGAAGAGTGAGAAGATCTTGAGAGCATGTTCATCTTTATCAAACATGGAGGTGAGGAGTACCACAGAGCTGGCATCCAGTCTAGGCTGAGGGTGAGGGGTGTTTGAGGGCAATGGAGATCTCAGGGATGGTGTCTACCTAGAGAAGGGCCACATCACCCTATCCCATCTCTTCTCAGATGATCAGCAGTTTCTGGCCAATACTAATTGTTCTGTATTCCTGTTGCTGCTTTATACCCGCCGTAAACTGGGGCTGCCGAAAAGAGGTGAGGAGTGTGGGGAGGGGACTGATGCCCAAGGGTCAGAAGTGGTAGGGTCATCTCCAGCCCCTGAGTCCTCCTGATGGCAAAAGGAGAGCTTCTTGAATCTTGACAGCTTCCTCCAACCCATTCTGGATAGGGTCACTGGCCCCTTTTGCTCCCACTCTCCTTCCTTAGCTGCCCCAATTATCCTGTGGCCTCCCTCCAGACACCATCGATTTGTGCGATGAAACGGGGACCATGAAGTTGCTTTTCCTGATGAAGACCCCTGGAGAATATGCCAACAAATTCCTTACAGCTCGAAGCACCTACTACGTTTGTAGGGTGAAGTTTGGGCCACCAGGTAGAGGCTTGGGAGCATTCCCTAGAGATAGAACAAAGCCCTCGAGATGGCCTGGGAACCTTGTCCTTCAGATAAGGCACCTTCAACCAGCTCCAAATAGACCGTCTCTAGTCAGCCAAAGAAAGGGCACTGCCACTATGACCATGGGTAGGTTAGCACATTCTTTGCCCCTCACCTGATCCTAGGGATGGACCTGAGGGGAGGAAATAAGGGACACCAGTTCAAGGTAGTGTTGATTGTGAAAGTCCTGAAATCTTGGGCTTTGGAAGGTTGGAGACTGGGTGACGGGAAGCTGGGGAGTGCATACTGCTGTGTTCACAGGAACTCGATTTGAGAAAATCTACCGAGCTTTTGTGCCCCTCCTGAAGAATCCAGAACCTGAGCTAATTGGTAAGGAGTATGATGGAGGAAGGAGGAACACAGATAGTACTGTACACAGCTAGGTGATGGAGAATATAGGGCAGGTGGGACTGCTAGAATACAGCAGGTTGGGTCACAGGATTCTCGGAAAGGGGGGATCGGGTTGAGGTCCGCTTTAGGAGGGATGTTTAGCTCAAACCAGGAGGAGTGTGCGTGTGTTGCTCACCCCTCCTCACCATTTCTCAACCATCTCCTCAGTACACCTCCCTATCACCACCACATCATTTCCATCTTTCCCTTCATCCTTTTCTCTTGGAGTCTGGGTGTCCCAATTTCTGCTGAAGAGAGCAAAGCGTAGCTTTCGGCTCGGTTACTCCAAGGGATCATTTGAATGGCGGGAAGGACAGGATGGGTAGGTAAGGTCTCTAGTTTTCAGTGGTGGTGGAGTGCCTTTTCCTGGTTCCTAGATGCCTTGCGTACACAATGTGAAGTCCTGGAGAGGAACCAAATGAAAATGCTTAGAAGCCAAGAAGCCAGAAGAATTGTTTCAACTGAATCCTCCATGAACCCCCCAGTAAGACTTCCCAAATGTGGTCTCTCCCAGCAACCTCCTTCCCCGCCCCAGCCAACCCAAGGCTCCTCTACCCCGGCCTTCTGGGATGAATTTCCTTTCCAAATCCAACACCCATTCCCAAGACCTGCCTCTAACCTCTTTTGTCCAGCCTTTGGCCCTAGTTTGAAGCAAGCTGCCATGCAAAGGGACTTCTTTATCTGCTCACTGACCCTTTCCTTTTCCAGTCCAGATCAGGACGATCAGACGAAGAGGGGCCCACTCGCAGGGGTCCAATCCTTAAGAATAGAGTGGACTTTGTCACTAGGAGGGATAAATATCGCTGACCAAATAAAGTGACCAAGTGAGAGCAGTAATACTAGGTATGAAATTAGTGGGATTGAACGTGGGGTTCCTGTTTTCAAGAAAGACTTCTCCCAGTTATCTGCACCAAGGCTTAAGTCGCCCAGCACTGAGGAGGCTCTAACGGTGGGGAGGAGCAGCGGGAGAGGGCAGGGACCAGCACATGGGTGGGGGCTGTGGGGGCGAGGAAAGACAGCGAAGTCCAGTACAATGAGCCTTTGAGGGACAGAGTAGGGGGTGGGGTCTTCTCCAACCAGACTACCTCCCTTTGGGAGGCCTATCGAAGCCCGCCTACTCCTGCTGGGGTTAGGTGACTTCTGAGCATCTTCCCTCCCCCCACCACAATCCACCTCAGTCCCCGGCTGAAATTCCCCCACCCCCCACCGGTCTGCCTCTGGGCAGTCCCTACCACCCACCCTCCCCTCCTTATCCAAGAACAGTGAGGAAGCAAAAACCAGAGCTGGTTATAGGCATTTATTTATTGAATTTATTCATTTATTGATTTGACACACTTCCCCACTCCAATCTAGCACATGATACAATCTGGGTAGGCCAGGCGCTGACACAGGAAGTGATGGGAACCCACAGCAGGGGCGGGGGAAGGGGACAAGGCAAAGGGGACTGGGGGAGGGGCTGCTTTGGGGGTTGGGGTGGAGAAGGAGCCCCAGATGGCCTCCCTAGCAGGTGCTAGTAAACCTGATCCACATTCCCCTCCATCCCTGCTCATTTCCCAGACCCTCAGCCAAGCTCCCCAGCTCCCCCTTCCCTGTTCCGCCCCTCCCCCTGCCTGCTACCACACACACTTCCACATAACCCCTGCAGTCAGGCAAGGGGAAGAAGGGCAGGGACAGCTGCCTGGGGCCTTGAACAGGGAGGTCTCTGTGCCTAACTTTACCACCCTAAATCCTTCCCTCCTCTTCTCCCTCCTCCCACCCCCTTCCCAGGCCACAAACTAATTCCAGGCCTTCAACGCACTCTCCCACTGGAGCACTAAGCCACAGGGGGTCACGTGAGAGGGTGGCTGCACCCCAATGCCACACACTCCCAGGCACAAGGTGACAGAACGAGAGGCCCTGGCTTAGCTTTTCCTCAGGGTACCGCCAAGCTAGTGTTGCACAGACCTTGTTCTAGATCCAGTCCACACTTGCTCCCTGCACCCTGCTGGCCTGGAGTTCTCTGTCACTTCCCCTCTGTTTCCCGTAGTAATGTCTGTAGTGTTTACATCATGTCACTATGACAAAGCCTTCAGAAAGAAAAAAAGCATTCTCCCCATCACTAGCACCTTGCCACTGTTAAAAATCTCTAGATTTGTGTTTATATTTCTTTAAAAGTTTATAAAAAGCCTTTCTGTTATCTGCAGCCTTCCAAGGGGGATTTGGCCTGGTGAGCTACTCCAGTGCTCAGACCTTGGCCCTTCTAGGTCCCCACTAACCCCCTCCCAACCCCACACCGCTGGCCGAAGGGGCCACGGCATAAAAATCCCAGGCTGGACTCAGCCTGGACCAGCTCAGATAAGACTCTACAAAAAATCCTGCTCCCAAAGGCAGGGGTAAGGCCACTGGTGACTTCGCATTTCCAACAGCATTGCCTGCCCCTGCTGCAAGACCTAGAGGGTGGGGATGGGGGGAGCCGGGGCTGGCTCCTGAGAGGGGGGCCTTACCCCCTAATTGGCACAGTGAGAATAAACCCTCTCCCTCTCCCCCTCCCCACCCCCTAGAGTTCCCATATGGGGCAGCTTTATGATTTCCTCAACACCCCTGTGAGCAGACCCTACCCTAGCCCTAAAGCAGGGTCCCAAATTCCCGGGGAGGGGTCAAGGGTAAAGAGTGAATATGGGCACGCCTGGCTCCACCTCTGATGCAGGGAACAAAGCTTCTGGCCATGGCTCAGGGATCTGTGGGAAGAACAAATGGGAGGACAAGGTAAGAGGCTCGTCTGCGGTGTGATGACTTTCCATCATCAGGATTCAGACCAAGGGAAACAGAGACAGCCCTTCCCCCCACCTCTCCTGGGCTACTTTGTAGGGGTAGGCACTGAGGGGCCTGGGGGGGTCCCATCCGGAAACGATGCCATTCTAATATGACATCCTCCCTCCAATTCCCCAGGGGCCCCAGACACCGCCATGTTCTAAATCTCCCCCTTGCTCAAATCACAGGCCTGGTGGGCCCCTAAGGAGTGGGTATAGGTTGCGAGATGCTGCTGTGATTATGGGGTGCCGTACCTGGCTCAAAGTTGAAGTCCAGTCCTTCGTCCCCGTCCATGAGGTCACTGATGATGTTATCCATGTCACACTCCAGGTTCTCCATATACATATCAAGATCGAGATCCTGAGGCATTCGGTCTTGGCTTACAGCTTCAGTTGGAGGGGTGAGCACAGGAGCCCCCAGGGGCTTGGGGACTGGAGCGCCGGCCATGACTGGAGGCGGTGCTATCATCGAGAGGCTGGGAACCAGACTGCTGGGGCCTGGAGCCTCTGGGGGCTTAGGGCATAAGCCGACCCCCGGGGCTAGCTTACTGGAGGAAGGCATCCCCCCCAGCAACAGAAGTGTCGGAGCCTGGGACAGAATGGGATCTACCTGGGTCATGAGGACGTCAGCAGGGGGTGGTGGCGTATCAGAGGTGAGCAGGGCCTCGAGAGACTGGGAGCTTGAGAAGCACCCTTCTCCTGCTGACAGGGACCCCTCTGCTGGGCTGAAGAGGGAGGTGCTGTAGGTGTGTAACGGGCCCGAAACCCCAGGATGCTGCAAAGAGAAGCCGGAGAGGCTGCTCCGAGATAGCAGGGAATGGGGAGATGTGAGATTGAGCCCATCTAACAGCTCGAGATCTTCTTTCAGGGTGGGTGGAACACCCCCTGCATAGCCGCTGGCTGAGGCTGGTATTTCTTCTTCTGCCAGCACCTCAGGCTCTGGTCTCCTGGGGGAGGGCCGAGTGCTGACAGTGCTGGCATTGGAACTGCTCCGCGGACGGAAGGTGCTCCACACATCAGCTTCCTCACGGTTGCGAGAGCCGGGGCTGCCCGACCACTTGGCGAAGTGGCCAGTGGGGCTCCTCGGAGTGGCGCTTTCCGGTGGAGCTGGCAGCACAGCGGGTTTCTTCTTGGGGGCCTTGCTGCGGCCTCGGAGCAGCTTGCTGCTGCTATCCATGGAGGCTGCCCGGCGGCGGGGCGCCTTGCCGCTCTTGCCTCCCTCGGGGTTCAGCATCCACCACGAACTCTTGCCAGTCGCCTCGTTGTGAACCTTGATGAACTTGCTGTGCAGCGACAGGTTGTGGCGGATTGAGTTCTGGAGGGGCAGAGGCAACAGGAAAGGGGCATGAGATGTATGGAGGGGAGTCAGGGGCCAGCAGTCCAGTCTACAAGGATGCTGGGTGGGACACAGCAGGGACATTCCTGGAAACTCAAAGCTAGTCAAATCCAAGGGGCAGACAGGCCAGGGTAGGAGTGGAGGGTGGCGGTAGGGGAGGAGACCATACACTGTTCCCACCTGAAGACCAGCTGCTTGGTCTCTGCTCCGGACTTCTCTGCACAGGGATCCCAGGAGACAACCCGAGCAACCACCAATTCAGAAGGCACTGCGCCCCTCCTCCCCACCCCCCCGAAAAGCTCACAGCACTCTAGTCCTCCCAAGTCTCTGGGGGCTGGCCAGCATCGGGAAGACACACTCCGGGTTCAGCAAGAACTCGGCTCAGATGGAAAAGAGCATTCCACAGCTCCACCCCTTTCCTTGAGCGCCTGCTTGGGTGGAGTTGACAGGACAGTGGCGCAACACCAGCCCAGGACTGACCCACCCTGTCCCAAGCCAGTTTTCTGAAGAGGCTGAGGGGCTGGAACCTCAGCACGGCTGATGCTCCACTCTCCCACTGGGCATTTGGATCCTGGCTCTCTGTAGGATTTGAAGATTCCTTTTTTTCCGATTTCTCTCAGTTTCTGGACGCACACCCTCAACTACATTCAGGCCAGGCTTCTCCTAGTGCCTCGAATACCCAAAACACATTCCTCCAGCCTTCCTGGTCCGGGGAAGGATCTCCCCTCTCTAAAATTCTCCTAGTTCATCAAGACCAAACCGAGCTTAAGTGCCCCGTTTTATGAAGTGGTGGCTTGACTCCTGCAGCCAAAATTCTGGTACAGTATTTAAAGCTGTTCCCCTCAAACAGGCCCAATCTATAGTATATTGTTCTTCATTTCCATGCAATCTGCCTTATCAAGTGTAACTTCCAAGACACAGATCACGTTGTCCAGGTGGGCAGCCCCCAGCAGTGCCCCCCTCAGAGTGCCAACCTCCCAGTATATAATCAATATTTGTTGCCTGATTGGTGGGTGGCCCTCAGGTGACAGATGGTGAATCTCCCCTTGAGGCTCCGTCAGCTCTTGAGTGCCTTGGGTATTAGGAGCTGTGTTCTTCCTTCCTCCCTCGCTGCAGATATTCTGCTAGAGATAAGTATTTTTTCCCAGGGGCCCAGGGAGCTGAGATTCGCAGCTTCTTGGGCCCCCAGAGCAGCTTATTTTCACTGGCTGCCTCAGGCTACTTACACCATCCTTTTGTGTCCCGCCCCCCTCCGGCTCCGCCCTCCCCCCCCCCAAGAACCTCCCTTCTCTTTCCTACCTCCTTTCCCCTACTTCTCAGGAATTTGTGCAGAATATCTCCAACCTTAGGGGCATTTGACCTCCCACATGAAGCTCTTTGGTGTTTAGAAACTTGGGAAGAGCCCAGAAGGGCTTGGAGCAGCTAGGAGGCTGAAGCTTTGGACAGTCAGAAATCACTTCATGTGTTTCAGACTGATGCTGGAGATAAGGGGACTCTTTGCCTGGGGAAAGATGCTTAAGTAGCTTCTTGCTCCAGGGCTCTTTAGCTGAAGAACTCCTTGTCTCCCTGGGACCCTGCAGTAATGGCACTCCAACTACTATGGCTGCATTAGTATTTTTGGTTCCTTCAAGGATCACACTTGTCCATCCAGCCTGAGCTTAGTAACTGAGAACCACAGTGACTTCCGGCACCATGATTTCCCCCCCACCCTTTTGCAGCCTCTAACTCTGGGTCTATTGAGAAGGCTCATTCCTTTCCCTACTACTCAGTACCGGTGAGGCCCATTTGTTCATCCCCTCTTCTTTAGACCTTGGAACTAGTACGTGGTACAGCCTCCTACCTGGAAAGGTCGGCTCCCTAGAAGCCTATAATTCTTACCTGTTGGAAGAGGGGTGACTGCACACTGTTCCCCTAACCACCTAAACTAAGCCTTCTTGTTCTATGTGAGTGCCGCCCCCTGGTGGGGTGGTAGTAACCTTGGCCCATCACCAGGGAAGCCAGTTCAGGCTTGAGGCTACCTTGGACCAGGGCAGGGGTGGGGAGTGAGAGGTGAGAGCATTGGAGGCCCCAGACTTGGCCTGATTTGGCTTTGCCATTATTCTATGACAGCATGGATTAACAGAAAGAGCTTAGACCTGAGTTCAAGTTCTCATTCTATTGATCTTGGCAAGTTTCCTAAGCTTTCTAGACCTGAGTCTCCTAATTAATTTGTCAAATGAGGAATCTCGGAATTGCTGTAAAGACTAATAAAATAAAAAAATTAATTACTTTGTAAACAAACAAAAAAAACCCCCTATAAGTATAAATTATAAGGAGGGACTACACTCCCACAGCATAACTAACAACTCTTGGTTATTTCTTCTACCCTGGAAAATGAACCTAAGGGAAAAGAAAAACAGCTGTGTAGGCTGGGTCCAAGGAGGGGAGCTCTTTATGAGCTGAGACTGTGGCGTGGCAGTCTACCCAGAAATAGTGCCAAGGGTCTCATTCAGCTGTCCCGTTTTCTGTTCTGCCCAACCCCTAGGGATACTGCAGATCTGATCCCTTGATCTCTTACACCTCAGGTAAGACCCTCTGCTCATTTGATCCTCTGTATTTCCTTGCATCCTGATCTCACCACTTACCAGTGTCCAAGACTTCGATAGGAGTTGAAGCACCCCAATTTCGTGATCAGAGCCCCATATTTCTCAGGACAAGTTTCAGAGCATCTAGTGAGATCTCTCCTCACAGTTTCTTCATGGAAGGCCAAGGAACTCCCAACCTTGTGCTCTCCCATCAGAGCCCTATCTTTTTTTTCACGAATATTCCTCAACAGGGAGTGAAAACTTCCCCCCACAACTTGGAGAGCCCCTTACCAGGGAGATATTCTTGGCATTATATAGGGTAAACTGAGACAGACAGTCGCTCACAGCCCCCCACACCCTGTTTTTTCTCAGTGCGCAGGATCAGCTACCTTACCCCCTGGGTATCGCTCTTTTTACCTTTTGCCACTCCACTCCATCTTCTTGGGTAGCAGAGTTCTAGAATAGTACTTCTACCCTGAGGTGTTGAGAGGCAAGCAGGGAATCCAAGTAACCCCACAGAAATGGGAGAAAAGGTGTTGGGGTGGGAGGTGGGGGAGGAGGGAAGGCTAGGTTCCTGCAGGGAATCCACACAGTTCCTGCTGTACATAGGATAAAGACTTCTCTGTGGGGATAAGTGTTTGGGGCAGCCCAAGCCAAAGTACTGGGAGTGTTGAGCAGTGAGCAGAGAATTCAATTTTCTCCAGGGCAAGGACAGTGTCTTATTCATTTATGATCCTCCAGCATCAAGCACCGAGCATGGAATATACTATGGACTAAGTAAATGTTTGTCTAATTCACCACTGAAGGTGGATCTCTGGGGTAGGGGTGTAAAAGGAGTAGCAGTAAGGAGACTGGAGGGCTCAGGGGCAGACGGGTATTGGGACGGAGGTAAGGGGGTCATAGTTACCTTCCATCCTGCGGAGCTGTTGCTGTCACCCTTGTCCTTGAAGTAGGGCACAGTGCGGACCATCCACTCATAGATCTGGGCGAGTGTCAGTCGCTTCTCGGGGGCGCTTTCAATGGCCTGGCTGATGAGTTCTGCATATGACTGATTTCCCCAGGCATTCCGGCGGGAGCCTCCCTTCCGAGGACCTGTTACAGCCCCCAGGATCCCGGGCTGGGGGCCCCCTGCCGGGTCTGGGAGCCGGGAGGGCAACAGGGTCGGCTCGGAGCGCCCCTCCGAGCGCCCCTCCGTGTGTACCTTCTCTCCCAGACCTGACTCCACCTCGGGCGACTCGGATGGCTCGGGAGCGAGCTCTGGTCGGGGAAGGGGCCAGGTGCAGGAGCGGGGACGGCTCTGGGGTTCGAAGTCGGGATCGAGGTCTACGATCGCGGCAGCCTCTGTGGCTGAATTCTCATTCCCTGGATCCATACGTGGAGTTGGACCTCCGGCGCTCAGCGTTCAGAGGAGCCTGCCACCGTACCTCGCGATGCCTCCCCCCAGGGGGGAAGCACCGAGGGCCAGGAGGCACATTCCTACCAGTCCTCAGAAAGTCTCGAACTTCCCCCTCGCCCCAGGACGCTAGCCCTTAAGCTGTCCCTTCCACACAGTTCTCTGATCCTCTTCTCCACTACTGCCTGCAGCCTCGGAGCTCTTTCCGAGACACCACCTGTAACCTCCGCCTAGCGAAGACACTTTTTCCCCAACCTCTCACTCAGCTTCCTGCTCTTTTAAACCTGAGGCACACATCGCGCTCCCATCACCGAACGTCTCCTTAGCCGCAGTTCCCTCCCCCTTTTAAGTTGCTGCCCCCCGGACACTCCTCCCAAATTTCCTCCACCCGGATCACTGCCCTCCCCCACGCCCCGCTCCCCCGCGTCACTTGCCCCTCCCCTGCTTCCCCCTCCCTCCGCCTCTTCCCTCCCCCCGACTCTCAACCGGGTCCAAGTCCCCGCCGCCTCGGCCTCTCGAATTCCCGCACCGATCCCCCTATCAACCCCCCCACCCCCCGCCCCCCGGGTTTCCCTTTTGTTTTGCTCCAAGCAGCGGCCCCCGCCTGACGTCTCTGTTTACCACTCGCCGGGGCAGCCATCTGCGCACGCGCCTGGAGAGCCGGTTGGGAAACCGAGTTCTTCAGCCGTGCCACCCTGGTCGGGTTTGAGGACTACATTTCCCGTCCTACTTCGCTGCCAGGAGCCCGATAAGGGAGGCAGGAGAGCGGCGTGGCAGGATATAGAGAGGTGGCACTTTAATCCTTAGAGGTCGTTGCGGACTTTTTCTTTTCTTTAAAAATCATTTTCCTCCTCTTACGCCCTTCCCACCTCCTCCCTTGTGATTAGGGGTCGCCTGGATGACCGCGTTGAGAGATGCTACACCTTTCCCTCTTTCAGGCAGAAGAGGGCAAAAGGAAAAAAATGCGATCTCTGCAAGAAACAGAAAACCGAGAAGCGAGAAGCAAGGAACTGGACTAGAAAATAGGCTGTATGCGTGTTGAGGAGTTGGGTGGAGGGCTTGGGGAACATAAACAAATGGTTGGCTGATGATAGGGTCTCCCCCGCTGCCCTCAACTCCCCACACGCAGTTCCCACTGATACGAGGTTGCTGACCAATCTGTTTTCCCCACTGGCTCTTCTGGCCTCTCCTTAAAATATTGATACTCTCCAGGTTTCCATCTTCGGCGGCTTCACTTCTCATTCAACAGGTTCCAAACAGGACTCATTATCTGTTCCTGCACCCACACCCCTATCCTCTGGACACTCTTATCTCTGAATTTGGTTAATGGTTGTCCTAACCTACCCAGTCTCCTAAACTAGACTTACTCTTCATCTTTTCATCTCCCGAACCTTCCACATCGAAATCCCGGTTCAAGATCTTAATTTATCAGACGCAGCAGCGTCTTAATTGGACCTCACACCAAGAATCTTTTCCCAGCTGCTGTTTACATTCTGTGCCGCCAACAAAGTAACCTTTCTAAGAAACACTCCCGGTAATAACAACTGAAATTTATGAAGCACTTACTATGTGCCAGGTGCTGTGCTGATTGCTTTACAGGCATTAGCTCATTTACTCCTCCAATCAACCCTGTGAGGTAGGTACCACTGTTGTCCCCATTGTACAGAAGACACTAATGCTCAGAGACTTAGTGACTTGCCCAAAGCCACACAACTAGGAGGCAGGAGACCTGGGATATCACTTACATGTGATCATAGCATTTACCTGCTTAAAACTTCATTTAATTTTCCCCACTGCCTGTGTGATAAAGTTCAAACTTAGCAAGGCATACAGGTCTCTTCAGGTTCAGGCCACTTCCCATCTTTCCTGCGTCCTCTTTCACTGGGCACATTAAGTTCTGACCAGTCCGAGTGTCACACTATTTCCTGGAAATACCGTACATACCCTTGTATACCTTTCCCTCCTCATCCTGGGATGTCCTCCCTCTCATCATCCCCTCCCCAAGTCTCTTATTCTGGAAAATTCCTATTCAGCCTTCCCTGTCTTGCTCAGGTACAGTTAGTTCTCTGTTTCCTGCATTCCCAGGCATTTTGTGCAGGCTTATGTTATATAGCATAAACCATATTGTATTGTAATTATTTGCTTAGGTGTATGTCTCTTCCACTGACCTGTGAACTCCTTGAAGGCAGAGACAAGTTGTATATATCTCTGTGACCCCACATAGTAGACATTCAGTAAATGTCAGTTGAATAAATGGGGATCAGGAATCGAGTGACATTGCACTTGTACATTTTACAACTTTTAAATATTGTATTTATTTTCTGCCTGGCCATGTCCCGTTTTTCCTGTTAGACAGCAAGCTCCTAGGGGGAGGGACTAGAATTTAACTAGTCTGTATAGAGCCTAGTGTTGTACCATTGACAGCATTGCTTGATATGTACTCTGTGATGACCAGGCCTTCCTCCTATCCATACAACCTGGGATTTTTTCAGAGGTGCCAGCACATTGAGCCTTCAAAGTGGTATTAGTCTCCTCATGGTAACATAACCATCTTGGATCTATGTATTCCTGCCTCCTTCTGCTCCATTTGCACCCTACTAGCAGTTCCATGCATTTGTCACATAGACGGTAAAAAGAAGACTGTATTCCTACCTGAGGTCCAGACTAGAGAGATGGGAGAGAGTTGCTCACAACGTCTGCAAACAGGTCCTGCCTATGTGTCTTCCAGCACAGCCTGCAGTACTTGGTAAGTGCTGCCTGAGCAGTGAATTTGGTAGAGAGAGCCTGGTGGGCACTAGGTTGCAAGGAGCTCTCTTCTAAATGAAACAGGTGTGGTGGCAGATCACGCAGAGCTGCTGAGACAGGGAAATGGCAGGGCGGGGCAGGCACCTGTCTTGGCTTGAGTTATATCTTGCATTGTCTCCCTTTGTGCATTTGTTTGAAAAGGTCCACCTCTCCACCAACTCATGTCCATCACTTTAAATTTCCCATTCAAAGCTCAAAACTTACCTGCTCCATGCTCTTGGAAACTTTCCCCAACTAGCCCAACCTGACAGATCACTTAACAACACTGCATCTCCTGAACCTCTCTGAGCTCAGTTTGTATTCTTTAACTTTGTGCTTGTGGTTACATGGCTTTTCATTTCACAAGCGTGTATTGTCTCCCCAACTAGGTGATAAACTCTGTGATCAACCCATAAATGCTTATTGAGCCTTTACTGTTAAGATGAGAATATACTGGGTGGGAGGGTATAGCTCAGTGGCAGAGCGCGTGCTTAACATGCATGCACTATGAGGGTTCAATCCCCAGTGCCTCCATTAAAAATAAAAAGATGAGAGTACACCTTGGAACTCTGGACAGATAAAAATGACCATAGACCATAGGACCAGATGATTTAGGAGGGTGAGCTGAAGGAGTGGTGGAATGGCAAGGACACCACGACTTCAACGCATGAGAGAGGTCAGAGCTATGCAGCTTATTACTGTGGCGGTGTTAGAATATACATTAGCCAAGAGACAGAGTTAGTAGGGTGGCCTTGGAGCATAGAAGACACATCGATCATGAAAGAGGACCAACAGC
Source organism: Camelus bactrianus (assembly GCF_048773025.1). NCBI lineage: Eukaryota > Metazoa > Chordata > Mammalia > Artiodactyla > Camelidae > Camelus > Camelus bactrianus. The sequence continues at coordinate 41,756,823 of NC_133575.1, forward strand.
AGGACCCCAGAAAACTGATGGAGTCACAAATCACGAAGAGATACGGCAGGATATGGGGAGGGGGGCACAGCCCTTTTTCCCAGTTGCAACCCCAGAGTTTATGGTCTCAACTCGCTCCGCATTCCCAGTGTTTTCTTTTTCCTCTTGAAGGTCATAGGGGTTTGGCCCTCTTGCCTCTTTCACTACAACCGCCCACTCTTCTTCAAACTGGGTGCCACCCCCCAATCCGGCTGCCAAAGTGGCTTTATTCATTTGAATTGAGATAGACATTTCCCCACTTCTTTCTTACCCTGCCCAGCTCTGAAAAAACACCCCCTTCCACCTAGGGTTTGAATAGGATTTTTGCTAGTAACCACAGAGAAAGACGCAGGGGTTAACAAAAACAACGATGAGCAAGTTCAAGGAATCTCAGAAAACACCACCTCTGCTTGTCCTTGGTCTTCACAGATGTGTATGGAACATACATATTTGTGTAGCCTTCTTCCCTAAGTCCTTCTTTATGTGTTTCCGTGAAAGATTTCTTGTTCTTCTCTTAGAAGCCAGCAGCACCTCCCAACCCTGTCGTTGTTTTTGAAAATATTTTCAGTTAATAAACATTTCGTAAGAGTCTACTTTTCCAGACACCAGGCTACGTGCTTTTACATAAAGTACACCCCAGACTAAAGTCCTCAGATTTAGCCCCAAGTAGATCTGATTTGGCACCACTACTAAGTTCAAGGCAGCTAGTCAGTCCTCTCTGGACCCTGGAAGTCAGCCCGATATAGTGAAAAGAGCACTAGATTGAGTCAGGAGAGCTGAGTCCTTGTCATAGCTCTGTCACTAACTAGATGAACAGTGATAATAATTACCCTACTATTAATAAGTAACACCAATTGACTTTTCATTGTGTCTTAGGCACTGTGCTAAGTGCTTTACACGGATTAGCTGATTTAATGCACATAATAAGCATGTAAATTAAATGCTATTACTATTTTCATTTCACGGAGGAAAATGAGACTTAGAGAGAGGGTAAAGGGACCTACTTAAGGTCCAGAGTTACTAAGTGGTAGAACAGAGTTACAGATCCAGGCAGTCTGACTCCAGAACCTACACAAATCAATTTGCCTCTTTGGCTTTGGTTTCTTCAGTTGTAAAATGGGAATGCGGTTTTAGATGACCTCTACAGTCTCTCCTAGGTCTAAAATCCTACTTTCTGTGATCTTCAATATGGGTACGAGACCCAGATTGCCCTTTTGGCTTGAGACTGCCCTGAGCTCACACTTCACACTCACACAAATTCGGCCCTGGCCCCCGGCAGGAATAAGGTCCACAAAGCCTCATCTCTCAGGTTTCAGGCTCTCTGAACTGACCTTTGAGCTTTCTCATTAACCATTCTTGAAGGCCTCTATGGTTCCAACCTTCGAAAGTCCTACCAGCATGCTATTTACTAGACTTATTACCAGAAGAGTTTCCAATACACAGAAAGATGCTTGTATTTTAAAGTTCCATGAAAAGATGGAACTTTACACACTCTGCTCGTAATTTTGTTCAAAATACATTGAGAAAAAATAGGAAAACATGCCAAAAAGTGTTAACAGTGGTTCTTTTTTCATTTTACTTTCTTATATTTTTCCAATTTACTATGACTGCGTGTAACTTTTAAACTGGGTTGGGGCGGGGAGTGCTTTCTGTTTTGCCTTGTTCTATAAGGGATTTGAGGCACTTTACCAGAAAAAAACAGTACAAATGTCATAAGATTATAGAAGTAGAACATCAGAGGCGTGTAGAGGAAGAAGAAGCTAATGTGCAATGACTGAACATTAAATTAATCTTCTGGGCCGCCCAGGGGAAAGGGGAAAACACAGTAAGTTACACAATTCTTCTTATCAGGAAGAAAGGCACGTGGCAATTCCTCAACGAAAGATAGAGATTTTCGTCACTAAATTCTTTTTTCCCTAACTTGAAAAGACAGGCTACAGCAAACAAATTTTTTTGGAAAAAGCAAAACATTTATTACCCTCATAGAATTTTCATCTTCACGTATAGCTTTCAGTCCTTGTCCACAGATACAAATAATTTTACATGACTGTAATTAGAGTCTCTATACCGTTTTGTCTTTTTTTTAAATGAAGATATCATAAACACATTTTCATATTTAGTCTTCCAGAATTATAATTTTTAACAGCTACATAATGGTTCATTGCTGGCGCTAAATTCCATAAGAAATTTCTCACATGGAATTACCATGAGGGACAATGTCCTTAGTAACAGTTTTAGAATGCCCACAGAAGAGATTTTCATATTACGTTCTTGTAACTGCCCTGGCTAAAAGCCAAGGGTATAACATTAAAGCTGTGCTGCAGGGGCTGAGCTAATATGGTTCAGGCATGTAACCTTCTGGTGCTTGAACTTGACCCAAGGACACAAGTTAAAATGCCACCTAAAGGAATGGATGGATAGAATGTCCCTTACAATATATTCTATAAATATCTCTTCTCGCAGCCTGGTTTTTGACAGGACCCCAGAGGCTGACTACACTTACTCTCTGATGGAGGCCAGAAGTGTGGGTATCTTGCTCTGTTGTCGACTGAGGCAGGCTCCATAGGTTTTGGAAGCCAGATGGACAGGTGGTTGGGTGACAGAGTTAACATTCTGGCTTGAAAGTTGAGAAGCCTGAGCAGTGTTATTGCCTGCATGGAAGTTTACCTCACATCCCCATGGAGGGAGGTGCAGGTGAAGCTAGATTTTTCTTAGGAAGCAGCTTTTAGAAATGAGTTCCACATCACAGGGTCGGTATTTTGGATCTGAACAATTTTCAAAGCCTGTAACCAGTCAGGTGGCCTGGACATAAGAAGGGAAGTCTCGTGAATATGCAAACGGAACCTCTGCTTTTAGGAAATGCACGGTCCGGGTGTGCCTGCCAGTATGAATTAGCTGCAGAATGGGGTTTTAGAGACCAACTGAATCTTGGAGACTGTCACCAAGGACGGTTGAAATTTTTTACATAAATGATGTTGAGCTGTTATTTCTTACTAATTATATACCAGGGCCCATTGCCTCTTAAGAACTATGCCTCATGTGTGATAATACTATGTCAACAGCATAAAGGAGGATTCATCTTTCTATTCAAAAATTTTTTATTGTATTAGCATGACAGCCACAAGACAAAACTTTTTAAAAATAGAGAGGGGAGAAGGTATAGCTCAGTGGTAAAGCACGTGCTTAGCATGCATGAGGTCTTGGGTTCAATCCCCAGTACCTCCATTTAAAAAATGGAAATATATACATAAATAAACCTAATTACCCCCCAAAATAAATAAAAATAGAGAAATAGAAGAAAATAATTATCCACAAACCCACTATCTTAATACAACTGTCATCAGGATTTTGTGTCCTTCCCTTGTTCTCATCAGCACCATATTTTCACATATTTGTATTCATGTTGTGTATATAAACTTGTGTCTTGTTTTAGTAATATTTTCACAATTCACAAGTAATGCATGAATATATTTTTCTTTAAAATTTTAGAACATTACATAAAAATCTAAAAAATCCCTTTGGTCCCTTATCCCATTCACTTTTCCTCCCTCCTTGAAGTTAACACTTATGAGTTTGATGTATATTCTTCCAGACCTTTTAAAAAATACTCTAGACGAGGGGGGAGGGTATAGCTCAGTGGTAGAGTGTGTGCTTAGCATGCACGAGGTCCTGGGTTCAATCCCCAGTACTTCCATTAAATAAGTAAATAACTAACTAATTAACTAAATAAATAAACCTAATTACCTCCTTCCCACACCAAAAAAAAATACTCTTACATAGGAAAAATGTAGCATTGTCTTGTGTGCAATAAATGATTACATTCAGCAACTTGCTTTTTTCACACAAAAATGTTTTTGAGATCTACCCTTATTGATACTTCTAATTCATTCTCTTTAACTTCTCTATTATATTCCATTGAATGAATATGCCACATTTTACTTAGCCATTCGCTAAGAGAATTCTTATCTTTGTGTGTGCGTGTGTGTGGGGGGGGGCAAGAGGGCTAATCAGTCTGCCAAACTGCCTCAGTTTCCCTGGTGTCATTCTGAGCACATCTATGCAAAGAGACAATCTGAAGTAAGAAAAAAAAGTCACTTTACATGCAGATGTAGAGATGCCTGGTCTCCAGATGAGCATCCTGTGAGTCTAGATTCACAGTTCTGTCCAACAGAACTTTCTGTGATGGTGGAAATGTTCTATATCTGCACTGTCCAGTACAGTAGTCATTAGCCACATGTGCCTACGGAGCATTTGAAATGGCCCAGGCAACTGAGGAGCTGAAGGTTTAATTTAATTTAATTTTAATTTGGTCACATATGGCTAGTGGCTACTGTACTGGATGGTGCAAGACTCTAGCATAGGGTAATGGAAGCCACAATCTTTTATTTGTTTTTTTATTTTTTAATTTGCTTATTATTATTTTTGGAAGCCACAATCTTTTATACTACAAATTACATCAGGAGCCCTGAGACAATTATGTCCACTCTCTAAAGGTCAATGGATGATTTTAAGATCACGTATTGATCCCTCTACACATTCTACTTTTAAGGTTAAGTCTCCTTGTTCCTGGTATCCAGATGGGTTAAAAGATGAATTATCACACGGAAAAGACAAGGTTGTTAGAGAGCCTGTTTTTCTGGGAAATGACTATACTCAAACCAAACCAGGTAGAAATTAATTTCTAATCCCAACTCCCTCACTTGACATTTAATAAACTAACCCCCCCCCCCGTCAGTCATCCCATTAACCCAGTAAAACCTTCAAGGATGACAGAAGTAGTATACAAAGTCAACAGAATAATATGAACACCTTACAAAATCAGTCTTGGCTATGAGCAAACGTTGTCCGGTTAGTCGGGTTGTTTGTCATAAATCGGGTTTAGGCGCAGAGAGAACTAATCTACTTTCTTGTTTTCCACAAATGCCTCTGGGACTTCCCGAATCCCCAACCAGATCTCCTTTATCACCCAGAATGTTCCCGACTGTCCCACATAGTCTGCTAAATCTATAGCTCACGTAGATAGGCACGTGGTTATGCAATTTGCTTCCAGTGTAGGCTCCAGAATGTCCAGACCTTGTGTCCAGTTGATCTTCCCTGGCAACATCAGGCAGATATGACGGCACATGTGGGTTGAAGAAATACACAGCCTGCCTCCGGGGAACAGTGAGGCACGAGGCACAAACACACATACTCTTAATACAGATAATAATAAAATAACATGAAAAATATGCTAGCTATGCCTGTGATAAAAATCCATGACCAGCTCTTCTTTTCCATATGGGTGCTGATGTATGAAAGTATGTCTATATGTGTATACCTATCCTCTTGTTTTTCCCTCTCCCCTCCCCCTTCCTGTTCTTTTATGTTTACTTTCTGTGATCTCTTTGCTTAGTCTTTCTCCTTCTGCCTCTGGCAGTTTCCACTGCTGATCCCCTTTCTTCTTTTCCTGAGGCCAGTCCTATAGCATCCTTCAACAAGGTCATGACTTGCACGCACTCAGTTAATCTGTAAGTGGTATTAGGCCATTAAGGTACAAGTTAAAGAGAAAGGAGGCTTAAACACAGTCCTGTTTTACTTGCGATCGTGGTCTGGTGTACCAGGGGACTTCTACCTACCCTGACACTTTGTTTTAAAGTTTTTAAAAAGAAAGTTCCCCCACACTCATTATATAAGAATAATGTGTGTTTATTAAAGACAAATTGTGAAATACAGAAAACAGTTTTTTACAGTAACTGTAATTCCATTACCCAATGAAAACCACAGTTAATAATTTTGCTGTATTTCTTTCCACTGTTATTTTTCCCTTCTACATAGATTAAAAAAAATTGTTTGGGGAGGGGCGGGACTCCCTGTGTGAAGAGGGTGGGGGCTCCATGTGTGAGGAGGGTTGGGGAATCCCTGTGTGAAGAGGGTCTGGGTTCTCCTGTGAGGAAGGTCAGAGGCTCCATGTGTCTGAAGAGGGTCAGTGCTCCATATGTGAGGAAGGTTGGGGTTCTGTGTGCAACCAGGGTCAGAACTCCCTGTGTGAGGAAGGTCGGGGCTCCCTGTGTGAGGAGGGTCGGGGGCTCCCTGTGTGAGGAGGGTCGGGGGCTCCATGTGTGAAGGTCAGTGCTCCGAATGTGAGGAAGATTGGTGTTCTGTATGTGACCAGGGTAAGAGCTAAAAGTGTGAAGAGGGTTGGATTCTGTGTGAAAAGGTTTGGGGTTCAGTGTGTGATCAGGGTCATGATTTCCTGTGTGAGGAGGGTCAGGACCCTATTTGTGGGGAGGGTGGGAGCTCAGTGTGTGACTAGAGTCAGTACCCTCTGCTGTGTGGAGAGGGTCGGGTTCCGTGTGAGAAGGGTCAGCGCTCCCTGTGTGAAGAGGGAAGGGACTCTGTGAAGAAGGTCAGAACTTCCTGTGTGAACAGGGTCAGGAAAAAGAAAATGTTGTTGTAATCACACTGCGCACAGTTTTGTATTTTCCGTTTTGTCTTTCTCCCACTTAACATATAAGGATGTTTTCAAATGATTACACAGGTTCATAAAAATAATGTTAGTGCCTACATAATACTCTTGCATTTGGATGTACCATAGTTTAGTCATTTTCATATCGTTAGTTATTTATCTTGAAGTAGTATTAAATGAGGATTTTCACAAGCATTGATTACCAAGGATCTATGTAAAGCACATATGGATAGTCCCCAAACAGTAATTGCCCATGAAATCACAGGAAAATGACAGTTCAATGAAAGCTGCAGTTTTTCAGAGCACAGTAGATTTCTCCATAAAGTTTAAGAAAGTATAATTGTAGTCAATCTAATAGTAGTGTCAGGACCTCCCCCTCTATGATGACACCTGGCATAATAGAAAAAAAATACTTTGGAATCAGACATTCTTTTCTTTATTCAATAAATATTAATAGAGTGCCTTTTACATGCCAGGGACTGTAAATACACCAATAAGGAAAACACAGTGCTTGCCCTCATGTAACATATAGTCTAGTGGAGTTCACAGGCTATCAAACACATAATTACATCCAGTATGATAAATACTAATATTGGAGAAATATGAGGGGCTATATAGGTGTATCAATGAGGGACACATAACTTGGACTTGGGGGATCAGGAAGGCTTCCTGGAGGAAGTGGCATCTAAGTTTAGTTGTGAGGGATGAGTAGGAGTTAGCAGGCTGAAGATAGGGAGGGGACTAGGGAAGAGACTGTGTGTTCAGACAGAGGGAACAGCAGAATAAAGGCTTACAAGTATGAGAGAGACTCTTATTTTACCTAAAGATGTCTTTATTTTGCCTTCATTATTAAAGAATATTTTTACTGAACATAGAATTCTGGGTTGACAGTGATATTTTCCCAGCAATTTAAAGATGTTTTTCTACTGTCTTCCAGCATCCATAGTTTCTGGGGAGAAGTCCATTGTTATTTGAATCATTATATGTAATGTGCTGTTTTTCTCTGGCTGCTTTAAAGATTTTCTCTTGATCTTTGATTCTCAGCAGTTTGACCATGAAACACGTAGGTGCAGTTTTCTCATATTTATTTTGTTTGAGCTTTGCTGAACTTAAATCTGTAAATGTATGTCCTTCACCAAATTTGTGAAATGTTCAACCATTATTTCTTCCAATAATGTTTCTGATCCCATTCTCTCTTTCCTCTCCTTATGGGATGCTAATCACACATATTTTAGATCTCTGATGTTCTCCTACAGGTCTATAAGGCTTTCTTCATTTTTTTCCCACCACCCCTACTTCTTCAAATTGGATTCTTTTAATTGCCATATCTTCAAGTTCACTCACTCTTTCCTTTGTTGTTTTATTCTGCTATTAAGTCCATCTAGTTATCTTTTTTTTTAATGTCAGTCCATCTAGTTATTTCTTTTAATGTCAGATATTGTGTTTTTCAGTTCTAGAATTACCGTTTAGTTCTTTTTCATGTTTTCTATTTCTCTGCTGAGGCTTTCATTCATTACAAGGGTATTTTTCCCTTTTCATTGAGCATCATCATCTCAGGGTTGGCCTCCATTAATTGTCTTTCCCTTGAGAATGGGTCACATTTTCCTGATTCTTCATATATTGAGTAATTTTAGAGGGTTTCCTGGACATTGTAAAGTCTATGTTGTGGCATCTCTGGATTCTGTTGTATTTCTCTGAAGAGTGAGGATGAATTTGTTTTAGCACTTGATTAGATTCAGACTGGAAACTCTGCCTTGTCTGTGATGGGTGGCAGCTCAAATCTCAGTTCCATTCTTTTAGTCTTAGATAGAAGTTGCTTTCAGCCTGCCCTGTGCATGCATGGTTCAGGATATGTTTTGGGAGGAATTTATACAGATAATTTAGGGGTCCTTTTCTCAGGATCTCTTTCTGATATATTTCCTCATTTTCTGGAGACTGTAGTTTCCCCAGACCCTCTTCTCTGTTCTTCAGGCTATAAAGATGAGGGTTTCTTAATGTAGTTTTAGCAGTGTGGTAGGTGACTGCAGCCTGCCCTCAGGCTAAATCCATAAAAATGGGAAACCTGGTCCATGCTGTTCCCTTATTCCAAGTTCCAATCTCCATCCAATATCTGTCTGCTTTTGTTTACTCTCTGGAGCTTTCAGAGAGTAGCTCCTGCTGTGTGTGTGTCTGTGTGCGTGCACGTGCGTGCGTATTTTGTGTTTGTAGTTGTTACCTGTTGATAGTTTATTCCATCAAACTGAGAATGGAAACTTTAAGAGATTCTCAAATGAGCTTACTTCACATCTTTTGGGGGAAATTATAGCCCTCAACTTCTCTTTTTCACCTTAACATTTCTCTGCATTATTACCCATATTCTCCTCTTGCTTCAGAGAAAAAAAAGGCTAGCTTGTTTACTTTTCCCCAACACCTCCTGTTTTTTAACAGGAACTACAATTCTTCCATCCATTTATTCAGCAAATATGTATTGAGCTAGGCATTATAGGCAAAAAGAGAAAGTAAAATTAACCCTACTTGGGGGGAGGGTATAGCTCAGTGGTAGAGCACATGCCTACCATGCACAAGGTCATGGGTTTGATCTCCAGTAACTCCATCGAAAAAATAAATAAATAATTACTCCCCACAAAAAGAATTTTAAAAAGACATTTCTAAGTTGTCTGCTTTAAGATGGCACCATTAAAAATAAAAAATAAAATAAAATGATACTATTTTTAAAAAGTAGACCTTACTTCACTGAGACCACTCTCTTCAAAGGTCTGGTTTTTTAATCACCAGATCAAATAACCTTATCTCAGTCTTATCCTTTCTAACTTCATTGATCCATCCTCCTTTGACTCTGGTGACCAGCCTCTCCTTAAAACTCTCTTCTTTGTCTTCCAGTTCTCTCACCTCAATGATTCCTCCTCTCATTTCCCAAATAGAAGAATTGTCAGAGACTTTGTCCTTGGCTCCTTTCTTCTCTTGTCCTTGGCAGTTTTACTCAGTTTTAGTGTTTCAACTATCACTTCCATGGCCAAGATTCCCAGGTCTCTATCTTCAGTCCTGACATCTCTCCTGAGATTGAGACTTGAATTGCAGTTGTTTGTCTTCACCTGGTTGTCTACCAATCACATTAAACTGCATGTAGTCAGAATCCAACTTATTATCCAGACCCTGAACCTACTCTTCCTCCTGTGCTTATTTTGGTTAATTCTTGATACTGGAAGCAAATAATTAAATAATAGGTGCATCCAGGGCTGTTGCAAAAGGGATTCTTACATTGGGTGGGAGGTTTGACAATAGGGAAAGCTTTAAAGTCCCTTCCAATTCTGCAATTCCATTATGTTCCCAGCACAGTGCTATCCATTTCCTTTAAGGTACTCAAAATTGAATTGGGGGAGACAACAATTGAGTGATAACTGCTCCTGACTTCAAATGCAATTCAGAGAGAGGAGCTAGTGTGCATTGAAGTAGTAAAAGAAGACTAAGCCAAGTTCTCCAAAAGCAGAAGTTGTGTCCTCTATTTCATTTCTATCCCCACAGAGCCATTCTCTACATACTGTAGGAACTCTATAAAGACTTTCTGAATGATTTTGTAATCATCATTAATGTTTATTGAGTACACATTGAGTGCATAGTTCTTCACTAAATGATGCGGGCGTTAAACAAGATTTGAAGTAGCCTTTTTCAGTCAATCAGTCAACCAACAAATATTTACTGAATGCCTATTATTTACAATACGCCATGCTAGGCATTATGAGGGATGCAAAATGCAAGAGGAATAAGAGTTGCAGTGTCTTCTCTTTGGGAGTTCACAGCATGGTTGGTAAGATGAGACATAAATGCACACAGGCTAATTAAGAATGCGAGTCAGAGCCAATGAACATTACAGACAAGAAGTCTGTAAGAAATCTTGAAAGTACAGATTACTGTAGCCTGGATGGATATGGAGGCTTTATGGAGGAAGTGGGACCTGCACTGAGCTTTGAAGGATGGGCAGAAATTAAATAGGCTTGAAGTTCTCATAGGTATTAAAAAGATAAAAATTCAACACAAAACATTTCTAGTTAAAGGCCAAGCAGATGAAGAAAAACATCCAGGCAGGAGGAGGCAACTTATACCAGAATGTTACTGAGCAGTTGTTAGTGGCATTCTATCCCTTCCCACCATTTTGGTCTTTCTTTCTCTCTTTTTCCTTTCCTAATTTTTCCCCCATCTTACTCCCTTTATGTGACATACGGGGCTAAAAGAATCTTCTCTGGAAGGCAAGTTGAAAACTTGGGCTCCAAAATCAGACTATCTGGGTTCAAATCCTGGCTTTACCACTTATCAGCTGTGTGATTTGGGGCAAGTTGCCTAACTGGCCTGTGTCTCATCAATAAAATGCAGATATAAAAATAGCACTTATGTCATAATGTAATAGAAAAAGACAAATTTGAATCCATATTAGATCTGGTCCTTTGGCTTTAACCCTGTGCCCTGTTTTCTAGGCTTAGTCTTGCTAGCGCTGCATCTTTTGTAAAAGGACATTGCCTATAGCCTGAAATATACCGGAGAGCCTATTCTCAAGGCTCTGACCTTTAAGGATATTAACACTTTTGCACTTATACGAAGATAACAAGTTGCAGAATAGAAAATAACATTTGTTTTGTTGGAGGTTTCACAGGGGTACCATGATCTGACCCACAAAGACAGCTGTAAGAACAAAGAATTCCTACACCAAGAAGTTTGCAACAACCAACTACACACCCCCCACACCTTTTTAGTATAGAAGGAGCCTGTATTCTGACTTGGAGAAGAAGTCTGCCATCGTCTCAGTTTGCCTGCTTTCCTACAAAAGTCCCTATTCTTTGCTCCAACACCTCATCTCCTGATTTATTGGCCTGTCGTGCAGCGAGCAGGAGTTTGGACTCGGTAACAATAAGACTGTTTTGAGGATTAACTGAGTTAAAATATATAAAGTACTTTAGAGAGTGCCTGGCAGATAGTAAGTGTTCCATAAATGTTAGCTTTTATGAAGGGAAGAAGGCTGGCTAATTGCAACATTATTATCTTTCCCAGTCTTATTGTTGCTCGATAATTCATTATATAATTAACAAACACCTGTATGGAAGTTGCAGGTCAGACTCTTGTCAGCTAAAGGGTTCGGTCTTTAGCAACACCTGATAAACATGCATAGACAGACTCTTAGGCCACACCATTTCCCCCTAGATTGCCCTAACCCCTACGCCATCCAGAGATACTTTAGTAAAATAAATACAATTACCAATTTAAGTAGACAAGTTGAGTATTTAAAGAACATTTCATCAACATATGGAGGGAACTGACAACTTTCAGGAGGGATTTAGTTTAAACTAGAGACGATCCCTAGGGAGGTGCCAGGTGAAATTAGCATTAAATGAACTTCAAGGGGAGAAGTCACTAATGGTAGTTGGCAGCTGGATAGGTGTGTGCAGAAAGAGCGGGGCTCCACAGAAAGGCAGGTAAACACTGGATCAGTATTCCCTGGAGAGACTGTATATCATGAGCCCTGCTCTCTGGTTTTCCTCACTGCACTACCTCTTGTACACTCAGACCCTCCCCCTACTCTCTCCCTACAGTTCCAGACCCCCTGTTCTCAAACATCCCAAATTATAGGAGGTCTTGATTTGCCAATTCCTCAAGACAGTCTGAATAGAGACCAGAAAGAAGTTCTTGTCAGTATGGTTGCATATGACTGAACTGGAGATTGTGCAATCTTCTTTGGGAAAAATTTAAGGGCAGGAAGATGGATAGATGTCTGTTTAATTAAGGTACAGTATTGCCTGTGGGCAGGAAGATGAACTAATGAGATTCCTTCCAATTTGAGGATCCTAAATCTCTCTCCCTCATTCCCCTGCCCCCCACTCTGGACTCCTTTTGGCAAAGAATTAACATAGTCAAGGAAACCCAATAGAGAGGAAAATGAACATGGCTCTCACATCAACTTCTGATGTCACCTGTTTGCCAAGAGATTTGACTTGGCTATTTTATTCTTTGTGTGTGTGTGATAATTGAAGTACAGAGGATAACTGTGACTTGCCCAACATCAACTTGGTAACTGTGAAGCTCTGTGCCTCTTATGAAAAGTAAAAAGGTGTGTGTGTGCATGTGTGCGTGTGTGCATGTGCATGTGTGTGTATATGAGCCAGCTGATAATAGCTGTTAATCCCGTTATTATTGCAAAGGATTTAACTAGCTCAGTACTCCTCGCCTCTCCACCCTATCAAATCTTTCTCTTAAAAAAGACTGTACTTACACCTCATTGTGAATTTAACTTTCACAATGCTCCTAGGGCTGTTTGATTTTAAGCCTTTTCCTTTTACTTACCTGTATATTCAACTTCTCACTTTCTATAAAATCATTTCCCCCCAGCTGTTAAATACATTCAAGTCTCTTTTCTCTTTAAACAAACAAACAAATCCTTCTTTGACAATGCATTGCCCTCTAACTACCGCATTCCTTGAATCTTGGGAAAGCTTCTCAAAAGAATAGTCTCTATAAAATGTTTCCACTTCACGTCTGATTCAATTCTTAATCCACTGCAATCAGGGTTCTATTTCCTGCACTCTACCGAAAACTCTCACATTTAGGTAATTGACTAATTGAGTCGACATCTCTCAGACCTTATTTGACCGTTCTCTTGTATTAAACACTGTTAACCACCTACTTGCTCCTTTTGGAAACATTTTTATCCCCCCCCTTCAGATCACGATTGTCTCCTGGTTCTCTTTCTGCCTCTCTGACAACTCCTTCCAGGATTTCCTTCACAAGCTTCTCTTCTTGTGCCTGTCCTTTAATTTTTTTCCCAAATGGAAATAGTTTTATTTTTTCTGATTTAAAAAGGGTATATGTTTATTGTTAAAAATCAGGTCCTGGGGGAGGGCATAGCTCAGTGGTAGAGCGCGTGCTTAGCATGCACAGGGTCCTGGGTTCATTCCCCAGTACCTACACTAAAAAAACAAAAAAACAAGTCCTTCAGAAAATGACAAATTAAAACATAAAACTGAAACCCCACCTCCACACATTTTGATTTATATCCTTCTAATCTTAAAAAATTACATATACTATAATACAAATGGTATCATATTACAATATTTTACCAGCTCCCCCCCCGAATTTTTCATGGGCATTATTCCTTCTCAATGAGTATAGAACATTATTTTAAGTGGATACAGAGGAGAACCCTGGATTTGGCCATTTACGCAAGATACTGAGTTTTATGATCAAAGTGAAATTTTTGACCTACATGATAAGCAATATTTTTAATTAAAAAAAATACGAAAGTACTTGAACAGAAATGAAATGAAAGTAAAAAACAACTCTCCCTGCGGTCCCTGACTCCTGTTCTCCAGTTCTGCTCTCCAGAGAAAACCAGTATTACAAGTTTCTTGAGGTCGAAGATTTTTATTTTTAATACGTACTGCCAATTTGCCTCCCAGAAAGTTTGTATGGACTTATACTCTCATCAACACTGCACGCCTTCACCAATTTTAAAATATTTTGTCCTTGCCTCTTCACGGTTTTCTTTCTACACTGTATGCTGATGATTCCCAAGTCTCTGTTGTATCTCTAGCCCTGATCACACTCTCGAGCTCCAGGCCAGTATTTCCAGCTGCCTCCTGGACATGTGGATGTCCTACCAACACCTCTGATTTACCTAAACTGAACTCATTGTCTTCCCTCCTAAACTTACTTTTCTTTCTGTAATTCCAATTTTGATTGGTGGTACCAGCATCCACCTAGTTACCCAAATTAGAAACCTAGGAGTCATTTTATCTATTTCCTCTCTCTCCCCTAAAATAGTAATAATAGCTAATAGTTAACTGAGCACTTACTATTTGCACAAATTTTATTTGATTTAATTCTCATGAAAACCCCAGAGGTAGCTTTTAGGCTTATTTCCATTTTACAGAGGAGGAAAACTTGTTGGATAACATGCTCAAGATTTTACAACTAGGAAGCAAGGATTTAAACCCAGGCAGCCTAAGTCCATAGCTCACACATTTAAGCCCTATACTATTCTACTGTTAGTGAGCCCAAACTCGCTCTGCTTGCCACACAACAGGCCAATAAATTAAGAGACGAGGTGTTGGGGCGAGGAGTAATGACTTTATTCAGAAAGCCGGCAGACTGAGAAGACGGTAGACTACTGTCCTGGAGAACCATCTTTCCCAAGTTAGAATTCAGGCTCCTTTAATATAAAAAGGGGACGGGGGTTTGCTTGGTTGTTGCAAACTTTTTGGTGTGAGAATTCTTTGTTTTTGGAATCCTTTGTTCTTGCAGCTGTCCACATGGGTCAGATCATGGTGTCCCTGTAAACCTCCAACAAAACAAATGTTATTTTCTATTCTGCAACTTATTATCTTTATATGAATGAAAAAGTATTAATATCCTTAAAGGTCAGAGACTTGAGAAAAGGCTCTCCTGTATATTTCAGGCTATAGGCAACATTCTTTTACAAAAGGTGCAGAATCAGCAAGCCGAAGCCTAGGAAACAGAGCATAGGGTTAAAGTTAAAGGAACAGATCTAACATGGAGTCAGATTTGTTCTTTTCTATTATAGGGCCACCATATCTAATAAGATACAAGTCCTATCTATTTTATTTCCTCAATCTCAGTCTTCTCTATTTTCTTTTCTCCATTCCCACCACCCCCGCCTGATTCCAAGTATTATTGTAGATACTCTTTATCATTACTCACATTCAACTCAAATACATCTTCTATGTTGACTGCAAAATAATCCTCCTAAAACATAAGTCAGATCATCTTTTTTTTCTGTTGAAGATCATTCAGTGGCTCCCTATTGCCTACACCATAAAGCCAAATATCCTTTGCTTAGTATAGAAGGATCATTCTCATCTGCCCATCCCCAGCCAGACTACCTTTCTAAGCACTTCCATTATAAATCTGAATTGAGGATAATTACCTAAAAGTAGCATGCTGCTTCTAATCAGGATGACTTTGCATATGCTATTCCCTCTACAAGAAACTACCTTTCCCAATTTCCACTCCTGTTTGTCCCTTTACATCTTTTCATGTCTGTCAAACGCAGATGTTTCCTCCTCCAGGAAGCCTTCCCTGATTCCTCCAATTATTCATGTCCTATGTGCTGCTTTGAACTTTCACTTATTTTATATTTGTCACATTATGTTAGTTTTATTTACTTGTCTCCCTTTTCAGAATGTTAACTCTTTGAGGGCAGGGACTCTCTTATTGAACTTTAGGTCTCTAGTGTTTAGCATGGTGCCTGACACATAAGTAGTTGTTTAGTAGCTATCAGTTAAATTGAATTGAATAACTTAATTGTGAAATTATAGGGCCTGTACTTGGTTGAAAGAATTTCGGGCATCAATGATATGGGAATTTTTTTTTTTTTTTTGAGCAAAAGGCCAGTGCAAGAATAAAGGATGACCTAAAGGCACCACCTTTTAAAAAATTTAATTTAATTTTTTTATATTTTGGGGGGAGGTAATTAGGTTTACATATTTATTTTTAGAGTAGGTACTGGGTTCAATCCCCAGTGTGTATGCTAAGCATGCACTAAATCGCTGAGCTACATCCCCCGCCCCGCCCCACCTTTAACATGGGCACTACCCCTTTATGTGGGCCATGTGTAAATTAGTCATATAAATATTAGTATTTCTATAGATAGTCTCATGTAGACATACATTCTATCTCCATTGTGAGCTGCAAGCAACCCCAGAGCAGCGCCAAGTAGGGAGTTTTGCAGAGTAGGGTAGAGATACAAGGTATGAAAGAAATGCCCTCAATTTGCTGAGAAATGAAATTAACTGAGTACACCTGAAATTAGCTTTTATGTGGTAACAAGTGGAGGATGAAGATATGCCCGAAGTTTCCTGAAAAGTAAGAATGAGAAATCATCTTTATCCCATCCTCGCTGCTTTCCTGGAACCATAAGTTGTGCTGAGTGCTCAATTGCGTGTGAAATGAATTGAAACTATCAGTGGCACCGGTGGCGGGGCTGCGTTCTACGTTCTTAGTACTATTGTTGGAACCCCACCCTCCGGAGACCACCCTTCTATTTTCGCGCACAACCCAGATTATTCAGGTCACGGGGCTTCGGCCTATCACTGCAGGATCCTAGCTTGCGGGGCAGTGCCCACTGCTGATTGATGCAAGGTGTAAGACAATTTCTTGGTTTGAGGAGCAGCGATTGGCGGATCTCGACTGTAGTGCTTCCCAGGCTACTGAGGAGGTGCGTATTGTTGATGCAGGTTCCCGGGCCGCCACAAACACCGCCCGGAAGTCTGAATGAGGCCTCTTCCGCGCAGGACTTACAGTCGTCAGCGTGGCCGCTACTCAGATTGCCGGGCCCGGGCCGGGGCGGCGTGCGCGTGCGCGTGCGTGCGTGCGTGGGCGCGCGTGCGCGGCGCCGCCGTCTGTGGGTTGGCTGGTGATTTTGCAAGCGGGAGGGGCCGTGCGCGCTCCTGCCTCCGGCTTCTGTCCCCCACCCCCCCTTCCCTGGTCCCGGTCTCTCCTTCGGAAAGATGTCGGACACAGCAGTAGCTGATACTCGGCGCCTTAACTCGAAGCCGCAGGACCTGACCGACGCTTACGGGCCGCCAAGTAACTTCCTGGAGATCGACATCTTTAATCCACAGACGGTGGGCGTGGGCCGCGCGCGCTTCACCACCTATGAGGTTCGCATGCGGGTGAGTCACGGGGTGAGGGAGACAGCTGAGCCAGGACCCGGCGACTGGGCGGGGAGGGAGGGGGCGGGGGGGGCGGGGGGAGGCTGCCCTAGGGAGGACTGCCGGTGCAGAAGACGCTTGAGGGGTCATCTGCGGGGTAGGGGCTTACTAGGTTTGCGGAGAGGTCTGTACACTCGGTTGTGGCCCCAGGCTACAGAAAACTCCTGAGGGGGACATCTGACGGGCGTGAGGGAAAACAAGAACCCATGAGCAAGAAGTGAAGCATGGCTGGATCTGGTGGGGACGATGGAGAGGATTAGAGTGAGGAATTCAAGAAAATAGGAATCAGGACTGTAGCGACAGAAGGAGGAAAGGAAGAGTGGAAGAGGGCTGGGGGATGGAAAGCCCAGGCGATATGTCGCAGGGTCCCATAACTAAACTAGATTGTGTGAAGTCAGTCTGAAGACGGGGGACAGAAAGGCCCGGCTTCTTCCTAATGAGGTCTCCCTGAATGATGGAGTTAAGCAAAGCCTGGATAAAGGGAAGATAGATTCCAGGAAAGGGAGATTGTGGGCTTGGTGGAGCAGAAATAAGGGGAGTCTCCTTGAGACTGAGTGCTTCCCAGACTTGTGCAGAATTGACATCTGAAGGAGAGAAGTGTTTTATGCTTAAGTTTTCACATGTACCACATGCCAAGTCTCACTGGGAAACCTGGCCTTGCATGGGGATTGGTGGATTGTCAAGTTTGCCCTCATCCTTTGCTGAGCCTTTAGATCTGAAGTATCCAGAATGTTTATTTCAATATTTATTGGCTTTCATTTGGGTTTTCTCTATATGAATGGCCATTTGCCCTTTTGGTCGTAGACTAACCTTTTGGATTCATTCTTTTAGCCCCTTGTCCGTAGTTAACTTTAATATATTACATTTCAGGACTGCCCTAGGAGTGGCTTCTAACAGTGTGCACTACAGAGGACTTTATTCTCTAGTTCTTAGTCCACAATGCAAAGAGGGAATGTGGAGATAGAGTACATGGTTTGCAAGTTCTTTTGCCGAGTTGAAGTGGTTACAGGCAAGAAAGTTTGAAGACCATTTTCTAATTTTCCTTATGTTTTCTTCTCAGACTAGAGGGCCAGAATGTTCTCTATGGACAGCATGCTGCTCAAACAGCATTTGAAGACCTAAAAGAGTGTATGTGCTTTCATTTTGGAATGAATGAATTGAATGAGAGTGTGCTCCTCTCTGGGCTTTGAAATCTGATTGAGAAATGATGATCTCCAAATTCCAGATTTGGCAAAGTCCAAACTGAAGAAAGAAAAGTGAATAGCAAAAAAAAAAAAAAGAGAGAGAGAGAGAAAGAGAAACTCATCCACATAAGAACTGTTTGAAATCATCTCTTTGAGGAAGAATGCAAGTTAGAGCCTTTAACATATGACAAAAGCTAGGAACTGTTAGTGGTAGAGAACTTAATTACCTGAGGAAGCCCGGGCGTAAGAACTCTCTGCTGTGGAGTTTTGGAGACATTGTCTTGACAAATTACCCAAGAGCCCCGTAGGGATTATGAATGGAATTGTTCTCTAGTTCAGGCATACTAATAGCAGCGGGCAGTGTTCATCTAGTGCCTACTATGTGCCAGGCATTGAACTAGGTTTTAGTTTCTAAATCCTTACAAAACACCACTTTACAGATAAGAAACTGAGGAGGAATGCAGTTTAAGTAACTTGCCCAAGTACACATAGCTAAGTGATAGGCCTGGGATTTGAACCCAGGTCTGTCAGACTCCAAAGCCCATCACACGCTTTCCACTACACTTTAGTCTCTTTGGCAATGCTTAGTTGCAAAACTTTAGCATGCAGAATTTTTCTACCCACTGAGCTTTTCATCCTTTCCACAATCACTAATTATATGGTGATGATAGGGTTGATGGCAGTTCCTAGTTCTGTGGGTTTGAGTTAATTTGTATTGTTTATGTTAATTTGTATGGCAATATAGGCTTTTGATATTTTTACTTAACTCTGTTTTGGGGAAAACTGGTAAAATAAGTTGGTTTTAAATTGCTATTTTAAGTGCCTAATCATGTTAGGCATTATAGATAGGGAGCATGAGACTCAGAGAATGGGCTTTGGGAGGTAGGTATTGTGTATGGTAGAAGCAGATGGCACTGACTTCTTTTCTTTGTGTAATAGCTCAGGAAAGGATCCCCCTGCTCTGGAAGAAATAAGGATTCTGGAGAGGTGTCCTGGTGACTTCACATGATATGTATGGAACTTTTCAAATGTCAGTTGTCTTGTGGACTTAAATTTTGCTTCTTACGCTCCTTTTCCTTGATTTTTTGTTGATCAGAGCTGAAGGACTCTATGCTGTAGTGCACAATCTTGTCTTCCTCATACAATTTGTAGGTTGGAGCTGGGAGAGTATCCTGGTACATAGTAGCCCCTTCCTTAGATAGCTAGGTGCTGAGATGAAAGGCCATTATTGTCACCATCCTGTGGGGGTAGGGAAAGAATAGTATTTTTGTAAGTCAAAGAAGGAAGTCCACAAAATGGCAGTAGTGGTTTTCACTGTGTCTTGGAAGAATCTACTCAGCATTTTTTTTCTTTTCTTAGGCCCTTCTGTTGGCTTCTGTAAAAGCCTGCTAGTTAAGGTTCTACTGTTTGGGGATCACAGTGTAATGAATTCTGGTGGAAACCTAGAATCACATGATACCGAAGGGCATTTTTTCTTGCATGATTATTTTTATCCCTAGCTTTATTGAGATATAATTGACAGATAATATTATGTAAGTTTAAGGTATACAATGTGATGATTTGATACACATGTATTTCATGCAGGGATCTGAGAATGTTCTCTATAATGGTTTATTTTGAGTAGTTAATACATGCACATGGAACAAAATCAAAAGGTAGAAAAAAGACTATATTTATTGAAAAAAAATCCATGTATAAGTGGACCTGCACGGTTCAAACCTGTATTGTTCAACAGTCACTGTACTGTAAAAACAAAGTCTCCCTCTCTCCCTCTGCCCTCTTTCTGAATAAACAACTGTTTCTACTTTTTAATTTAGTCTCCTAAAGAATAGTTTAGGTAATAAAATACTACTTTACATGTATCTCACTCCACTTCAACATTGACATTCCTTGGACCTTGATCCTCAGTAGAGTTGTATCTAATGTAAGATGACCAGTTATGTGGCTTTTGATGCCCTATACCTAGAACTGGATCCTGAAAAGACATCTTGCAGACTTGAGGACTGACTACGAGGCATGACATAGTGAGGAATGTGAGAAGCTCTAGCATAGCATCCTGGCAGGATGCCCTTTTCCTGCTCTGAGTCAGTTGTAGAGAAAGGAGAGGAACTAACTCCTTTTATTTCCATCTGCTGATTTGAATTTGCTGGAGGGAAATATAGTTAGTATTAATACTTCTGGTTGGCCATTTCCATTTAGAACTTGTAGATCGGAGTGAGGATCAGGGTTTTTTGCTTGTTGGGGTTCATGTTGCCCTTGGAACCTTGGGAAAATTCTCAATGATTAAGATGTGAGAATAAGCTGATTTACATCAGGGAGCACACCAACTTAAACATTGCTATTTCTGCTGCGCTTGCTAGATAAGGAGAGGGTGAACATACATAGGGCCTCTGTTAATCGATTGAGTATTGAGTAACTTGCATAGTCTGCATTTAGGGAAATGGCAGGAGTAGTCATGACTCCTGATTTCAATGAAATTATAGTTTAGTTAGGTAGCAAGACTAACACAATGCATAAAACAATAGTGTGTCAGGCAGTACAAAAGTATAAGTGTCATAAGAGTTCAGAGGAGTGGGAGATCAATAAATTAAGCTGGTGTCAGGAAAGACTTCCTGGATGAAGTGGGACTTGAGCTGGGACTCGTAGAGTGGAGAGGATTTGGACAGGAAAAGCAGAGGAAGCCATGCTTTGGGGGTGCTTATCTCTTGTTCTTTACAGAGAACTTAAATTCACATTTCAGTTGAAAATGTAATACATACAGATGGTAAATTCAAATTTTACAGTGAAAAATGACCCACCCATTCTAGTTGTCTAGTCTTATTCTCCAAAGTCAATCACTATTACCAGTATCTTTTCATAAATATTTTATTCATAAATATACATGTATACACATGTACATATCCCTTTTAAAACTACAAATAGAGACAGGTGATATATACTGTTCTGTACCTTGATTTTTTTTCATTTGTATATATATATTTTTTATTGAAGTATAGGCAGTTTGCAATGTGTCAGTCTGGCATACAGCATTATGCTTCAGTCATCATAAACATACATATATTCATTTTCATATTCTTTTTCACCATAAATTACTACAAGATATTTACATAGTTCCCTATGTACCTTGATTTTAATGCCTAATATCTTTCTATACTGGGTCATATGTATCTTTCACATTCTTTTCATAGTTGTATTCCACTGTATAGGCATACCATAATTTATTTAACCAATGTAAACCAAAATGTAAGGGTTTTCACTGAATTTGATTTGCAGTAATAATAAATGTCCATCAATAGATAATTGGTTAAGTAAATTATGGTATGCCTATACAGTGTATATACATTTTTATGTACAGCTTCAAGTCTCCTTGTAGGATAAATTCTAAGCAGCAAGGGACTTCTGGTCACCACCCGTGACAAGGCTGGATGTGGTAAGGATTGGTATTCACTCGCTGGTGTTTTGAAAGGTTGTAGGACCATGGTCCATAGGAGCTGTTTCTTAAGACCTTTCCAAGTGGTTCTGACAGGCGGCCATCACAGGCTGAACATTACTAACCATCTCTCTTCTCTCATTCTTTATTCCCTGTAGACAAACCTACCTATCTTCAAGCTGAAGGAGTCCTGTGTTCGGCGGCGCTACAGTGACTTTGAGTGGCTGAAAAATGAGCTGGAACGAGATAGTAAGGTATGGCCTTGTGCCCTGTGTG
The DNA here is from genome assembly GCF_048773025.1 of Camelus bactrianus. Taxonomy (NCBI): domain Eukaryota; kingdom Metazoa; phylum Chordata; class Mammalia; order Artiodactyla; family Camelidae; genus Camelus; species Camelus bactrianus. The sequence goes on from NC_133575.1 coordinate 41,778,888, forward strand.
GCAGCCTTGGGAGAGGAGATCTGCATAGGCTGAGAGGGCGTAAGATGGCATAGTCTATAAAACCGCGAAGGCAGTAGAGAGGGTGGACGTACTCTATCTACCAAATCCCAATATATTGGATCGGATATTGAGTATCCAATATATTGAATCCAATATATTGAAACTTGAAAGTGGTAAGTTCAGGAGAAATTTTAAAGAAAAATCATTACTTGACTTAGTGGCTAGTAAAGTCATATAACTTAATTCCTGTAGGTACTACAAATGGGAAGTATGGCTGAATTCTTGGATGGTAGTGAAGAATATTTGGAGTTTATTTCCTTTCTTTTGAGATGGTAAACCTGTCCTCCCACAAAAACTGAGCTGGATTAATTTTTGACCTGAGGCATCCTGACTGTTCTTATGGTCTCAGTTTTTGCAAGTTGCTGGCTATGGCATAGGATGGACCCTATGCCTAATAGGAAATGAAGTATACAGTGCTTTATCATCTCGTCCCCTCTCTGTCCTCTCCCGTGTGACTGATATTTTGTGTCTGCCTGCAGATTGTAGTACCACCACTGCCTGGGAAAGCCTTGAAGCGGCAGCTCCCTTTCCGAGGAGACGAAGGCATCTTTGAGGAATCCTTTATTGAAGAAAGGAGGCAGGGCCTCGAACAGTTTATTAACAAGTAAGCCACGATCCTGGGGATTCCTCTTGCTACTTTTGCCATCTTGATCTTTCTGTATGTTTCATCTCTCTCCTCTTTTGTAATGGGTAATATGACGTGGTGCCGATTGTGTGGTGGGCTAAGTGGACAGTAAAACTCCTTTCCACTGAGCAGAATGCTGATCCTGTCCCTCAGAGCCCGAGAAAGCAGTGCATGTTGGATGTGTGTAGGGATTTCCCTGTGCCTTACCCCTCGGTCCCCTTCCCCTCTACAATGTTAGGGTTGAAGCGGTGCCCTGCTGCTGTCCTCTACTTGCTTGAACCTCAGAGCTGACTTTGTCCTTCTTCCCCTGTTCCATATCCTCACTACCATCCTTCTGCGAATTCTCTCTGATCCCAAATACTGCTGATAACCATCTTGGTCTCTTTATAGAATTGCTGGGCACCCACTGGCTCAGAATGAACGCTGCCTACACATGTTCCTGCAGGAGGAGGCAATTGACAGGAACTACGTCCCTGGGAAGGTGCGCCAGTAGGAGACCCTCTACCACCTGCCCTCTACTTTCCTGCTGAAATGACATTGGTTTTTACACTAAGCCTCTCTCTCTCTTTGATCTGAAGTTGGCTGTGCCCATCCCCTGGCCTGATAGACTGTCTGGCATTGTGTTCCTTGGTACCTGACTATACTGTGGGCACTCTGCTGGGATCCTCTTCTCTGAGGAGAGGTGGGAGACCACAGGCAGATGCCCTTTGCTTGGGGTTGGGGAGTGGGTGGGGGGATTGGACTGGAAGGCAATTTCTTGGGCATTTACCCATGCCAGAAGGCTAACCTTGAGGGGGGCGGGTCTTGTGCTGGGGTGGGGCACTTGGATACATACTGATGCTGCAAGTTCAGGGGATTTTTCTTACTCTTAGGTTTAACCAGGAACGCTGAGCAGGGAAAGACCCTGCCTTTCCTACCTGCATGAACTTTTTTCCTTTTTGGGAAGGTGGCAGAGACCCAAAAGTTCTCCTTGTTTTCTCTAGGCCTGTTCCCAGTTTTCTCAACAGTTTCTTTTGTTACTTTCTCTCTCCCTTGTTGCTTTTCATGGCAGTAATCCTCTTACAGTCTAAGCAGTCTGTTTAGTGGCACAAGGTGTGTGGGTTTTCTGGGCCCATCATCATGGCTGCTTCAGATCAGAAGAAAGCCATAGGGCAGTAAGGGAGCTCCTGTTGCCTACCCCCTCTCCGTTGTGGCTCCCCGCTCTGGCTGTCTTTTCTTGCTCACCAGCGGTGAGTCAGTATGGGCTGAGCAAGCAGTTCTTCCTCCCCCAAGCCCTCACTACTTATGGGTTAACTTTGCAGGTTTGGTGGTGTGAGGGCTGGGGGAAACTCACCACTGCCAGGTAACTCCCTGAAGGGTGGGAGTGGATCATTTTCTAGGTACCTCCCAGTGGTAGGGAAGGACATCACCATTCTCTTCCTTCCATTCTCCCTTCTCCTCATCCCATTTAGTGCTGCCATGGGGCAGAAACACATGAGCAAACCACACAGTTCTGACTTCTCCTAAGCACTTTGAGCTGTTGAATGGGGCTTAGGGGCAAGAGTTGTCACTGCCCTCCCCAGCTTGGTCACAGGGTTAATGAACTGCCTGCACTTGTTTCCCACGGGACTCCAGCATTCTCCCTGGAAGTTGAGCTAGGGACAGCAGCTGGGTATAGATTTCCAAAATCTTAGAGTCTGAAGCAGCTTCTTGAGGCTGGCGACTTTCCTGAGCTTCTGTCTAAGAGGTAGTGGTTTGTTTGCTGGGGCCCGATATCTATCCCAAGTGGTGGGTTGGGAGCAGGTTAACTCTGGTGTTAGGTCAAAAGTGAGGGCTCTTTGCTTAGACTCCCTGTCGTGGGAGGATTGGAGTTCTTTTATATAGGGTCTTGGGGAAAAGGGACAAGACCATGATTGGAGAGATTAGGATTGGAGTTTGACATGAGATTTGGAGTCCATCTAAATGTTAAAGTTCCCTGAGACAGATCAGCTCTCCAGCTGCCGAGCCTGTGCCAGGGGCTGAGCAGCGCCTAGAGAGAGGCTCTGCTCCCTTTCCCATCTCCCCAGTGTTGGTGGTGTTGCTGCCTTTTTCATTTGTATCCTCTGTTACTGATTTTTTTTAAGATTCCTTCTTTCATTGTGCACAAGTTCTGAGAGCCTGAGGCCCCATTTCTGCTGTGTATATATCCTGACTCGGGGCTTTTATTCAGCAAAATATTCATTCTTCTGTCAGACAATGTCATATTCAACTCTGTTCATATTAAACCACTGTGAAGCAAGCCTCTGTTTTCCTGCTTAAGTCGTAAATTTAGTAGTTTTTAGTTTCTCAGATATTCTGGGTATTGTGCAGAAATCATACAACATGGTCAGTGTCCTGAAGTGATAAGTAAGTTTTACATTTAAATTCATTTAAGTTGAAAAAAAGCTGAATCCTAGCTGCCTGTAGCAATATTTACCTATCCTTCTTGCAACATGCAATTGACTTTGTCACAGAAGAAATGTATCTGCTTGCAGGAAGTAGCCATAGGGCTCAGTAACTGTGGTTTGGGTCAGATTTAGCAGATTTGGTTTTTAAGCTTGTGGGTTTGTGCTAATTTGGGCAGAATATATTTATAGTATGTGTGTGTGTGTATGTATATGCATATGCTGTCTGTGTACATAAACACATGTGTGCATGCGCTCATCCTCAAACATACCCACTCACCTACAAACACTGTTTCTTGCAGAGGCTTTTTACCTTAATGGAGACATTTTTCTTTCAGATAGATTTGATGCAGGCAGAAAGGTGAGTGAACTCTGAGAACTTCTGACGATGGATATTTTCACATGACCAACGGGTTCTGAAATGGCTTCATACACAAATGGGGTTTTGGGAAAGGTTTGGAATGAGAGGTCAGTAGGAATCTTGGCATTTGGGAAGTCAGAACTAATTTTAATTGTGTAACTGAGCAGGGAAAGAAGGTATAGAAAGTGATGTGGCCAAAATGTTATGAATTAAGGTGACTTAACAATGATCTTTGAATCTTAAGTAGAAGAGTGGGGGCTGAATTGAAGTTAAGAGGTTTTGGTAGTTCAGGAATTAGATGACTAAAGATATCTGGGGGGATAGAGAAAAATAGCTGTTTCTGTGAGATTAGAGAAAGGAAGAGTAATAAGAGAAATGCAACCTTCATAGGCAGCAGTGTTGAAGAATGAATTAGAGACTAACTCGAAAAAGCAGCTATAAAGTAAAATATTAACAAAATTTTGGACATGTAACATTATTTAACAAATACTAATTAATAGCTACCTGTGTGCCCAGGCTTATGCTAAAAGCTGGGCTGTGGTAGGGTGGGGTGCTCATGGTACAAATAAAATGATTACATTCTCTTTCTTCGTAGACCTTATACTTCTTACACTTTGTTTAGGAGATGTCTATACAAGGCAAAAAAATGCTAGAGACAAAATAGTTCAGAAACATCTAGTTAGTTGTCAGTCTTTTTTACTATTAGGTCTGGTAAATTCCCTCTTTTTGGAGTCAAATGTAACTGTCCTGAAAGAACCCTAGATCCAAGCCCATCAACACTGAGGAGAAGAAGCATACTTTTATAAGGAATTCAAGTTTATGCATGCATCTAGGTCTTTACTACTAATTAATCTCCTTTATCCATATCACAGAAGCAGCTCAACCTTACACTGGGACCCAGGGGACAGAAGCTAACAAAAAATTTTGAACATAGTACCTAGAGCCAAAAGAAGTCTAAATCTTCACATTCTATGATTACACATTCCAAAGATGTCTTATCTACCCTTTGAACCATTCTTTGAGATGAGTTGAGCTAGTGAAGGGTGGGAAAGTTGGACAGCATTCAGGTGTTTCTGGAGTTTTTGTTTGATGAGATATCCTACGTAGGACACTTCTGTCTTCAAATATGTGCTGTAATAATTTAAGTAAAATTACTTTTTTGCTGTAGAAATGCAGACCAGCTGCTCACTGAAATGGGTATTTCTCCCTGTCCTTGAGGACTGTTGTCACTCTTGGTCTTCTCTTCTTAGACACAATAACAGTTCTAATTTTTCTTCACTTGGCTCGTTTTTAACCCTTTTATCTTTGTTATTCTGAAATCTCTCCAAGGTCCTTACATGTCCCTAAGTCACAGAGTCTAAAACTGGACATTAATTATAGCCTGAAGTTTGGGTGGTTGTTAGTCCATTTATACATTGCAGTATTCAAGCTTACTTTTAAAATATAAACACTTTGTGACTAATTTAGCTTATGGTTCTCTGCCACTCCCTTCCCGACCACCCACCGCCCCTTATTCTTCCTTTTTTTGCCCTGCACACATAGAAAATTATTCCCTATTTTACTTTTATTTTCTCACTCCCTCCTGCTTGCCTATCTACCTACCTACCTACCTATCTATCTGTCTATCTATCTTTGCTTTTGAGAACAGAAAACTCATTCCTTACCAAAGAGACAAACTTGGGTAATTATTAACATTATACAGAATAAAAGGTTCTTTAAATCACGGCAGGCTTCCTTTAAATAGGTGCTTCCTATGGTTGTTATAAGTGTTTATATATAGATTGTCAACTACTTGATATAGAAAAACTGAACGTAAAGAATTAAGAGGCACTGCCAATTGAAGATCAATCAGAAATTGGATAAAACAGTAGTTCTCAAGTGAATAATAAAATGCAGTTAGATTCACAGAAGTGTATGCAGTACTTTTCAAGAAAATGTTACTATACCAATTTTTTTTAGTCCAAGTACAGTCAACTTTTGATCCTCTATGCTAGGGGAGGGATATACGTTTTAATTTTGTTATGCATTTTTGTTCTAAAATTTGAATATAGGGATGTCTAATATTCATAAGACTTAAAAACTATTTCCTAGTATGTCATCAGAACGAAGGCTCAGGAAGATCCGAAAAGTGGTAGAAAGAGTCCTAGGCCTGGAATAGAAACCTGGGTTTTGGAGCTGTGCTGTTAGCTGGCTATAGCACCTTAGGCAGATTGCTTCACCGCTCTGGGCCTGTTTTCTCAGCTATAAAACGAGGGGATTTGACTAAATGATATCTGAGGTATCTTAATCTCTACTGTTTATGATTTCCAACCCTTGCCAAGGTTGAGTAAACCCTGGAGATGATGCCACCAAAAAGGTTAAAAGCACAATTTCCCCTGTGTGATGCAGTTAGTTTCCTCTCCCGGAACTGAATGGCTCTTCACTTATCCTGATTAGATTTTGTTTGCTCACATCCTGTTGTGTCAAGTCATTAGTATCCCATTGAAAGTCAGTGTTGGTTTGATTTACAGTTGCCCTAATTTTATTGTAGGTCTTCTAGCTGAAACTTTTAAATGAAATAGTCACCTCATAACTATATGGAGTTATTCCTGTTTAAAATATATAAATTATAACCTTGTTGATCTGATTACAAAAGTGCCTATTTTGTTAAAATGTTTTATTGTGGTGATAAAAGTTCAAAAGTAATTAATGCTAGTTGACAAAATTCAGACAAAACATAAATGTGTAAAAAGTGAGATTTCTCCTTATTCCCTATCTCTACTCCCATTCCTCAAGAACTACTTAATTTGGTATGTGTCTTCCTAGACATTTTTCAATGCACAAAAATATGTATATGAATATATATATTCACAATATACATCTCTGAATACCCACACACTTGTATAGTTTTTAAAAAACAAAGTGGGATATTATGTGTACTATTTTGTGACTTTATCACTTTGTAATATAGTGTGGACTTCCTCTCACATTAGTACATGGAAATTTACCTCATTTTTTAAAATGGCCCCATAACATTTCAAGTGTGGTTGTATCATCATTTAATGATTCACTTATTGATGGAAATTTGTCTCCAGTCATCCACTGTTGTAAGTAATGCTGCATAAAACCTGCTCATATGTTTTATGTATTTCTGTAGGATAGATTTTGAGAGAAGGAACTCCTGAGTCAAAGGATGTGTGCATTTACATTTTGATAGGTACCACTTCTTAAAGAGTACAGTTTAGACTCCCACTTACAGCAAATGAGAATTTGTTTCTTCACAAAAACAATTTGTTTCTCCACAGAAAAACTGCCAAAAGTGGGAAAATATTAAATAGTTCGTAGTTATCCAGAGTATTTGGTGAAAATAGTATTTCTTAGTTTTATTTTGCATTTTCTGGTATATTTAGTTGTAATGATACAACTATCAGGTTAAAAATGTCCCCATACATTTTGGGGGCGGGTATAGCTCCATTGGTAGAGCGCATGCTTAGTATGCACAGGGTCCTGAGTTCAATCCTCAGTACCTGCATTAAGTAAATAAAGCTAATTACCTCCCCCTTCAAAAAAAATTTCCCCACATTTAAATTTAGTTGTTCTAGAAGCAGTATTTAATGCTAATTGAGCATCCATATGCTCATCACTATAAAAAACCCAGCACTCTCAATTAAAGGTCCAGGGTGTTCCTGGTCTTCCCAGACCTGACTTTGGGGGAAAATGGAGCAATTAGCCTATTGGCAATGCAACATTATCGGAGGTGCTCTCAGGACCAGTACTTTTCTCAGGTTGGCACTACTTGAGGCCAACCCCATAGCAGCACTGACAGCTAAGCTACAGACTTATCTGACCTCAGGGCCAACGTCCTTGGAAACTCAGGGAAATATTACTTTGCCTCTTGGGCCACCATCCCTCCAGCTTGGATCTCCTTTTTGGTTCTTTCTCCCAGATACAAACCTTAGATCATAAGCAGGGATGGAACAAGGGCAGTGACGGAGATCGAAATGGCGAATGAAGGACGGAGGAGGCCGATTCACCAGGCTTCGGCTCTTCTGGTTGGCTATCCACACGTCAGTCAGGAATGAACAAGCTTTTACTTGGTCCTCTGTACTAGGAAGCACATACTCTGTTCTGATTGGCTCCTTAGTTGAGGGGTGGGCCATAGGTAGACCTGCTGGTTGGCCGGAATGGAAGACCAATGGGGGCCCAGTGGCGCTGGTTTTGAAAGCAAAGCCTGCCTCAGGGTAGCTGGACGAATCGGCGGCGTTGCCTCGGAGCTCCTTCGGCTTATTTGATAAGTGCCTGCACCCCACAGCCTAGCTACCCTCTTACCCCACCACCGCCCCAGGCCCCGTCACACTTCGGCGTCTCAGTGTCTCTCCGGGTGTGCCGCGCGACTCAGGCTGTAGTCCTCTTGTCTGGCGCTTAGGGAGGCCATGCCTTAGCCTGCAGGTCTCCTTCCACCACCACCACCAGCCCGCAGCTCTTCCTCTGATGTGGGAGTCGGGGACCGGGAATGGGACAAGAGTTCGCGGGCATCAGGGAGAGATTCATGACCGTGGAAGCGGGAGAGGCTGGGCTCTGCGGCCGTGAAGGCCTTCTTTATATTAAGTCCTAGGAAGGGAGCAGGAGGTCCCTGACCCAGAAATTTCCGCCATCTAGGTGGCCACCATCGTTGCAGCCATCCATCCTCTCCGTCTCCTGACTTCACCCCTCGTCGCTCCTTTCTAAACTCAGCTCCATAACCACTGCGGCAAATACATTGGCCCTCAGTCTGGATTCAGAGCCAGTCCCCTTTCTTCCTCAGTATCAGTAGCCTTGACCTCGTTGCTTTATTCCTTTTTCCTAATTATTTTTAATTACACTAGCACATTCTCCTTTAAAAAAAAAAAACCCCAAACTCTGAACATTAAAGTACACGTTGGCCATTACCCACAATCCTAGTCTTCCTCTTCCCAAAAGGTAGCCACTGTCAACAGTTTGGTGTATATCCTGGTAGCCTTCCAGCTCTTTTTTTTTCAAAGGACAATATGTTGTTTTTATTTCTACAGAGAGTATACCAGATTGTACATATCTTGAAAAGTTTTTTCATTCAATGTTTTGGGAACATTTTTATTTCACTACATCCAGATTAACTTCATTTAAAAAAATATGGCATAAAATCCCATAGAATGGCTATTAAATGGTTTATTTAACCATTCCTTATTGATAGACTACTAGATTTTTGCAGTTTTTTGCTTTTACAGACTATGAACATTCCTGAACATGACTTTTTGTCAGTTTCTCTAGGGAAATGGTTCTCAAACTTTTTGATAACAGGACCCCTTTACAAACTCCTAAGAAAATTTGTTTATGTGGGTTTATATCTATCACTATTGAATATATTAGAACTTAAAAGTCAGAATTTAAAAAATTCATTGAAATAACAGTAATAAGCAATAAGCCCATTACATACATGTTAAATACTATTTTTATTTTTTAAATTTTATTTTATTTTATTATTTTTAAAATAAATACTATTTTTAGATGAAAAAAATTTTCCAAAGCAAAAACAAAAAAATTAGCGAGAACAGTGAAATTGTGCTACATGGTTTGCAAGTCTCTTTAATGGGGTAATAGGAAACAACTGGATTCTCATATCTGCTTTTGCATTTGATCTATTATGATATGATATTTTGGTTGAAGTATATCACATAGATATGAAGTATATCACATGAGGATTATTTTAATAGCCTTTTCAGATAATTGTGGATATTTAATACTACATCAATCCCAACAAGTGGTAGTTTCTTAAAGATTACTTTTTTTAAAGACTACTTTTAATGTGTATTTTGAAATGAGATCAGTCAAATTTTCACATTTTGTTACACTAAAATCCATTAGTCTACCTTGTACTTTAATAGATCTTTTACCTGTGCATGATCTTATAACATCATGCATTGACAGTTTGAAAAATACTTGTTTCACTGAATTATGCAGCTCTTTCAAATGTTAACACAGTTCATTATACAGTGTCAAAAATGACATTCATTAATGTCACCACTACTCTCGTCAGAAAAGTCTATAGGTATTGAAAAGCTGCCAAACCTACGGTGGAGGTACAAGTTTTCCAAAATTTTAATTTTTGCTGAAATTTTATCAGCACCAGATACTGTCAGTTGTTTTTCTTGAAGTGACAGGCTCACTTTGTCCACTTTGAGAAAATACTGGCCAAGTACCCAAGTCTGAATAGCCATGGTTTGTCAGTTGCTATTTCAAGAAAAATGGTGTTCCATGAAAAAAGTGATTAGTTCAGTTCACAACTCAGTCTCACAAGTGCTTTTCCTTGGCACAACCCAACTTGAGTATGCAACAGAAGTGCTTTATCTGTATTTCCTGTTTTGTTACACAAAATATTAGAAAGCCCTGGACTCAGCAATGGAGATTTAACAATTTTGGAGGGGAGGTAATTAGACTTATTTATTTAATTTATTTTTTAATGGAGGTACTGGGATTGAACCCAGGGCCTCGTGCATGCTAAGCATGCTCTCTACCACTGAGCTATACCCTCCCCCCTGAGATTTAATAATTTTCACTGCTTCATCAAAGATATTCTTAAGTGTGTGGTGACAAAAAGATAACAGTGACTGCTAGTACAGTTTGGTGCCACTGCATTGATGAGCACTAGGGCACCAGTAGTTTTACCCACCTTTGCTTTTGCACCATCAGTGCAAATGTCAACACAGTGAAAAAAGGCAAATATATCTTAATGCTATTTTGAAAATAGTTTTGAATTTCATAGACCCCCTGAAAGGGTCTGGGGTAACCCCAGGGATCTGTGGACCACCTTTTGAGAACATCTGAACATCTGCTCTATGGCATGTATCTAGAAGTGATATCAAACTATATGCTTAGTAGATATTGCCAGATGCCCCTCCAGTGTGGCCGTACTGGTTTATGCTCCCCCCAGCACGGTGTAAGAGGTCTCATTTCTGCTTACTCTTCCCAACACTGAATATTATCAAACTTTATTTTATTTTTTATGCTTATTTTGTTTATTAAGCCTGATAAGCAGCAGTAATACAAACTTACGAGGAACTATATTTAAAAACCCTGTATGACATCTCTCTAAGCTCACATTCAGAGGTGCCTATTTAGTAACATTTTAAAAAATTTTATTGAGTGATAGTCAGCTTACAATGTTGTGTCAATTTCTGGTGTGCAGCACAATTTTTCAGTCATACATGAATAGACATGTATTCATTTGCATATTCTTTTTCACCATGAGCTACTATAAGATCCTGTATATTTCCCCTGTGCTATACAATATAAACTTGTTTATCTATTCTATATATACCTATCAGTATCTACAAATCTCAAACTGAATATTATCAAACTTTAAATTTGGCCAATATGTCTCAAAAATTTTCTCCTAGAAGAAATAAAAGCAAGAATAAACAAATGGGACCTAATGAAACTTACAAGCTTCTGCACAGCAAAGGAAACCAGAAGTAAAACAAGAAGAAAACCTACGGAATGGGAGAAAATTTTTGCAAGTGAAACCGACAAAGGCTTGATCTCCAGAATATATAAGCAGCTCATACGACTCAATAAGAAAAAAATAAACAACCCAATCCAAAAATGGGCAGAAGACCTAAACAAGCAATTCTCCAAGGAAGATATACAAATGATCAAAAAGCACATGAAAAAATGCTCAATATCACTAATTATCAGAGAAATGCAAATCAAAACTACAATGAGGTATCACCTCACACCAGTCAGAATGGCCGTCATTCAAAAATCCACAAATGACAAATGCTGGAGAGGCTGTGGAGAAAGGGGAACCCTCCTACACTGCTGGTGGGAATGCAGTTTGGTGCAGCCACTATGGAAAACAGTGTGGAGATTCCTCAAAAGACTAGGAATAGACTTACCATATGACCCAGGAATCCCACTCCTGGGCTTGTATCCAGAAGGAAATCTACTTCAGGATGACACCTGCACCCCAATGTTCATAGCAGCACTATTTACAATAGCCAAAACATGGAAACAGCCTAAATGTCCATCAACAGGTGACTGGATAAAGAAGGTGTGGTATATTTATACAATGGAATACTACTCAGCCATAAAAACCGACAACATAATGCCATTTGCAGCAACATGGATACTCCTGGAGAATGTCATTCTAAGTGAAGTAAGCCAGAAAGAGAAAGAAAAATACCATATGAGATCGCTCATATGTGGAATCTAAAAAACAAAAACAAAAACAAAAACAAAAACAAAAACAAAAACAAAAACAAAATCAGAAACAAACAAACAAAAACAAAGCGTAAATACAGGACAGAAATAGACTCACGGACAGAGAATACAGACTTGTGGTTACCAGGGGGGTGGAGGGTGGGAAGGGATAGCCTGGGATTTCAAAATTGTAGAATAGATAAACAAGATTATACTGTATAGCACAGGGAAATATACACAAAATGTTATGGTAACTCACAGAGAAAAAAATGTGACAATGAGTGTGTATATGTCCATGAATGACTGAAAAATTGTGCTGAACACTGGAATTTGACACATTGTAAAATGATTATAAATCAATAAAAAATGTTAAAAAAAAAACTCAGGAAAAAAAGATTTGGCCAATATGTTGGATGGAAAATAGAATCCCATCATTTATTTTTTAACTCTGATAAATAGGCAAGTTGAACATCCATTCATATGTTTATTGGCCATGTGTACTTTTTTCTGTGATATGCCTGGTCATGTCCTTTACCTGGTTTTCTATATTGTCTTTTTCATATCCATAATAAATAAAGAAAATGTTAGTCCTTTGTTTTATATATATCGCAAATGTTCTTTTCCCAGTTGCCTTTTAACTTTATATCTTTTTTGAGTAGAAGTTTAAAATTTTGAGGTCAGATTCATATTTTCTTTTTTAGCTTTTGATTTTTGTGTTTTGTTTAATGAGGTCTTACACATGCCAAGGTCAAACATTCTTCTGTGTTTTCTAACACTTGTGTAGGGGTTTCCGTGTGTTTGATTACATCTTTAATACAGCTAGGATTTATTTTTGTGGATGGTGTGAGTGATCTTTATTTTTTGTTCTTTGTTTTCAAAGGACTGTCTGTCTTGGAACACAGCAGAGAGTAAAGGGACCTTAGGACTGTGAATCTCCAGGGCTCCTCAATTGATGTCTTGTCCATGGTGTTTTCTGACCTCAGTATTTGGCTGCATTCAGTGAGACACCTGATGAACGGGCCACTTCCTGTAAAGAAGGATCCCATTCAGAGTCCAGCATCCCCACACCCTGCTCTCATCTGCTAATCAGTGGGAACTTTCTATATGGTGCTGGCTCGTTCCTGGCCCCCACCCTCATGCTGGGAAGAGGTGTCCTATAGGTGAGCTTAACATGTTCCTAGAGAAGTCCTCATCTGGGTTGACCAAGGAGAAGAGAAGAAACAGACCTAATTCCAGGTATCTTCTGGAGGGTGAGAATGGGAGAGTCACCCAGTCCGTCCAGATAAACAGCCCTTAAGGCAAGATAGAAGAAAAATCTCCAGGTGGTCTCTCTAGACTTACTCTGGAGAAGCGATTCCTTGGATATTTCTTGTCATGATAGGAAGTCCTAAGAGGTTTCTTTGGGCCAACCATCTTTTCCTTAGGATTCAGGCATCCTGGAAGCTCTGTTCCTCCACTTTTTCCTTTTAAAGTGGATGTATTAGTTTCCTATTGCTACTGTAACAAAGTACCACAAACTTAGTGGCTTAAAATGACACAGATTTATTATCTTACAGCTCTAGAAGTCAGAAGTCCAAATAGGTTTTACGGGGCTAAAATAGATGTGTTGGCAGGGCTATGTTCCTTCTGGAGGCTTTAGGGGAGAATCTGTTCCTTGTCTTTTCCAGCTTCTAGAGGATATCAGCATTCCTTGGCTCATGGTCCCCTTCCATCTTCAAAGCCAGCAAGCTCCACTTCAGCTGCTGCTTCTGTCTTTACATCTTCTCTGACTCTCCTGCCTCCCTCGTTCACTTATAAGGACCCTTGTGATTGTGTTGAGGCTACCAGGATAATCTCCCCAGCTTTAACGTAAATCACTTTAACTTAATCACGTCGTCAAAGTCTTTTTTTCCCCTAGTGCCAAGTCTCTTTTGCCACGTAAGGTAAAATATGCACAGGTTCTGGGGATTAGGGCATGGATATCTTTGGGTATGTAGCCTACCACAGTGGGTTATTTCAGCAGAAGGCTATGCTTTTCATTTGATATTGATTCATAGTGGGGAGAGAAGTATCTTTGTCTTAGGCTTAGAGGATTGTCTGCAAAAAAATTTGTAACCCTTCCATAATAATTTTCCAATCATATTCTATGTGCTTTTGGCTGGATTATAGAAGAAGGAGAAGGGAGAAGCTCACAAAGGAGGCTAAGGAATGCGAAGAGTGTAGGAGGAAAGCCAGGAGGATGAGGTGTCATGAAAGCCTTACTGTAAGGAAGGAAGGGAGAGATGGAGGGACGGAGGGAGGGAGGGAGGGAGGAAGGAAGAAAGGGAGAGAGGGAGAGAGGGAGGGAGGGAAGGAGTACTGTATTGAATGCTGCTGAGAACCAAAGTAAGATGAGGAGTGAAAGACATCTGTTAGATTTAGTTACCTTTGCAGTAGCTATTTCCGTGGAGTGATAACAAGTGGGAAGGACATTGAGTACACAGCTCATTTAGGAATTTTCCCCTTTGTCAACTCCCACCCTCTTTTATCATTTCTCTTCTGGATTACTAAAGTAGCTTTCAGAGTGGCCTTTTTGTGTCTACAGCTACTGTCCAATCTGTTTTCTGCACAGCAGCTAGAGTGGTCTTTCTAAAACTGATAGATGACTCCAGTAAGCTTTAAAAATTCCCTAGTGGTGGGGAGGGTATCGATCAGTGGTAGAGCACATGCTTACTATGCAGGAGGTCCTGAGTTCAATCCCCAATACTTCCATTAAACAAACAAACAAACCAACCTAATTACCTCCCCCTCCAAAAAAATTAAAAAATTAAAAAAAATTCCTTATTGTTTTCAGTGTAAAAGCCAAATCCTCTACTCATCTACATAAATTCCATGCTTCAAACCTGGTGAACTACTTCCAGTTCCCAGAGAAAGCTGTGTTCTTTCCTACCTCCATGCCTTCACACATACAATTCCTTCTCCATCTTTTTGTTTCCATTCACATTTTTCTTGGCTAATTTCTGCTCATCTTTCAAGGCTCATTTCAGGCTTTCCTTTCACTTCCTTTTGGAGGTCTTCCTTGGTTTTCCCGGGCTGGAATTAGGTATCCGTGTGTGTTCATAGCACCTGTGCTTTCAGGTGTGCCTCTGTATCCCGACAGCACCTTGTGCCTTTTTTACTACCATACTATATATTTTCTGTAGTTGACCCTTTCTTTTAATTTTTAATAAAAAGCATTTTGATTCTTCAAGTAATACAGGAATATATATTTATTGTTTAAGTCAAACATTTTAGATAGTTCTTCTTTCTGGCTCCCCACTGCAGGTCCCTGTCCCAGAGGAAATCAGTGTTATCGGGTTGGTATTTGTTTTTCCAGATCATCTTCTGTGTATTTAAAAATAGAAATATGTTTGTGCTTTTTTACTCCTATAAGTGATACTCTACATTGTTCCTCAGCTTGCTCAGCAATATACCTGAGAATGAGGTGAATCAATGGTTCTGACATGGGACATGTTGCACGCTGTTCTAGAGAATGCATGTACCCTTTCCCACTCCTCCTTTTTTAGTTATGGTAAAATAAACATAACATAAAATTTACCATTTAACAATTTTTTTCCATTTTTAATTGAAGTTTAATTGATGTACATTATGTTACAGGTGTACAACATACTGATTCACGATTTTTAGAGGTCACATTACATTTATAGTTATTATAAAATGTTGGCTATATACCCGTGTTGTACAATGTATCCTTGCAGCTTATTTATTTTATACATAGTAATTTGTACCTCTTAATCCTCTACCCCTATCTTGCCCCTCCCCGATCCCTCTCCCCAGTGGTCACCACTAGTTTGTTCTCTATATCTGTGAGTCTCTTTCTTTTTTGTTACATTTAATAATTTTTAAGTTCAGTGTCATTAAGTATATTCACGTTGTGTATAACCATCACCACCTCCCATGTGCAGAACTTTTTTCATCTTCCCAAACTAAAATTCCATACCCACTATGCAATAATTCCCCATATCCCCCTCTTCCAAGGCCCTGGCAACCACTGTTCTACTTTATGTCTCTGTAAATTTGACTGTCTAGGCATCTCATATTAGTGTAGTCACAGAGAATTTTTTTGTGACTGATTTATTTCACGTAGCATAATGTCTTCAAGTTTCACCTATGTTGTAGCATGTGTCAGAATTTCCTTCCTTTTTAAGGTTGAATACTATTCCATTGTATGTATATATCACATTTTGTCTATCCATCTGTCTGTTGATAAGCACTTGCATTGCCTCCACATTTTGACTATTGTGAACAATGCTGCTGTGAAAATGGATGTACAAATATCTATTCAAGTCCTTGCTTCTAATTCTTTTGAGTATATACCTAGAAACGGAATTGCTGGATCACATGGCAATTCCCATTTCCCTTTTGATGGACATTTAGATCAATGCTGCTCAAACTCTGTTCCACAGACTGGTGCCAGTCATGAACTATCACTCGTCTACAATGAGGTAAATACAGAAGTTGAGAGTAAGCATTAAAACTTTTGTAGCAATTTGATGTTGCCATGACATCCAAGTGCATGGTCACTTTTCTAGCAATTCTTTTTTTTCTCTACAAAGGTATGAGTTCATAACAGATGGGAAATTTATTTTAAAAACCTGATCCTTTACCACATATAATTTGAGAATCACTGAGAGGTAATTTCTAGTTTTCTGTTTTTTTCCCCCATTAACTCTTTTTGTGGACATATGCAAGTGTTTCTCTAGGGTAGGTAATGAAGAATGGAATTACTGGGTAGACAGGTGTGCACCTTTTACATTTTAATAGTACAAAATTGCTCATCAAAAAGCTGAATATTTCCAACAACAGTATATGAGAGTACCTATTTCCCTATACCTCTGCCAAGACTTGATATGAGTCTTTTAAAACTTTTTAAACTCTGTAAGGCAAAAAGTGATATTTTGGTTTCATAGTCTCTGATTGTTAGTCAATTTATGTATCTTCCTTTCAAGTGTTTATTCATATTTGCACTTCCTCTTCTATTATTTGCTTGTTATATCTTTTGCTTATGTTTCTATTGGGTTGATTTGTGGGAGTTAGAGATATTTTTTGGATATTAATTATCTGTTGTCTATATGTGTTGCAAACATTTCCCCCAATCTAGACTTCTTTTGTATTTATCTATATCTTTAGAATAGAAACTTTAAATTTTTATGTATATATCACCAAATACATCATTCTTTTCCTTTATGGCATTTTGCTTGTTTTGTCTTGCTTAAGAAGGCTGCCCCTACTCCAAGGTTTTAAAGATATTCACTTATATTTTCTTCTCATGTTTCTTCCTCCTTTTTTTAACAGCTGTGTTGAGGTATGATTGATGTACAATAAACTGTGAATACTTAAAGGATATAATCTGGTGGATTTTGACATATGTACACGCCCATTAAACCAGCACCACAATCAAGCTAATGAACATGTCCATCACCCCGCAAAGTCTGCTTATTCCTTTGTTCTCATGCATTTCTGAATGTGTATGTGTTTGTATATAAGTGTGTGCTAAGATTATATATTTTTTCATTTTTTTATTAAGGAATAATTTACATATAGTAAAATTCACCCTTTTTAGTGTACATTTCTGCACGTTTTGACAGATGCATACAAGTGTGTAACAACTACCACAATCAAGATATAGAATAGATCCATCACTTCAAAAAATTCCCCAGTTCCCTTTTATGGTCAGCTCCTCCCTACTTCCTAGTACTCACTCCCTGTTTTCTGTCATAGTTTTGCCTTTTCAAAACTGTCATATAAATGAAATCATACAGTATATGACCTTTAGAGACTGGCTTATTCCAATTCGCACACTACCTTTAAAATATATTCATATTGTTGATGGTATCAGTAGTTTGTTCCTTTTTATTGCTGAGTAGATTCTGATGTATGGATGTACCACAGTTTGTTTTTCCATTCCCCAGTTGAGGGACGTTTGGGTTGTTTCCAGCATTTGATGATTACAAATGCAGTCACTGTAAACATTAGCATCAGGCTTCTGTGAGAACGTTAAGTTTTTATTTCACTTGGGTGAACGCCTAGGAGTGGGATTGCTAGGTTGTATAGTCAGTGTATATTTACCTTTATAAGAAACTGCCAAACTGTTTTCCAAAGTGGTTATACAATTTTGCACTCCTTTCAGTGATATATGAGAGTTCCAGTTACTTCTAGTTCGCCGGCACTTGGTAGTGTCAGTTTTATTTTGTTGTTGTTTTAAAGATGCTCTAACAGGTATGTAATGGTTTTCATTGTGGTTTTAATTTGTATTTTCCTGATGACTTAATGGTGTTGAGCATCTTTGGTATAGTGTGTTCAAATCTTTTGCCCACTTAAAAAATTGGATTATTTGTTTTCTAGTTATTGAGTTTTGAAAGTTCTTATATATTCTGGGTACAGGTCCTTTATCACATACGTGATTTGCAAACATTTCCTCTCAATCTGTAGCTTGTCTTTTCATTCTCTTACCAGTATCTTTTGAAGAGCAGAAGTTCATAATTTTGATGATGTTCAATATATCAATTTTTTCTTTTATGACTCATGCTTTTGATTTCACATCTAAGGAATCTTTGTCTGACATAGGTTGTTTTTGAGTTTGTTTTTTAAGTTTTATTCTTTAAACTGTCTAGAATTTATTTATGTGAATGATGTGAGATATTGCTATAACTTAATTTTTTTCCAAACAGATAGCTAATTGTCCCAATACTATTTATTGACTTTCTCCAATGATTTGAAATGCCAACTTTCTCAAATACCAAATTCCCTTAGACACATGAATCTGTTTCTGGACCTTTTTTTTTGTTGTTGTTGTTGTTGTTCCACTGATGTACTTGTTTGTTCTTATGCCAATGTTAATGTCAATATCAGTATGAAAATTACTACTGTGGCTTTATCGTAAATTTTTATACCTGACAAGGTAAGTTTTCCTTTGTTATTTAAAACATTTCTTGGCTAATCTAGCTCATTTTTCCTTCCACAGGAATTTCTAGAATTGTTCCACAAACGATCTTGTTGAGATTTTAGTCGAGATTAAATTGAATTTTCAGCTTAATCTGGGGAGAGTTTATGTCTTTACATGATTGAGTTTTCCCAGCCAGGGACAAGGTATATCTGTCCATTTATTTAGGTTTTCATTAATGATATGTCTCTTATTTAGGCCTTTTTATGTTTTATACTTTTTGTAATCCTTTGTTTACTTCTCTCTTTTTCTCCTTCATAAACTTTTCAAGTGTGGGAACCTTTTTGTTTTGTCTCTGTATTTATAGTGCCTGGCAGATAGTAGGTTGCTCAATAAATGTTCGATGAACAAGTTACATTACAGTAATTGTTCGAGAATTTGATTACAAACTATAGGCTTTTTCCTGAGGAAAAAAAGCACAAATGTACACAGAATTTTGCATGAAGTTCCAAGGGATACATGGACACTTTCCCTGATGCCCATCCATAAACCTCATGTTAAGTACCCCTCGTCAAAGTGATAGATAAATCCTATAACAGTGGTTGAGGGAAGGATTTTATCTCTACCACAGGGTATCAGGGAAAGCCTCATCAAAAAAAAAAAAAAATCTTTGATCTGAGACTTAAAGAAGGAGTAGGAGTTTCCTGGACTTTCAAAAGTGAGGTAAGGGCATTTAACGCTGAAGGGTCCATTTAACCTGAAAGCCAGTTTGTCCTACAAGTCTCCTTGATCATTTGCCATTTTGTTCTCTCTTCCTTGGGTTTCCTGCTACCCTTCCACACCTTGCCTCACCCCCATTCATCTACTGTTGCCTCTCTTGTCAGTTCTTTGCACTGTGTTTTCTGGAAAACTGATTTCATTGTAAACAAACTCTACTGTAAATTTCCTCCCCCAGTTCTCGTCACTTGCTTTAACTGAAACCTTGCTTATCCCCAAGGGCATGCCTCCCTTATTGCTATGGCTCTTGAGTGAAAGCCTCACATAATTTGTTTAACCAGTGTTCTTACTGATGAACATTTAGGTTGTTTCTAGTTTTTTGGTCTGTTTTTGTTTTGGTTTGGTTTGGTATTTTTTGCTATTATAGGTAATGTCACAATGAACATCCTTACATCTCTGAGTATGTGTGAATGTATTTGTAGGATAGATGTGTGGAATTGGAGCTGCTGAATCAGATGGCATAAGAATTTTAAAATTCGATAAATACTGCCAAATTTTTATCCAGAAAGTTCGTTCTAATGTACATTCTTACCAACCATACCTGACAGTGCCAAATTTTAGACCTCACCAGTATTGGAGAGTTATTTATCTTTTTAAGTCATTTTAGTCATTGGTCATTTTTATTTGTTTCACAGGAGAAGTTATCATCGTTCTCCTTCCCTGCTTTCAGACCATTGCTTTCACCCTTCAGATTAAAAGTTTCTCCTCTGAGGCTCATGCCTTCTGGCAGTGTTACTTTTTATTCCTTCTTGATGTAGTCACTTATTGACTTCTTTTATATCTCCTTTTATATACTCTGAGGATTGGGGCATCTGGCTCTTACTCTCCCCTATACCCAAACTCCTGGTCTTCACCTGCTAGCTGGTCACAGTGCTCTGTGGATGGACTGGCCAAGCAACACTGTAGCTGCAGAGTTGCCTGGCCATCATTTGTGCCCTTCTCCACTCTACTTCTGCAACAGAACCCCTCCACCCGCTTCTGGTCATTTCCCAGAATTACTCTACTGAAAATGTAAAATTCCATCATCTCATTTTCTGTCCTTGACTTTGGACTGTTCCAGCTTTCTCATTACCTTAATCCTTTCAGAATTGCCCTTCAGATCCATAACCCCTCCATTTTCTTTTTCAAAACATGTGTTCTCATTATTTTAAAAGTAATATGTATTATAAAAGATTAGCTTCATAACATATACCTTCAACCTAAAGAATGTAAGTCTCTGGTAATCCTATCACTGAGATAACCACTGATAGGAATTGAGTGTAAGTCTCCCAGAATTTCATCCATACATACACTTTTATATAATTTTTATAATAATGGGCACAAGCTATATTTTATACACCACTCTGCAACTTCCTTTTTGCATACTGTCTTTTGGACATTTTTGTCACTTTATACATATAGCATCAATGCATTCATGTTTTTTAAATTTACCTTTTTTATTGAGGTATAAGTGGACATATAAAATAATAATTTCAGGTATACAGCATAATGATTTGGTATTTGTATATATTGCAAAATGATCACTACAGTAAGTCTAGTTAACATCAATCACTGTACATAGTTACATTTTTTTCTTGTGGTGAGAACTTTTCAGATTTACTCTCTTAGCAATTTTGAGATATGCAATACAGAATTATTAATTATAGTTACCATGCTATACATTACATCCCCATGATTTATTTATTTTTTAACTGGATAGTTGTATCTTTTGACTCCTTTCATCCATTTCACCCCCCATCTCTGGCAACCACCAGTTTGTTCTCTCATATCTGTGAGCTTGGTTTGTTTTGTTTTAGTTTTTGTTTGTTTGTTTGCTACTTTTTAGATTCCACAGGCAAGTGAAGTCATACAGTATTTGTATTTTTCTGTCTGGCTTATTTCCCTTAGCATAATGCCTGCAAGGGCCATCCATGTTGTCACAGATGGCAAGATTTCCTTCTTTTTTGTGGCTGAGCAATATTCTGTTGTATATATTTCCCATATCATCTTTATCCATTTATCCACTGATGGATATTTAAGTTGTTCCCATATCTTGACTATTGTAAATAATGCTGCACTGAACGTGGGAGTGCATATACCTTTTTGAGTTGGTGTTTTCACTTTCTTCATCCTCTCCAGCACTTGGTATGGTCAGCCTTAAATTTTAGCCATTCTGGTGTGTAGTAGTATCTTTTTGTAGTTTTACTATGCATTTCCTTGATAACTAATGATGTCAAGCACTTCTGCATGTGCTTATTGACTATTCATACATATTTCTTTGTGAAGTGTCTATTCAAATATTTTCCCCATTTTCAAATTGGATTGCCTGCCTTTTTAAGAATTTAATGATAAGACTTCTTTTTTGTGGTACTTTTTAATTAAGACTTTATTTTTTTTCAGGAAATGTTTAGGTTCAAAACAAAATTGATGGGAAGGGGCAGAGATTTCCCATATACTCCTTGCGCCCATGCAGACAAATGAAGTTTTTACACCTGTTGCTGGCAGGGAGGTTGGGAAACTAGTACACTCAGGCAGTGCTGGTAGAGGTGGTTCCTTTAGCTCCTATTAAGACTGTGGGGAAGGAGCCTCCTCTTGTACCTACAGGTCTGGTTGCTATGACCACAGACCATCCAGTAAACAAAGATGCCATTTATCTTTCTCCTATATTGTGACTTTCAACACATTCCATATATTTTGACAACATCTCCTAAGATAGGAGTTCTTTATATACTCTGGTTACAAGTTCTTTGTCAGATACATGTTTTGCAAATATTTTCTCCTAGTCTGTCACTTGCTATTCATTTTCTTCATGGTGATTTTTCATGAACAGGTTTTTTTAATTTGGTGAAATCTAATTTATAATTTTTCTTTTATTGCTTTTCTATATTCTTTCTAAGAAAGCTTTGTCTGTCCTCAGGTCTCAAAGATCCTTTCCTGAGTTTTCTTCTAGAAGCTTCATAGTTTTAATAGTTACCTTTTATAATTAGTTCCTGATCCATCTTCCATTTGTTTTCTAAAACTTTCAGCTTTGTTGAGGTATAATTGACATTTAATTAGTTTGTTGTGAATGGTGTGAGTTTAGGGTCGAGCTTTATTTTTCCTATATTGATATCCAGTTATTCCAGCACCATTTGTTGAAAGACTTTTCCTTTCCCCAATTCAATACTGCTTTGTCAAAAATCAAATTACTTTATATGTATAGGGCTTTCTATTCTGTTCCACTGACCTATTTGTCTATTAAATATTATAGCTTTGTAGTAAATCTTAAAATCAAGAATATAGGTCCTCCAATTTTTTTATTCTTTTTTGAGACTGCTTTTGATATTTTAGGTCCTTTGCTTTTCTATGTACATTTAAATTTTTAAATTATTTTTTTGGGGGGAAGAGGTAATTGGGTTTATTTATTTGAGGAGGTACTGGGGATTGAACCCAGGACCTCGTGCATGCTAAGCATGCACTCTACCACTTGAGCTATACCCTCCCCTGTTGCATGTACATTTTAATATCAGCTTGTCTTGCATGCTTTGTCTAAGATGGCGACCTTCCCTGATAGGGGAGGACTGTTCTTGGGTCAAGGGTGTACGACTAGCTGCATTCCCCTGCTAGGACCTCCAGACAAGCTTTCGAGGTCCCTTTGTAGAAGAATGTAGGGTAGTCAAGCTTCCAAAAGTCCAGGCACATTCAAATGAGGTGCTGCATGTGGCAATCTGTCTTTCTTAAGGAAAAAATAAAAATAAAATCGGCTTGTCAATTTCTATTTAAAAACCTGGTAGGATTGTGAATACAATTTTATTAAATCTATAGATGAATTTGGGGAGGTTTTACACCTTAACAATATTGAGTCTTCTAATCTAGGAACATGGTATATCCACTTATTTGGGCCTTTAAAAATTTCTCTTAGGAATGTTTTGTAACTTTCAGTGTAGAAGTTTCTGGATCAGTTTTAATAGATATTATCAAATGCCTTCTGGAAATGTACTAGTTTGTATTATCAACAGTAATATATTTTCTCATACTTTCATCAACACTGCGTTTTATCAACGTTTTTATTCTTTGCCAGTCTCATAGGTTAAATTTATATCTCATGTTTATTGGCATGTCTTTGACTAGTGGTGAGGTTAAACATATTTTCACAAACTGTATTTATTATCTGTATATAATTTTTCATGAATTCCCTGTTCTTGTCCTTTGCCCATTTTTCTGTTGGGGGGGTTCATCATTTTCATGTTGATTTATAATGATTTATAAAAGCTTTTTTTATGTTAGGGAGGTAGGGGTGTGTGTGTGTGTGTGATAAGTAGAGAAGTAAGTAGTGTTGTCTTTACAACA
Organism: Camelus bactrianus; assembly: GCF_048773025.1. Classification (NCBI taxonomy): domain Eukaryota; kingdom Metazoa; phylum Chordata; class Mammalia; order Artiodactyla; family Camelidae; genus Camelus; species Camelus bactrianus. The sequence goes on from NC_133575.1 coordinate 41,802,515, forward strand.
TGAAGAAATTGAGGCTGAGAAAAGGTAAGTGACTTTCCCAAGGTCATACAAATAATACATGATAGAGCAAGAATTTGAATCTTGGTCTTTGTGACACAAAATACCATATTCTTTCTGTTACATAAAGGCTATTTTTAGTCTCTTAATAGCTTTTTCAAGTCCTATAAAAAATCATTAAGATTGCTGTCTCCTTGAGGAGGAGATCAAAATGGTGGAGTATGAGGATGCTGAGCTCACCTACCCCCACAAACACATCAGAAATACACCTGCATGTGGAGCAATTCTCACTGAAAACAAACTGGAGAAAGGCAGAAAGACTTTTCTACAACCAAGGCCGTAAAGAAAAATCTACACAAAGTCGGGTAGAAAGGGAGGAGAAGCAGTCTGGTCCGGTTGGGAACTGCGCACTTAGGAGGGGACCCAGGAGATCCTCCCTGGGGAGCGAGCGGTTCCTCTTAGCTGGTTTGAAAACTAGTGGGACTAATAGTGCTGTAAGAAGCCTAGACTCCGCTCCTCAGGAGCATGCACACACTTGCTTACTCCCAAAACAAAGCAGAGGAAGCAGATTGAAACTGCCCGGGACTCAGGCTAGTTTCCCGTGACCACCCCCACATGTGCCGTGGGCACGCCAAATGCCCACCATGGCCCCTCTGGCTCAAGTGCAGCTCTTCGCTAGGGTGAGGGCTGCTGTTGCTGAGGAGAGTGTGCAGTTGTGGGGGACAGAGTTGGCTTGTACCTGGCGCTACATCTGAATGGAGATACAAAAAAAAAAAAATCGTAAGAGAATACTATGAAGAGTTATATGCCAACAAATTGGACAATCTAGAAGAAATGGGTAAATTTCTAAAAACATAATCTTCCAAGACTGAATGGATTAAAGACCTAAATGTAAGACCAGAAACCATAAAACTACAAGAAACAGGTAGAACACTCTTTGACATAAATAGTAGCAATACATCTTTTTTGGATCTGTCTCCTATGGCAGAGGAAACAGAATCAAAATAAACAAATGGGGCCTGATTAAACTTAAGCTTTTGCACAGCAAAGGAAACTGTAGACAAAACAAAAAGACAGCCTACTGAATATGAGAAAGTATTTACAAATGATATGACCCATAAAAGGTTAATAATCCAAAATATATAAACAGCTCATACAACTCAGTACCAAAACAAACAAACAAACAAACAAACCAAATTAAAAAATGGGCAGAAGACTTGAATAGACATTTTTCCAAAGAAGACATTCAGAGAGACAGCAGGCATGTGAAAAGATGCTCAACATCACTAATCAGAGAAATGCAAATCCAAGCTACAATGAGATATCACCTCACACCTGTCAGAATGGCTTTTACCAAAAAGTCTACAAATAACAAATGTTGGCGAGGATGTGGAGAAAAGGGAACCCTTGTACACTGTTGGTGGGAATGTAAATTGGTGCAGCCATCGTGGAAAACAGTATGGAGGTTCCTCAAAAAACTAAAACTAGCACTGTCATGATATCCAAATACAATGAAAACACTAATTTGAAAAGATATATGCACCCCCTGTTCACACCAGCATTATTTACAATAGCCAAGATATGGAAGCAACCTAAGTGTCCATCGACAGATGAATGGATAAAGATGATGTGATATATACACATTCTATATATAATGGAATATTACTTAGCCATAAAAGAATGAAAATTTGCCACTTGCAACAACATGGATGGACTTGGAAGTTAGTGAATTATGCTTAGTGAATTAAGTCAGAGATAGAAAGACAAATACTGTATGGTACCACTTTTATGTGGAATCTTAAAAATAAAAGAAGCAAATGAATATAACAAAACGGAAACAGAACTATAGAGAGCAAACTAGTGGGAGAGGGAAGGGCAGGGGGCAAGAGCAGAGTATGGAATTAAGAGGTACAAACTATTATGTATGAAATAAATAAGCAAGGATATATTATACAGCACAGGGAACATAGCCAATTTCTTAATAACTATAAATGGAGTATAATCTATAGAAATTTTGAATCACTATGTTACATACCTGAAACAAATATAATATTGTAAATCACCTATACTTTAATTTAAAAAAAAGGTTATTGCCTCTTGCTAAAAGCTTTGGTTTTAGAATTTGGCTCCTACTGTTAGTCTTATCAGTACTTTAGAGAACATTTAGTATGTGTCCCTTTTTTAAAAAAAATCATTCAAAGCTTTTAAAAACTTATTACTTTGAAATAATGTCAAACATAAAAGTTGGAAGAATAGTGCAAAGAACTTCCATACACTCTTTACCCAGATTCATAAATTTTTAATGTGTTCCACATTTGCTTATTCTGTCTCCATCTCTCTGTGTATTTTTGAATCACTTTGAGTAATTTGCAGACATAAATTTCTTATACTCCTAAATCCTTAAGCATGTCTTTTCCTAAGAACAGGGACATTCTCTTACAAAACCACAGTGTAATGATCAAAATCAGGAAAATTAACATTGACACAATACTATTACTGTCTGTATTCAGATTTTACCTCTTGTCTCAATAATGTCCTTTATAGCAATTTTTCCCCAGTCCAGATTACAACCCAGTAGTATTTATTGAATTCATTCATCATGTTGCTTTAGTCTCCTTTAATCTGGAATGGTTCCTCAGTCTTTTTTTATTTCATGAAGTAGGCATTTTTGAAGAGTTCAAGCCTGTTATTTTGTAGCATGTCCCTTAGTTTGAGTTTGTCTGATGCTTCCTAATGACTGGCTTCAGGTTATGTATTTTTTAGTAGGAATATTACAGAAGTGATATAGTCTCAGTGCATTACAACAGTAGGTATACAATATCAATTTGCCCTGTGAATGCCCATGTTAAGTTTGATTATTTGGTTAAAGTGGAGTCTGCCAGTTTTCTCCATTGTAAATTTACTAAATTTCCCTTTGTAATTAATATACAGTTTGTAGGGGGATAATTTGAGACTGTATAAATGTCTTGCTCCTCAATAAACTTTCACCCAATAGTTTATAACATTTATTGATGATTCTTACCTGAATCAGTTATTACTATAATGTTTGAAAAATGGTGGCTAGAAGTAAAGAAACAATCCCCTTTAAAATAGCACCCAAAGTAATAAAATACCTAGGAATAAATCTAACCAAGGAGGTGAAAGAATTATACACAGAAAACTATAAACCATTGATGAAGAAAATTAAAGAAGACTTAAAAAAATGGAAAGATATTCCATGCTCTTGGATTGGAAGAATCAATATTGTTAAAATGGTCACACTGCCCAAGGCAATCTACAGATTTAATGCAATCCCTATCCAATTACCCAGGACAGATTTCACAGAACTAGAACAAATCATAATAAAATTTATATGGAAACATCAAAGAACTGGAATTGCCAAAACACTACTGAAGAGAAAGAAAGAGGCTGGAGGAATAACTCTCCCAGACTTCAGACAATACTATAGAGCTACAGTCATCAAGACAGCATGGTATTGGTACAAAAACAGACATATGGACAAATGAAACAGAATAGAGAGCCCAGAAATGAACCCACAAACTTTTGGTCAACTCATCTTCGACAAAGGAGGCAAGAATATACAATGGAATAAAGACAGTCTCTAAATACATCTTTATTTCTGCATTTATTAGTTGGCATTCTACTGCAAAGAAGCACTTTCCCTTTATCCCATGTATTGATTGATTGATTATCAGTATGATACATGGATTCTTATTTTTTGCATGAGTTGTAATGTTTTTATTCTGTAATTATTCTGTTTGATGTTTAAATTGGCCTGGATTTGGCCAGTGGGAGCCCTCTCAAGCTGATTTCTGTGTCCATTTATGTGTCCCCACCGTTCTTTAGCACATCCTTACTTTCTGGGAGAACAAGAATATTTCAGACTTATATTTCCCCTGACATAGCCCTAGCATCAGCTATTTTACCAAGGAGCTTTGGCTCCCTTAAATGAGGAATGATATTTAGAAACCAAGATCTGGGTGCTAGGTATACTTACTGCTACTGGAGTGTCATGACTTTTGGCTTTTTTTTTTTAAGCAGAGAGACCTAGGAATTATCCCAGGCTTTTGAATCTCTCTCAATATCCCCACCAAGTGACTGTCTAGGCCTGTGCTTGAACACTTTATTATTTGAGGAAATCGCTCCAGAGACAGTCTCTTCCATTGTTGGGCAGCTCTAATACTTGACAACCCTTTATATTTGAAAACAGTGGTCATTGGTTTCCTCTACTAAGTCTTGTCTTCTCTATGCTGCCATTATTCTCATGGCAGAATTTTAAGATCTCATCATTCTGGTTATTTTGTTCTGTTCAAACTTCAATTTCTCTCTTTAAATATTGTTATCTAGCATGAAATGTACTATTTCAGGTAATGTTCTGATCACTACAGAGGAGTGGGTCAATGACTTTCTTTGTTCTAGACCCTATGCTGTCACTTGTGCAAGCCAATATTAATTTAGCTTTTTTCTTTTTTTGGCAGTCATGTCAAACACTCTGTTGACTTATGTTGAGCCTATAGTTGACTGAAATCTCTAAGAGTAACTCTTCTGCTGTGTTCATCCATTTGATATTGGCACAGTTGTGTTTTAGGACCCAGTACCAGTCTTTAAGTTGACCTCTTTCTTTTCAGCTTGTTAAATTTAGCCTGTTTCCCCCACTTGTCAAGCTTATTTTGAATCCCGAATGTCATCCAGTTATACTAACTTTCTTTCTAGCTTATCATCTGCAAATTTGATTAGTATGCCATTAGTGTCTCAATAAAGTAATTATTTTAAAATATCAAGAATGGCAGGGTAGAGCTCAAATCTTTTCAGCCTGTCTAGAGACTTTTTCCCACGTTAAAGTCAATCCATCAAATAAGGGTTGCTGCTGTTTGTCTACCTTTAGCTACTGTTGTATATAGGATCTGAGCCATCAGACTTGTCACAGTACACAATATAGATCCGATTTCTAAATTTTTTCATAGGAAGGCTTATTTCTTGTCAAATGAGGGCCTTTCACGTAGTCCAAACATATTCTTGAGTGGAAATTGACCTGATCTTGCTCAATCTGTGTCGTCCTTGGTGCTAGATGCAAAGAGAAGTGTTTCAGGGAGCCAAGACTATTCTACCTTAATCATAGAATCTTCATCGAATCCAAGAAACTTTTAGGGATCATCTAGTTCAAATTTCAAAAATTTGACTGACAAAACCTCCTAATAATGTACCTTTCTCTTTTAATCTGCTAAATCAGTCAACAAGTACTTATACACCTTGTTTAAAAGGGGGAAAGATGCCTTATAGAAAGGTGCTCTCAGAATTGTAGATAAGGATGGGAAAAGGTCATTGTCTTAAAATGATATATAATGGATAAAAGTTGCTATACATTTACAGAATTAACCTACCTTAAGAGAGCTTCTAAGTTTTCTTTTAATGAGACTAGAGTATTTTTCAAGCTTCCATCAAAGACTAGAGTGTAGTCTTTGGAAGAAGAGAATGAAGTGTAATAATGCAAAGAAATCCTAAGTTACTTAACTGCCTTATAACTTTGCCATCCAAGCTAGTGATCTGGAGAATGGTGGTTATCAGCAAGGAGCCTGGAAAGGGGAAGAATGATATTTTGTTTCTTTAGCCTTTCCTGAGGGTTCTTTCTGTTGTTTGTTTTTAACTACATAGACAATATGTGAATACTTCTTGTAAATATTAAAACATTACAGGTAAGAATGAGTTTCTTTTCACCAATTCTCTTGCCCCCAGTTCTGGTTAGGTAGGCTTTTTATAGAAATATCTTGAGTAGAGAAAGGTAGTTTATCAGGCTCTTATAATTTGATGGGTATATATCCTTTGTGGATAAAAACTCCTTTTGTTTTAAAATTGTGCTCACAGATCAACCTTTTAATATATAGTCTGGACTGCTGAATATGCCTGCCGCGCTAGAGGGACTGCCCTGTACAGATGAGTTCTTGAGGTAAATCTGCTTCCCTTTGTAAATTAATACTTTGGCACATAATCCAGCTAATTGTGGGACTGGCTAGTTTGTCTTGCTGACCACTGTACCTTGGACCACTGAGATGTCACAAACATATTGTTTATCTAGGAGACCTTTCTTCTGTAGTCGGCAAGCCTCCTGATCTTAAACAGCTCTTTGACTTATGTATATAGAGTGGGGGATACAAAGAAAGTAAAAAATAAAAAGCTCCATGAGGAGCTTATAGTTTTACTGGGAAGACTAGAGATGCATGTAAGGCCTTTCTTGAAGAAGATAAAACTATGTATTTAATATAACACAGGACAATAGATAGCAAAGTGTTAATTGGACAGCATGGATGAGGACTATACAAATTTATATTCTCCTTCAGTTCCTGTCATCTCTCCTCATTCGTTCACCTTTTATTTCCTTACCTATTTCTTCACCTCCTGCTCTTCAATTCACAGATTTGGCTTTTCTTCTGCCTTTTCTTCTTTCTTTTTTCTTTGGCCTGGAATTGCTGGAAATTAAATATCTGGGGCTATAGGGAATGTGTTATGCTTTGCTTTTTTTAAAATTAGGGTTATCTTATCCATTCCCATGGCTTCAACTGTTTACTATACACTCACTTTACACAAATGTATGTCCAACCGAGACCTCTTTCCTGGGTTTCAGACCCTGTGTATCCATCTGCTTATGTGGATAGGCATCTCAAACTCACCATTTCCCATACTGAGCTTGTTCTTCCCCTCCCTGTCTAAACCTGTTCCTCTTCTTGTGTTCCTTATTGCAGTGAATGGCACCACTATCAACTCAGTTGCCTAAGCCTGAAACCTTCATACCATCCTCCCTCTAGTTACTCTACTATCAAATCCTTTCAGGTCTATTTGCTAAATATCTGTTGAATCCAAATACTTCTCTCTATTCCTACTGCTACTACCCTGGTCCAGCCACCATCACCTCTCACCTGAACTACTGCAACTGTCTCCTAATTCATCTACCTGCTCCTACTCTTTCCTACCCCCAAATCATTCTCCACACTATAGCCAGAGAACACTTTCTAAAACACAACCTTTTAGTGGCTTCCTAGTCCCCTTAAGAGAAAGTCAACAATTCTTTGAGTAGCTTACAAGGCCCTTCATCTTGATCCTGCATCAGCTTCATTTATCAAAACTCCCCATCTCAAGCCCTGTATCTCAGTCATTCTAAACTCCATTTTCCATCTTTGGAGAATGCCATGCTCTCTTCCTCTTGAATCCAAACCTTCACACATTCTAGTCCAATGTATGGTTGTTCCAATTTTAGTGATTCTGCGATTGAGCAGTGAGTGCAGATTGGTGACAGCTTGATCCTTCCATCGTAATGTTCCCTTATTTGTCTTTCTTCTGTTGGTTTTAGCATCCATTGATGATTATTATCTGAATTGGTTATTTCATAAGGGGCTTCAAACTGGTTATTTTTCTAGTTCTATCATTCCTTCTGCATCTATTAGCTGGAATTCTTTTTTTAATTGAAGTACAGTTGATTCACAATGTGGTATTAGTTTCTGGTGTGCAGCATAGTGATTCAGTCATTTATGTGTATGTGTGTATGTGTGTGTATACATTGTTTTTCATTGTAGGTTATTACAAGGTATTAAATATAGTTTCCTGTGCTATACTGTAAGACCTTATTGTTTATCTATTTTACATATAGTATTTTGTATCTGTTAATCCCAAACTCTAATTTATCCCTCCCCTCCTTTCCCCTTTGGTAACTATAAGTTTGTTTTCTATGTGTGTGAGTTTGTTTCTATTTTTTAAATAAATTCATTTGTCTCATTTTTTATATTCCACATATAAATGATATCATGTGATATTTGTCTTTCTCTGTCTCACTTACTTCACTTGGTATGATAATCTCCAGGTCCATCCATGTTGCTGCAAATGGCATTATTTCATTCTTTTTTGTGGCTGAGTTGGAATTCTTTTTTAAAGAATTTTCACTTACCAACTAGGTCTATTTGGTATACTAAAATACAGTTTGTACAAGGTTGGTGAGGTAAATGTCTAATTCTTTAGTGATTATATTTTTTAAAGTTTATTTAAATTAGTGATTTGGAGTTTTGGACAATTTTATCAGAGAAACCATTTATAAGTAGTGGTTATGTTTCCAGAATAGCAGATAAAAGCCTACTTAATACACAGAGTAAATGAAACATTACACATAAGCAATGAAAAATAGAAAATATTTTATAATATTAATTATTAAACAAAAATATATTTTTAAAGTTTAAGTTGAGTGGTAGTACTTGAGAGAAAGGCAGTTTTACTTAGAGGAGGAAGACATAGATGGCTACTTATGGTGATTTGAAGGGATCTTCTGAATACTTTCAAGAGCTCTTAGAGTTTGATGGCACTGATTCTTTTTTTTTTTTAACATTTTTTATTGATTTATAATCATTTTACAATGTTGTGTCAAATTTCAGTGTAGAGCACAATTTTTCAGTTATACATGAACATATATATATTCATTGTCACATTTTCTTCTCTGTGAGTTACCGTAAGATCTTGTGTATATTTCCCTGTGCTATACAGTATAATCTTGTTTATCTATTCTACAATTTTGAAATCCCGTCTATCCCTTCCCACCCTCTGCCCCCTTGGCAACCACAAGTTTGTATTCTATGTCTATGAGTCTGTTTCTGTTTTGTATTTATGCTTTGTTTGTTTGTTTTAGATTCCACATATGAGCGATCTCATATGGTATTTTTCTTTCTCTTTCTGGCTTACTTCACTTAGAATGACATTCTCCAGGAGCATCCATGTTGCTGCAAATGGCGTTATGTTGTTGGTTTTTATGGCTGAGTATTATTCCATTGTATAAAGATACCACATCTTCTTTATCCAGTCATCTGTTGATGGACATTTAGGCTGTTTCCATGTCTTCGATATTGTAAATAATGCTGCTATGAACATTGGGGTGCAGGTGTCATCCTGTAGTAGGGTTGATGGCACTGATTCTTATGTCTAATTTCACTAAGGATTTAAGCTATTTCCATTTCTGTGACTGATATAATACCAACACTTCTCTTACAGTTAGCAACCAGGGCCCAGAATTAGGGCACATTTTGAGCTTACAAATGGAGAGAGGCACATTTTGCCATATTGCCAAGTATTAGAAGGGAGTTTAAAGAGGTGGATGCAAGTGACTGCAACTGAGACCAGAGTGGTAAAAGATAAGAGGAAGGACTTTAATGCTAGAACTTTAAGGTCTAAGGAGGGACCAGGGCCAGGACTAAGGTGAGGCAAATGAGGTGCCTGTAGTACCGATCCTACACTCACTTGACCCTGAGAGTGAGTGCCTCCTTAAATATTGTGCTGTAAGACAGTGACTCTGAGCTCTGTCAGTGGGAAATGGAGCAATGAGAGCCATGGAAGGACTAGGTACAGGAGTTTGAACCTAAGCAAAGACTCTAAGGCTACAGATAAGAATCCAGATGTTATGTGATAGGAGAATGAGGTTCAAAACCAAACTAGACTGAATACTGGAGGTCAAAAGAGGCTTCACAGAGACCTGTGTTGGAATCAGAAAGCTCTTCTCAAGCCAGAAAGGTTTGGGAAGAAGTATGATAACAAAGAAGAAACAGTAGATGTAAAGACATGGAGGTGTGACAGAAGTTTACTGGCTGGAATTTAGGCAGCAGTAAGAGATGAGGTTGGGGACCACATTATGGAGGGCTTTATAGACCATGCTGTAGATTTGAACATTATCTCTGTGGACCTTTGGAAGCTATTAAAAGTTTTATATGCTTGGAAGTTACTGGTCAGATTTGTGCATTTAAAAAATTATTAAATATTTTCAAATATACTCATAAGTAAAGAGAATGTATAATGAACCTTCATATACCCACTAACTACATTCAATAATTATCAAGATTTTGCCAATCTTGGTTCAGCTCTCTCATTTTTTTCTTTCTCTTTCTTTTCAAAAATTTGTTGAAGTATTTGAAAGGCAGTCCCAGACAGCATGTTATTTCACCCCTGTATATTCAATAGGCATGTCTAAAAAGCACAGACATTTCTTATATAACCATGCTGTCATAATACTGTCTTATAAACTTAATAATTTCTTAATAAAATTTAATACCTGGTCTATTATAAAATTTCTCAGATTATCAAAAGATTGTCTAACAGTTGGTTTGTTCATGTAAGGATCCAAACAATGTTCTTATTTTACATTTGATTATTATCTCTTTTTTTACCAGCTTACTGAGGTTTTTATAGACTAAATATGTAACCTCCAAATTCATATATTGAAACCTAAACCCCAGTGTGATGGTATCAGGAGGTGGGGCCTTTGGGAGGTGATTGATCATGAGAACAGAGCCCTCATGAATGGGATTAGTGCCTTTATAAAGGAGACTCCAGAGATATCTCTCGCCCATATGAAGACACAGCGAAAATAGGGTTGTCTATGAAGCAGGAAGCAAGCTCTCACCAGACACTTAATCCACCAGCGCTTTGATCTTGGACTTCCCTACCTCTAGAACTGTGGTAGGGAAAATAAATTTATGTTGTTTATAAGCCACCTAATATATGTTATTTTATTATAGCAGCCTGGATGAACAGACTAAGACAAGGTGTAATTGACAATTAAAACTTGCATCTATTTTCATCAAGTGGTGTTGGGAAAGCTGGACAGCCACATGTAAATCAAAGAAGTTAGACCTTCACACCATACACAAAAATAAACTCAAAATGGCTTAAAAACTTAAACATGACACTATAAAACCCCTAGAAGAGAACACAAGGAAAACATTCTGTGACATTAATCATATCAATGTTTTCTTAGGTCAGTCTCCCAAGGCAAAAGGAATAAAAGCAAAAATAAACGAGTGGGACCTAATCAAACTTAAAAGCTTTTGCAAAGCAAAAGAAACCATCAACAAAATGAAAAGATAACCTATGGAATGGGAGAAAATATTTGCGAGCCATTGCAATCAACAAGAGCTTAATTTCTAAAATACACAATCAGCTCAATATCAAAAAAACCCCATACAACCCAATCAAAAAATGGGCAGAGACCTAAATAGACATTTCTCTAAAGAAAACACACAGATGGTCAACAGGCACATGAAAATATGCTCAACATTGGTAATTATTAGAGAAATAAAAATCAAAAATAGAATGAGGTATCATCTCACACCAGTCAGAATGGCCATCATCAAAAAGTCTACAAATAATAAATGCTGGAGAGGGTGTGGAGAAAAAAGAACCCTTTCAACACTGTTTGTGGGAATGCAAATTAGTACAGCCATTATGGAGAACAGTATGGAGGTTCCTTAAAAAACTAAAAGTAGACTTATCATATGATCCAGCAATCTCACTCCTGGACATATACCCGGAAAAGATGAAAACTTTAACTTGAAAACAAACAAGTACCCCAATGTTCATAGCAGCATTATTTACAATAGTGAAGACATGGAAACAATCTAAATGTCCATCAACAGATAACTGGATAAAGAAGTTGTGGTACACACACACCCACACACACACACACACATATACACACTGGAATATTACTCAGCCATAAAAAAGAATGGAATAATGCCATTTACAGCAACATGGATGGACCTAGAGGTTTTCATACTAAGTAAGTAAGTCAGACAGAGAAAGATAGATATCACATGATATCACTTATATGTGGAATCTAAAAATAATGAGACAAATGAACTTATTCACAAAACAAAAATAGACTCACAGACATAGAAAACAAACTTAGGGTACCAAAGAGGAAGGATGAAGGGAGGGATAAATTAGGAGTTTGGGATTAAGAGATACACACTATTATATATAAAATAGATGAACAACAAGGATTTACTGTATAACACAGGGAACTATATTCAATATCTTATAATAACCTATAATGGAAAAGAATCTGAAAAAGAAAGATATATATAATCTCACTTTGGTGTACACCTGAAACTAACCTGTCATTGTAAATCAACTATACTTCAATTTTAAAAAGTTTTTTTTTTTTTAATGGAGCACCAGCTCTCTTTTAATCTGTTTCCAACTGAAATTTCAATAACTGCATATATTTAAGGTGTAAAACTTGTTAATTTGATACAGGTATACATTGTTAAATTTTTACCACAACCGTGATGGTGAGTAAGGGATAATGGAGGAAATGTTGGTCAAGGGGTACAAAGTTTCAGTTATGCAAGATGGTTGTTATTTCTTAAGTCTCTTGATCTAGAGCAGGCCGCACCTCACTTTTTCTTTTTCAAACCACCGACTTGTTGCAGAAAGTGTGTCAGTTGTCCTATAGAAAATGCCACATTTTGGATTTGTCTGTTTTCTTTCTTATGCTGTCATTTATTCTCTATCTGAAATTTTTCTATAATGGAAGCTAGCTTTAGAGGCTTGATGATACTCAGTTTCAACTACTTTTTTTTTTGTCAAGAATACTTCACAGAGGTTGCTGTGTAATGCACTTTGAATCACATCTGGAGGCACATGTCTTCTACTTTTAATTAACAGGTGACAGCCTGATTCCTTCTTTATGATGTTTTCCATCAACCCTTCATCTAATGATTTAATCTGCTGATGATCATTGGCAGAATTAATTATGTCACTAGAAATTTCAAAATGGTGACTTCCTAATTTTTATCTTCTACATTAATTAGCTGGAATTCTTCTGAAAGTGAACTTTATCGACTCGGGCTATTGGGTTACCTGTACAGAGAGGACAGGACAGTTGCTTAATTCTTTTTTTTTCTTAATTCTTGATCTTGGGCTTGATTGCCAGTTTTTAGAATAAAGAATTGTTGCCCTCTTGCTTTCAATGATATCCAGTGAGTTGTGTGTCTGTTCTCTATCATTATGAACTCGTGTTTTGAAAAACATATTTAATGGGTTTCAATTGATTGCATTCCTTATTGTTGTTAATGAGCAAATTGTCCCACCTTTTGCCAAAATGTTGCTTCCTGTTTCCTTCTCAAACTACTCATTAGATTTCTTTATTTTACTTGATTTCTGGCACAAAGCTTATTTTGTGTATTTCCTGCCACAGACCTGCCATTTATCTAAGGAGCCTTAGTTTATATATATTTGGTGGAGGGGGAGGTAATTAGGTTTACTTATTTATTTTTTAGAGGAGGTACTGGGGATTGAACCCAGTGCCTCATGCATGCTAAGCATGCGTTCTATCACTTGAGCTATACCCTCCCCCACCCTTATATTTTCTTTTTTAACAACAGATTTTATTGAGGTATAATTTACATACCATAAAATTCACATATTTAAAGTGTACATTTCAATGATTTTTAGTAAATTATATAGTTGTGCAACTATGACCACAATCTGACTTTAGAACATTTCTATCAGACTACAAGATCTTTTGTACCCTTTTTCCATCAATCCACTTTCCCACCCCTAGCCCAAGGCAACCACTAATCTACTTTCTGTCTCTGTAGATTTGCCTTTTCTAGCAATTTCATATAAATGGAATCATACACTGTATAACCTTTTGTATCTGGCTGCTTTCACTTAGCATTAGGTTTTTTTTTTAATTGAGATATATTTCACATACCATAAAATTTACCATTTTCAAGTATATAGCTCAGTGGTTTTTAGTATATTCACAAGGTTCTGCAACCATCACTACTGTCTAATTCCAGAACATTTTCATCACTCCAAAAAGAAACTCTGTACCATTTAGCAGTCACTTCCATTCTTCCCTACCTGCCAGCCCCTGGCAACCAACAATATACTTTCTGTCCACTCTTATTTCATGTAAATGGAATCATACAATCATGTCACCTTTTGGTCTGGCTTCTTTCAGTTTAGCATAGTGTTTTCAAGGTTCATCCATGTTATAACATATATCAGTACTTCATTCCTTTTTATGTCTGAATAGTATTCCATTGTATGACTATAACATATATGTTTATCCATTCATCAGCTGATGGATATTTTGGCTTGTTTGGGTCATATGGTAGATAACTCTACATTTAACCTTTTGAGGAACTGTCACACTGTTTTCCAGAGCAGGGTATGAGAGTTCCAGTTTTTCCACATCCTTGCCAACACTTATTGTCCTCTTTTTGATCATAGCCATCCTAGTGAGTGTAGCCACTTTGGAAAACAGTTGGCAGTTCCTCAAAAGGTTAATTTCAGGTTCTTATCCCTACCTACCTCACCTCTGAGGTTGTTGTTGTGACTTGCATAGACTAATTCTGTAGATTCTGTCTCCTCTTCGGTGTGTAGCCCATTGATGTTTCTGCTCTTTTTATTTATAAGTCTGTCATACCTGGGTCAGGATAGCTTAGTGGTCAGTGGATGATTTGTTAGAAATTGTCTCTAAACACCTTGGATGAGTATTGTCTTCCACCTTTTGTTGATGGAATTGTAGGTAGGTTGGGAAGAACAAAGTTAAGGGAGTTTACAAGTCTTCCCTGATTTTTGCTTTCTGCTAGGCCTTCTCATGTCTCCTCTAGGCCTGTGTAAGTCTTCACATTCAGAGAGGGAAACGTAGATAATTAGAACCCTCTCCAGTTCCCTGAGCTTGAGTGCAGCCTTGTACATATGCATAGCCTTGTAGACTACCAGGGATATGAGTGAGCTTATCAAGTCCTACTAGGGCTGTGTCTTGTTTTCTGGATCTCTCTGCTGAACTTTTGGCAGGCCTGCTGTTCTGTTGTGTGCCCCAGCCAATGTCGTAATCTCAGGTAACTGTGATGTTCATTTTCTCTGATCTATTTTTTTTTTTTTTGCTTTATTTTCAACACCCCTGGGCATAGAAATTTTTTTGTGCTCATTCCTAAACAAGTAATTCCCCTCCAGGAGCCAAGTTGTTGGTTTTTATGGCTTGACTTGTTCTGCCCTTGTAAAATCAGCTCCAGTAGAGCTGGGGAGGGGGTGGGAACGTGAACAGCCTCAGGCTAAAACACCATAGATTCCCACCGTTCTTACCCAGGTTCAGTAGGTTTTCTTAAATACTTCTTAATTTATTATTTAATTTTTGACTATTTCCAGAATCCTGCAATGGTTGTTTTTGACAAATTTGTACAGTTATTATCATTGTTTTTTGAGGGGAGACAATTAGCTAAGCCCCTCATTCTGCCATTCTTGAAGTCTTGCTTAATTTATGTTTTAAAAGATCATTCTGATAGCAACTGGAAGATCAACTGGGTGGAGGGTAAACCCAGTGATCAGGAGTATGGGATTTTACTCGTCGTATTTTATGGTTTGTAAACAAGAGTGGAAAATACAAATAGTTGGGTTGATTTGTGGGTGGCGATTGGCAGGATGGGTAATGGTGGAAAATCAAGGGGAGAGGAGAAATTTAGAGTGCTGCTTACTATCATTGAAGTCCCACTGTCCATGGAATCTTTCCCAGGTAGAGAAGGAATGAAGCCCAAAGGGAGATTGAGGCCCTAGAAAATAGGGAAAAGGGTTGATGAATCAACGGCTTTGAAGAAGTTGAAAGGTAAATTCAAGGAGTGTAAGTGTAGGAGAGGTAGCAAAACAAGTAGTTCTGAGTGTGGACTCTGCTTGGTTTTGGAGGTAAAGCCATGCCAGGTGTCACTCCAGAAATGGATGATTGAAATGGGGTTGAGCTGAAGAAACTGGAATATATGTCAAGAAGCTGTGAAGTTTTGATGTTAGATCATCAAGGGGAATAGTGAAGGCTTTCAGGATGAAAAGGGGAAAGGAAAACAGTTGGTACCTTAGTCCTCAGTGAATGTCAGTGAGAGACTAGGAAGCTGACATTTAACATTGAGAGGATGATAAAATTGAGTAGCATAAACTTTGAAGAAAGAAGGGCTGTTGAGGGAAGGTGGCAAAATAATACTTTGGGGATCCAGGGAAGAAGACATGAGAAGATGCTAACCTGATCTTGACTTATGGGGAGGGATGAAAATAGGAAAATTAGCAGCCTCCAATTAGGAACTTTTCAAGAAAAAAGAACTTTGCAAGGCAAACAGAATTTGGGAAACTTGAGTTAAGGAGAGGAGACAGAGGCTGAATGGATGAGCAAGACCAAAAGCAAGAAGATTTTTAAAAATGGTGGATAGTTCATGTTTTTGGTTAAGCATAGGTGTAATTAGGAGTGTGTTAGAAGATAGCATTGGAATCTGTGCAGTCAGTTTGAATCTAGAATATAACTAGAGTTTTTGTTAAAATATTATTAGATGGTACACTAAGGAAATTTTTGAAATTATTTTGTTTAGATCTTAGGGAAATTTTGGAACTGGTCTTGGTAGCTGGGAAGCAATTTGACAGTTTTGGAATACTTTAACTATGACAAATGTGAAATTGCTGTATGTTTGATAACTTATTAATGCCACATTGAAATTGAAGGTGACTATAAATCATGAGTTTGATAGGGATGCATCCAGTAGACTAATGAATTTTGGTCTTTTTATGATTAGAAAATTGGAGCTTTAAAAATGTAATGACCCACAGGGAACTATATTCAATACCTTGTAATAGCCTATAATGAAAAAGAATATGAAAAGGAATATCTCTATCTATATACAACTGAATCACTATTTTATACACCATAAATTACCACAACATTGTAAATCGACTATACTTCAGTTAAAAAAATGTAATGAGTTTTTGGAATAATCTTCTATTCTTCTCCAGAATCATCTGCAATCCACTATATATTGAGTACTGTGTAGGATCTGCTTTTGTGTGAGGGTTTTGATCTCAATTACCCTGACTGACTCTATTTGATATGATTGTGTCTATGTATAAGTAAGAAACATAGAATTGTATGAGAATAGAAAATGTAAGGCAAAAATGAAACTGAATTGAAGATGTAGAGCTCCAGTTATGAAAACCTTAAGAAGATTAACTGCTATGACGGTAATCTGGCACATTTTCAATTCTAGCTACCATTTGTTAAGAACTGAAAGAACATTGAAATAATTGGATACTGAGGTGCATAATTGCTGGCAATGAGATGGAGGAGAGGAGTTGGTTAGCTGGCAAGAAGCCTTATAGCTGTTTTTATATTAATACAGTATATTTGGTATTGGTTGATAATAGCAGAAAATTTATTTATGATTATGCTGGGGACTTATTACATTGACTTCTACAGTATAATAATATGAAAAAGTTTAATGGTTACTCTTATAGATGTAATATTTCTCTTTTTTGTCATTCTAGCAGCCATCAGAAAAGAGATCACAAAAAAGCGATTGCCTGTACAGTCCTCTTCATCATTTGTGACCTGGGATGTTGAGCTCTTGGGCTGTCAAAATTCCAGTTCATGAGGCAATCTGTGTTATTCTGGTTGAGCCAGGTGAGTAGTCCCTATGGACTAATTTCTTGTTCTCTAGAAAAGAACAAGAAAAAAAAAGTAAAGAGGGGAGTATGGAAAAATATAGATATGAATCTTAGGCCCTAGAGGAGAAGTTAAGGCTTGGGCCATAAGCAGCCAAACAGGTGGAGATGACCGTGGGGGTTATGTACAAGTTCACTAGAGTGGTATTCATGGAAAAAACACTGGGAGAACTGAGTCTGTTTTGAGACCTGGCTTGACTTCAAGAATGAAGAAACTTAGATTGAACTGCAATAAAAATACCTATGAAGGCAAGGTTAGATAGGAAGGAAGTATGCTTTGAAGTTAAAATGGATAGAAGTTTAATTGCAATGAAGTGTCTTTTTCTAAAGAAATAGGAGCTGTATAGAGATGATAATCATATTTTAAAGATTTCTTTAATATTTAATAGTTAAGAGAATGAATCCCAGCTCTTTCACTTACTAGCTGTGTAATCATGGGAAAATTAGTTACCTTCTCCAAAGTTCAGTTTCTTTACCTATCAAATAAACTAATGATACTTATACGGTTATTGTAAGAATTAAATGAAAAAAATGAAGTGTATAACATGGCGCCAAACACATACCTAGAGCTGAATATACAGTCACTAATATTAGGCATTGGAAGGGAGAGCTAATGAGATGGAAGTTCAATAATGTGATGAATTATTCTTCACAGATAGGTATGCAATTAGTTATTTCTTGTCAGAACAGTTTGCAGCAAGAAGTTTCAGGGTCAGAACCTCTTGGAGATCAGGCTACAATGGGTGCTAATTAGGCCATTTTGAAGGATGGTAGCTTCCTTTGTTTCCTGAGTTTGTAACAAATTAGGTCTTCTATACACTTTCTTTCCAGAATAGTACTTTTAAAATTAGCATTTTTAGTTAGATTTATCATTACTGTTTTTAATATTTTTGTTTGTTTTACTTGGCTGTTGAATTTTGGGGAAGATGGCAAAATGATGGACAGATCAGGTAGAAAGACCATGCTAGTTGAAAACAGAGATAGTAAGAGTATAAAAGGTAAAGATTTCTTCATAGTTAGTGCAGATCACCTTTTGGATTTAATTCATTAGGTCACTTGTCGGGGTAGATTCTGAAGCAGAATACCTGGAGTTGAAGTGTCACAGGGACTGTAAAACAGAGGTCCTAATGAGGCTCTCTGTCCAGCCTATTCAAGTTAAGGAGAAGGTAGGCTTTTCAGTCTGGATAGGAAAGGACGACGTTAACTGTGCTGTTTTTGGACCTAGTTTTGCTAGGTTTAAAAAGAAGCCATGGAAGAGAAAATATAAAGGTACAGGGTTTTTAAAAATTGAAGTATAGTTGATTTACAGTGTTGTGTTAGTTTTGGGTGTACAGCAAAGTGATTCAGATATAGACACATACACACACACACACACACATGCACTCACACACAATTTTTCAGATTCTTTTCCATCATAGATTATTACAAGGTACTGAATATAATTTCCTGTGCTATAGAGTAGGTCCTTGTTTGTCTGTTTTACATATACTAATGTGTATATGTTAATCCCAAACTCCTAATTTATCCTTCTCCCAACCCCTTTCTCCTTTGGTAACCATGGTTTGTTTTCTATGTCAGGGTACAGGATTTTTTGTTGTTATTTCACATTCTATTTGAAGAGTCCCTGATTTAAAATTTTTTCTCTTTTTAAATAGACTATTTTTTAGAGCAGTTTTATGTTCACAACAAAATTGAGCTCAAAGTACAGAGAGTTGCTATATATGCCCTGACGCCACACATGCACAGCCTCCCCCACAGTCAACATCCTGCACTAGGATGGTGCATTTCTTATAATCAATGAATCTACATTGGTACATCATTATCATCCAAAGTCTGTAGTTTATATTAGGGTTCATTCTTGGTGTTGTATATTCAATAGCTTTTGACAAATACATGATGACATATAGCCACCATTATAGTGTCATACAGAATTTTTCAGCACCCTAAAAATCTTGTGTGTTCTGTCTATTTATCCCTTTCTCCTCCCTAAGCCCTGGCAACCACTAATCTTTTTACTGGTTCTATAGTTTTGACCTGATTTTTAAAAATAGCTTTATTGAAGTAATTCACACACTACATAATTTACCCATTTAAAGTGTACAGTCCAATCGTATAACTCAATATATTGATCTTTTCAAAGAACCAGCTTTTGGTTTCATTGATTTTTCTCTATTGATTCCTATTTTCAGCTTCATTGATTTCTGCTCTAATTCATACTACTTCTTTTCTTCTGCTTACATAAAATTTAATTTGCTCTTCTTTTTCTAGTTTCCTAAGGTGGAAACTTAGATTATTGATTTTTAGATCTTTCTTCCTTTCTAATACATGCATTCAATGCTATGAATTTCCCTCTAAATACTGCTTTTTGAGGTATCCCACACATTTTGATAAGTTATGTTTTCATTTTCATCTAGTCAAATATTTTAAAATTTCTCTTGAGATTTCTCCTTTGACCTATGTGTTGTTTAATCTTCATATATTTTGGGATTTTCCAATTATCTTTCTGTTATTGATTTCTGATTTAATTCCATTGTGCCTTGACAGTAGAAATTGTATGATATCTATTCTTTTAAATTCTGTTCTTTAAATTGTCATGGTATGTTTTATGGCCTAGAATGTGATCTATTCTGATTAGTGTCCCATGTGAGCTTGAGAAGAATGTGTATTCTGCTGTTGTTGAATGAAGTCGTCTATAGAAGTCAATTATATGTAGTTGATCAATGGTATTGTTAAGTTCAACTATATCCTTACTGACTTTGTGACTGTCAGATATGTCCATTTCTGATAGAAGGATCTTGAAGTCTCCAGCCAAGATACTGGATTCATCTATTTCTCTTTGCAATGCTATTAGTTTTTGCCTCACGTAATTTGATGCTCTGTTGCTAGGCGTATACACACTAAGGATTGTTACGTCTTCCTGGAGAAGTGACCCTTTTATCTTTTATCACTATGTAATACTCTTCTTTAAAACTTTTTTGGGGGAGGAGGTCATTATGCCTATTTATTTATTATTGGGATTTTAACTTTTTTTTTGGCAGAAGTACTGGGGATCCAACCCAGGACCTCATGCATGCTAAGCACGTGCTCTACCATTTTACCTATACCCTCCCCGCCTATAATGCTCTTCTTTATCCCTGAAAGCATTCCTTGCTTCAAAGTCTGCTCTGTATGAAATTAATATAGCTAATCCTGCTTTTTTGGGGTGGTGGTTAGTGTTAGCATATAGAATATTTTCTTCCATTCATTTTCTTTTAATCTGTATGTGTCTTTATATTTAAAGTGGGCTTATTGCAGACAACATATAGCTGAGTCTTGACTTTTGATCCACTATGACAATGTCTATCTTTTAATTGGTACATTTAGACCACCAACATTCAAGTGATAATATTTGTTATATTCATTAATGTTTTGTATTTGTTGCTTTGTTCTTTGTTCCTAGTTTTGTCTTCCATTCTTTTTCTGTCTTTTATGTTTTTTCCCACCCTTTTGTGCTTTTAAATGAACATTTATATCATTCTATTTTATCTCCCTTCTTAGTGTATCAATCATATTTTTAATTTTTTTCTTTTTTTAGTGGTTGCCCTAGAGTTTTCAAGACACATTTATAGCTAATCCAAGTCCACTTTTCAAATAACACTACAGTTGACCTTTGAACAACATGGTTTGAGCTGCATGGGTCTACTTATACATGGATTTTTAAACAATAAATATACAGTTGACCCTCCATTTTGTGGGTTTCACATCTATGAATTCAACCAACTGCATATTGAAATTTCCATCTATGGTTGATTGAATCCATGCATGTGAATCCCACAGATGTGGAGAGGCAACTGTACTATGCCATTTTATATAAGGTGCTGGAGCATCCGCAGACTGGGGGCTCCTGGAACCAATCCCCTGTGGTTACCTAGGGACAACTGTATACTACTTCACAGATAGCGTGAGTGCCTTATAATAACAAAATAATCATAATTCCTCCCTCCCATACTCTGTATCATTGCTGTCATTCATTTCACTTGTTAAAAACACACACACACAAGCATATATAATTGAATACACTGTTGGTATTTGAGAAAAATGATGTCTGTTAGATCAGTTTAGATAAGAAAAATTTCTTCTGTTCCTTTTTCTATTTCTTCTCTTTCCAGTATTCCCATTATGCATATATTACACTTTTTTTATTTATTCGCAGTTCTTAAATATTCTATTCTCTCTTTTTTAAAAGTCTTTTTCACTTTGTTTATTTCTGGAAGGTTCTATTGATATATCAAGGTCAGAAATTCCTACCTCAGCTATGTCCAATCTACTAATGAGCCTGTCAAAGGCATCTTAATGTCTGTTACAGTGTTTTTGATCTCTAGCAGTCCTTTTTGATTCTGTCTTAGAATTTCTATCTCTCTGCTTAAATTACTCATCTGTTCTTGCATGTTATCTCCTTTTCCCATTAGAGCCCGTAGCATATTTATCATAGTTGTTTTAAATTCATGGTCTGATAATTCTAGCATCTGGCATGTCTGCGTCTGGTTCTGATGTTTGCTCTGTCACTTCAAACTGTATTTTGCCTTTTGGTATGCCGTGTACTTTTTCGCTGGAATCCAGACATAGTGTATGAGGTAAAAGGAACTCTGGTAAATAGGACTGTAGTAATGTACTGGTGAGATGTGACGGGAAGGGAAATGTTTTATAATCCTGTGATTAAGTGTCATCTTTTAGTGAGACTTACCCCTGAGCTGTGAACTTTATGTGCCTCTCGGTTTTTTCCTGCCCCTCTTAAGTGGTACAGTGTATCTAGATGGGGCAAGAGTTGGGTTTTTCCCTTCCCCCAGGTTGGTTAGGTTCTGATAAGACCCCAATAGATTAGGCTCTGGTAAAATAGTTTCTCTTATGGGTAGACAGAATGGCCTAGCATATTTCAAAATGATTATTTTCCCCTCTTCCTCCTAGAATCCTGAGATTTTTCATCAGTCTTCCCTGTGAAAACCTGGAGGTAAAACTCACAAAAGAGTAGGGGCTCTCTATGACAGGGTCTCCCTGGATTTTTTAATCTCTCAGGCTGTCCACTCTGAGACCCCAGCATTTTATCAATTACAGTTCAGGATTTTCAACCCCAGTACTGTTTCCCACAGAGGTTTCTGCTCATGGGTTTCTGCTCTGGCAAGTTGTGATTCTCTGTATCTGCCTGTTTGTCCCTCTAATTTTGGGGGCAATGTTCTCCTTGTTACCTCACTGACAGATCTAGAAGAGTTGTTGATTTTTCAGTTTGTTCAGCTTTTTACTTGTTAGGATGGAGTAGTGACTTCTCCTTATATGCCAGACTAGAAACTGGAAGTCTCCTTTACCAATTATTAATTGGATTATTTGTTTCGGTATTAAGTTGAAAGAATTTCTATATTTTAGATACAAGTCCCTTAACATATATATGATTTGCAAATATTTTCTTCCATTCTATGAATTGTCTTTCCTCTTTCTTTCTTTCTTTCTTTCTTTTGTTTCTTTCTTTCTCTCTCTCTTTCTTTCTTTTTCTTTCTCTTTCTCTCTCTCTTTCTTTTTCTTCCTCTCTTTCTTTCTGTCTTCCTCTCTTTCTTTCTTTCTTTCTCTCTTTCTTTCTTTCTTCCTCTCTCTCTTTCTTTCTTTCTCTCTCTTTCTTTTTCTTTCTTTCTCTCTCTTTCTCTCTCGCTCTTTCTCTTTCTTCCTCTTTCTTTCTGTCTTCCTCTCTCTTTCTTTCTCTCCTTCTTTCTTTCTCTCTCTTTCTTTCTCTCTCTCTTTCTTTCTTTCTTTCTTTCCCTCTTTCTCTCTCTTTCTTCCTCTCTCTCTTTCTTTCTTTCTTCCTCTCTTTCTTTCTCTCTCTTTCTTTCTTTCCCTCTTTCTCTCTCTTTCTCTCTCTTTCTTCCTCTCTCTCTTTCTTTCTTTCTTCCTCTCTCTCTTTCTTTCTCTCTCTCTCTCTTTCTTTCTTTCTCTCTTTCTTTCTCTCTCTCTTTCTTTCTTTCTCTCTCTCTTTCTTTCTTTCTCTTTCTCTCTTTCTTTCTTTCTTTCCCTCTTTCTCTCTCTTTCTTCCTCTCTCTCTTTCTTTCTTCCTCTCTTTCTTTCTCTTTCTTCCTCTCTCTCTTTCTTTCTCTCTCTCTTTCTTTCTCTCTCTCTCTTTCTTTCTTTCTCTCTTCCTCTCTTTCTTTCTTTTTCTTTTCTTTTCTTTTCTTTTCTTTTCTTTTCTTTTCTTTTCTTTTCTTTTCTTTTCTTTTCTTTTCTTTTCTTTTCTTTTCTTTTCTTTTCTTTTCTTTTCTTTTCTTTTCCCATTACTCCCTGGAAATCTTGTATCTTCTTTCCTCATTGTCCTGGAGAACCTCAATCCTCTCCTTCAAATCTGAGTCATTTCCCTCCCAGATATTTTAACCACTTTCTATTCCAATACATTTTTATGAGCCACTATCTCTTAAACAAGATCTGAGGGCAGGAACTGGGGATTTTTGTCTCTCATGTGTTTGTAAACTTCTTATTTCAGGTTCTGTCACATAACGAGTCATTAAGGTCCTTGGCTTAGGGAGCCTAGATTCTGGACACAGTTGTGTGGCCACTGATTTAGAATGGGTAGGTCTAATACCTCTCATTTTTAATGTTTTACATCATGAAGAATAAAATGCAAATTATTGTCTAAATAAATCATCCTCTGAATTCTCTTCCCCAAGTAAATTTTTGTACTTTAAAAATAGTTTCCCCCCAGTGTTGTCTCTTTATAAGTGTACTTCTGCATCTCAGGTATCTGTGCATCTGCTTTCTCTAAGCAGTTATTCTCATAAGTGTATCTCAGATATGTTTTATATTATCTCTGAGCATTCTAAAATTTGGGTATGTGAGATTACCTTCAAGAATGAAGTTAAATAAGTTGATAGCGTTTGGAGAGATCTTCATAATCCTGGATGTCTTATACTTTAAAACTATAAGAAAATTAATTTAGATGCAGTTTATAGCTATGACCTCTTTATTTCCCTTGTCCAAGCTCTTCAGCCCCTGGTTATATTTGGGCATCTCATTTCTTATCCTTCTGGGATCTGACATGGACTATCATGGATCCTTTTATTGATGGAGAGTCTTTTTACTTTTTTGATATGCCCTTTGAAATACCAAAGTTTAAAATTTGGTTAGTCTGGTATATGTATTTTTTTCTTTGATTACTTGTGTCTTTGGTGTCATACCTAAGAATCCATTGCCCAATTCAAAGTAACAAAGATTTACATTTGTGTTACATTTAGGTCTTTTTTTTTTTTTTTACATTTAGGTCTGATCAATTTGAGTTCATTTAGTATATAATGTGAGATAAGGGTCTAACTTCATCTTTTAAATGTAGCTATCCAGTGTTCCCAGCACCATTCATTGAAAAGACAGTTTTTTTCCCTATTGAATGTACTTGGCACCCTTTTCAGAAGTCAATTGACCACAGATACATGGGTTATTTCTGGACTCTAAATTCTATTCCAGTGATCTACATGTCTGTCTTTATTCCAGACCACACTGTCTTGATTACTGTAGCTATGTTTAGTAAGTTTTGAAATTAGGAAATTTGATTCCTCTAGCTTTGTTTTTGTTTTTTCAACACTGTTTTGACTATTCTGGGTACCTTGAATGTCCATATGAATTTTAGATTCAACTTATAAATTTCTGTGAAGAAAAAAGCTGGAGATTTGATGGGGATTGAATTGAATCTATAGATCAATTTAGGAGTATTGACATTTTAACAATATTATTATGTCTAATATTGTTAAAATATCTAACAATATTATGTCTAATATTGTTAAAATGTCATCCATGAAATGGGATGTCTTTCTACTTATTTAGGTCTTATTCAAGTTCTTTTAATAATGTTTTATAGTTTTCAGAGTATACATTTTACACTTCTTTTGATAAATTTATTCATAATTCTTTTATTCTTTTTAATGCTGTTGTAAATGATATTGTTTCATTAATTTCAGCTTTAGATTGTTCTTTGCAAGTGTATAAAACACCACCAATTTTTGTGTATTTATCACATATTTGGAACCCTGCTGAATTCATTTATTAATTCTAATTATTTTCTAGTGGGTTTCTTAGGATTTTCTATATACAAGACTATGTCATCTACAAATAGAGATGGTTTTACTTCATTTTTTTATAGTCTGGAAGCTTTGTATTTCATTTTTTGCTTAATTGCCCTGGCTATATTCTCCAATACAGTGTTGATTACAAGTGGCAAGAGTAGACACACTTGTCTTGCTGCTGAACTTAGGGAAAAACATTCAGTCTTTCACCATTAACTATTATGTTAACTGTGGGTTTTTCATACACGCCCTTTACCAGGTTGAAGAAGTTCCCTATTTTCCTACTTTATTGAATGTTTTTTTTTTTTATCATGAAGTGTTTTTGAAGTTTGTTGGTTTTCTGTGTCTACTGAGATGATAATGTGGTTTTTGTCCCTTGTTCTATTAATATGGTGTTTTACACTAATTGATTTTTGAGTATTAAACCAACCTTACATTCTTGGGATAAATCCTACTTGGGCATGGTTAATAATCATTTTTATGTATTGCTGGATTCATGTTGCTTTTGTGTGTGTGTTTGTGTGTGTGTGTGTGTGTGTGTGTGTGTGTCTATAGTCGTAAGAGATACTGTAATTTTCTTTTGTTTCTGGTTTTGGTATCAGGGTAATACTGACCTTATAGAATGAGTTGGGAAGTGGTCACCTCTCTTTTATTTTGGGGGGGAGGAGTTTGTAAAGAATTGGTATTAACTCTTCCTTAAATGTTTGGTAGAATTCACTAGTGGAGCCATCTGTTGTCTGGGCTTTACCTTGTGGGAATTGTTTTGATTACCATTTCAACCTTTTTACTTATTTAGATCTATTCAGATTTTCTATTTCTTCTTGAGTAATTTTAGTTATTTTGTGTCTTTCAAGGAATTTGTCTATTTCATCTAGGTTATCTAATTAGTTACCATAGAAGTTTTCATAGTATTCCCTAATAATCTTTTTTATATTTCTAATGTGAGTAATAAAGTCTTCACTTTCATTTCTTTTTTTTAAATTGAAGTACAGTCAGTTTACAATGTTGTGTCAATTTCTAGTGTACAGTATGTTTCAGTCATAAATGTACATACATATATTCCTTTTTATATTTTTTTCATTATAGGTTACTGCAAGATATTGAATGTGGTTCCCTATGCTATACAGTATAAACTTGGTAGAGCACATGCTTAGCCAGTATGAGGTTCTGGGTTCAATCCCCAGTACTTCCATTAAAAAAAAGAAAGAAAGAAAGAAAAAAGATTCACTTTCATTTCTGATTTTAGTAATTTGAGTCTTTTTTCCTCATCAGTCTAGCTAAATATTTGGCAGTTTTGTTGATCTTTTCAAAGAATCAATCTTTTAATTTCATTGATTTTTTCTGTTATTTTTCTAGTCTCTATTTAATTAGTTTATATTCTAATACATATTATTTCCTTTCTTCTGTTTCCTTTAGGATTAGTTTGCTATTTTTTCAGTATATCTACATGTGGGGCAGTTCTCACTGAAGACAAACTGGAGACTGGCAGAAAGGTTCTTCTACAACCAAGGCTGTAAAGAAAGATCTACAGAGAGCCAGTTAGGAAGGGAGGACCTGTGCCCCTAGGAGAGGACGCAGAAAAGGAGGGGGATATCACATCTCGGAGGTCCTCCCTGGGGAGTGAGAGGGTCGAACCACATATTGGGCACCCCAACCTTGGGGTTCGACACTAGGAAGGCAAGTCCCCTTAGCTGGTTTGAAAACCAGTGGGACTTACAGGAGGGCTATAAGAAACCCAGATTCCACTTGTGAAGAGTGGGGACATGATCTCTTACTCCTGGGAACAAGGTAGAGGAAGCAGATTGAAACTGCCTGGGGCTTTGGCAGGTTTCCTGTGACCGTCCCAGGGCACTCCCTAACCCCTCTAGCTCAGGTGCAGCTCCCCGCTAGGATGAAGGCTGCTGCTGCTGAGGAGAGTGCACACTTAGTAGGGAGAGAGCCAGCTCAGAATCAGCATTGCTTCTAAATGGGGCAAGGGCAGCTATTACTGGTTATTCGTGGAGTTGACAGATCAGAAGTGGTCTGGAGCTCTGACTGATGTGCCAGGACTATCCCGCTGTGCACTGGCTCCTGCCGAGTACTCACTCTGGCTTCACCAGCTCCTCCGGCACTACATCTGAATGGGGCAAGGGCAGCCTGACTGGCGCTCACAGAGGCAGCAGTCGGGAGCAGTCTGTAACTCTGACTGATGTGCGAGGACAATCACAGTGTATGCCATGGCCCTCACTGCGGGGAGCCTGGTTTGGCACCTCTTTCTCCAGCACTATTCCTCCCTGGGGTGAAGGTACTCTTGCCAGGAGAAGGGAAAGCACACACTTAGAGGGAAGAGAACCAGCTTGGACCCGGCCCTCAGGACTTCTACTCCAGTTCCTGGGACCCAACCCTGCCCCTGATAGAGCAATGATGGCCACTGAGCATAGGAGAAGCCCTGGCTCTGGCTCTAGCCTCTCCATCTCTAGTCCCACCTCCTACCAAGGTGATAACTGCCAGTACACCCTGGGGGAAGACATGACCCGAGCTCACTTCAGATCTAGCTCTGTAGGAGGGTTCACCCTCTCTAGCATTTATCATTTGTGGACTTTTTAGTGATGGCCATTCTGATTGGTGTGTCTTCTACTTCAAAGAACATACTGGTTATCAAGTGAGGACTTTTCTCTCTGTACTTCCAAGCTGACTAGTGGTGACACCCATCTTTACCTTCTTCAGACTCAGGCTTTCTCATGTAATGCTAACTCTTTCACCTATTTTTTTTTCTTTTTTAAAGTAATGAATTTGCTGGTTTCCCCCAAATGATACATGTTTATTTTAAAAAGTTAAACAGTGAGAGAAGTAGAGAAAAGCATTCTCTATTTTTGTTCTTTTTAAAAAAATTGAAGTAAAGTCGATTAACAATTGTGTTAATTTCTGGGGTACAGCATAGTGATTCATTTATACACACACACATATATATGTTCCTTTTCATATTCTTTTTCATTATAGGTTACTATAAGATATTGAATATAGTTCCCTGTGCTATACAGTAGGACTTTGTTTTTATCTATTTTATATATAGTAGAGAATATCTACAAATCCCAAACTCCCAATTTATCCCTCTCTACCCCCTTCCCTCCCTTGTAACCATAAGTTTGTTTTCTATGTCTGTGATCCAGTCTCTGTTTTGTAAATAAGTTCATTTTTGTCCTTTTTTATTTTTATTTTTAAATAATCCACATATAAGTGATAGCATATAGTATTTTTCTTTCTCTTTCTGGCTTGCTTCACTTAGTATGACTTCATTTAGTATTTTTTACTCTTGATGATCCCCTCCCTGCTTCTCCATGACCTTGCTCAATCAGCTAGCCTCCTCTCTCTTGCATCTTCATTCTCTTCCTCTCCATTCTTCTTCTGCTTCCTTCCTCCTTATCTACAAATATACTCAAAACCCTCAATCCAGGAAGAAATAGCCTGCCTCTTCTCAATGGATTATTTCCTTCTTTCTTTTCACTTTCATTTTTGGGATAAATTTGTCAAGGCACTGGCACGAGGTATCTGAGTTTGTCCTTCCTCATTTCCCATTTTCAGTCTCTTCTCAACAACTGCAAGGTATCGTCTACCTCTCTTACTCTAACAAGGGAGACTTAAAGTAGGTTAATATTGCTGGTTAATTCTCTACTTTGATGAACTTTGGACAACACTGAGAAGTAGCAAGTGGTCAGTGGCTGAAGATGAGGATAAACAGAGGCTAGGACTGCTGGGGACTGCTAACCCTATCGGTGCTGTAGTTTTTTTTTTTAAATTTCTGTTGAAGTGCACTTGATTCACAATGTTAGTTTCAGATGTACAGTAAAGTGATTCAGTTATAAATATACATACATATTTTTTTTCTTTTCATATTCTTTTCCATTATGTTATTATAAAAAATTAAATATATGTAGTTCTCTATGCTATACAGTAGGTCTTTGTTGTTTATCTATTTTATATATAATAATGTGTGTCTGTTAATCCCCAACCCCTAATTTATCTCTCCCTGCCCTCTCCCCTTTAGTCACCATAGTTTGTTTTCTATGTCTGTGAGTCTGTTTTTGGTTTGTAAATAGAATTTGTAACATTTTTAAAGAGTCCATATGTAAATGATATCATATGATATTTGTCTTTCGCTGTTTGACTTACTTCACTCAATATGATAATCTCTAGATCCATCCATGTTGCTGAAATGGCATTATTTCATTTTTATAGCTGAGTAATATTCCATTGTGTGTGTGTGTGTGTGTACCACAACTTCTTTATCCAGTCATCTGTTGATGGACATTTAGGTTGTTTCCATGTCTTGGCTATTGTAAATAGTGCTGCTATGAACATTGGGGTGCATGTATCTTTTTGAATTATCATTTCCTCCAGGTACATGCCTGGCAGTGGGATTGCAGGATCATATGGTAAGTCTAGTTTTAGTTTTTTTTTCTTTTTAAACGTTTTTTTTAATTGAGTTATAGTCATTTTACAATGTTGTGTCAAATTCCAGTGTAGAGCACAATTTTTCATTTATACATGAACATACATGTATTCATTGTCACATTCTTTCTCACTGTGAGCTACCACAAGATCTTGTATATATTTCCCTGGGCTATACAGTATAATCTTGTTTATCTATTCTACATATGCCTGTCATTATCTACAAATTTTGAAATCCCAGTCTATCCCTTCCCACCCCTCTCCCCCTTGGCAACCACAAGTTTGTATTCTATGTCTATGAGTCTGTTTCTGTTCTGTATTTATGTTCTTTTTTTTTTTTTTTTTTTAGATTCCACATATGAGCGATCTCATATGGTATTTTTCTTTCTCTTTCTGGCTTACTTCACTTAGAATGACATTCTCCAGGAACATCCATGTTGCTGCAAATGGCATTGTGTTGTCGGTTTTTATGACTGAATAGTATTCCATTGTATAAATATACCACCACTTCTTTATCCAGTGATGTTGATGGACATTTAGGCTATTTCCATGTCTTGGCTATTGTAAATAGTGCTGCTATGATTATTGGGGTGCATGTGTCTTTTTGAATTATGATTTCCTCCAGGTACATGCCTGGGAGTGGGATTGCAGGATCATACGGTAAGTCTAGTTTTAGTTTTTAAAGGAACCTCCATAGTGTCCTCCATAGTGATTGCAGTACTGTCGATTTTGGGAAAGAGCTCTGTAGGGCTTCAAGTAGTTTTTAAGAAAATATAACAGAGTTGAATTTTAAATGGATAATTATGATGGCTGTGTGGTGGATGGGAATGAAATAGTTAATGATCAAGATCCAAAGCTTGGAGAACAGTGAGGATACAATTGTTATACCATGTACAAGATGTTGAGGGCCTGAACTAGGGCAATTGCAGAGTTGGAGAGGATGGATACTAGAGATCTTTAGAAGAACAGAGTACAACCTTAGTGAGAACTAAGATGTGCATATGTTGGTGGTGGCACTGTTGAATAAGAGAATGACTTCTAGGTTTCTGGCTTGACTTAAGGAGGAAAATGGTACAACCAATTGAGACAAGGAATATAGGAGGAACAAGTTTGGTTGTCAGGGTGACAATATGTTCAGTTTTAAACATATTTAGGGCATTCAAGAAGAAGCAATAATCAGGCAATGGGATAAAAGAATTTGAAGTTCAGGGGAGAGATGAAGACAGGAAGCAGAGATTTAAGAACTATCCACACTTAGCTAATGGGTAAAAGCATAGGAATATATGAAATTGCTTAGGGAGATTATAACAAAAGGAGTAGGCTGAGGTTAGTACCCAAGGGCATGTTTAGAGAATAGATTAAGGAGTAGCCCAGAAAGAAGATTTCTCCCTTTCTTTCTTCCTTCTTTTCTTTTCCTTTCTTTTCTTTTCTATTCTTTTCTTTTCTTCTTTTCTTCCTTTCTTCCTGCCTTCCTTTCTTCCTTTCTTCCTTCCTTTCTTCCTTCCTTCCTTTCTTTCTTCGTTTCTTCCTTTTCTTTTCTTTTCTTTTCTTTTTTCTTCCTTCCTTCCTTCCTTCCTTCCTTCCTTCCTTCCTTCCTTCCTTCCTTCCTTCCTTCCTTCCTTCCTTCCTTCCTGTCTGTCTATCTTTCTTTGTCTTTCTTACACATTCTCTGTGAGAAATCTTATCTGCACCAATGGCTTTAAATACTTTTTTTCAAAATTCAGTTTAGTATTTCTAACTGTGTACGGGACTCTTCTTCCCTGAATATTTCAGACTTAGCATCTAAGACTTAGATTTTTCTCCTCAAATAACATCATCATCATCAACAATAACAGGCCATCCTTTCTGGAGGGGTAGGCATAACTGGAGATGTCATCTCACTATGTATTCTCACTGAGCATCTCTGCACACTTACCCTGTTACATTCTGGGTACTCCTGAGTGGAATACATAGAAATCAAGAGATGGAGATGAACAAAAGGCTGCAAGCTACTCAAAAACCCTCCCACAGAAGGATGGATAAAAGACTAAGGGGTGACTGAACTACATTGTCAGGGCAGTGGAACAGGGACCACAGCCCTGACATCACCATGGAATCTTCTCAAACAGTGTGGCATAAATACAAGGTTTGGAAGTTCATGCAATATGATGCCATTTTTATAAAGCTCTACCCTGACTATATATTCGGTGGGATTCATACATATGTACTATAATTATGAAGGAAAGCAAGGGAATCAACACAATGGCCACAATGCTTCCCTGTGGGGATGGCAAAGGAGTGTGTTTTGGGGAGAGTGGAAAGTGTTGGTGACATTCTCATCCTCAAGGGGAATGGTGGCTTCATGGGTTTTCACCTTATGCTTTATATGTTATATATTCTTATGTATGTACCAAATACTATGCAATTTAAGAAACAAAAAGCCAGCTAGACTTAACAGCCATGTACAGAACACTCCACCCAACAACAGTAGAGTACACATTCTTTTCCAGTGTGTGTGGGGCATTCTCCAGGAGAGATCACATGTTTGGTCACAAAATAAGTCTTAATAAATTAAAAAGATCGAAATCATTAAAAAATAACAAATAATAGTAGGTGATATTTATTGAACACTTACCTCATACCCAGTACTATTCTAAGTGCTTTATGTATTTTAACTTATTTTATTTCTCACCACACCTTGATGAAGTGACATATTATCTCCATTTTTCAGATGAGGAAATTGACACGTGGAAAGGTAAGTAAACTGTCCAAGGTCATGTAGCTAGTAAGTGGCTATGCCTGAATTTAAACCTAAGCTGTCTGGTTCCAGAGCCAATAATTTTTAAAAATTTTTATTGAAGTATAATTGATTTATAATGTTATGTTAGTTTCTGGTGTACAGCATCATGATTTGGTTATACATATATGTGTATATATATATTCTTCAGATTCTTTTCCATTATAAATTATTATAAGAAATTGAATATAGTTTCCTGTGCTATATAGTAGGTCTTTGTTGTTTATCTATTTTAAATATATTAGTGTGTATCTGTTAATCCCAAACTCCCAATTTATCTCTCCCCTCTCCCTTTCCCCTTTGGTAACCGTAAGATTGTTTTCTATGTCTATGAGTCTGTTTCTGTTTCGTAAATAGGTTCAT
This sequence comes from Camelus bactrianus, assembly GCF_048773025.1. NCBI lineage: Eukaryota > Metazoa > Chordata > Mammalia > Artiodactyla > Camelidae > Camelus > Camelus bactrianus. The sequence continues at coordinate 41,835,431 of NC_133575.1, forward strand.
TTGTATAATTTTTTTTCATTCCACAAATAAGTGATATCATATGGTATTTGTTTTTCTGTGTCTGACTTACTTCACTTAGTATGATGATCACTAGTTCCATCCATGTTGCTGCAAGTGGCATTATTTTATCATTTTTTTTATTATTGAGTAGTGTTCCATTGTATAAATATACCACACCTTCTTTATCTAGTCATCTGTCAATGGACATTTAGGTTACTTGCATGTCTTGGCTATTGTAAATAGTGCTGCTATGAACACTGACGTACCAGAGACAATAATCTTAGCTACTGTGCTCTACTACCTTTCTTAAATTTCTTCCTCATCCTGTGTTCTCAGTTTTAGTTAATATCATCATCCTGGTTTTTTAAGCTAGCAAATTCATTGTCATCCTCTTGACTTATCCCTGTTCCTTATCCTGAACATTATACACACTGTTATTTTGCCTTTTCTCTAGCTTCTTTTAAATTTAAACCCTTACCTACTCTTATCAGACTATTACAGTAGTCACACCTTTGGTCTTCCTGCTTCCCATCTTTTTCCCATTCCAGCTTTCTTCTACACTTTGTGATAGTTAGTATCCTCCTGATCATTTCTTTGCTTAAAAGTCTCTGTTAGGACTCCTCAAAAAGTTAAACATAGAATTACCGTATGACTTGGCAGTTCTATCCCTAGGTATATACCAAAGAGAATTGAAAACAGGTTTTTAAATGCAAATTTGTACATGAATGTTCATAACAGCAATATTCATCATAGACAAAAAGTGAAAACAACTCAAATGTACATCAGCTGGTGAATAGATAACCAAAATGTGGTATATCCATACAATGCAATACTATTGAGCAAAAAAAAAAAAAAAAAAAAAAAAGGAAAAAATGAATGAAGTATTGATACATGCTACAACTTGGATGAACTGACTATAATCCTAAGTGAAAGAAGCCAAACTGGAAAAACCTCATATTGTATGATTCCATTTATATGAAATATCTAAAATAGGCAAATTCTTAGGGACAGAAAGCAGATTAGTGATTGCCAGGGGCTTGGTGGGTAAGGGGACAATGGGGAGTGATTGCTGAATAGGCACATGGTTTTTTTTTTTTGAGTGATGATGGGTTCTGGAATTAGATAGTGGTGATGGTTGCACAACAATGTGAATGTGTTGGAAGCCACTGAATTGTACACCTTAATGGTCAAACTGGTGACTTCTATGTTAGGAGAATTTTACCTCGATTAAAAAAAATTGTTATTTCTCTACTTACAGGATAAAGTTCAAATTCTTTAACTTGGCACACAACATCTCTGGTTTAATAATACATATGCACTTCCCTCACAAATTTTCTAAACATACTGAATGTAAAACTTCCCTTTTGTGCCTGTGTCTTTACATATTCTGTTCCCTCTGTTAGAATATTAATATTTTTCTATTCCACCTGGCAAACTTATACTCATTTTAGAAGATCCTGCTAAAATGTTACCTTCATGTGAAGCTTTTCCTAGCTACCGTAGGCACACTTAGTTGCTCTCTGGTCTATATTCCCACAGCACTTTATTTGTATTTCTCCTAGCACTTAGCTTAATTGTTTTGTAACTTGTCAGTTAACATGTGTTTCACATTTAATCAGTGAGTTTTAAACTTTTGGGGAGGTCATAGATGATATAAACTATGAATTCTTTCTAGAAAAATGCACACACATGTATATATTTACACAATTTTCATATAATTTCATGGACTTCATGAACCTCCCAAAGGGCATGTACAGACCCATTCATCTGCATTAGAATCACTGAGAATGCTTGTTTAAAAAGCCAATTCCCAGGTCCCACTCCCAGTTACTGAATCAGGATCTTTGGAGGTGGGCCCCAAAGATTTTGAACAATCCCCCTAGGTGATACTTTTATTCACTAGACTTTGAGAACCACTGTCCTAGGTTAAGGACCCTCACAGTAGACACAGAGTTCTTAAGGGCAAAGAGTAGATCTCATTGATCTTTGAATCTTCTTGATTCTAAAATCTCACAATATAACAGAGAACAGGACAAGGAAGGGATAATTTCCAGCCATGGTGATCAGAAAAGGTAACATTAGGTGATGAGAGGATGATCTGGCCCTTGGCAAATAGGTAGATTTTCAGTAGGCTGAGATGAGGTGGTGGAAAACATTGCAGGCACAGAGATTGGTGGAAGCATGGGAGAGAGGCTAGAAAGTGCAATGTGTATTCATAGAATTGGTAGGATAGTAGGAAATATGGCTGAAGAAGAGGTTTATTTAGTCATTAAATAGGTTTTGCCCTCTTACTATGCACTAGACACTATGTGACACATTGAGAATAAAAATACACATAAGATGTGGCTTTTGCTCTTAAGGAATGAAGACACACTAGTCGTAGGGAGAACATAAATAGAAAGTTAACAACGTAACAGTGGAAAGTGAGATTAGATAATCTTCACAGAGAAGATGATTAAATAGAGATAGAATGAATTACCATTTACTAAGTGCGCAAAGTAAGGAAGGGCATTTCAGGAAGAAATTAAATTGCCCAGGCATGATATGATAAAACAGCATGGCCCATTCTTGTAACATATAATAAACTGGTATAGCAGAGCTATAGGTATAGAATAAGGAATTGACAGAAGATAAAGTTGGATAGGTGAACAAGGGTCAGAGCACAAAAGGGCCTGTATACCAAACTGTGTTGTATAATTGGTAGCCATTGGAGAATTGTGAAGGGGAAAATGAACTGTATTTTAGACAGCTGGTTACAGTGTGAAGAATAGACTGGGAAAGGCCAGAGGGAGAGAGATTAGTTTAGAAGGCTATTGGAATTGTCTCCAGGGAGAAATAAGGTCCTGAACGAAAGAGAGGAAGTGATTGATTTAAAGAGGTATTTCTGAAAAAGAACCAATAGGCCTTTGCTGACTAAGTGAATATGGGGAGAAAGAGAGGAGTTAAGAAGGGCTTAACACCTTTAAATGGCATTAAAATGGCTTAAAGCCTTAACGGGCCCTGGTTTAGGAGCCTAGGTCATTGGTGAGACCTTTAACTAAGAATGGAACTGTTTGCCAAAGCAATGCTGAAGAAAAAGGAAGAGGCTGGAGGAAATAACTCTCCCAGACTTCAGACAATACTATAGAGCTACAGTCATCAAGACAGCATGGTATTGGTTCAAAAACAGACATATAGACCAATGGAACAGAATAGAGAGCCCAGAAATGAACCCACAAACTTTTGGTCAGCTCATCTTCGACAAAGAGAGGCAAGAATATACAATGGAATAAAGACAGTCTCTTCAGCAAATGGTGTTGGGAAAACTGGACAGCAGCATGTCAATCAATGAAGCTAGAACACTCCCTTACACCATACACAAAAATAAACTCAAAATGGATCAAAGACTTAAACATAGGACAAGATACAATAAACCTCCTAGAAGAAAATATAGGCAAAACATTATTTATCTCACATACATCTCAAAAATGTTCTCTTAAGGCAGTCTACCTAAGCAATAGAAATAGAAGCAAGAATAAACAAATGGGACCTAATTAAACTTACAAGCTTCTGCACTGCAAAGGAAACCATAAGTAAAACAAAATGACAACCTACGGAACGGGAGAAAATTTTTGCAAAAGATGAAACCGACAAAGGCTTGATCTCCAGAATATATAAGCAGCTCATACAACTTAATAAGAAAAAAACAAACAACTCAATCCGAAAATGGGCAGAAGACATAAACAAGCAATTTTCCAAGGAAGAAATACAAATGATCAATAGGCACATGAAAAAATGCTCAATATCACTAATTACCAGAGAAATGCAAATCAAAACTACTATGAGGTATAACCTCACACCAGTCAGAATGTCCATCATTCAAAAGTCCACAAATGACAAATGCTGGAGAGGCTGTGGAGAAAAGGGAACCCTTCTACACTGCTGGTGGGAATGCAGTTTGGTGCAGCCACTGTGGAAAACAGTATGGAGATTCCTCAAAAGACTAGGAATAGACTTACCATTTGACCCAGGAATCCCGCTCCTGGGCATATATCCAGAAGGAACCCTACTTCAAAAAGACACCTGCACCTCAATGTTCATAGCAGCACTATTTACAATAGCCAAGACATGGAAATAGCCTAAATGTCCATCGACAGATGACTGGATAAAGAAGAAGTGGTATATTTATACAATGGAATACTATTCAGTCATAAAAAAACAACATAATGCCATTTGCAGCAACATGGATGTCCCTGGAGAATGTCATTCTAAGTGAAGTAAGCCAGAAAGAGAAAGAAAAATACCATATGAGATTGCTCATATGTGGAATCTAAAAAAAGAAAGAAAGAAAGAAAAAAGAACATAAATACAAAACAGAAACAGACTCATAGACATAGAATACAAACTTGTGGTTGCCAAGGGGGAGGTGGGTGGAAAGGGGCAGACTGAGAGTTCGAAATTTGTAGATATTGACAGGTATATGTAGAATAGATAAGCAAGATTATACTGTATAGCCCAGGGAAATATATACAAGATCTTGTGGTAGCTCACAGTGAGAAAGAATGTGACAATGAATATATGTATGTTCATGTATAAATGAAAAATTGTGCTCTACACTGGAAATTGACACAACATTGTAAACTGATTATCACTCAATAAAAAATGTTAAAAAAAGTGCATTTCAATAAAGAGACACAAACATAAAAGATTTCTATAGACACACACACACAAAAGAATGGAACTGTTGTCAGTAAAACAAGTTTGGAGAGTTGGGACTGTGATATAATAATTGCTAGCACTTACTGAGAGCCCTTTATGTGGTAGACACTGTACTAAGTGCTTTATATGTACTTATTCATTTATTTCTCACAACCTTAAATGAGGTATTACTGTAATCCCCATTATTTAATGGAAATTTTTCTATTATCTATTAAAAAAGAATTTTAATTATTTTTTGCTGTTGTTTTCTTTTTTTTAATTGAAGTATAGCTGATTTACAATGTTGTGTTCATTTCTGGTGTACAGCATAATTATTCAGTTATATATGTATACATATATTCCTTTTCAGATTCTTTTCCACTATAGGTTATGACAAGATATTGAATATAGTTCCCTGTGCTATACAGTAAGACCTTGTTGTTTATCTATTTTGTATACAGTAGTTTGTATCTGCTAATCCCAAACTCCTAATTTATCCCTCCCCACTTTCCCCTTTGGTAACCATAAGTTGGTTTTCTATGTCTGTGAGTCTGTTTCTATAAATAAGTTCATTTGTGTCTATTTTAGATTCCATATATAAATGATATCATATGATATTTGTCTTTCTCTGTCTGACTTAACTTAGTATGATAACCTCTAGGTCCACTCTAATCCCCACTTTTATAATATTATTTAAGAAGTGCAAAGAGAATGAGGAGCCAGTAAAGGAGTTTGAGATTATGTTCATTCAATATTATGAATTTAGTTCTTGTTAATTTATATGCTCATCAGTTTGGGAAGGTGTTTATTTGGGTTCCTTATGCCCAGTGCTTTGCTAAGTGCTTTGGAAGCTATCTGTAGTCTGAGATACCTTGTGTTCTCAAGGTTATAGTAATTGAAAAAATTATCACTGAAAAGATGGGACTAGGGTTGTTCATTAAACAAGAGGAGAATTTAGACACAGACAGAGGTAATGGGAAGACGTTCTAAGAAGAGGCAACAGTATGAAGAAAAGGTATGGAGATGGGAATGTACCTGGTGTGATCTAGGAAGAGTGAGGAAGAAATCGGCATAACTGTAGTGGCAGTTACGAATATGAGAGTAACAGGAAATAAGATAATGTATTGGTAGAAGGAGAGCAAATAATGGAAGACTGAAAACCAAGCTGAAGAGTTTTTGACTTGATGCAGCTTAGAGAGCTGTTGAGGTCCCTGAGCAAGAGAGTGGCATGATAAAATCTGTGCTTTAGGAAGATTTTCCCAAGACCTATGTGTAAGATATACTGCGACACAGTACAGGGAGACCAGCTAGGAATCTGTCATCATAATCTGGGTGTGAAGCAATGACATCCTGAATGGTAGTGGTCCCAAAAGCATTCAAAAAGGATGTGTAAATGAGACACATTGTAATGGAATAAATGAGAGATCTGTTTTTGAACTCTATATCGAAAGATGAGGCTGAGACTTTTACCTAAAAAACTGGAAGAATTGTGATACCACTAACAGAAATTGGATATTTGAGAAGGGGAGCCAAGTGTTTGGGTAAATAATCTATTCTAGATTATTAAAAATTCAAAATAGCTGTGGCTTGATATAAGATGCTTATTTTCTGAACTTATTATCTTCCTGAGCTACAATCAGGAACTAGAAAATGTTAGAACTGTATATATATTTTTGTATAACATTTTTTGTATAAATAACATCATTTATTTGTTTACCCAACACCTATTTATTTGTAGTCTGGTGAGATTAGAGTGTGAGAGTTTGTCAGGGTAGAGGTCCAGTTGTAGACAGGCTAGAAATAAAGAAATTCATTAAAGAGGACCTTGCATGATGTACTAAGGAGTTTTGGCTTTATATTGTAAGTAACAGGGAGCCATCAAAAAGCTTTTGAGCCAATAGGGTAACATAATCAGATGTTTTTTCAGCACTAGATTATTAGTTTCTTATCGACAGTGACTCTGTACTATTTATCTTTGAGATAGTCACTGGAGGTTAACATATTGCCTTTTGTTTATTAAACATCTACAGTGGGCCAGGTACTATGTTAAAGGTTTAGGGGTAAGCAATAAACCAACTTACTACTCTCAAACAACAAACAGAAATGCACACAGGATCTATTTTTCTCCATCTCCACCACTACCCACCTAGATGATCATAGTATCACCTGGATTATTGTGATAGCTTAGTCTTCCTGCTTCCACTTTTGCCCTCTATAATTCACTTTTTCAGAGTAGATACAGTGATCTTTTCAAAAGGGTAAAGACTTATGCTTCTGGTCATGATGCAGTAACAAGAACTGGATTTACCCTTTGGCCATAAATAACTAGACAACTAGACAAAATATATGAAACAACAGTTTGGAGAGAGGGAGCCTGGCTGGAGTCTAGCTGTCTCTCTGAGTTTAGAGGCAGAGTTGAGAATTCAGGGAGGCTGAAGTGGCTACAATTTGTAGAGCACACTACCAAAGAGGAGAGACCTGTGCAGAGAGAGAGATAAAGAGAAAGATACAAAGACACAAAGGGAGAAAGAGAAAGAAAGGGAAGAGTATTGCCTCAGTAGTGAGGACCAATTAGCTCTAGACCAAATGTTGCTCTGCTTCTGCCTAACAAAATTTAACAGTAAGCCTTGAAGGGGATTAAACTGTTTCTGAGTAACAAAATATTTAAAGGAGAAGTAAAGAAAAAAATCCAGCACCCAAGAACATAAAATCCACAATGCCTTGTACCCAGTAACAAATAATGAGGTATACAAAGCAGAAAAATATGAGCAAAATCAATCAACAGGGACATTAAAATGGTTAATATGAATATACTCTCTTTGTTCAGTAAGATAAAGGGAAACATCATGTGATCATGTTGAGGAGAGATATGGAGGATATAAAAAGACTAAACTTCTAGAGATGATAAATAAAATGTCTGAGAAAAAGATACTTAATTGGATTAGCAGGTTAGACACTACCAAAGAAAAATTAGTGAACTTGAAGACATAGCAATAGAAACTATCCAAAATGAAACGCACAGAGGAAAAAAATGACTAGAAGAAAAGATTAACAGAGCGTCAGTGTGTTGTGGGACAACTTCCAGTGGTCTGAACTTGGGAGAGATATTAAAAGCAGAGACAGAGATATGCTAGTCTCAATTATAATAGGTGGTATTTGAAGCCATAAGACTGGATGCCATTGCAGAGGGAAAAAATAGAGGGAAAATAGAAGAGGACCAATGACAGAATGTTGGGAGAATGGCTTGTGTCAGTAAGGGATCCCTTTCTAGCAGTGCTTGTTAGAAAGCAGACTCCAGAATCTCTGATTTCAAAATTTGTAGCTGACAAAATTGATGCAATCATTTGGCGAGATTTTGGATAATGAGACAAGAAGAGAATTGAGGATAAGACCTAGAAGAACACAGACATTTAAGAGGGGCAGGGGTGAGGCAGAGAAAATAGAGAAGGAAAACTAAAAGAAGGGTTGGCCAGAGAATTAAGAGAAAGGCTAGGGCTAGCACAAGATGACCACCCAGTCCTTCAGGACAGTACTTCTCAGAGTCTTTTGTCCCACACATCACCATAAAAGAACCTCTGTATATTAGAAGCAGAGACTTCTTTTCTCTTTGAAAGACAAGTATATGTTTACAGCATTCTGTTACATTTCATTTTTCCATTAAAGATATTTATTTATTTATTCATTTTTACTTTTCAAATTGTGAAATATAGAGAATGTTCATATAACATGTATTTACAATTTAACAAATAATTATAAATAAAATAAATTACTGTATAACCACTACTGAGATCAAGAAATAAAATATTAGTGACACTCATATGATATCACTTATATGTGGAATCTTAAAAAAAGGACACAAATGTACTTATCTACAAAACAGAAACAGACTCACAGACATAGAACAAACTTATGGTTACCAGGAGTTAAAGGGGGTGGGAAGGGGTAAATTGGGAATTTGAAAATTGTACCTCTTGGGGAATGATGGAAATGTTAGTTATCTTGATTGTAGTAGTGGTTTCATTTGTGTATACATCTATCAAAATTCGTCAAATTTTGCATCTGAATATGTGTAGTTTACTGTACAGGAACCATACCACAATGAAGGTGTTAAAAATAAAAGTAAAAAAATTTTACTGGCGCTTCAGAAGCTCACTCTATGCTCTCCCCCTCCCCCATCTAATAACTTACAGTAAGTTTTTTTTTAAGTTTTATTTTTTCCCCTAACTTTATTGAGATAGAATTGACATAAAGCACTGTATAGGTTTAAGGTATACAGCATAATGATTTGAATTACATATATTGTGAAATGATTACTACAGTAAGTTCAGTTAATACCTATGCTCTCATATAGATACAAAAAAAAAAAAAGGAAAAAAACATTTTTTTACTTGTGATGAGAACTCTTAGGGTTTACTCTCTTAACTTTCAGATATAACATACAGCAGTGTTAACTACAGTCATCATATGGTACATTTATAACTGGAGGTCTGTATCTTTTGACCACTTTCATCCAATTCCCCCGTCCCCCACCCCCTGCTTCTGGTAACCACAAATCTGGTCTCTTTCTATGAATTTAGTTTTTTGTTTTCTTTAGTTAGATTCCACATATAAGTGATATCATCTGTGTTGCCACGTATAGCAGGATTTTCTTCTTTTTATGGCTGAATGATACTCATATATGGCTGAATTTTATGTGTATATATATATATGTATATGTATATATATACATATACATATATATAAGTTTCATATATATATGTCTCTCACAATTTTTTTATCCATTAATTCGTCGGTAAACACTTAGGTTGTTTCCATATCTTGGCTATTGTAAATAATGGTGCAATGAATATGGGGATGCACATATCTTTTGTTTTTTCAGATATCTTTTTGCGTTAGAATTTTTGTTTTCTTTGGGTATATTCCCAGAAGTGGAATTGCTGGATGATATGGTAGTTCTATTTTTAATTTTTTGAGGAAACTCCATATTGTTTTTCATAGTGGCTGTACCAATTTACATTGACACCAACAGTGCACAAGTGTTCCCTTTTCTCTACATCCTCATCAATACTTGTTATCTCTTGTCTTTTTTGATGATGGCCATTCTAACAGGTGTGAGGTGATATTTCATTGTGGTTTTTTTAATTTGCATTTCCTTAATGCAAAGATGTTGAGCATCTTTTCATGTACCTGTTATCCAGTTGTAGATGTTCTTTGGAAAAATATCTATTTGCCATTTTGAAATTGGATTATTTGGGGTTTTGCTATTGAGTTGTAGGAGTTCTTTATACATTTTTGGCATTAACCCTTTATCGGAAATGAGATTTCAAATATTTTTGCCCATTCCACAGGTTGTCTTTTCACTTTGTTGATGGTTTCTTTTGCTGTACAGAAGCACTTTTTAGTTTGATGAGGTCCCAGTTTATTTTTTATTTTGTTGCTTATACTTTAGGTGTAATTTCCAAAAATTCATTACCAAGACCCATGTCAGGGAGCTTTTTTCCTTGTTTTCGTCTAGGAATTTTATTGTTTCAGGTCTTATATTTAAGTCTTTAATCCATTTCGAGTTAATTTTTGTGAGTGATGTAAGATAGGGATCCAGTGCTGTTTGAACATGCAGGTGTAGATATCTCTTTGACATAGTGAACACTTTTTTATTTTGAAATATTTCAGACTTACAGAAAAGTTGTAAAGGTAGTATATGTAATTACTTTATATTTTCACCTGATTCCCTAATGTAAGTATTTTACCACATATTTTTTTTGCGAGTGTAGATAATTAGGTTTACTTACTTACTTATTTATTTTCGATGGAGGTACTGGGGATTAAACCCAGGACCTTGTGCAGGCAAGGCATTTGCTCTACCACTAAGCTATACCCTCCCCCAATACCATGTTTTCTTTGTCATTTCCCCTTGCTCCCTTCTCCTTCTCCACTTTCTCCTCTTCTCTCCTCCCCTTCTCTCTATTTGTTTCTGAATCACACAAATTGTAGACATAGTGCCCCTCAACCCCTAAATATTTCAAAGTGTTTTCCCTAAAAGTAAGAACATTGTCTTATATAATGATCAAAATAAGTAAATTAACATCAGGGCAATACTACTATCTAATCTACAGACTTTATTCAGATTTTACCAATTATCCCACTAATGTCCTTTATTGCAAAAGAAAAAAAAAGGTTAATTCAAGATATAATCCAGGATAACTGGTGGCATTGAGTTATCATGTCTCTTTTAGTTTCTGTTCTTTAAACTGAGGTGAAATTCACATAACACTGTTTTAAAGTGAACAATCTAGTGGCATTCAGTAAATCCACAGTGCCGTGTAACCACCTCCTCTATCAAATTCCAAAACACTTTCATTACTCCTCAGTAAAACCCTATGTATGTAAAGCAGTGTTTTCCCATTTGTCTTTCTTCCCCCAACCAACACCCAGCCCCTGGCAACCAACAGTCTGCTTTCTGTCTCTGTGGATTTACTTATTCTGGACATTTCATACAAATGGAATCATACAATATGTGACCTTTTGTGTCTAGCTTATTTCACTCAGCATGATGTTTTTCAGTTCATCCACATTGTAGCATGTTTCAGTACTTTGTTCCTTTTTATGGCTGAATAATAATCCATTGTTTGGATATACCACATTTTGTTTCTCCGTTCATCTGTTGATGGACATTTGGATTATTTTCACCTTCTAGCAATTGTGAATAGTGCTGCTATGAACATGTATGTTCAAGGCTTTATTTGAGCACCTGTTTTTAGTTCTTTTGAATATGTACTTGGGAGTGGAGTTGCTGGATCAGGTGGTAATTCTATGTTAAACTTTTTGAGGATCCACTAAATTGAGTTTCTTTTAATCTGGCACAGCTATTAGACTTTGTTTTTCATTCATGACATTGGTATTTTTTTTAGTACAGAATGATTTTGTAGAGTGCCCCTCATTTTGGATTTTTCTGAAATTTCCAATAATTAGATTCAACTATGCATTTTGGATGGGAATACCACAGAATTTGTATTCTTCTCAGTGCATAATATCAGAAGATACATGATACCTCCTTGTTCCATTACTGGTGAATTGAGGTGAAATAAAGTCTGCCAGTTTTCTCCATTGTAAAGTTACTGTTCTTCCCTTTGTAACTAATAAGTGATTTATAGAGGGGTATTTTAAAATGTTTTGTTTCTCATCAGGCTTTTACCCATAGTTTTAGCATTCATTGATGATTTTTGTCTAAAATAATTATTACTATGGTGTCTGCAAAATATTGCACAATAAGGGTTTTGTCCCTTCAGTCTCTGACTTTTATTTCATGCATTATGAATACTATGACTGAGTTTACCTTCTTAAGGAGATACACCTCAATCAGTAGCTAACTATATGCTATCCTAAGGGACACATAGGGATGTAGAGAGGAAAAAAAAGTAACAATTAGCATAGGGGGAAACAGATACATAATATATCTACTAAATGCTTTGGCATTAATGTCACATCACTGTTGTATAGAATCCATTTGGAAATTGCTCAACATTTTTGTACAGTAAGTTTTTAATGATATATCGCACTTACTACACATAAGACGATTACACAGTTGGACATAAGGGAGCATGGTTCTTGGTAATTTTTACTAAAACTCTGAATCCCACTGCATACTGCCGTATGCCACTAATGGTGTATAGCCTACTAGTTGAGAGGGAGATTCAGAGTGATAAGAAGGAGATAATGGTGTCAAAGAAGCTAAGGGACATGAAATTTCTAAGGCAGGAAAGATCAATAATATCAAATGCTGCAGAGGTCAACTACTTAGATTTGGCTTTTCAGAGATAGTTGGTGATCTTATTGAGCATTTTTTTAGAGTGGTATGGTTCAGAAGCCAATTTACAGTGGGTTGAATAGTAAGGTAAAGCACAAGCATAAATGAAATGATGTATATCCTTGTCTACATTAAAATAATAAAAAACTTAAATAATGGAAAAATACCAAAATACAACAAACAAAGTGAAAAATGCCAAACATGAAAAATACTTCTGGTTTTCAGAGATTTCTAGATTTCAAAATTGTAGATAGGGGATTAAGGACCTGTACAACCTCTTTGGAAAGTAATTTGGCACTATATGGTAAAGCTGAAGATGTCTTCAACTTTCAATCAAGTAATTTTACTCCTAGTGCAAAAAGGCTCATATAAGAAAGCTCATTGCAATATTGCTTATAGTAGTGAGAAACTGGAAACACAAATGTCCATTAGTAAGTGAATGGATAAATAAATTGTAGTCTACTTACATGAAGGAATTCTTTACTAAATTAGTTAAAATGAATAAACTACAACTATATATATAAACATGGAAAAATTTTGATATGAAGAAGCAAAAAGGCAATTGTGATATGTGCTTGTGATATGCCATGTATAATATGATACCACTAATATAAAGCTAAACCACCTCAAAACTTAGTCACTTAAAACAACATTTATTTTATTTGCTCAAAATTCTGTGGACAGTTTGGACTGGACTTAGCTGGGCATTTCGTCTGCAGGTCTTGCCTGGGCTCACTCGTGCTGTGGCAGTCAGCTGACCACTAGGTAGGTAGTAGGTACAGCAAACCTACTCCTGGGTATATATCCAAAGGAAATGAAATCAGGATCTGAAAGAGATATCTATACTCTTATGTTACTTGTAGGATTATTCACAGTAGCCAATATATGGAAATAACGTAAGTGTCCATCAACAGATGAATGGATAATGGAGATGGGGTATGTGTATACACACACACACACACACACACACACACACACACACACTGAAATATTATTCAGTCATGATAAAGGTGATCCTGACACCATTTGTAACATTAGGCTAACTGAAATAATCCAGACAAGGAATGACCAATACTGCATGATCTCACTTATATGTGGAATCAAAACAAACAAACAAACAAACAAACAAACAAACAAAAAGGTTGAACTCATAGAAACAGAGAGTAGAATGGTAGTTACTGGGGATTGGGAGGTGAGGAAGATGGAGAGATGTTGGTCAAAGAGTACAAGCCTTCATTTATAAGATGGATAATGCCTGAGAATCCAACATATGGCATGGTGACTATATTAATAATAACATAGTGTATACTTGAAATTTGGTAGGAGAGTAGATCTTAAACATTCTCACCACATAGAAAAAATATAATTATATGAAGTAATGGATGTGTTAATTAACCTGATTGTGGTAATTATTTCACAAAGTATACATTTATCAAATCATCACGTTGTATACTTCAACTATATACAATTTTCTTTGTCAGTCATGTTTCAATAAAGCTAGATAAAAAAGAATAATTTAGTAAGAATATAAAAATGAATATATGTATATTCATGTATGACTGAAGAATTGTGCTGTACACCAGAAATTCACACATTGTAAACTAACTATAACTCAATAAAAAAAGTTTTTTTAAAGAATAATTTAGTAAGATTTCACCTTAAAATAAAAAATCTAAACTGTTCAAACATTTCAAATTAGTTACAAAGCTGTCATTCTACCAAAACAAATCCACCCTCTGGTGACAAATATATAAAACATCAAAGATGCAAAGCCATCTTTTTTAACACAAAAATATTCATATAATGGGTCTCTGAAATATTTCTGTGCTTTATTCTGAAGCTTCCCAAGTTAAAAGACATTTACTCATCTAAGAAGGCAGTTACCATGCCAGTTAAGTGGAGCTATTTACTAGCAGATACTGTTTCTGGAAGGCCGAGAATCTTGTTTGAGATCCTAATAGGGAACACTGAACTCTATATATGATTATGTTAATGATTCCGTAACTTCAAGATGGGAGGATAACTGGGTGAAGTGATATGATGTCTGAGATTTGCTTTAAAATTCTCCAGACAAAAAAGTTTATGCCTAAATACTATAGTTTGAATACATAAATAGGATGTGATCACCTAGATGACTTCCCTGAGTTCACTTTTTGTGTTACCTTTTTTTCCCTCCCTAAAGTCTGCAGTTCCTACCTAAGTTGATCAATTTATTGAGTTTTGAAAATTTAAGATTATATAAATGTATACATGTTGAGATATGTAAATATCTTTGAATAAAATAAATATATGTAGAGTGCTCTGGAGACAAACTTGATGTTCCATAGTAATGTCTTTTGCATTTAAGTTTAAGACATAATACCTGATGGAATTAAGCATTTTTTATATTCATAGGACTAAATAGCTCTTAAGGACCCTTAAAATTAGATCCAATTGGATTTTGGATATTTCATATGGCTTCTTCTGACTCAAGGTCAGAACTTAAAAGGTTCATTCTACTAATATTCCCCTTGAGTCAGAAAATGTCTCCTAACTGCTATCTTGAACACTTTCTATATTCTTCATGATACCAATAAGAGAGTTAATATCAACATGATTAACAAGCTCAACAGTAATGATTAACAGTGCCTAAATTCTTAATTCTGTGATTGTATTTCCTTTTCTTTTATACTGAAAAACTTGATTCTTGAAATAGAACACATCATCGCTACTACATTTATTTGCATCAAATACAAGAAGGTGTTTTAAAAACACACTGTTACCATGATCAATAATGCTACAGAATCAAGTCCAAAAATAAATGAAGAAACATTCCTGATCCTTTCCTCTGTTGATCATTTCAGACAAATTCACTTGGTATATGAAAGGTGATCTTTATTAAACACTACCAAGTTGTTGGCATCCAATGCTTGTAGTTGAATGAATATTGAAGGATACAGCAAGAAGGAAAGCAAGGCAGCAACCAGAAGGCTGCTGCCAGGGAGAGGTTTTGGAATTCATTTATACAGTGCACATTTATTGAGCACTTATAATGTGCTAAACACACTGGGGACACAAAGATTAGTGGGACTTTGTTGCTATCACTATGTCTCTTACAGTCTAATGGAGATGATACTGTGTAAACAGAAATATTACATTCTAGTGTAGTAACCGCCATTACAGAGAGGTGAGCAGAGTGCTATGGGAACATAGAGGGCAGTGCAATCTTTTGTGTGTAATACACATTGTCTGAAACACACTGGTTAAAGATTCAGCTTTTGAAGACCTGTATTTAAATCCCACAATTTACAAGATGAAAACTTATTTAACTCCTCTAAATCTCAGGGGTTTTTTTCTGTAAAATGATGATAATAATACTTACCTCACAGTATTGACTGAGGATTAAAATAAGCTAATGAACATAAATTTCTTAGCAAAACTGCTCAATAAATGATAGCTAGTTTGTATTTCCTGAGAAGACACATACACATTTTTTCCCCTGAGAGTTAGAAGGTTACAGCATGTATAAATACATAGAGGTAAGAGCAGGTATGCGGAGACTGAAATTCTACGTGGCTGAAGATGAAGTGTTAGGTTGAGGCATCAAATCTGTCATTCAGTCATGCTATCAGTATTTATTGTGGACCATCTACATGTCAGACCTATGGAGGATGCTGTAGGGAAGAAAGCAAATTCCCCTTCTCAGACATTCAGGATTTTGTCAGGTGAGAAAGAAACAGAAGGACATTCTAAGAGAGAATACAATTTGTAAAGACATGGAAACATAAAATGGCCTGGTGTGTTTGTGGGATGGTGAGACGCTTCATAGCAGGAGTTGGTAGTGGGGTAGAAAGTGAGGCTTGTAAGGTAGACTGGATCCTAATGTACTAGACCAAGGCATTTGGATTTTATCCTGTAGGCACAGGGAAGTCGAAAGAGTGGGTTTGGTTTGGTTTTGTAAAGATCATTTTGAAAGCAGTGTGGAAGCTGAACTGGTCTGGAGTGGGGAGGGAAAAGGTGAGAGGACTAGTTAGCAGGTATTGTACTAAGTAGTCCAATCTGATATTATAAGGGCGTGAACCCAGATTGTGGCAGTGCAGGCCAGGTTTGACAGAATGATGTTTATGAGGTAGAATCAATAGAGTTGTGTGCTGACTGGTTAAATATGCACAGTTAGAGAGAAGAGGTGGTTAGGGCAAAAGCAAAAGTTTGTAGCTTGGGAACCTGGTTTGTGACTGAGAATGAGACTGTAATTAAGGAATCCAATATATTGTGGCAAATTGGGGCAGCAGAGAACAGAAGTCTAATTTTAGACCAGTGGAGCTTAAGGTACCCTTATAGTCTATAGGTAGAGATGTTTGAAAGTAATTTGGAAAGCTCAAGCAGAAATTTGGGGCTAGTATTAACAATTTGGGGATCTATCGCTGTATATAGATGATAGTTTAAGCTGTGTAAGTAGATGAACTTTTTCCCATGTGGTATGAGAATATAAGAGAGGCAGTATGAATACAAGCCAGTGAATTCAGCAACCAGGAAGCCTTCCTTTATAGTTTCATGGAATCATAGCAGAAGCCAGACTGTAGTGAATTGAGTGAATGGAGAAGAGGAAAGTGGATATAGACTAATCCTTCCAGAAATCTGGCTGTGAATGGAGGGAGGGAGAAAGGATGGGGTTTTGTTATGAGATAAGGTGGATATAGGTGTTTTTAGTTTGTTAAGAGTGGAGAAAGTTAAATATGTCTGTAGGTAGACAAGAGAATAGAGGTGAAAGGGAATAATTGGTAGAGCTGGAGTCTAGAGAGACAGTCTTCCTTATAGAATCTCCTGGTGACCACCACATATAAGTTGGCTTAGATGCTCAGAGTGTGGAACAAAACCAGAGAAGAGGAGGGTGGAGGGTATAGCTCAGTGGTAGAGCCCATGCTTAGCATGCACAAGGACCTGGGTTCAATCCCCAGTACCTCCATTAAATAAATGGATAAATAAACCTAATTACCCCTCAAAACAAAACAAAGCAAAAAACCAGAGAAGAGGAGAGGGGGAGAAAGATGAGAACAAAAACTTGGACTCCTGTTCACAACTTCCTTTTATATTCTAGAGAATACTTATCATAGAGTACAATCAGTCTCTCTCTAAGTCTGATCTATCCTGTTACGTTGTCCTAGAAGATTTTGTTCACTTCCGTGGTTGAAAAGACTACTAGAAAATGCAACTCAGCTCAATTACTATTAAATGAACCATCTCTCTGATAACTTTTTTCTCC
Source organism: Camelus bactrianus (assembly GCF_048773025.1). Taxonomy (NCBI): domain Eukaryota; kingdom Metazoa; phylum Chordata; class Mammalia; order Artiodactyla; family Camelidae; genus Camelus; species Camelus bactrianus. The sequence goes on from NC_133575.1 coordinate 41,853,154, forward strand.
AGCTTTATTGAGATATAATTGACATATAACATTATGTAAGTTTAATGTGTAAAATGCATTGATTATATACACATATATTGCAAAACAATTACCAGCCACATAATTACCATTTTTTCTTGTGGTGAGAATATTTAAGATCTACTCTTAGCAACTCTCAAGTATATAATACAGTATTATTAATTATAATCAAAGTGTTGTTCATTAAATACCCAGAAGTTATTGATTTTATAACTGGAAGTATGTACCCTTTGGACACCTCTCCATTTCCTCCACTCCCCAACTGGAAACCACCACTCTGTCCTTTGTTTCTATGAGCTCAGCTTTTTTTTTTTTTTTTGTATATCTATATATTTATTGAAGTATAGTCAGTTTACAGTGTTGTGTCATTTTCTGGTGTACAGCATAAGGCTTCAGTCATACATGAACATACATATATTTGTTTTCATATTCTTTTTCACCATAAATTACTACAAGATATTGACTAGAGTTCCCTGTGCTATACAGTATAAACTTATTGTTTATCTATTATATATATATATAAGTTAGTATCTGCAAATCTCAAACTCCCAATTTATCTCTTCCCATCTCCTTTCCCCACTGGTAAGCATAAATTTGTTTTCTATGACTGTGAGTCTGCTTCTGTTTTGTAAATAAGTTCATTTGTCTTTTTTTAGATTCCACATATAAGTGATATTATATGGTATTTTTCTTCCTCTTTCTGGCTTACTTCACCTAGAATGACATTATCCAGGAACATCCATGTTGCTGCAAATGGCATTATTTTATTCTTTTTATGGCTGAGTAGTATTCCATTGTATAATTATACCACTTCTTCATCCAGTCATCTGTCGATGGACTTTAAGTTGCTTCCATGTCTTGGCTATTGTATATAGTGCTGCTGTGAACATTGGAGTGCCTGTATCTTTTTGAATTAGAGTTCCCTCCAGATATATACCCAGAAGTGGTTTTGCTCGATTATACAGTAAGTTAATTTTTAGTTCTTTGAGGAATCTCCATACTGTGTTCCATAATGGCTGCACCAAACTACCTTCCCACCAGCAGTGTAGAACAGTTCCCTTTTCTCCACACCCTCTCCAGCATTTATTGTTCATGGATTTTGAATGATGGCCATTCTGACTGGTGTGAGGTGATACCTCATTTTAGCTTTGGTTTGCAATTCTCTGATAATTAGCAATATGGAGCATTTTTTCTTTTCTTTTCATTTTACATTTTTATTGAGTAATAGTCATTTTACAATGTTGTGTCAAATTCCAGTGTAGAGCACAATTTTTCAGTTATACATGAACATATATATATTCATTGTCACATTTTTTTTTCGCTATGAGCTACCACAAGATCTTGTATATATTTCCCTGTGCTATACAGTATAATCTTGTTTATCTATTTTGCATTTTAAAATCCCAGTCTGTCCCTTCCCACCCCCTACTCCCTTGGCAACCACAAGTTTGTATTCTATGTCTATGAGTCTGTTTCTGTTTTGTATTTCTGTTTTTTTTTTTTTTTTAGATTCCTCATATGAGCAATCTCATATGGTATTTTTCTTTCTCTTTCTGACTCACTTCACTTAGAATATGGAGCATTTTTTCATGTGCCTATTGGGCATTTGTATGGAGAATTGCTTGTTTAGGTCTTCTGCCCATTTTTGGATTGGGTTGTTTATTTATTTTTTTGTTATTAAGTTATTGAGGTATTTATATATTCTGGAAATTAAGCCCTTGTCAGTCTCATTTCTTGCAAGTATTTTCTCCCATTCCATAGGTTGTCTATTTGTTTTCCTTATGGTTTTCTTTGCTGTGCAAAAGCTTATGAGTTTAATTAGGTCCCATTTGTTTATTTTTGCTCTCATTTCTATTGCCTGGGTAGACTGCCTGGGAGAACATTGCTAAGATTTATGTCAGAGAATGTTTTGCTTAAGTTTTCTTCTAGGAGGTTTATAGTGTCTTATCTTATGTTTAAGTCTTTAAGCCGTTTTGAGTTGATTTTTGTATATGGTGTAAGGGAGTGTTCTAGCTTCATTGTTTTACATGCTGCTGTCCAGTTTTCCCAACACCATTTGCTGAAGAGACTGTCTTTACTCCACTGTATATTCTTGCCTCCTTTGTCGAGTATTAATTGACCATATGTCTGTGGGTTTATTTCTGGGTTCTCTATTCTGTTCCATGGATCCATATGTCTGTTTTTGTACTAATACCATGCTGTTTTGATTACTTTAGCTCTGTAGTATTGCCTGAAGTCTGGGAGGGTTACTCCTCCAGCTTCATTCTTTTTCTTCAGTATTGCTTTGGAAATTCTGGGTCTTTTGTAATTCTGTATAAATTTTAGGATTATTTGTTCTAGTTTGCTGAAAAATGTCCTGGGTAATTTGATAAGAATCACATTAAATCTGTAGATTCCTTTGGTAGTATGGCCATTTTAACAATATTAATTCTTCTAATCCAAGGGCATGGAATATTTTTCCATTTGTTTAATTCATCTTTAATTTCCTTAGTCAATGTTTTGTAGTTCTTCACGTATAAGTCTTTCACTTCTTTGGTCAGATTTATTCCTAAGTATTTTTTAATGCAATTTAAAAAAGGGATTGTTTCTTTACTTTCCTTTTCTGATATTTCATTGTTAGTGTAAAGAAATATAACTGATTTCTGCATGTTAATCTTGTATCCTGCTACCTTGCCTAATCCCTTTATCAGCTCTAATAGTTTTTGTGTGGTGCTTTTCGGATTTTCTATATATGGTATCATGTCATCCGCATATAGTGACAATTTTACCTCTTCTCTTCCAATGTGGATCCCTTTTATTTCTTTTTCTTGTTTGATTGCTATGGCTAGGACTTCTAAGACTATATTGAATAGAAGTGGTGAGAGTGGGCATCCTTGTCTTGTTCTGGATTTTAGTGGGAAGGCTTTCAACTTTTCACCATTGAGAATTATGATGGCTGTAGGTTTGTCATAAATAGGTTTTATAATGTTGAGATATGTTCCCTCTATACCCACTTTGGCGAGAGTTTTTATCATAAATGGGTGTTGAATTTTATCAAATGCTTTTTCTGCATCTATTGAGATGATCATGTGGTTTTTGTCCTTTCTCTTGTTAATGTGGTGTATCACGTTGATTGATTTGCATATGTTGAACCAGCCTTTTGTCCTTGGAATAAACCCAACATGATCATGGTATATAATCTTTTTAATGTGTTGTTGGATTCTGTTTGCTAATATTTTGTTGAGGATTTTTTCATCTATGTTCAGCAATGATACTGGCCTATAGTTTTCTTTTTTGGTAGTGTCTTTGTCTGGCTTTGGTATCACAGTGATGGTGGCTTCACAGAATGAGTTTGGGAGTAGTCCCTAGAACAATTATTTTTAATTCTTTATCAGAATTTATTTTTAATTCTTGGATCTCCATTTCTTTGGGGCTAGTTACTGGAGGCTTACTGTATTCCTTTGGTAGAATTGTGGTTCCTTGATTCTTTGTGATCCCTGTAGACTTTGTATAGGTGCCTGGGCATTTGAAGAAGCAGTTACCTCTTCCAGACTTTATGTACTGTCTTTGGTAAGGGAAGCCTTTCAGCTGGTGGTGGGGACTCTTTGGTCATGCTGTCACCCCAAGTCTAGTGGCATAGGATGCCATGTGTGGGGAATGTAATAGCACTGGGTCCATGAGGGGTGTGAGGTCTCTTTAGCTCAGGCTTCTAGGTTCCACAGCATTGACAATTCTGTGGTCCTTGGTTATCACTGCAGGGGTTCCACTGTGGCTGCAAGGGCTGTTAAGGTCCTCAGCACACCTTCTGGTACTGTAGCTAGGGACCCAGGGCAGGTTGTGGTGGTGACCGGAGCTAGTGGTATGCACACTTTTAGCTACAGGGGTCAGCTGCAGGTGCCTTTGTAGTTACAGGGGCCAGATACAGACACATATGTAATGGTGGGGGCCAGGGCATGCAACAAAGGCTGGGGCCAACTATGGACTCACTGGCAACTGCAGGGGCCCTGGCTATTGGCATGCTCTCCCATGGCTGAATGGTTCCCCCTCCCCCATCTCCAGGTGTGTGCACTGTAGTGGAAGCCAGTGGTGGACATCAGGCCAGCAGCAGTCATGTACACAGGTGGAGGGGCTAGCCCCAAGTGCACACGTAGTAGCTGAGGTCAGCTATGGAGGTCTAAGCTGACCTCTTGCATTGGTGTAGCCACAGAGGCCTGGGCTGGCTCCCAGTGAGTTTTCCAGGCTCTGGTGTTTATGGAGAGAGACTCAGGTGGCTAGCATCAGCAAATGCGAATACCTGCAAGACAAAGATGGTGAAATCTTTATGGGGTCTGCAGTGGCTGGGTTGGCCATTAGTTTCTTCAGTGGTGCAACCTGAGTTTGTCTACAGAGAAGGTCACAGTTCACAGTGCAGTGCAATGCAATGACTGCATTGGTAGCCCTTGTTTTTCTTCCTTATTCCTAGCCATCTCTGTATGTCTTAGTTTTGCTGGTCTGGGTGGAGTAAAACTGAAGTGGGACCTTCATGTGATGCCCCAAAGGCTGAAAGCTAGTCACTCATTCCACTTTTCCTTTCCTGTTGAGGAGACCTCTCTAGATGGGAGGTTCCCTCTTGGTGCTGAGCAATGCTTGCCTGGGGGATGTGATGATGTAGGCAAAATGAAGCTGTCTTTTTTTTTTCTCTCTCTCTTTTTGTGCAGATATGCTCAGGTTTTGTTCTTCTACCGTGTTGCCAAAGTTTCTTAAGTGGACTCCAGAGCTGTTTCTGTTCATGGATAGCTGTTTGATTGTTAATCTTTGTTAGGGGATGGAGGCCAAGGTCTCCTATATTACCGTTTTAATGACGTCCTTGATAAACTTTATTGTTTGGATTTTTCCTATTATAGTAGTTAACATATTTAGTTTAGCAACTTCAAGAAATACAGATAAACAAAAAAGAAAAGAGAACTGGTAACCCTATTCCCCAGAGATAATCAATATTAAGATTTTGGTATATGCTCTTCTGGTCTTTTTTTTTTTTCCTGTGTGTAGTAGCTGTGCATATAGCCAACCTCCATCTAATCACTTCCACAAGTCTTTCATCTGTCAGATTCCAAATGGTCCCAGTACAGTTTCTAAGTACTTATTTGATAAGCCACACGATGCATTATGTTAATGTTATTTCCTCTGGGAATCACCAAGGAGTCCCATTTTCATTTTCCATACATCCTAGATTTGAAAACATATCACTAACCATCTGTTTCAGGGATTCTTTTTTTTTCTTTCTTTCTTGCTCCTGGACATGAATGTCTTATAATTCTCACTGTGAATTGATTAGCATATGGATATTTTCAGGTAAAATGATTAGTGTTATAATGAGTATGGTGGAAGCTAAAAGCTTAGAAAAAGAATTACTCACTGAAATTTTAATAAGAATTGTCATCTAAGAGGTGAGATTAACCATCTGTGGAAGTGATTTACAAGTGTGTTAGTGATAGAAACATAGGAAACAATCTAATTAGTCAAGATGTAACTTTAGAACTGGGAGGTAACTAAAGAAAGCATCTCTGAATGTCACCAGGGAAAATTAATGTGGCCTCATAACAACAGTTTGACATTTTTCTTCTTTTGCTATTTTTTGGTTCAATTTGTATAAACTAGGGATTAGCACTGTTCCTTGAAGATTTGGTAGGAATTACCTATGTACTTTTCCTTGCTAAGACTTTTAAGAGAGAAAATTTTCAATTAATAATATGGTATATTTAGTGGCTATACAAGCTGCTTTTTAAAAACAACCTGTCACTACATTTTTACACTGTCCATTTAATTCAGCTTTCTAATGTACTGTTAAATTATTATTTACAAGATAATTTGTTAAATTATTATTTACAACATAATTATGATTTACAACATATTATTTTCAAAAAACGAAAGCATTTCTGCATTTTTATAGGCTTTTAAGATTACTACAGTATTTCTACGTCTTTTAGGTTTTTTTTTTACAATAGAAAGTGTGTAGAGATATTTCCATGTCCATATGACAGATACGTCTCATTTTTTCTTTTTTTATTATGGTAAAATGTACATAGCCTAAAATTTACCCTTTTAATCATTTTTTCAGTGTATAGTTCAGTGGCATTAAGTACATTCACATTTTTGTATAGCCGTCATCTCTATTCATCTCCAAAACTTTTTTATCATCCCAAACTGAAACTCTGTACCCATTAAACCATAACTCCCTATTCCTCCCTCGACCCCTGGAAACCACCACTAGTCTACTTTCTGTCTCTATCAATTTAACAACCTCACGTAAGTGGAATCATACAACATTCGTCCTTTTGCATCTGGCTTATTTTACTTAGCATAATGTCTTCAAGGTTCACCCATGTTGTAGCATGTATCAGAATTTCCTTCCTTTTTAAGTCTAAATGATAGTCCATTGTATGTATGTACTACATTTTGTCTATCCATTCACCTGTTGATGGTTATTTGTGTTGTTTTCACCTTTTGGCTATTGTAAATAGTGCTGCTATGAACATTGGTATACAAATGTGTGTTCAAACTCCTGTTTTCAGTTCTTTGGGGTATATATCTTGATGTGGGATTGGTGGATCATATGGTAATTCTATGTTTAATTTTTTGTGAAATCTCCATACTGCATCATTTTACATTTCCACCAGCAATATACAAGTGTTCCAGTTTCTCCACATCCTCACTAACACTTGTTATTATCTTTTGATTTTTTAAAATAATAGCCATACTAATATCCTAACGGGTGTGAAGTGGTATCTCACTGTGGTTTTGATTTGCATTTCCCTGATGATTAGTGACATTGAGCATTCTTTTCATGTGCTTGTTGGCCATTTGTATGTCTTCTTTGGAGAAATGTCTATTCAAGTCTTTTGCCCATCTTTAAATTATTTTGTTTTTGTTGTTGATCTCCTTCATTTTTGAAGGATACTTTTACTGAACACATAATTGTAGGCTGGGTTTTTTTTCTTTCAACACTAAATATTTCACTGCACTCTCTTCTTGCTTGCATGGTTTTTGAAGAGAAGTCTAACGTAATTCTTATCCTTGTACCTCTCTAGGTAAGGTGTTTTTAAACATTGACTTCTTTAAAGATCTTGTCGTTGTCTTTGATTTTCTGTAATTTGAATATCATATGCCTATGTGTAGATTTTTTTTTAAAATCCTGCTTGATGTTCTCTGAGGTTCCTGGATCTGTGGTTTGTTATCTGTCACTAATTTTGGAAAATTCTTGGCCATTATTAGTTCAAATATATCCTCTGTTCCTTTCTTTCTTTCTTCTCTTTCTGGTATTCCCATTATGCATTTTTACACTGTTTGCAATTGTCTCACAATTATTGGATATTATGTTCTATCTTTTCCATTTTTTTGTATTCCATTTTTAGAAGTTTTTATTTATATATCTTCAGACTCACTGATTCTTTCCTCTTTTATGGGCTTATCTACTGATATTCTCCATTTCTGTTGTAGTGTTTTTTATTTCTATCATTTTCTTTTGGTTCGTTCTTAGTGTTTCCATCTCTGCTTACATATCCATCTATTCTTGTAGGTTGTCCAGTTTTTCCCATAGAGCCCTTAGCATATAGTTATTTTACATTCCTCTTCTGGTAATTCTAAAGTCTCTGCCATATCTTAGTCTGGTTCTGATGCTTGCTTGCTCTGCCTCTTTATACTGTGTTTTTTGCCTTTTAGTATGCATAGTAATATGTTGTTGAAAGCTAGACATATGATGTGCTGAGTAGAAGGAATGCATAAAAATTGACATTTAGTGTGAGATTGTATGTTTATTTGGCTAGGAGTTTAAGCTGGGTTTACTACCTACTATAGCTGTGTCAGAGGTAAAATTTCCTCTGGTGTCTGGTTTTGTTTTTTTTGTTTGTTTGTTTTTTTGTTTTTTTTTTGGTTTTTTTTTTGGTCTCTCCTGTTATCTTTGAGTTTCCCTGGAGAGTTCTTATTCAATAAGGTCTGAGATGTGCAGTTCTTTCCATTGTAATTCCCTGTTTTTATACCAGAGTCTCACTGATGTGGTGCTATGGTGTCAGAAAATGGAAAGGATTCTATATTCATATTTCCTGGGCTGTGATCTTTGTAAGTGCTTTTAATTCCACAACCCTCCTCCCCTTCTTAGGTGAAACAGAAAGGCTAGAGGGGGCTGGAGTTAAATATTTCTCTTCCTCTAGATCAGCTAGGCTCTGGTAAAACCCAAGGTTGAATCTGATCATCTGCAGTGATGGACTCCAACTTTAGGAATAATGAATACTCAATTTAGAAATGAGATTCCCTATCTTTTTTCACTTTGTTACCTTCCTGAATGAATTTCAGAGTTGGAAGAAGCATTAGAAGTCAATAAGTATAATCCTTGGAGTTTAATCTCTGGAACATAAGCAGCATTTAGTAAATGTTAGCTGTTGTTACTTGTATCTACTAACCAGGTTCCCCTCTCCATGGCTAGCATTAGACACACCCTGACATAGTCTTTTCCTGCTCCATTTCTGCCTAGATGTCATACAGAACTTCCTTTCTATTAATATATCATTTTCCTGCAGGTAGATTACAATATACTTCATTAGGTCATAGCATTCTTTAGTTACATCATACTAACTCATTGTAAATTTAGTACAAATTGATGTAAAAATATTAAGTTCCCAATAGCTAAATGGTCAAAGGACATATTTTGTGAATATATCATCTACTCATTTCTCTAGCAGTCGGGGAATTCAGGGAAGTGTTTTCTACAATATCTTCCCTTAGTGTAGACCCCCTACCACCATATCCTTACCTCCTGGGCAGAGCGCTGACATATGTATCCCTATAGTACTGTATACATACTTCTAGTAAGCATGTATTCTATTTTATTACAGTGTATAGCCTGTGAGTTTCTCAAAAACAAAGACTATATTTTAATTCATCTTTCTATCCCAGATCTTTAGCATGGTTTCAGTTCACAGTAAGAAGGCATTGTTTCCTGAATTACTAACAACTTAAGTTTTGAACATGTTGAGTTTGAGGTGCTGGCAAGGCACACAGTATCTTGCCAAGTAGTTATAAACTTGGCTCTGAAACACAGAGAGGTTCAGGGTAGAAATAAATATTCAGGAGTTATTCATATGAAACTGTGATATTAGTGGGTAAGATTGCTAAAGGAAGAAAAGGCAGAATAAGAAGAAATTCAGAATCACTAGTCCATATACTAAGAAAGACGTCTTACCCTTAGACCCAAGTTCTCAAAGTGTGGACCCTTTGCATAACCTGGTATGCTTATTTAAAATACAGATTCCCAGACCTACGTAATCCATTTCTTGGGTTGGAATCTAGGAATATGCATGATTACAATTCTGTTTTTGTTCATTAAAACTTCCCATGAGTTTATGTGCATTAATGTTTGAGGGAGCCTGCTGTAGAGACTGAATGTAAACAGAATCACCTGGAGGACTCCATTTTCCATATTTTCTATAATAAATGTGTATCTTTTAAAATGATAAACATCTATTAAAATATTAGCTATTAATACGTAGTGAGCTCTTAGGTTCATAGTTTGTATGATGCCAAATACCTTCATTTTTGCCTTTTCTATAGTGAGCCATTCTCTACACTCCAAGCCTTGTCCACACATCTGCCTTATTCTGTCTGGCATTCAGAATCAAGTGGCTAAAGGAAGAAAAGCTTAGTAAGGGGACTTAGGGTCCCTTTTTATCTACTGCTTCTTTATTGGCACCATTTTCCACTCCCCAAACAATAACTAAAACAACAAAAACTAATTGTTAATATAAACCCTTTTATATTAACAGTTTCATGGTAGGTCAATGCTATATTGCCTATTCTTGATTGTAGGGACAGTATCTATGGGGTTTCCCAAGACAAAGAGCCCCTAGAAAGCTGGAAACATCAACCCTTATGCACTTATTCCTTTGTCAAGGTGCTATAACCAAAGACCACACAGAAGTAGTAAAAATAAAGGTTGTATTTAAGAAGAAGGGAAGAACGGGCATATAGCTCCAAGTCTGTTACTTCAGGAACCTGCAACCTTTTTCCAATTCTCTCTGCCTGCTCAGTCAGTATTCCTGTAGGAAGTGGAGCTATAGTCAGGGCTGACCTTAAGTGAGATTGCTTAAGTGTTTTCTGTGTGAGGTTTGTATGATGATAGTCAATCTTAGTTCTCTCTCTCTTTTCTCACGTATATCTCTGTTACCCACCACCACTAACAAATTTTAGAACTACTGCGCTTTATCTAGAAATGAAATACCAATCCAGAGAGCTCCAAATGCCAATATGGAAATGAAACCTCAGCAGAGCAAAGTCCATTCTGTTACTTCCTGCCCAGGGCACTTTTTGCCGATCCCCAAGTTGACTGAGGCCGTAATTCTTGGTGGGTTTAACTCACTGAAGATAGTCAGAAACCAGGTAACAGGGAGGATGTGAAGGAAGGCTTGGTCCACAGAGACTGAAATGACGTGACAGAACACTCAACTTAGTGCCAATTGAGGGCAGGTTGGCCTCACCTTTAACCCTTGTAAACTCTTCTGTTCCCATCCCTGAAACTTTTATGACTCTGGTCTTTGTGTCTTTTTCCAGGTGACCGCAGTGATGTCTAAAAGAAGACAGGAAGCTGTAGTAACATGCAGAGCAGATTTGCTTTTAGGGGATGTTCTCCTTGGCTCCAGATTCCAGACTTCAATCTTTTCATTCAACTTACATTTTATGAGTACTTATTTATGCCAGGTATTTGTTGAGACTTTGAGATAAAAAGTTGGGGAAGATTTAGTCTTTGCCCAGGAAGAGTTCATAGTTTGATTGGGAACACAAAAGCAGGAACAAATAGTTAGCATATTATAAAGCGCAAGAACTAGAATAGATGTGCTATGGGGAACGCTGTCAGAAAAAAGGCCTCAGCCCAACTGGCTTCTGGGCCGGTCCCGGTTGACTCCTACCAGTTTCTGGACCCAATCAGGAAAAAGAAACAGGTGGAGTCTGACAGTTCATACTGCAAAGGCGGCGGAGCTGGAATGAGATAGTGACTTGCCCACCGCCTCCGCAGGCAGCAAGGAAGGCGGAGGCTCGAGGGGCTCAGCGGATGCCTTCACTGCTCCCAGGAGCCATCAGGGGTCTCCTTCATTTCCCTCTCCTGACACCAGAGCTGTTGGAAGATAAGCCAAAGCATATTAAAATTTGGGGAAAATTGAGTAAAAATCAGGTTGAGTTGGGCAGCAGCAAAGTGGAGGTACTTGGGGGCGCTCCACCTACAGGAGCTCTGAGGAGAGACTTTGGTGGAGAAAAGGCAGAGGCAAGGTAAGGAAAATACTGCGTGGCTATCACTGAGAGCCCAGTTGGCTGTTTGTGATTGGTTGTTCCTATTGTTGTGATTTTTGAGCCCTCAAGGCATTTGCAGGCTTAGATTGCTTCTACAGGCCACCATGGCATTAGAGCCACCTCAGTCTATGGGCCCCCTTGTTTAATTAATTTACCAACATATATATAAATATTTATAAATGTATCTTTATTAAGCTAAACATGAGTTCATACTAGTGTCTGCAGTTCATATCCATTACTCTGTGGATTATTTTAGCTTCTTGCCATTGCTGATCTGCACCGTTTCTACACCAACAGTGGGGAAAGTGACTCCCACAGGCCACCACGCAGTTCCTTAATTGTTCAGCTGCAGTACACGCGTATAGTGGTTTCAGAGTTACTAGCCCATACCCTCAGGAGAAACAACTTTATCAACTAGAAAGGCGTGCTTATGTATGGCCCTTTATGCCTCTAATCTTAGACATCACTCAATTACAAAGTTACTTAAGTTTGCGCATTTGCCCCCACCCACTTCAGTAAGGTTCTTTCACATATTTGTAATACAGTTAGATTCTTAGTTCACATTTGGCATTCTGACCTTGTAGCTCTTGACCTCCTAAATGATTTTTTGTTTTGGTCGCACACATTAGGTTTCACTCTTTGTGCTATAAAGTTCTATGGGTTTTGAAAGCCGTGTAAATGTCCACCATTATGGTATCATAGAGAATAATTTCACTGTCCTGAAATATTCCCTCGTGCTTCACCTGTTCAATCCTCCTCCTCTTCCCCCAATTCCTGGAAACCTGTGATATTTTTACTGTCACTATAGTTTGGCCTCTTCTAGAATGTCACATAAATGAAAATATACAGTATGTAATCTTTTCAGACTGATGCCTTTCACATGGAAATACATGTTTATGACTCATCCATGTTTTTGCATAGGTTAGTAACCCATTCCCTTTCATCACTCAATAGTATCCCATTGTTTGGATGTAACGTGGTCTTTTTATCTATTCAATTACTGGAGGACATCTTCGTTGCCTCCGGTTTTTAGTAATTATGAATAAAGCTTCTGTAAACATTCACATCCAAAAAAAAAAAAAAAGGATCCTCACAGAATAAATATTTGAGCTGAATATTGAAGGAAAAGGAGGAGTTTACTAGGTCGAATGAGTGAGCACAGCATGAAGAAGGGCAGAGAGGGATGAAAGAACATGGCATGTTTGAGGGCCATCAGAAAGTTTTCTCTAATTGCAATGGTACACTTATGATGACAAGGATGGAAAGAAAGGATGGGACTAGATCATAAAGACTCATGGAGTTTGGCTTTATCCTTGTAGATCAATGTTTTCCGACTTCACTTACTCATATTCTACCATCTTCATTTTAATTTCTTAAATTTAGGCAATAATATCTTTGAAATCATGAGTTTAATAGATTTTTCTTATGAATAGTAAAATAAAAGTATGCTTAATAAAATAAAAATATATTCAGTTGTTTCCCAAAAGTGGTACACTATAAATGTTTAAAAAGATAATTCTGTGAGTGTTGTATGAGAGAGATTGGGTGGGGGAGTAGAACAGGGGATTATTTTAAGAGCTATTGAAATACTGAGAAATGATGAAGTCCTGACTAAAAAAAGCCTTATTGGCAGGGATGGTAAAGAGGGGAAGGGATTTAAAAGAGATTTAGGAACTAGAATAGACAGGACTAATTAATTAGAGGAAGGTAGGGATATTTACGAACTAAAACCTGGATTTGGTGACTAATTAAGTGGAAGGGTGGAAGATTACAGAAAAGGAAGAGTCTAAGTTAGTTGCAGGTCTCTTGTCTTTCCCTCAAAAATATAATTTGATGAAATTTTCTTTTAAATTATAAATACAATATGTTCTTACTGTAACAAGTGAAATAATTTAAAAAGTACAAGATAATTAAAAATCTCTCCCCTTTCATATCCCCCTCCCCTCCCCTTATAACATTGAGGGTAGCAATTTGTGTAGCTTTTCACATGTTCTTCATGTGTATGTGTTTATGCACACACATGCATAATTTTGATGAGTATTTTTTATACAATGAGGTCATACTGCATATATATATGCATAAATATATATATATATTTATATTTACATTTCCCTGCAACTTGGTTTGCTCAATAATATTTCAGCAGATATGCAGATATACACCTAGGTCAATATATATCAATCTAACTCATGCTTTTAAAATTTATGTTTTGTGGTTTATCTTCTTATATCCTTTTACTTAATCTACCTCTGTCCTTGTGTTTCAAGTGACTTTCTTGTAGACAGCATATACTCAGATTATATTTTTTTAACCCACTCTACCAATCCCTGTCTTTCAATTTGGTATTTTTAGACGATTTTCATTGGAGGTAATCATGCTGTAACAAACTAACATAAGGTGGGTAGCTTAAAGCAATAGAAAATTAATCCCTCACAGTTCTGAAGGCTAGAAGTCTGAAATCAAGATGTTAGCAGGGCTCTGATCCCTCTGAAGCCTCTAGAGGAGGATCCTTCTTTACCTCTTCCAATCTCATTGCCTCACGCATTCCTTGGCTTGTAGCAACGCCACTTCAGTCTCTTCCTTTGTCTTCAAATGGCCCTCTTCCTCTGTGTCTGTGTATATGTGTCATGTGATGACATGTGTTCTCCTTTCTCTGTGTGTCTGTGTCCATATTTCCCTTTTCTTTTTCTTTTTCTTTTTTTTGAGAGAATATGTTTATATTTACATGGTACATTTTAAAGCAATAGCTACATTGGTCATACCTACTAGAAACCATAAAAAAGTTAAGAACTAAAATGTACATCATACACTTGTGTCTGTCTGTCTGTCTGTCTATCTATCTATCTATCTATCTATCCACACATGGATAGATAGATATTTTACACAGAGATTTTAAAAAGGCTTATTATTAAAGAATCAGTACAACAGGGTTTTCAGTGTACAGGTAAAGAATGAATTATGCTTCAAGTACTTTAATTTGTTAATGTGAGCAGTTTGGAGAGAGGGTCAAGGGACACTTCCAAACAGAAAATCCTTTGATTAATGTTTTGTTAACACAGATACAAAAATAAAATCTAAATAATTTCCCTCAGATGGTTGACTTCAGTATGGCAAAGGTGACTGGAAATATACTTACACACTGTTGAGCTGCAGTGTGGCAAGTAGAGAGAGACATATCTACATCAATGTCCCCATGGCTGTCCTTGTGCCCTCAACCTTCACAAATCAAAAAGTACGTGCAGAGTAAAATTCACTAGCATAACTCTTCAAAGGGGTAGAAAAGAAGAAGAGGTAAAGGAAGATAGAAACAGATAATGACCAAGTAGAGAAGACAAACAAAAAGTGGCCAGGGGCCAGGGGAGGGTATAGCTCAAGTGGTAGAATGTATGCTTAGCATACATGAGGTTCTGGATTCAATCGCCAGTATGTCCTCTAGAAACAAATAAACCTAATTACCTCCCTCCCCCCTGCCAAAAAACCCCAAAAAACAAAGACAAAACATAAGCAGCCAGGATATATGTATTCTGACTAAGATAAATAGGAGCACTTGAACTGCGGGTTGTGCTTTATAGAGACTGAAGGCTGGCTGAAAGTTTTCTAGATGTTCTTCAGGCAGGGAAGTGACTCTGTTTTCTTGTATCACTGGATTGACAGCTCTCTGCTCCTTCCCCAAACTAGAAAGCCCGATCCAGTCACTCTATCAAATGAGAATGTCTTCCAAGGAACACATAGGCACACTGGGTATTTATAGTGATGAGCTGATAGAGGAATGCAATGGGCTCTCAGAGGAGCTGAAAACATTCCCATGAAGGTAAGTGTGCTAGCACTTTCGCAGTGGCAGACTGGAGAAAAGTCCCTTTCCTCAAAGACTGATGTCCTGTGTGCAGTAGAGAAGGGATGGGGGAAGTGGGAAGAGAGGGATCAGGCCATGCCCTCAGCTGGCAATTACCACAAGAAGATCCTGATGGGAAGAACAGCCAATGTTGACAAGCCTGTCCCCTGTGGTATCCACAACATTCTGATTGTACTATGCCAGGTACAGGTAATCACTCTTCACTTTTCTTTCTGTGTTAAGATTTGGCTGTTCCTTACAATATATTAGAAAAATACTCTTTTCCAGCTAATTAGGAGCCTCCTACAATATAGCAATGCAACAAGTGGACCCAGCCTATTGGGTCCCATCTCTGCACCCGAAGCGGCAAGTCTGAGTTTGGAGTTGCAGGAGAAAGATGCTTAGGCGTTGGAAGGGTTTTACATATGGCCTTGTTTCTTCCCAAGCACAAATGAAGAATTTGATGACATGAAATTGAGTCCAAAATGAACACAAAAACACAAACCCATGAACAAAATGCAACCCACCACTCTTCAAATTGATGACATTTAAAATTTCCCACAATTAATAGAAAATAGCCAATGAGGGGGAAAAAGTTCCTATAGTTTTATTTACCACAACTTTAGTGTTTCTCAACTGGAACACTGCTTTGTGGTTAAATGCACTATTTGGTTTGCAGAACAATGAGCAAAATTTCTTACTTCATTAGCATTTTCTTCTCATATTGCTACGTTTTTAAAAGTGGTGGTGACACAACTTTAAAAAGTTCTACTTGAGGGGTAACTGAGGAGGCTCAAAGAAACCTGAAATCCCCTTTCTAGCCCTGGTCCCAGAAGTGGCGATGCAGTTTAAAGAATTGTCCTGATTCTCACAAATTAACCTGAAGTAAAGGCTCAATTCTTAGTCATTTTACAAGTGAATGTTTTGCATCAGTGAATAACTGATAGATTTTTTTTTTTTTTGGTAGAGGTGACGGAAGATAATGATGGATTCAAGAGACAAACTGCAGCTTACACGGGATTTGGCTTTATAAAAATTAAAGCGATGTTATTTTATGGTAGAAGCTTGTTTGTTAACTAGCTCACCTCCTATACATAATAACTGACTTTGAAATAATAGGTTAAAATACTTCCGGTCGAGTTTCATCATTCTGACATCCCATTTCCACAGGAATCCGAGGAAGCAATCCGTTGTCAACAGGCAAGCCAAACCAAGAGAAAGGTAGTCTTTGGTGTTCTTGGAAAAACCAGCGACAAAAACCACCAAAAATCAGCAGTTCCAACTGCAGGCAGCTTTGAACTGGAAGAGGTGGGCAGGAAGGGCATGCAATCAACACATGTGTAAGATAGCTTGATTACAGAGTATTCATAGTACATGAGCATTCATGCAGAGGTTCCTTTCCTTAGAAAACTGCATGCGTGCGTGTTTCCAGTGGGGGTGGCACGGGGTGCAGAGTCCACCAGGCAGCTTCCTCAGGCCGGAATGGCACCTCAGGTACCCAGGAGCAGGGGAGAAGATGAGAGCATGTAGGAAACACGTTCCCTTGGGGCTGTGGATGGAGGAGGGGGAGGGAGGGAAACTGAGTCACACAGCTGCTTTGTGCTTCCTTTAGCAGCACCTGCATATCACTCTGCAGTGGTATCAGGCCCAAAGGGGCAGGTAATAGCAAATACAGGGGACCAAGAAAGACAAGTCAATAAGCCATCTACTGGAGGCAAAACTTCTCATCGCTAGTACGGCATGAGCACAGGTCTGTGCAGTCTCCCTCCGGGTCTGACATACAGTGATGGAGTATGCTGTCCGCACCACAAACAGCTCACAAGTTGGATCCAAGTTCTCACGGAGTCAGGCGCATCCTGAAGGTGGCCCCTCTGGTTTTCCTCGTGGTTGAACATGTCCTAGCAATACACACACTGGGAATGCTCTCTGTCCTCCTTCCACTACCAAGATTTGCCCTGGAAGGGCTATGTCCTGATCACACTGCCCTCCCTGCCCCCACCCCCTGCACAGATGCCAAAGTCTGGGTCCACAAAGGGGTAATTGTAGTCATGCTTAGGGATCTCGCCCTTGGCGAAGGGCATGTAGTAGTCTGCGTCCTCCAAGGAATCCAGGTATTTGCTCCTTGCCCGTGCTGGTGGGTAATCCTCGTAGCGTGCCATCCAGATCTTCTCCCTGGGATTGATACACACAGTCTCCTCCTTGTCATCCTCCCAGGAGCTTACCTGGCAGTATGGCCTTGGCATTAGGCTGTTCAAGGTGATACTGGCCTGCGGGGTGTGGGTCATGGAGGTGGCCCAGGGTGTAAATCCTCTGGTACTCAGAGGATAGGGGGAAGGAGATTGTCCAAAGAGTTTGTTCCCTCTTCTGAGACAAAGTAGAAGAACTGACTGCAGCTGTTGTAAAAACATCGTCATCACCATCACTTCATTATGGATGGTGGGAGATGCTGCTGCTGAGCTTTCTGTAAGGTCTTTGATTGCTTTCCTCACTCAAGGCTTTGGACATTAAATCCAAACTTCCTGTTGCCGACCTTCCAATGATGCAAGGTTGGGTTGGCTTTGGTGTAGACCAAGTTCTTTCTTCAATAGCATTCCAATACTACCAGTTTGTCTTTCTGTCATTCACTGTGGATGAGAAAGCCGCTTTGTCCATTGCCATCAGGGTTCATGACCTTACAGATTCCGCTCTCCTTCCTGTGGGAACGATCCCCTACTGGAGTCATATCAGGTCATAACCGCAGCCTTAACATGCACAATATAGCTGTCCTCCTCCTGGTGTTTCTTCAGTCATTTTCCTTTTCAGCTACATGCCTGTCCCGCAGCAGTGGACAGCTTTGCTCCC
Source organism: Camelus bactrianus (assembly GCF_048773025.1). Lineage (NCBI taxonomy): Eukaryota > Metazoa > Chordata > Mammalia > Artiodactyla > Camelidae > Camelus > Camelus bactrianus. The sequence continues at coordinate 41,871,137 of NC_133575.1, forward strand.
TTGTCTTCCTGTCTGCTCACCCCCTCCTTCTTCATATCTTTGGAGACCACTTGATTTGGTTGGGGGGAGGAGGGTGGCTAGAGACAAAGGGGCTGCCCCATAAGGCAGAAGGGGAAGAGGGCTACCAGAGTGTGGAGTGCGGGGGCAGGGGCATAGACAAGCTCGGGGTAGAGGTTGGGGGCAATATAATCGCCTGCCCAGGGGTGAAGCACACTGGGGCTGGGGAGTGGGCAGAAGGGAGAAGGGAGAGATTTGGACAGAACAAGTGTGGTGCTGAGCAGCAGGGACTGTGAGAGCAGGAGAGGAGGCCTGGCTGCTGGAAGGGTCTCAGTCTCCAGTTGCCCCAGGGCCAGGCCAGTCATGGTTTTGAGGAAGCAAAGGGAGTCTTACCTATCTAGACTCCACCGATTTACTCCATTTTGGATTCTTACTGCCAACAAGAGGAGCTGCCCTCTTCTTATAAGGACACCAGTCATATTATATTAGGGTCCACCCTAATGACCTCAACTTAACTTGAGTACAACTGCAAAGACACTTGCTGTAGATTGAATGTTCCTGTTCCCCCCAATTTCATATTTGAAACCTAATTTCTAATATGATGGTATTTGGAGGTGAGAGCTTTGGGAGGTGATTAAATCATGCGGGTGGAGCCTTCATGAATGAGGATTAGTGCCCTTTCAAAAGAGGCCCCAGAGAACTCCCTTTGCCCTTTCTGCCATGTGAGAATGCAAGAAAGCAACAGCCTGCAGACTGAAAGAGGGCTCTCACCAGAATTCAACCATGCTGGCACCCTGATCCAAAACTCCCAGCAGCTAGAACTGTAAGAAATAAATTTCTGTTGTTTATAAGCCACCCACTCTGTAGTGCTTTGTTACAGTAGCCTGAACTTAAGACCGCTCTATTTCCAAGTGTCACATTCACAAGTAAGTTGTGTTAGGACTCCAATATATCTTTAGTTTTGTTTTTTGTCTTTTTTTGGGGGGGGAGATAATTAGGTTTTATTGGTTTACTAATTATTTAATGGAGTTACCGCAGATTGAACCCAGGACATCCAGCATGCTAATAAGCATGGGCTCTACCATTGAGCTATACCCTCCCCCCAATATATCTTTTTATGGGATACCTTTCAACCTATGATAGTAATTATTGATGTGTTAAGGCCTGAGTCTGCCATTTTATTATTTCTTCTATGTTTGTTTCCTCTGTGTCCTGCTTTTCTGTTTCTCTTTTCTTGCTTTCCTGTGCTTGCTGGAACATTTTTTTTTTATGTATGTATGTATTTATGTATTTATTTATGTATTTATTATTGAAGTACAGTCAATTACAGTGTGTCTTTCTCTGGTGTACAGCACAATGTCCCAGTCATGCATATACATACATATATTTATTTTCATTTTTTTCCATTAAAGGTTATTACAAGATGCTGAATATAGTTCCCTGTGTTATACAAAAGAAACTTTTTAAAAATCTATTTGTAGACATTCTAGAGAACGTGATGAAAGAGGAACTCTGTGTGAACACATTTTGATTTTGCTGTTTTTTCAAACATCATAAAATCATTCATTTATTTTCTTATATATTGGCTATCTTCTTTATCTAGAATGTAAGCTATATAAGTGCAGAGAACATGGTGTCCAGTTTATTGTAATATTGAACAGTGTCTAGCATATAGTTATCACTCAGCAAAATTCGTTGAATAAACTAAAGTCATATATTTAAAAAATCTATTTTTATATATAGTAGCTAACATTTGTAAATCTCAAACTTCCAAGGTTATCCCCTTCCACCCCCTTTCCCTGGTATCCATAAGATTGTTTACTAAATCTGTGAGTCTGTTTTTGTTTTGTAGATGAGTTCATAGTGTCCCCCTTTTTTTTTCATAGATACCACATAGGGGTGATATCATATGATGTTTTTCTTTCTCTTTTTGGCTTACTTCGCTTAGAATGACAATCTCCAGGTCCATCTATGTTGCTGCAAATGGCATTATTTTATTCTTTTTTATGGTAGAGTAGTATGCCATTGTATAAATATATCACAACTTCTTTATCCAGTTATCTGTCGATGGACATTTAGGTTGCTTCCATGTCTTGGCTATTGTATATAGTGCTGCTATGAACACTGGGGTGCATGTATCCTTTTGCTTTAGAGTTCCCTCAGGATATATACCCAGAAGTGGGATTGTTGGATAATTTGGTAAGTCAATTTTTAGTTTTTTGAGAGATCTCCATGTTTTCCATAATGGCTGCACCAATCTACACTCTTACCAACAGTATAGGAGGGTTCCCTTTTCTCTACACCCTCTCCAGAATTTATCGTTCTTGAACTTTTGGATGATGTCCATTCTGACTGGTGTGAGGTGATACCTCACTGTAGTTTTGATTTGCATTTCTCTGATAATTAGTGATATTGAGCATTTTTTCATATGTCTAGTGACCTTTTGTATGTCTTCATTAGAGAAATACTTTTTTAGGTCTTCTGCCCATTTTTGGATTGGGTTGTTTGTTTTTTTATTATTAAGTTGTGTGAGCTGTTTATATATTCTGGAATTAAGTCTTTGTCAGTCACATCATTTGCAAATATTTTCTCCCATTCTGTTGGTTGTCATTTTGTTTTTCTTATGTTTTCCTTTGCTATGAAAAAGCTTATGAGTTTAATTAAGTCCCATTTGTTTACTTTTACTCTCATTTCATTGCCTGGGTAGACTGCTCTAGGAGAACATTGCTAAGGTTTCTGTCAGAAAATGTTTTGCGTATGTTTTCTTCTATGAGATTTATTGTGTCTTGTCTTATATCTAAGTCTTTAAGCCATTTTGAGTTTATTTTTGTGTATGGTGTGAGGGAGTGTTCTAACTTCATTGATTTACATGCTGCTATCCAGTTTACCCAACACCACTTGCTGAAGAGACTGTCCGTTGTATATTCTTGCCTCCTTTGTTGAAGATTAATTTACCATAGGTCTGTGGATTTATTTCTGGGTTCTTTATGCTGTTCCATTGATCTGTATGTCTGTTTTTATGCCAATACCATGCTGTTTTGATTACTGTAGATCTGTAGTATTGTCTGAAGCCTGGGAGGGTTATTCCTCCAGCTTCGTTCTTTTTCTTCAATATTGCTTTGGCAATTTGGGGTCTTTTGTGATTCCATATAAATCTTAGGATCATTTGTTCAGTTCTGTAAAAAATGTTCTGAGTAATTTGATAGGGATCCCATTAAATCTGTAGATTGCCTTGGGCAGTATAGCCATTTTAACGATATTGATTCTTCCAATCCAAGAGCATGGGATATCTTTCCATTGAACATTTTATTTTATTTATTTATTTTAACATTTTTTATTGAGTAATAGTCATTTTACAATGTTGTGTCAAATTCCAGTGTAGAGCACAATTTTTCAGTTATACACGAATGTACATATATTCATTGTCACATTTTTTTTTTCACTGTGAGGTACCACGAGATCTTGTATATATTTCCCTGGGCTATACAGTATAATCTTGTTTATCTATTCTACATTTTGAAATCCCAGTCTGTCCCTTCCCACCCCCCACCCCCCTGGCAACTGCAAGTTTGTATTCTATGTCTATGAATCTGTTTCTGTTTTGTATTTATGTTTTGTTTCTTTTTTTTTTTTTTAGATTCCACATATGAGTGATCTCATATGGTATTTTTGTTTCTCTTTCTGGCTTACTTTACTTAGAATGACATTCTCCAGGAACATCCATGTTGCTGCAAATGGCGTTATGTTGTCGGTTTTTATGGATGAATAGTATTCCATTGTATAAATATACCATCACTTCTTTATCCAGACGTCTGTCGATGGACATTTAGGCTATTTCCATGTCTTGGCTATTGTAAATAATGCTGCTATGAACATTGGGGTGCAGGTGTCTTTTTGAAGTAGGCTTCCTTCTGGATATATGCCCAGGAGCGGGATTCCTGGGTCACATGGTAAGTCTATTCCTAGTCTTTTGAGAAATCTCCATACTGTTCTCCACAGTGGCTGCACCAAACTGCATTCCCACCAGCAGTGTAGGAGGATTCCCTTTTCTCCACAGTCTCTCCAGCATCTGTCCATTGAACATTTTAAATGATTCTATCTTGATTTATTTATAGTGTTTTTGAGCACACTGGTTTATATAGTTTTCTTAGTTGTTGCTCTAGATATTACAAGGTAAATATGTAACTTATTGCAGTTCACTGATATCGGTGTGTGACTATGTCAAGTGAAGTACAGAGACCTAACTTTCATGTAGATCCCTTTACCATCCCCACTTTAAAAGTATATAATTGTCTTAAGTATTTCCTCTACGTATATTGAGCCACCACATCAAAGCTGTTATAATTTTAGTTATATAATTTAATCTATAATTTAACCATCAAACATGATTTAAGAAACTCATGAGGAGGATAGCATACCACTATTTTTGCCCATTCTGATGTTCTTTTCTAAAGTTTCAGGCCTTCTTTTATCATTTCCTTTCTGTTTAGAGACTTTCCTCTAGCCGTTCTTTAAGGGCAGCTTTGCTAGAAACAAATTCTCTCTGTTTTCCTTTCTGTGAAGGATAGTTTTCCCAGATATGCAATTTGTTGTTGACAGTTTTTTTAAGCTAATCTTTATTTTTTAGAACAGTTTTAGGTTTACAGAAAAATTGAGAAGGTAGTACAAAGAGTTCCCATATACCCCACGTTCAGTTTTCCCTATTGTTAACATCTTACATTAGTACATTAGTATGGTACATTTGTTATAATTAATGAAGCAATATTGATACCTTATTATTGAAGTCCATACTTTATTCAAATTTCCTTAGTTTTTACCTAATGTCCTTTGTCTGTTCCAGAACCAGCCAGGATACCACATTACGTTTAGTCATCATGTCTTCTTAGGCTTCTCTTGGCTGTGATAGTTTCTCAGATTTGTGTTCCTTTGATGACCTTGATCATTTGGGGGAGCACTGGACAGCTATTTTATAGCATATCCTCTACTTGAATTTGTCTGATGCATGATAAAACTGGGGTTATGGCTTTGGGAGAGAAAGACCACAGAGGTAAAGTACCATTTTCATTGCATCATATCGAGGGTACAGACTATCAAAATGACATCACATTTGATGTTCACCTTGAACACCTGGCCGAGGTAGTGTTTGCCATGTTTCTCCACAGTAAATTTCCTCTTCTATCCCCCTTCCCATATTGTACTCTTGGAAGTCACTGCTTTGACCATTGGGAGCTCTTTTAGTTGACTCCTGGGTCCCTTTGACATACCCCTATCATTGGGGTTTTTTTTCTTCCTTTTGAGCACTTTCTTACCTTCTGGCATTACAAGATGTTTTAGGCTCATCTTATGTATTTCCTGCCTTAATCTGACAGTTCTTTTCTTTCTACACTTGAAAAATGTTGTGCCACTATCTTCTGGCCTGCATGGTTTCAGATGAGGAATCTGTTATCATTCAAATTGATGTTCTCTTATAAGTAAAGCATCTTTTCTTTTCAGCTGACTTCAAGATTTTCAGAAGTTTATGATGTGTCTTGGCATGGATTTCTCTGAAACTCATCCTTTCCAATAACTGCATACTATTCTATATGTGGAGATATAATTAAAATATGTGATACAGACGTAGAATTACTAATACAAAAACATACATAAAAAGAATATTTATTGCAGCATTATTGTTGATGGCAAAAAAATTGGGACTAGACTGTAGGGTCAAAGAGAATGTGTCATTAATTGGGGGGAAGTCCTCAGTGCTATGGGTTGAGTGAATCATATTCCTCACTTTATAGCATATTATTATCACTGGCCCATGCAAGATTCCTCCCTTGTTTGTTTGTATATTTTCTTTTAGCCCCATTCCCCAATCCCATGCCCTCTTCACCCTACAGGCAGCCATTCCTTAATGTATATCCTTTTCTTTGAATGTATTCTTATAAAATGCAGTTTGTTATTTTATGTGTGTATTATTTTAATTTACATAAAGCATATTGTGTTAGATAATCCAATGTGTTTTTCTAAATTGAAGTGCAGTCAGTTTACACTGTTGTGTCACTTTCTGGTGTACAGCTTAATCTCTCAGTCATACAGATACATACATATATTCGTTTCAATGGTTTTTTTTTCCACTCAGCATTCTGTTATAAGAGCCACTTCTGTTGCTACCTACATACATCTAAGGTATTCCTTCTAACTTCTGTGTAGTGCTCCAAGGCACTGTCTACCAAATTTTCCCGATCGCTTCTCCAGTGATGGGCAAGCAGATTACATCCAACTTTCTGTTAACACAAACAACAATGTGATAAGTACACTCGTACCTGCACCCTGTGTACCTGTGTGGCAATTTCTTTGGCATATAAGGGGCATCTACATGTTTGATACTTTAATAGATATTGCCAGATTACTTTCCTGAAAGGTTATAGTAAGCCACACTTCTAAGAGCAGTGTATGAGAGTCCCTCCCTGTCTTTCCTAATCTTTACCAAGACTGCGTGTTATCATGCTCATTAATTTTTGCCAGCCTTTGTGAGAAATATTGCACTTATTGCTTTAATTTGCATTTTCCTGGTTACTAGGTAAGATTGGAGATCTTCTCATATGTTTTTGGCAACTTGAATTTCTTCTGTAAACTGCCTTGTTTAGAATTGAATCCTAAATGTGTTGAATTTGAGACATCTAGGAACATCTAGATGACCTGTCTAGAAGGCAATGCAAAATGTGAGCCTGTAGTTCCAAAGAGAACTAAGAGTTGGGAGACAGCAAATTGGGAGCTGACAGTATTATAGCCCAAATCATCTCAATGGGATCTGAATGATTGGGTCATCCTTGAACACAGTATACAGTGAGAAAAGAGCTGAACAGAGCCCCTGCACAGTCAACATTTAAGCAGCTGATAGAGGAGGAGTCAGGAAGAATGCAAGAAGGAAAAGTCACAGAGGAGGAAGAGAAGCAGGAGAGAATGATGCCAGGGAAGCGAAGGGAAGAGAGATTTTTCAAAGAGGAGGCTGTGATCAGCCATATCAAAGGCGACAGAGAGGTCCAGTGAAGTTAGGACTGAAAAGTATCTGTTAAATTTGGCAATTAAGGCACCATTTGTCACCTTAGTGAGTGTAGGTCCAATAATTACACTGAGGGCAGAAACCAGATTAGAGGGGGTCAAGAAGAGACTCACAGCAGTAGGATATAGCTCAAGTGGTAGAGCGCATGCTTAGCATGCATCAGGTCCTGGGTTCAATCCCCAGTACTTCCTGTAAAAAACAAATAAACTTAAATACACACCACTCCCCCACCCCCAAAAAAGAAGAGACTCGCAGGTAAGGAAGCAGATATAGTGAGAAATAGAAGATCCTTTAGAGCAGTTTGGACCCAAAGGGAAGGAGAGAGGGCAACAGTTAGAAGGGTTATAAGGTTTGGGAAGGATTTCATTTGTTTTGAGAAAAGAGACTTGATCATTTGTACAAGCTGAGAGAAGTAAACGTTAGAGAGAAGAGGAAGAGAGTTTATTTTTTTAAATCTCCAAAGTGGAATTTCTGATTTCCGTTCCAAACTTGCTTCCCAAAACTTTCCAATCTCACTCAGTGGCACGAATGTCACTTAGTTGCTCAACCTCCAAACATGGATATGACCCTTGGGTCCTCCCTTTCATCCCTTTCTCTCATTCCACTTCATGAACAAGTGGGAATGCTGGGAGAGCACCTAAATTTTCTAATATTCCAGTCACCTTACCTTGCTCAGTGAAGCCCTTCCAGAGCAGGATGTAGGAGCCGTGCAGGTCAGGGTCAGGAAGAGGGTGAGCTTGCTTTTTCTTTCCTGACCATGTTCAAGGATAGCAGTCAATTTTCAGAACAGAGCAGATGCTAGCCTTAAATAGTTAACTGAGCCTCTTTTTGATTATTAAGAACAAAACATTCGTTTCAATGCTGTGTTTAGAATTAATGATGAGAATATCAGCAAAATAGCACAAGCCGGTGATGTACCTCCTCTTCATAACAGGCATTAATTCTGCTCTTCCTTCCAGTTCTCTGGTAAGGAAGAGAGGATTAGGCCCCTGTCTAATAATGAAAAGGAAGGACATGGATCAGGGCTGAGTGTGAAGGAAATTAGCCTTTTTGAAAATCTACTCTGGGCATTAAAACTCACTAGAGTTAAATCCTTAACAGCAAGGACTGTGTCTGTACCCTCCACACCTGGCACATAGTGCAGGTGCGCAATAAATGTTTTAAGTCAAACTTTTAAGTGACCTCATTTAATCCCCGCAATAACCCTGTGAGGGCAATAATTTTACCCACATTGTATAGATTAGGATACCAAAGCTTAGAGAATTTGATAACTTGCTGATATTCAGACTCACCGTAATGTGCATGTATAAAATGTCTGTGGTGCAGTGCAAATGCAGGTTGATGGTTTGGGGTATGGGGTGAGGCTGTGGCAAAGAGGGTAGCTCTTCTTCTGCACTGACCTGCTTTGGAGCAGGATTTCTCAACCTTGAAATTTGATACCCACAGCTGAGTAAGTACATCTGGAGCAGGGTAAGTACAGCTGGGTAAGATACAGCTGGTGCAGTTGTGGGGGCTGTCCTGTGCACGTAAGATGTTTACCAGTATTTCTGGCCTCTACCCACTAGATGTCAGTAACAGCCTCCCACCCCACCACACAGTGACCATCACAAAGGTTCTCCAGATATTGCCCAGGGTTCCAGTCACCCCTGTGTGAGAACCACTGCTTTAAAGGCCCACAGAATAGGGCTGGTGCAGCCCAGGAGCCTCTTTATACTCAAAGAGAGGGACTCTTCCCAAGTCTTTTCTCCTTCCAAAGTCAGTGGTAGAGAACCTAATATGAACACAAATTGACCGTAGCCAATTCTAAGTCATAGCCCTTTTCTGTGCCCTTTATTCCCCTTCTTCTATGTTGTAGATTTCTGTTTTTCCCTTCCTTGGATCCCCACCCCCACCCCAGCCCTTTCTCCCATTTAGGCTAAAGTTATACTTTGTATGAGAACCGTACCCCATGGGCACTAGACTAGCAGTCGCTCAGAGCATTTTTGATATTTCTGGTAAAATCCGGGCCCTTTCTGCTACCAAACTTTACTCTAGGCTGATTGGCTGTCTCCTCCGTGGTCTCCTTTGTCACATCAAGATGCCAGTCATATTTGTGAGATTCCATCCATTATTAACAAAATGATAGAGGCAGATCCATCTGAATCCAAGGCCCATGCTCTTCCCTTTACCCCAGTGGTTTTCAAACTTTGCCATGGATCAGAATCACTTGGTAGTGAAAATTCCAGATTTTGAAAAAATAAAAACCAACCAAGAGAACAAAAACAAGCTGCCCAGTTACATTTCAACTTGAATATAAGTATGTACTTTTAAAATTTTTTTAATTTATTTTTTTATTTTTTGAACAGTGACAGTTATTTATTTAGGTTTCTTTGTGGAGGGAAGTAATTAGGTTAATTTCTTTATTCTTGAGGTACTGGGGATTGAACCTAGGACCTTGTGCATGCTAAGCATGTGCTCTACCACTGAGCTATACCCTCTCCCCTTAAGTATGTACATTTTAATTTGAATATTGCTAATATTTATAGTAAAAAATTATGTGTTGTTTATCTGAAATTCAAAATTAACTGGACCATTTTGTATTTTATCTGGCAACTTTGCCTAGAGGGCTTATTAAGACACAAATTGCTGGGTCCCACTTCCCAGAGATTCTGATTCTGTAGGTCTGGATGGGGCCTGAGAATTTGCTCATGCTGGTTTGGAGATCACCTTTGGCATATAGGTTAAATGTTGAAGGATAAGAATGTTTCTGTGAAGTTTTCCCTTCTGATCCTCACATCCCACTGAAGAAGGGAGGAAAATGACTAAAACTTAAAGCAGGAATCTACTTCTTTTTAAAGTACTGAACCACTTCGTCAGAAATCCATTTGTGAGATTATATGAATTTTTATTGATATAATAGCCTGCTATGCATTTAAAACTATGAATTTTGAACAGTAATATAAAAAAGCATTGAAAAGTAAGTTTCGGGAATTTTATTCATACCATTTACCAAAGCCTGGTGTTAGTCATTGCTCAATTTTGATGACGTCAATGAGAATGTTTCGTTTTATAAACTGATTCTTGAGAACTATGTGATTATCACAGTTTAAATTTTTCCTTTAATCACTGTTTTCACTAATCGCAAAAGTAATACATGCTCATTAAACTTTAAACAAACAACCTGGAAACTTGTGACTTGGCAAGAAAAATTCTCTATAATCCTAATCCTAAGAGATAAACTGTTAACTATTTGCTGTACATTTATAGAGGTTCTTTGCATAGTGCTGATATGCATAGTTTTATTTTTTAACAAAAATTAAATAATTATGAACACATGGATTTGAATATTTTTGATATCTCAGACTCACCTTGTTCATTTCCTGCCCCAAACCTGGAATCAGCCACTTCTGCAAAAAGCCCTGGTTTCTTTTTTGCGGGAAATGGTATTTCAAGGCCACAGTCTAGATTGTTTCTAAGCCTTTTAAGAGAAAAATGCCTCATGAGTCCACACTGATACTTTATTTCAAAGTCAGGCCTACAGGGTTTTACTGAACTCTTACGTTATATCTGAATCTCCTTTCTTTCAAACTTGAAAATCTCGATTCCCAAAAGTGGAGGGAATAATAGATTATCACATAATTATTCATTTGCTTTATCCCACTAGCATGCACAATTGTCTCAGAACAGCGATAGCAATACCACCACCACCAATATGATTACAATTAAACATGTTTTTTTCTGCATATCACCTTTCCATTTTCCCCCCTTTTGTAGCAATTATATACTATACTCTCTTACTTAGAACCTTCACTGAACCTTAGTTCTACAAGTATGTGTGTGTTTATTATATTTAACGCTTTCTACCAGTCCCTATGCCAATGCCTTTCTAGTTACTTTGGTTAAAGTTGATTCTCTAGTAGCTTCCTCAGGTAGGGGTCACGAGACCAATCTTTTCTGAATGATTGCATGTTGATAATAGTTTGCAGCCTCTGATCTAGAAAGTCAGTGTATTTGTTTGTTAGGGCTGCCATTAATAAAATATCAGAGACTGGGTGACTTAAACAACAGAAATTTATTTTCTCACAGTTCTGGAGGCCAGAAGTCCCAAATCAAGGTGTTGGCAGGTTTGGTTCCTTCTCAGGCCTCTCTCTTTGGCTTGCAGATGGCCAACTTCTCACTATGTCCTTGCACAGTCTTTTCATCGTGTGTGCACATCCCTGGTATCTCTCTGTGTGTCCAAATTTCCTTTTATAAGAACAGTTAGATTGGATTAGGGCCCACCCTTATGGTCCCATTTTACCTTAATCACCTTTGAAAGTCCTGTCTTCAAATATGGGTCACATTCTGAGGTACTGGGCTTCAACATAAGAATACTGGGGGGACACAGATCAGCCTACATCAGTCAGTTTGGCTGGATATAAAATCTTTGGCTCACATTTTCTTTCCATGTATGTCTTGAATATGTAAATTTCTTTTCTTCTGGCATAAGCCATTGCTGTCATTACATCTGATGACTAGTTGATTTCCTTTCCCTTGTTCTCTTTACCTGGATACATGATTTTTTTCCTTTAAAGTCCAGTAACTTTACTATGATATGATCATTTTGGGTTAATTTTCCGTTACACAAATTCCCTTCTTAAATGTTGTTTCAAATCTGTTAAAAGTTACTTCAGGAAAACTTTCTTATAGTTTTCATTATTCATTCTGTTCCATTGCTTTGGTTTTCTTCTATGTATGTTGGATTTTCTTTAACTGTCTTCTAAATATTTTACTTTTTCTCAAATCTTCTTATCTCTTTCTTTTTTCTTTTTGGTTTCAAAAAATTGCCTTCTCTTCATTTTCGTTTTCTCTTATGGTGTTAAGTGTTGAGTTGATTCATTCTTGTGGGCCTTCTAGTTTAGAATTTATTTCTGATCTTTTATTTCCAATTCTCTCCTTAGTTCTATTACCTAACTTTTGAGTTTTTCTAATGCTGATTTATGTTGGTCTTTTGTATCTTGTGTCATTTTCTTAATGTCTTTTTACTCGTTTTAAAATAGTAAGTTACAGTTTTCATGTTTTGTAGTGTTATATATCTGCCATGTTTTGTTGTCAAGGGATGTCATTAGCCTTTATTATTTTTTATTATAATAAATGTAACCTTGATCCTTTTCTGTTGCTCATTTTTACATGAAATGTCTTTTTAAAAAAATTTTACAGGAAGGCTTGATTTAGAGTACATCTTCTAATTTCATGGCTTTTGAGCTCCCTCTTCTGTTACTTTTGTGTAATATTAAAGAGTGCTATCCTGGTGCTGCTCCCCTCACCTCTTTTCATCTGGACCTTCTCTTGCTGCACTGCCTAGTCTTTTTTTTTTAATTGAAGTAGAGCTGATTTACAATGTTGGGTTAATTTCTGGTGTACAGCATAGTGATTCAGTTATATATATATGTATCTATTCCTTTTCAGATTCTTTTTTATTATAGGTTATTACAAGCTATTGAATACAGTTCCCTGTGCTATACAGTAGGACCCTGTTGTTTATCTATTTTATATATATATATATATATGTGAACTGCCTAGTTTTGATTCCCTTCCCAGAAGTTTCTCCTCAGTGTGGGCTTTGTCCTAGAATGGAGCTTTAGCTGGTTAGTTTTGAGAGTTCAAGGGGCTCACACTACTCCAGGCCCAGACTGTTTCAGCCTCCTTAGGTCTTATAACTGCCCTGATATCCGCTTGAGCAAACCCTCTCCCAGTTTTAGCTGCTGTCCTTAAATTGGCCCTCTGAGCTTTTTAATGCGTAACTTTGGGTATTTGGGGATTCCCTGGTCTGTTATATGCCCCAACGCTTCCCTCTGCTTTCTTTTGCGGAAACCCATACATGTCTTAAAGCTGCTGATAATTTGTTCCCTTTCCTCATATTTTGGGGGTCATGGGGTATCTTGTTATCTAGTATTGTTGCAGCTATTGTCCATGGGTTTTGATCTCCTGGGTTCTCTGTTTTTATACAGGAACTTGGGGCAACTGAAAAACTATGCAACCTCACCCCCTTCCAAGAATCATCCTGTCCATTAAGTTTTAATTGCAATTATTACATTTCTCATTTTTATAAGTTTTTAAAAGTTTTAAATAAACTTGAACTATTATTTTCATATAATAAAATACAATAAGATGTACCTATTTTATATGTACAATTTAATGAGTTTTGGCAAATGACTACACCTGTGCAGCCACCACCACCATCAAAAGAGAACATTTTTATCAACCCAGAAGTTTCCCTTGTACTCCTTTCCAGTCAGTCCTCCCCAGGTATGACACCAGGCATAATTTCTTTGCTTCCTGTTATAGTTTTGTCTTTTCCAGAATGGCATATAAATGGAATCAACAGTATGTACTTTTTTTGTGTCTGGCTTCTTTTGCTCAATGTAATGTTTTTGAGATTAGTTCATGTTGTTATCTGTATCAGTAGTTTATTCCTTGTTTTTTTCTGGGGGGGGGGGTAATTAGGTATTTATTCTTAATGGAAGTACTGGGGATTGAGCCAGGACCTTGGCACATCCTAAGCATGCTCTCTACCACTGAGCTATACCTGCCCCCCAAGTTCCTTGTTAATGCTAAGTGTATTCCTTTGTATGGGTATGCTACCATTTATTCATTTATTCTCCTGTCGATGGATTTTTTACTGTTTGACTATTATAGATAAACCTGCTACAAATATTCCTATACTTGTCTTCTGTTGGATATATGCATGAATTTCTGTTGAATGTTCACCTAGGAAGTAGAATTGCTGAGTCACAGAGGAAATGTATGTTTAGCTTTATTAGACACTGCCAAATACTTTTCCAAAGTGGTTATACCAATTTATGCTGCCATTTGTAGTTATCAGTGTTCAGATGGCTCCACACTCTTGTCAAAATTGTTGTTTTCAATATTAAAAAAACAATCTTTCTGGTTAGAGAGAAGTATGCTTTACTAATTTTTGACAGTGAGCTGCTCATTTTCCTTAGGAAGTTATTGGTGGGAATTTTTTGAGGCGTAAGGTAAAAGAACATTCTTTCAGAAAGTTTTTGTGTTTGCTTCTGGTAAGCCCTTAGGGGCAATGATCTGGGACTGTGTAAACTAAATCAAGTTTTCTGACCACCAGGTGGTGTGAATTTGAACTATAAAGTTGAGCAAGGACCAGCTTATTGTTCAGTTTCTCGAGGACATGATTCTCCCCTCTATTAAGTTCAGAGCCAAGGCAACCTTTTTTTCAGTCCCCTGGAGCTGGGGAAGGAGAGCTTGGTGAAGTTACTTTCTAGTTTGTCCTTCCTTAAGGTTGTAGCCCCTTCAGGACCCAGCTAAAAACCCAGGGGTATTGGAGGAGGTTCTTTAGACTCCCCACCTTGGAGTCTAAGAGTTCACAAATATTTTAGCTGACATTCACCAGGTTTTGCAAATGCTCCCAGGGCAAAAGCAACTTCAGTGCATCACATATCTAAACGGGTTCCCTTTTATTTTATCTTATTAATTTCTTTTTATTTTACCAGTTCTTTGATGCTTATTAAAAGGTGCTTTCTGTTTATCCAGTCTCTTAAGTAGTTTTCTGTGGCAGGGTTAGTTCATATACCTAGTCCACCATATAAACAGGAATGGAAATTTTGCTTCATATTTCTGTCATTATTTTCTTGTATAGTTTTTGTTTGTTTTCCCTGGAGTTTCTAATTGCCTTTTATATTTTCTTTTTGAGGAAAGAGGTATCACTTTTTCAAAATATTTTACAGCTTATTAACCTATCCATCACTTGGAATAGATTTCATTCTTAAAAGATATTCTTTCGGTAGTACCCTGGTTTTTTATTCTAAATTGGACTGATTGCTTTCTAGGCCTACTTCACAGTTGTCATGGAGGGGTTTTGTCACTGGATTCATGAGTTAAGTCTACTATTTTTATTTCCCATGTCTTTTTCTTTCTGGGATTTACCCTGGTTTTGTTGAAGTGTATCTTTAAGTAACACGCTAAGAAAGGCTGTGCAGGAGGTATTCTTTTTTTTTTTTTTAACATTTTTTATTGAGTTATAGTCAATTTACAATGTTGTGTCAGTTTCCAGCGTAGAGCACAATTTTTCAGTTATACATGAACATACCTATATTCATTGTCACATTTTTTTTTTTTGCTGTGAGCTACCACAAGATCTTGTATATATTTCCCTGTGCTATACAGTATAATCTCGTTTATCTATTCTGCATATGCCTGTCAGTATCTAACAAATTTTGAACTCCCAGTCTATCCCTTCCCGCCCACCTCCCCCTTAGCAACCACAAGTTTGTATTCTATGTCTGAGCCTGTTTCTGTTTTGTATTTATGTTATTTTTTCTTTCTTTCTTTCTTTTTTTAGATTCCACATATGGGTGATCTTGTATGGTATTTTTCTTTCTCTCTCTGGCTTACTTCACTTAGAATGACATTCTCCAGGGACATCCATGTTGCTGCAAATGGTATTATGTTGTTTTTTATGACTGAATAGTATTCCATTGTATAAATATACCACTTCTTCTTTATCCAGTCTTCTGTTGCTGGACATTTAGGCTGTTTCCATGTCTTGGCTATTGTAAATAGTGCTGCTATGAACATTGGTATGCAGATGTGTTTTTGAAGTAGGGGTCCTTCTGGATATATGCCCAGGAGTGGGATTCCTGGGTCCTATGGTAAGTCTATTCCTAGTCTTTTGAGGAATCTCCATACTGTTTTCCACAGTGGCTGCACCAAACTGCATTCCCACCAGCACTATAGGAGGGTTCCCTTTCTCCACAGCCTCTCCAGCATTTGTCATTTGTGGACTTTTGAATAAAGGCCATTCTGACTGGTATGAGGTGATACCTCATTGTAGTTTTGATTTGCATTTCTCTGGGAATTAGTAACATTGAGCATTTTTTCATGTGCCTATTGATCATTTGTATTTCTTCCTTGGAAAATTGCTTGTTTATGTCTTCTGCCCATTTTCGGATTGAGTTGTTTGTTTTTTTCTTACTAAGTTGTGTGAGCTGCTTATATATTCTGGAGATAAAGCCTTTGTCGGTTTCATCTTTTGTAAAAATTTTCTCCCATTCCGTAGGTTGTCATTTTGTTTTACTTATAGCAGGAGGTATTCTTTTGAGTGTTTACATTTCTGAAAATATCTTTGTACTCATACTTTACTGATGATTTGGCTAGGTTTTAAATTTTAGGTTCAGAATAATTTACCCTCAGAATTTTAGAGTGTTATTCTAGCATCCAGTGTTGTTGATGAGAAACCTGATTTTTGTTTCTTTATGGGTAACCTGCTTTTTCTTTCTGGAAGCATTTACAATTTTTCTGTTTCTTATAGTGTAAAATTATATAGTATCTAAGTATGGCTTTTTTTCCCTTTCGTCTTAGTAGGCCCTTAAAATAACTCTCTTCTCTGAATTATCTGTTTCCTATGGGGTTTATTTTGCTTGCTCGGCTTGGCCTTTATTTTCATAATGCTGTTTTTCTTCATATTTCTGATGATCTTTGATTGCCTCTTCATATTTAAAAAGAAAAGAATAGGTAGTTGATATACTTTACTTCTACTTTATGTATATAGAACCATTTTCTCACTAGCTCTCTCCTCTGAAAATGGATTGAACTAGACGTCTCTATAACTGGTCAGGGCTTGTGCCTAGCAGCCTTCTCTTTAGACTTGGGCCTTAGAGTGGCCTTTAGGCTGGAGGACCCCAAATGCTAGATTAAGAAGAGTTTTCATCTGCTCTGGGGCATCAGCACCTATCCTACTCTTTAGTTTTCTCCAGGTGTTCATTCTATTTCTATTGAGTCCGCATCTTCTTTTCTTTTTTTTTAAATTAATGTATAGTCAGTTACAATGTGTCAATTTCTGGTGCACAGCATAATGTTTCAGTCATACATACACATCCATGTATTCATTTTCATATTCTTTTTCATTATAGGTTACTACAAGATAATGAATGTAGTTCCCTGTGTCTTTTTTTCTTTACATTTCTTTTTTTCTTTCTTTTTTTGCTGGGAGGCAAAGATTGGGTTAACTATGCTGAGTGGAAGGATGATGGGTGGGGAGATCATGGGGAGCCAATGGGGACATTTGTTTCATAGACAGGCTTTCAATTCACCCCCTAGTTTTCAGACTCCCTTCTTATTTTGACCTTGAATACTTGCCAGCTCTGAAATGGGAGCCTTTCTGGGATTCTGCCAGGTACATTGGCTTGTTCTATTCTGTTTCATCAGTTGACACATTTCCAATCTTCCAGAAATTTGTTAAGCCTGTTGGGTTTTTTTTGTTTTTTTTTTACTGTCAGGGACTTATTCTTTTATTACCGTTTTAATGGATGTCAAAAGGGAAGAGATAAGCACATATCTTTAGTCAGACATCTTCAATTAGAACTCTCTTATCTTTATAATGGCTTCATGGTAGACCTTTGTGTGGATGTTAATATAGTTTATTAAATGTCCAATTGATGGACATTTGGGTTCTTTCCAGTTTTTCACTATTCAGACAATGCTGCAGTAGACATCCTTTGTATGTATATCTTTGGGCACCTGTGCAAGTATTTCTGTACAATAAATTCATAGAAGTAAATTTGGTAGATAGTGCCAAATTGTGCTCTTAAAATATTGACATCATGCTCCAACTAGCATTGAATGAAAGTGTCTCCTCCTCACATTCTCAAAACATTATTTAAACACTATTTGTCATTAATCTTTTTCCATCTTTGCCACTCAAATGGGCAGAGGTCTGCTCTCTCATTGCTTTAATTTGTATTTCTTAAATATGAGTGAGGTTGAACTTTTTTTCAGATGCATTAGTCATTAACCAATTTCTTCTGTGAATTGCCTGTTGATGTCCTTTGCTCATGTTATTTGTCTTGTTCAAAATTTTCAAGTTGATTTGTAGGAGTTCTTTTTATATTATGCATCACAATTCTGAGTCTAGGTTTACAAAATTAGTAAGTTTGGGATGTGCAGGGTGAAACAAAATTAATGAAGTTTCTTTTTCTCAGGATTTTAAAAAGACTTTAGTGTGATAATGTACATTGTAAAGAAGTGAATTTACTATGCAACATTTCTTAAACTAATCTGATAACAGAACTATTTTTTTTTCTTAGAGTACCTTGAGGAACTAATTTTGAGGGACCAGTTTGGGAAGTGCTGTCTTATATAGTAACTAAGCTCACTGTCTGTCTTATTCACCATTGTATATCCAACATCTGGTGCCTGGCATGCGCTAAGCTCTAAGTAAATATTTCTTGACTAAATGAATGAATTCATTTGTTAATGCCCTATAAATGAGCATTTTGAACGGGGAGGTAATTCGGTTATTTATTTATTTATTTTTAATGAAGTTATGGAAATTGAACCCAAGATCTCGTGCATGCTAAGCATGCACTTTACTACTGAGCTATACCCTACCCCTGAAAATGAGCATTTTTTTGCGCCTACTAGTATGGTACTCTGATAGGTACTGTTCTTTTTGGGGGGGAGGTTATTTAGGTTTATTTTAATGGAGGTACCAGGGATTGAACCCAGGACCTTGTACATGCTAAGCATGCACTCTACCACTGAACTATACCCTCCCCGCTGATAGGTTCTGTTCAAGATATAGAATTACTGTATTACATCTAATCTGAAACATCATTCACTATAAAATATACCTTTGTTTTATGTACCACTAAGAAAGAAAAAAAATACTGCCAATTAAAATGCAATACTATTTTAGCTTTTATAATTTATATTTTATAATTAATGAGAATGTTCTTTTAAGACTTATTTAGAAATGGAATTTCATTAGATATAACTCGTGTATGTATGTTACAAAGAACACTGAAATGAAATAAATTGGCTAAGGTATTTCTGAAACATCTTCACACTTGGAATCTGACTCTTCTGAACTACTTTTTGCCTCAGTCAACATGTTCTGAATGTTCCACACAATATTGTTCTCTTTGTCATTAAGAACACTGGTGATGCAATATTTCTGGGGGGTGAAAAAAGTGTTCTGCTTTTGTCCCAAGTTTTCTTCCAAGTTGCTGACAACTATTCTGCAAGTTTTGATGCTGGTGCTTTCCTGGTCTTACCAGAAGGTGTCAGGCAATGACAGTTACATCACAACTGCTGCCTGGCCAGCAGCAGTTGTAAGATTCCATTCATTATAAACTGCATCCTAATTTTAGAAATGTTAAAAACATGAAGAAATGTGTGGTTTTGAATCAATGAAATGCTATTAGAGATTATCACTGTGCCCTTCCTGAATTATGCCTTTCTCTTTAGCTAAATTCATTCTTCTCTTTTCCTTCATATCCCGCCTTTTAAAAGAGCAGCCTGTATTTACTGTCTCCATTTCCTCTCCCTTTCATTCAGTCCTTAATCCGCTGCATTCTAGCCCCCATCACTCCAGTAGTGGTCTGTTTTCAGTCTTTGTACAGATTCGTCCACCAGCCAGACAATAGCTTATTTCCTATTTGGAAGGATAACAATAAGAAGGAGTAAATCACAGAATCTTAGAGCTAGAATCTCTTAATTCTGCCCTTTTTTATGTGGCAAACCATCACATATTTGACTATTGTCTGTGGCTCCTTTCCCATCCGCCCATTTTAGGTTCAGTTTATATAAATTCAGTAGTTCTAGCTTCTTCAGCCAGTCCTCATGTGACAAGATTTCCAGAAAACTTCCTATCTGGGTTGCATTGACCCAAACTTACACTGTAGTTGGCAGTGGCCCTCTCCCAATGTGGAGCCCCAGGTGAAATGTACAATGTCCCCAGTGGACCCACAATGACCCAACGGTCCTTTTACTAGCTAGCTTTTGCTCCCATCCCTGGAGATGCTGTTTCAATCCCTCCCTCACCTTTCTTCTCAGGTTGCCTGCTGCATCCCTGTTCCCTCCCATTCTGAAGATGTTCTTGCCTCCCCTTTTTAAAGAAAATTGATACCAGTTCCTCTACTTCAAAATTTAGTGCTCAGCCTTTCCTGTTTACCTCCTTTTGTGAAAACTAATCTTCTGCCTGTGCTCAGAGTCCTCTATCTTCCCAGCTCTACATGGTCCTGGCTTGGCCAATGTTATTCCTTCTCTTTCTTTAAAACCTTTTTATCTTCACAGATTCTTGCCCTCAGCTAGTAAACATGCTTTAGAATCTACTGTATTGTGAGAAATACGCACACTTCATTAATTCTAGACCCAGCTTTAGTTAAATTTATTTTCTTCCTTTTTTCATAGATAAACTTTATTGAACATTTTTATTAATATTTCTTCTTTGGTTCAAAATTCAAAAGTTATAAAAGGCCATACCAGAGGGGGAAGGGTATAGCTCAGTGGTAGAGTGCATGCCTAGCATGCACGAGGTCTTGGGTTCAAATCCCAGTACCACCATTAAAAAAAAAAAACCTAATTACAACCCCCCAAAAACATAAAAATAAAAAATAAAAGGAAAAAATTTCCCTCCCATTCCTAACCCTGTGGGAACCAGGGTTTTCAGTTTCTGTGTATCCATTTGCAGCCAAGCCCTAATGCCTTAAGACATCCATTGTGTGTAAGGAATAAACTTATCACCGGTGCATATAGAATGGCATTAATTAAGTACAGTTTTTGGACAAATTAACAAAATAGTCATACAAGTAATTTTCTATCCGGCTTTAATCTTTGAACCCTGGTTAAGAAAAGCTGTAGAGATGAACTATGTATATACAAGCATTTATGCGCATATATATATTATTTGTCTTCTTTTTTGGAGATGTGGCGCAATCTTGCATATTGTATTGCATCTTTATCCACTTAATCATATGTAATGGAGATCTATATATGTATCTATATCTATTCTTTCAATCTATCACATATATATAGATATAGATGTTTGCATACATTCACAAACCTAAAGTACTCCCTCATTTAAAAAAATTCACCTGTATCTTTAAAAATTAAAAAAAGCTTACACAATGTTGTAACCTGACTATTCTTCAATAAAAAAGCACAAAAAAGCACCAAAACCCAGCTTTATTGAGGTATAATTCACATACTATACAATTCACCTATTTAAATGGGTTTTAGTTTATTCAGAGTTGTACAACCATCACAAGCATCAGTTTTAGAACATTTTTGTCACCTCAGAAAGAAAGCCTCTACCCGTTAGCAGTCATTCCGGATTTCCTCTCAACCTGCCCAGCCCCTGGCAGCCACTAGTCTACTTTCTGTAGCTATAGGTGTGTCTGTTCTAGGTATTTCATATAAATGGAATCATACAGTGTGGTCTTTTGCAACTGGCTTTTTTCACTTAGCATAGCTTTCAAGGTTCATGTTATGGCATGTATCCGTACTTCATTTCTTTATATTGATGAATAATATTCGATTGTATGGACATACTACATTTTATTTTTCCACTCACCAATTGATGGATATTTGTCGGGGTTTTTTTGGCTATTATAAATAATGCTGCTATCAATATTTGTGTACAAATTTTTTTGTGAACATATGTTTTCATTTCTCTTGGGTATATATCTAGGTGTAGATTTGCTGCATCATATAGGAATTCAATGTTTAACCTTTGGAGGAATTGCCAGACTGTTTTCCACAAAGGCTGCACCATTTTACATTCCCACCAGCAGTGCGTGAGGGTCCCAATTAATCTACATCTTCACCAATACTTGTTATTATCTGTCTGTTTGATCATAGCCTAGTGGGTATGAAGTAGTATCTTACTATGGTTTTGACTTGCATTTTCCTAATGGCTAGTGATGTTGAACATCCTTTCATGTTCTTTTTGACTGTTTGCTTATCTTCATTGGAGAAACGTCTACTCAGATCCTTTGCCCATTTTAAAATTGAGTTATTTATCTTATTTTTTACTGTGGGAAATATACATAACATAAAATTTACCATTTTTGCCATTTTAAAGTGTACAGTTTTGAGGCAGTAAGTACATTCATGTTGTTGTGCAACCATCACCACCATCCGTTTCCAGAACTTTTTCATCTTCCCCAGGTGAAACTCTGTACCTAATAATACTAACTCTCCATTCCCACCTCTCCCCGGCCCCTAGAAACCACCATGACTTTCTGTCTCTATGCATTTTACAACTTTAAGAACCTCATATAAATGGAATCACATAATATTTGTTCTTTAGAGATTGACATTTCCTCCAGCATAATGTCTTCAAGGTTCATCTATGTTGTAGCATATGTCAATATTTCCTTCTTTTTTAATTTTTTGTGTGTGCATAATTCAGATTTTATTGCTTATTAATTATGTCATTCCATATAACTTGAAGTAAATAGGCTTTGAGAAAATATACTGGGAGTATTAAACAGATGATGAAATATTGACGAAAACATTCAAATGTTTGACAGAAAGTAGTAAGAGGCACCACTGCCACCCTCACTCCCCAAAATTCATACATTTCCTATAAAAGGGTAAAAATAGTTTATTTGCCTTCTTTTTAAAGGCTGAATAATATTCCATTATATGTATATACCACATTCTATTTATCCATTCATCTGTTAATGGGCACTTGAATTGTTTCACCTTTTGGCTATTGTGAATAATACTGCTATGAACATACATTGTAAGAATAACTGTTCAAGTCCCTATTTTCAGTTCTTTTGGGTATATACTCAGAAGTGGAATTGCTGGATCATATAATAATTCTATGTTTAATTTTTTTTAGGAATCACCAGTTTTCCACAGCAGTTGCACCATTTTACATTCCCACCAGCAATACACAAGGTTTCCAATTTCTCCATATTCTTACTAACACTTGTTATTTTCTGGGTTTTTTAAAATAATAGTTGCCCTAGTGGATGTGAAGTGGTTATCTTTTTATTATTGAATTGTAAGACTTCCTTATGTATTAGATACAAGTCTTCTATCGAATAAATGATTTGCAAATATTTCCCCCTATTTTATGGGTTGTTTTTTCACTTTCTTAATGGTGTCATTTGAAGAGTAAAAGTTTGTTTTTGTTGATGGGTGGGGGGAGGTAATTGTTTCTTTGTTTATTTATTTATTTATTAATGGCAGTACTAAGGATTGAACCCAGGACCTCATACATGCTAAGCACACACTCTACCATAGAACTATACCCTCCCCTCAAAAGTTTTTAATTTTAATGAAATCCAATTTATCTATTATTAATTCTGTTGTTTGTGCTTTTGGTGCCATATCTAAAATCCATTGCTAACTCCAAGATCATAAAGATTTACACCTATGTTTTCTTTTTTTAAACAGTTTTATTAAGATATAATTCACATATGTATCATATAACTCACCCTCTTTAACTGTACAATTCAGTAGTCTCTTTATTCACTGAGACGTACATCTATGTTTTCTTATGAGAGTTTTATATTTTTGGCTTCAACATTTGGGTCTTTGATCCATTCCAAGTTAATTTCTGTATAAGGTGTGAGATAGGAGTCCAAAGTCATTCTTTTGCATGTGGCTACTTAGTTGTCCCAGCACAATTTATTGGAAAGATTATTCTGTCTCCCATTGATTTATCTGTGCAAATCAATTGACCATAAATGTGAAGGTATATTTCTGGACTCTCAATTCTATTCCATTGTGCTGTCTGTCCTTGTGCCGATATCACACTGTCTAGATTACTGTGGCTTTATAGTAAGTTTTGAAATGGGGAAGTGTGAATCTACTAACTTTGTTCTTTTTTCAAGATTACTTTTACTGTTCTGGGCCTCTTGAGTTTCCATATGAGTTTTAGAATCAGCTTGTCAATTTCTGCAAAGAAGCCCACTGGAATTTTGATGAGTATTGCCTTATATCCATAGATCGAGTTGGAGAATATTGCCATCTTAATGTTAAATTTTCTGATCCACGAGCATAGGATGCCTTTCCATTTTTAAAGGTCTACTTCGATGTCTGTAGTATTTTGTAGATTTCTGAGTGTAAGTTTTGTGCTTCCTATGATTTTTTTTTTTTGCAAAGGTAGATTTATTTAGAGAGATACATACTACATAGAGTGTAGGCTGTTCCAAAAGGCAAGAGAAAGGCCACAAGCTGTGGGGGTTGTGTACTCAGGTTAGAGTAGAAGTAGGTACACACTCCATAGACGGAGTGCAGGCCGTCTCCAAAGACGAGAGAG
This sequence comes from Camelus bactrianus, assembly GCF_048773025.1. Lineage (NCBI taxonomy): Eukaryota > Metazoa > Chordata > Mammalia > Artiodactyla > Camelidae > Camelus > Camelus bactrianus. The sequence continues at coordinate 41,895,235 of NC_133575.1, forward strand.
TGAGAAAGGCAACCACGAGGTATGGTGTTGCCGGTTTTTATGGGCTCGGTAGCTTCACATGCCAACAACTGGGAGGACCATTCCAACTACCCTGGGGAAGGGGCTAGGAGTCCCAGGAATTGGGCCACTGCCCACTCTTTGACCTTTTATGGTCAGCTCGAAGCTGTCATGGCATCTGTGACAGTATCATTTACCATGTTAATACTACAGTGAGTGTATAATGAAGCTCAAGATCTACTAGAAGTCAAATCTCCCCAGATCTTGATCCTCAAGGCCTACTGGGAATTGAATCTTCCACCATTTTTGTGTTAAATTGCTGTCATTCCTTGAATGGCTGTGCCCTGCTCCCTTCCCTCCTGTCTCATTCCCCTCTCAGAGATTTTACTCCCATAATTTTATGGGGGTGCAGAGGGGTGATGGCCTGTCTTCCAAAACTACTTCCAGGCTGAGTAGGGGAATTGACCCTGCCTATCAGGGAGTAAAAATCTGTGAATGACTAATCTAGGGGCCCCAGGGGCAGGACAGCCCTTTGTTTTTGTGTCAGAGAGCTGTATGGGCTGGAATCCTCGCATAGCCATCGTCTGATGTGGGACTGTTGTAACTCACTGTTTTCATAACAATAAATCGTTTTAAAGATGAAGCACCTTTGTAACAGCATTCAATTGTCTATGATGACAAAAGACTTAAAAGGCATGGTTAAATACCTATAATTGATAAAGAGAGACTTGTTTACAATTACTAGAATTATGACTGATTATATTTAACTTAACATACTAAAAAATCCTAGTTAATTTAATACCTAAATGCCTCAGTGTTCCTTTAAAGCATCTCAAAGTTACCTGGAGCTACAAAGAACTTTTAGAATTTGTTAAATACTTAAAATCCTGATTATGCATGAAACTCTTTTCTCAGTATTCCTTCTTCACAAACCTTTTACTGAAAACACACATCTTATTTTCCCACTGTATACGGAGATGTTTCCCTTATTATTTTAGTAGCTTTATTTACATATATTATAATTTTAGCCCTTAAAAACCTTAAATCTCTGGCAAAAAAAGAAAAAAACAAAACAAGAAGCAAGGAATTGTGAATTGGTTGTCATATCAGCATTTCCTGATTGGAAATGTATGCTGTAGTTTTTTTCCTAAGAAGGCAAAGGTAGGTAAACTTAGACCTGCCCAGCAATTAATGTGTTAACATTTTATAAATGAAATAATAAGTGAGTTTTCTTTATTTAACTTAATTTCAAGTTTTAAGTTTCAAGCACCAAAATTTGAAGAGACAATTTGGATAGACATTCCCAAAACATGATTATTCTTACAGAGTTTATCCAAAAGCTCTTATTTTGTTTACATTTACTTTTCTTGAAAGTGTTCCTACATGAGTTAGTTTTCTTGTTGACAAATTTGTAACAGATATAATAAAGTCTTATTTGCCCTCTAGTAAGCCTAGATACAACAGAAGTATTATACTTAACATTGATGACTCTAAAGACATGTTTATATTAATTAAACCAAAAAGCTTAAGCTAACTTCAATACCAATACCAGGACTGAATACTTTTTAGATAACATGAACCTGAAATTAATTTTGGCTAGTTTTCCTTGTATTTTTGATTATTTATATAAGCACTTAATTTCCTCTAAGCCAATTAAATAGAGCTCTTTCACCGTTTAATTTTGCCAATATCATACATCTATGACATACATACATACAAAACAGAGACCTTATAGTTTTCATTTCAAAATTTTAGCCGTAAGTCAGATATAACAATGTAAAACCCATTTGTTACAAAAGAGGTTGGATTTAAATTGGGTTTCTGGCAGATAGAACAAATCAAAATTGCCCATCTTGATGGCTAAACCATTTTACTAATATTTATGAAAAAGATACAAAATTTCTATTTGTCCTTAAGAAGTTAAGTTCCAAATTATTTATTCTCCCCTTTTTTGAAATTTGCATTTTAAAAAGATGGTGAGATCAGAGTTCCTGGAGAAGACAAGGTAGAATATTTGTATCTCAAATGCATAGGAAAGCAAGTTTCTCCTAGAAAGACTTTGTTCCCTTAAGGCTAGCACCAAAAATCTTTCCTCAATACTTGTAAGTTTCTTAAGATAAGTAGGAGAGGTTTTGGGAGTGATAAAACGATTGATGGCCTTTGTATAATTTCTGGAGCCACACCTCTGGTCCTGTAAAGACTACATTTGTAAAACAAAGACAGTTTTGTTTTTCCTCACTTAGCTTAGGGGAGAAGGCTTCCCCCCAAAATTTCTATCAGGTTCTGAATATCAGCTATGGTCAGTTTAGTCTGACCACTGGCCTCCCATTTGGCAATCTATTTACAAACACTTTTGAGAATCCTTTTTGGGTTTGAGAAGTTTTTAAATTATGGCTCTTGGTTCGGCTTTTGATCTGAAGAGGCTTTCCTATAGCCTCACGTGTTCCCATTTCTAATGATAGCCTGACAATAGCAGCTCTATCAGGGACCTCAATTTCCCAGACAGAAGGGTTCAGTTGAGAAACAATATGGAGTGGAAGGGAGCCCTCCTCTGGCCTGGGACTGAGGCAGGCTCCTATAGCCAAGAGTATTCATCTTTCTTCGTGAGTGTCTTTCATGTAAGGGTCTCTGAATTGGATTATTGCCTGGAATTTAGTGAGCAAGTCCCTTCCCAACCAAGGGGATGGGGCATTCAGGCACCAGCAGGAACTGATGTGCAAAAGTAAATTTCCTAATAAGTACTTGGTTTGGGGCCTTCTATTGATCCCCATTATTATACAGAATTAGGAGGACAAGGATCCAAGGAAATCGGGCAACACAGAGTAAGTGGCCCCTGTATTTACTAAGAAAATAACTTTTTTGTCTGCCATGTCAAGGGTCGCCCCAGGCTCCTTTGGAAAAGTGACTGGGTGTCTTTGGGAGTACAATTGATTTTTATATATTGATTTTGTACCCTGCAACCCAGGTGAACTCACTTATTAGTTCTATTGGTTTTTAGTAGATTTCCTGGGATTTTTTTATACACAAGATCATGTCATCTGCAAATACAGATTGTTTACTTCTTCCTTTCCAATCTGGATGTATCTTATTTATTTTCTTTGCCCAATTGCTCTGGCTCGAGCTTCCAATGTTGAATATAAGTGGTGAAAATAGACAGTCTTGTCTTGTTCCTGATTATAGGGAGAAAACATTCAGTTTTTCACCATTAAGTATGATGTTACCTGTGGATTTTTTTTTTTTATAGCTCTTGAGAACTGCCTCTCCTATGCTAAATCTCTTAGCGTCTACTCTGGAGATCAGGTCAGGGACAGTGGCCTCTTGGAGTGACACTCCTGTTTTATGAACAGGGCACTGGAAAGGGCTGGTGGGCTCTGGTCTTCTTGGCTTGCCAGTGTGGAACCTCTGCCCACAAGCTAGCTGGGCAAGGGATGCAGTAATTTTGTCCTGCTCCACCTGCGTAAAGCCTCTGTTCTGTGACTGGAGGCTGGATGGAGGAAGGGAGCCCTTGAACTCTTGGCCTCAATCACCAGGAATTTTGCCTCTGCCACTGTAGCTAGAGGTGGTTGAGAAATCCTGGAGGGCTGCTCCTCCTGGGGAGATTCTATAATCCTTAACTGGGACCTGGGAGGAGAGGACATCCTGTTTTCTTGGCCACATCTGCTGGAAGTGGAGCTTCAGGCATGCTGAACTGGGAGGTTGTGGATGATTGCTCAAGTGTCACAGACTCTTATTCTTTTCATTGAGATTTAGATTTTCTTGAATAAATTTTTTTTATTTGCTCTATGCCCTTAGGAAAATTTCCAGAGAGTTGAAATCATTGTGAGTGTGTTTTAAAAAATAATTTTCACTGGATATGGGTGTTTCATTTGGGAGTAGATCTGCAGAGCTCCTCACATTGCCATTGGGAAGTAGAACCTCCTTCATCTTTAAAATAACTACATTGTATTCCATTGAAGAGACCATACTTTATTTAACCAGTCCCATACTGATTGACATTTAGATTATTTAAAATAAAACCAATAAAAATAATGCTGCAATTAATAACCCCTTATATATGCTAATAATGTTCATAAGATAAATTTCAATTGCTGAGTCAAATAGTATGAATATAAACAGCTTTGATAGATGTTGCCAAGTTGTCCTCTGTTAAGGGCTTATACCAGTAATACGAGGGACTATCTATTTCTTCATAGTACTCTGGTCATCATAGTATATTAACAAATTTTTAGTCTTTGCTAGCCTTATTATGTAAAAAATGATTTTAGATATAGTTTTAATTAATATTTTTCCTGTTATGCATGGAGTTAAGAATCTTTTCAAATGCTTATGAGCCATGCATTTCCATTTCTGTGCTCTATATCTTTTGTTCATTTTAGAATTGGAATGATGGTCTTTTTCTTATTGATTTGTAGGAGTTTTTTATATAGTAGGAAAATTAGCCCTTTGCCATATGAATTGCAAATTGTTTCCTTCTGTATGTCCTGTGTTTAAATTTGGTTCTTTTGGGTTTTGTTATTTAGAGTTTCTTTTATTTTGATGTGGTCAAATTTATCAATCTTTTCTTTTTTTATTTTTTGGGGGGGTAATTAGGTTTGTTTGTTTGTTTATTTAAATAGAGGTACCGGGGATTGAACCCAGTACCTTGTCCATGCTAAGCAGGCACTCTACCACCCTTCCTCCTCCCTAGTCAATCTTTTCTTATGTAATTTCTAAGTTTGAGTCATACTTAGAAGGGCATCTCCCCTCCCTGCTCCGAGGAAAAAACTTTTTTTTCTATGGTTCTTCCTAGAACTGTTATGGTTAGTTATGGTTTCATTTTTATATTTAAGGTTTTTTTTTTAACCTATATGGAATTTATTTTGGTGTATTTTGGTGTAAGATGTATCTATGAATCCAACTTATTTATTTCTAGATAGCTACCTATTTGTCTTCAAGGATAAGAATGATGTTTTCTTCATCTCTGATCCTCTAGTGCATAACATAGTTCCCTGCCCATTGTAGGTTGTCTGTAAATGTTGTTTGAACAAACAATATGGATACCCTGCTTCTCTTATAATATTTAGTACCTGCTTTACTGCAGTGGGCATACACTTAAAATAACCTCCAATTTGTCACACCCTGTTTAATCCTGTCCCCTTGAGTGCAGGTAGAACCTGTGACTTGCTTCTAATCCATAGATTATGGCAAAGGTGATGGTAGATGGCTCTCGTGATTACATTAGGTTACTATCATAAGACTCTATCTCAGTAAACTAGAATGAAAGAAAGTCTCCTGCTAGCTTTGAAGAAACAAAGTGCTAGGAAATAAACTGCTCATGGAGAGGGCCATGTAGCAGGGACCTGCCTGTGGCCTCTAGGAGCCGAGAGACTCACTCCCATAACCACAAGCAACTGAATTCTGCCAACAACTACGTGAATTTGGAAGAGCATCTTAAGCTCCAAATGAGAGCCCTACCTTGGCTTATACCTTGATTTTAGTATGCTGGGATCCTAAGCGGAGACCTAGCCAATCTGTGCTAGGACTCTTGACCCACAGAAACTATGAGATAGTAAATGGGATTATTTTAAGCTGTTCAATTTGTGGTAATTTGTTACACAGCAGTAGAAAATGAATATACTCAAATTGTTGACCCATTTAGAGCTTCCAAGTTTTCTTCGTATCATTTGAAGTCAGTTCACTCCACCTTATTCCTTTGAAGTCAAGATTTAAAATTGAATATATGACTTTTAAGTATTTATTACCACTAAATCCCACCTTCTTGGTTTGGAATCAGTGTTCTAGCATGTAGATTATTTGATAGGTTTTATCTCTTCCACAAGTTCTTCCTGGATGGCTTTTCCCTGCCCTCTCCTCTAATACTGTGGCTTGATCTTTCTTTTGAAATTTAACAGCATTATCACACTGCATTGTAATTATCTGCTCACATGCTCATCTTCCCCACTAGACTGTGAACCCCTCAAAGACAGGGACCTTGACTTTTCACATCTTCGTGCAGTGCCTGACATGCAATCAAAGCTCAGTAATTCTTTTTGTTGTATGAATAAAATGAAAGAAGAGGCGATCAATAACAGGAAATGCTTCATAGGACTTAAACAAAAGAGGTCAAAGGAAAATATAATTTGAGGTCTCCATGGAAAATTCAAGCCCCCTCTAAGGTGAATTCTCCCCTTGTTCTCTCACTTAGTGATAGTTGTGATCAAAGGCCTCCCTGTGTCATTGCAGCTTGCGGTGGCCCCTTTCCTGGCCTAGCTGTGCTTGGCAGGTACATTTAGTTCAAGACTAAATTCTGGAAGGCGCCAAGATGGCAAAGTAGAGAGACTCATAGCTTGCCCTCTCTGACAAATACACTAAGAATTACATCTACACACCCACTGAATCACACAGAACACCTACTGAGCTCTGGCAGAGTGTCTATCACTTTGAAATACAGGAGGATTCTCACAAAATCCAATAAACAAGTTCATACTGTATAGCACAGGGAACTATACTCAATATCTTGTAGTAACCCATGGTGAAAAAGAATATGAAAATGAATACATGTATGTTCATGTATGACTGAAGCTGTATTATTATGCTGTACACCAGAAATTGATACAACATTGTAAACTGATTATACTTCAATTATATATGTATGTATATAATATATATACACCAAAAAAAAAAAAAACTATAATTCTGTACCCAATTACAACATGTGTGAGATTTTTCCCCGCAACACCAAGCAGTTCTCAGACACCTGATGGGTTATCATTTAACACAATTTTTTTTTTCTGAGAGTTTTTTTTTAATTAATAGACTTAATTTTTTTAGAGCAGTTTCAGGTTCACAGCAGAATTGAGCAGAAAATACACAGAGTTCACACATAGCCCTCCCCACCCGCACACATATACTCCCCTACTCTCAGCATCCCTCACCAGTGTGGCATATTTGGTACAACTGATGAACCAACATGGACACATTATTATCAACCAAAATCCATAGTTTACATTAGGGTTTACTCTTGATGTACCTTCTAGGGGTTTTGACAAATGCATAATGACATGTAGCCACCACTATAGTATCATACAGAGTAATTTCACTGCCCTAAAAATCCCTTGTGCTCCATCTATTCATTCCTCTCTCCCTCCTTCTCCCCAAACCCCTGGAAACCATGATCTTTTTATTGTTTCTGTAGCTGTGCCTTTTCCAGAATGTCATTTGGTTGGAATCGTACAGTTTGTAGCCTTTTCAGACTGGCTTCTTTCATTTAGTAATATGTCTTTTAAGTTTCTTCCATGTCTTTCATGGCTTGATAGCTCATTTCTTTTTTTTTTTTACTGCACCTATATTTTTAAATTTACATATATGTACTGTTCATTGTTTCTAAGAACATTTAGAGCTTTAGCTTTTTAAACTTACATAGTTATCAAAGGAGTAAAGCCAACCACAAAATAAGAATTAATTCAAAAAGATACATACACCCTGCTATTAACAGCAACGTTATTTATAATTGCCAAGATATGGAAGCATCCTAAGTGCACATCAACAGTTGTCATTCAACACAATTCTGACACTGCATACCTCGAGACAGCATCAGATCCCACAGGTTCAGTCCTGCAAGACTGCCCCTGCTCCAACTTCAGACATCAATTCCTAGTCTCGGTTGTCACCTGTGCTTCTGACCTGCCAGCTATAGAGTGGAAGTTCCAAGAAACCCCTCCTTGGGTTTAATTACTTGCTAGAGTAGTTCACAGAACTCAGAGAAATATTTTACTTACTAGATTACCAGTTTGTTATAAAAGGCTATAACTCAGGAACAGCCAGATGAGATGCATAAGGTAGGAGAAAAAGGCATAGAGATTCCATGACCTCTCTGAGTGAACCACTTTCTCCAAATCTCCCTGTGTTCATCAACACAGAAGCTCTCAGAACCCTGTCTTTTCTGGTTTTTATGGCAGGTTCAGTACATAGACATGGTCGATTCAATCACTGACCACGGGTGATTGATTCACCCTCCAGACCCTTCTCCCCCCAACCCCAGGTCAGAAGGTGGGGGTGGGACTGAAAGTTCCAACCCTCTAATCACATGGTTGGTTCTCCTGGCAACCAGCCCCCATTCTTAGGCGCAGTCTAAAAGTCACTCATTAACGTAACAAAAGACGTTATGTTGATTACTCTCCTCTTTTAGGAAATTCCAAGGATTTTAGGATCTCTGTGCCAGAAAGGAGGTGAAGACCAAATCACAGTATCACAAAGACTCTCCCATGGCAGAAACTAATGGAGCCTGAGTACCTGAGTCACAGGTATAATAGGCTAAATACACTTCGTGGGGTAGGGAATTGTTGCCAGCTCCTCCTCTTTCTCATATGTATACCAGTACTTATTTCCTGCTTTGTGATAGTGAACCCCGAAGATTTGGTTGGGTACAGAATCAAGAAATGACACCCTCTGAGCCTAGTGTATTATTTATGAGACAAGGACATTCTGTGTGTGTGTGTGTGTGTGTGTGTTTTATTAAAGTGTAGTTGGTTTACAATGTCAGTTTCAGGTGTACAGCAAAGCGATTCAGTTATACATATACATACATTTTTTTTTCAGATTCTTTTCCATTATATGTTATTACAGGAAATTGCATATAGTTTACTGTGCTATACAGTAGGTCCTTGTTATTTATGTATTTTATAAATAGCAATGTGTATCTGTTAATCCCAAACTCCTAATTTATCTCTCCGCTGCCTTTTGCCTTTTCCCAGGTTCTTATCAAGGAAACCCGAATATCTTCTCTAATCCAAGGAAGAGCTCAGAGTAATTCTCAGATTTAACAGAGGGGACCAGGGCTAATCCTTACATGTGAAATGTTACTGATGTAAAGAAAACAAATTCACTTAATCGTATTATAATCTGTTTGAAGTTACCAGAAAGTTAGTGTTCTATGAGAAAAATAAAAATAATGGAATCTAAAGTGAGAATTTGTAAGTATATCGCCAGTCTTGATGTTGAGAGCAGACATAAATTTCTTCAGCATATAGTAGAGGAGTTAATCCAACTATTCTTATTTGATGAAAAATATATATAAGAATATCCAATTTCCTATTCATTGAAGCATTATTTATAACTGAAAATTTGAGAACAACATAAATTTACTGTAATAGTTATTTTAGAATACTTCAGAGGGATATTACAGTAGATTTTGAAGAATGTTCTATGGTAAGTGTAATGGTTTACTAGAGCTGCCATAACAAAATATCACAGATTGGGCAGCTTAAGCAATAAAAATTTATTTTCTCATAGTTCTGGAGCCTAGAAGTCCAAAATCAAGATGTTGGCAGGTTTGGTTTCTTCTGAGGCCTCTCTCCTTGGCTTGCAGATGACTACCTTCTCTCTGTGTCCTCTATTGATTTTTTTTTTCAGTGTGCGTCCATCCCTGGTGTCTCTCTGGTCATCCAAATTTCGGTTTTTTTTTCTCTTTGTTTGTGGGGTTGAGGGGTAGGTAATTAAATTTATTTATTTAATGGAAGTACTGAGGATTGAACCCAGGACTTCGTGCATGCTAAGCACCCACTCTACCACTGAGCTATACCCTCCCCTCCCCAAATTTCCTTTTATAAAGCCACCAGTGAGATTGGATTAGGACCCACCTTGATGCCTCATTTTAACTTCATCTCCCCTTTGAAGGCCCTATCTCTAAATAAAGTCACATTCTGAGGTCCTGGGAGTTAGGGCTTCAACATATGAATTTTGAAGGAACTCAGTTCCATACAAGAAGGGGAGTATTTTACAGCATGAATAAGAAAATCAGGATATAGTGTTTAGTGTGACTCTAATTGTATAAATATATGCAGAAAAAGACTGGAAGGAAATACTCAAAAATATTAATAATGGTTTTCTTAAGGCTTGGGAGTTACGAATAATTAAAAATTATTTTCCCTACACATTTCTTTATTTTCCATTTTTTTTTCACAATGAACTTGTATTCTATAATGAAAAAAATGCAAAAAAAATTACATTGAAAATTCAATTTTTCCCTTAATTCTGTGACTAAATCAGCTTACCTTCAAGAACGGAAGATAAGAAGAGATAAGTGTGGCAGAATAATTGGTATCAATTGTTAAATTGTAAGTGGCGTTCTGTTATAAGTCAAGTACTACTGAGGCTGATTATGTTGATTAAATCTCCTTTGAGTAGAATGATTAAAAATAAGTTATTTTGAGGGGAGGGCATAGCTCAGTGGTACAGTGCATGCTTAGCATGCCTGAGGTACTGGGTTCAATCCCAGTAACTCCATTAAAACAAACAAACAAACAAATAAACCTAATTACCAACCCCAGCCAAAAAAAAAAAAAAAAGTTAATGTGAGATTGAGACTGGTAAAAGGTACTTAATAAAAAAAATTTTTAAATGACTTATTTTAGCACAACATTGCAGATCAGCTACACTTCAATTAAAAATTTTTTTTTAAAAAACTGAGTTTGTTTTTATGTGTGAAAGGGGTCAAAAGGTACAAACTTCCAGTTATAAAATGAGTAAGTCATGAGGATGTAATATACAGCATGGTGACTATAGTTAATAATAATGTATTGCATATTTGAAAGTAGGAGAGTGGATTTTGAAAGTTCTCATCACAAGAAAAAAAAATTTGTAACTATTACAGTTACAGATGTTACCTGGACTTATTGGGGTGATCATTTTGTAATACATACAAATATTGTATCATTACATTGTATACCTGAAACTAATGTAATGTCAATTATATACCTCAATTAAAAATTTTTTTAAACTTGTTTTTTTTTAACCCAAAAACCTAGGGATTCATTTCTGGACTGCAATAACACCACCATCCACTACCCTACAGTGAAGCCCTTCTAGAACCTTTCATCTGGTCCCTCCTTTGTCATCTAACTATAAATTTCCATCCTGAGAAGACGTTTAAATTAAAGCATCCATATCATGTACTTTAGACTACATTTTTGTCTTTCTATGGGACCAGGCTATAAGGGATGATAAAGTAGGAACCTTGAATTGCTGTGATCCTCCCTGTTTGCCCAACTATGACATTGTATCTTAACATTTGAGCACACAGCTACCAAGCAACTGTTTCCAGATACCTTTATGACTTCCAGTTTTATGTTTTAGTATATTTATGCCTCCTTATTGCTTCCTTTCTGGGCTCTTCCCACACAGATCACAGCTCAGAAACTTGCATACTTTTTCCCCTTCTCCTGAAGAGCTGGTTCATCCAACTCTAGTATCCACCCTTGGGTGCATTTTCTCTTATCTAGTTCAAAGTTCCTTAGATCATACTGGTCCGTTCCATGAGGCAAACTTGCAGAACCTGTAATTAGGGAGACATAATCTAGATGAAGGGCAACACAGTTCTCATTAGAGAGTTAGCATTCCTAATATTAAGAGTTTATTAAAAAGCTAATAAGTAGGCATATAGATGAGCTACTAGTGGATGGAATCTAATTAAACTTTGAAAAACTTTTTGAGGAGCATTTATTTCAAAGGTAATTAAAAATGAAATATCCTTGTTTTCCTTATAAAGGCCAGCAACTTAGCAAGATACTAGATGCTGGGATTAGAAGAGGAATAAAATGATCTCTGCGTTTGAGAAGGTCTACCTGGTGGTAGGGTAAAAAAATATGAACACATTTTTTTTTTTATGTCAGAAGTGTTATGTGAGCTATATAAACTGAAGAACAAGAGATGAGCATTACCTGAGGAGTAGGAGGAATGACTTCAAAGTGATGTTTGAGATGGGACTTTGTAGTGGATGTTAAGGTTTTAAGGCATCAACACATAATGCTTCCTTTTCCCCCTTCGTAATTTCTAACCAACTGAGAAATAAAAGCACAAGAGATAAGTAAACGGAGATCAAAATGTCAGCATTCTTACCGATGAAACTGTTGAGCGGACATAGCTTTAGATCTGTAGCCAAGTGGGCCTTTTAATTCTCTTTAATTCTCTGCCCTGAATTAGAGAGACTTACTCACCTGGTTGGGCAACCTAGGCCACCCTCACAGAGAGCAAATCAGAATACGCCCTCTCTGCAGGCAGGATGGCTTCAAAAGTAGGGACTCAGGAAGAGCTGAGCCGTACATACCCAGTATCTTCTCTCAAAGTCATTAGTCCCTTCATCAGTTTTCTTCCTAGAGAGGAGTAGTGAGGAAGTGGAAAGAGAAAAGAGGTTCGCTCTCTGCAACAGCAGACATCTGCCTCCCCTGACCTGTGGAGACCCGCCCCTCTGTCACATATAGTTAGTTCTCTTGGGACTGTGTAGAAGAGTTTCACTCGGCTCCTGAGTGCAGAGGTGGCCACATGACCCAGGCTTGACCGTTCATGGTAGCCCATAAGCCTGGGGTGGGCCCAGGTCTCAAGTAGGGTCAGCCGGAGTCCTCAGAGGAGACTGGTATGTGGACAAAGACACTGGGTCTTGAGACTCTTCCTTGGATCAGAAGTTGTAAAGATATACTCTACCTCCAACTCCACCTCCACCTCTAGCTCTAGCTCTCTGTATATCTCACAAGCTGCCACACGTGGGAACCTGCGGCGAGAGACAAACAGAACAACAGGGCCTAGGGAGAGGAAACCTGATGGCATTCTTTGAACCCTGTTCCTAAAAGTGAGACCCGTTCTTGCACTTCCCAGTTGTGTGAGTCAATATATTCCCTTTTTTGTTTAAACTAGTTTAAGTTGAATTTCTGTGTTAAAAAAAAGGCCTGTGTAATACAGCCTTGAAACATGAGTAGGCATTTTTAAGTTAAGGAGGGGAGGCATTTCAGATAAGAGACACAGCAAAGGCAAAAGCCTAGAGGTTTGAAATGCTCAGTTGTGGCTAACATAATGCAAAACTTTTGAAATAATTGAAAATGAAAGGAAACGTCTTATGTAGAACAATGTTGGAAATATCTCTTCCTTATAAAAAAAGTTTAAAGATAAAATACCATATGAGATCGCTCATATGTGGAATCTAAAAAAAAAAAAAAAAGCATAAATACAAAACAGAAACAGACTCATAGACATAGAATATAAACTTGTGGTTGCCAAGGGGGCAGGGGGTGGGAAGGGACAGACTGGGATTTCAAAATTGTAGGCTAGATAAACAAGATTATACTGTATAGCACAGGGAAATATATACAAGATCTTATGGTAGCTCACAGAGAAAAAAATGTGAAAATGAATGTATATATGTTCATGTATAACTGAAAAATTGTGCTCTACACTGGAATTTGACACAACATTGTAAAATGATTATAAATCAATAAAAAATGTGAAAAAAAAGAAATAGAAGAACATTTTGGGTGGGGGAGGTAATTAGGTTTTTATTTATTTATTTTAATTAACGTACTGGGGATTGAACCCAGGACCTCATGCATGCTAGGCACGCAGCTCTACCACCGAGCTATACCCTCTCCCTAGAACATTTTCTTAATGTGGTAAAGGAAATTCCAAACCAACAGTCACCATACTTACTCCCTTGTAAATTGAAAATAAAACAAGGATGCCTGTTATTGCCATAATTATTTAATATTGTCTTGAGTGTTCTGGCTAGTGCAATAAGATCTGAAACAGAAATAAGAGGAATCAATATTTGAAAAGAAGAGACAAAAATATTACTTGCAGATGATGTGGTTACATGCCTAAGTATTCCCCAGATAAGAGAAATATACAAAAATCAGTAGCAATCTTGTACATCATAAATAACCAGTTAGAAAATACAATGAAAGAGATCTCATGCATGATAGTAAGAAGTATACATATAATATTTTAAAATAAACTCAATGAAAGATATGTATGACCCAAGAAAAACTACAAAACTTAATTGAGAAATATAAAATGACTTGAATATAAAGAGACATCTTTTGTTTCTGGATGCAAAAATTAAATATATAAGAATATTCCCTTAAAATGGATTTATGAATTTACTATGATTCCATTCAGAACCTCAATAAATTTTTTTTTGAAACTCAATGCAGTCAGTTCCGCTATAGGCAACCTACACTTTTCTAAAAATCATCCAACTATGAGAAATTGTGCAATAAAAGCCACATGGCTTATGAGTAAGATGGGGTTAGAAGCACAACACTACAGATCTTTGCCAGTGACATAAAAAAGATAGGAAATCAATAAATGTGGTGTCACAGTTTTACACGTGTTAAATGATAAGAAATAAGTGAATACTACAATAAATAATGGCACTTTACCTCGAAAAAGACCTACAGTTTGCTTGTGGAAGTGGGCATTGAATGGCTTTACCCTGTGAATTACTGTGAAGTGGTGGAACGAGAGTTACCTGCAATTTGAAAGTTGTTAACACCCGATGAGGGTGGGTGGGACTCACACACGTGGTGAACTGAGGTAGCTGACTGCAGAGTATGCACGTGAGGTAGCTGTCTGCAGAGTATGCATGTGTCCTTTATGTGTATTCCTGCCTGGCTTGGTTTATCTGGGTGCAGTTTTCTGCATTCATTTACTGTTTCCCACGACAAAATTGCACATAAGTAAAGGTGAAATTCACATTCTGCTCAAATTGTTGCCTGATCTATCAATCGCTTTGGAACAAATTCTCATTTTCCAAACAAGCAAGATAGCAGAAATGACTGTGAAATGACTGTTTCGCTTTGAAAAATAAACTGCTTGGAGTACTTTGTAAAAGGAGCAAGTCTTGCCTTAACAAATGTTAAAATATGGTAAAGCACCCATTATTTAAAATGTGCTGGGAAAAGAAACTAGAAACCACATAAATGTGCATAAATAGGGGGCTGGTTAAATAAATTATGGACCACCCATACTGTGGAACACTAGACAGCCATTTTAAAAAGTGAGGGGGGGCCATGAATACTGATCTGGAAAGCAGTCTGAAATATATTTTTAATAAAAACAAATAAAGAGCAGAAGAACATGTATACTATTTGTGTTTTAAAAGGCTGTATGTGTTTAAATTAAGCATATATTTTCTTGTATAGGCATGGAGTCTAGAAGAAAGCGAAAGAAACTTAACAGTGGGGATATTGCAGTGGGAGGAAATGGATTTTTACTTTCTCTCTCTCTCTCTAACATGTTTTGCTTTTGCAATTTTTTTTAAGCTTTTTTTTTTTATTGAGCTATAGTCAGTTTACAATGTTGTGTCAATTTCCAGTGTAGAGCACAATTTTTCAGTTACACATGAACATACATATATTCATTGTTGCATTCTTTTTTGTTGTGAGCTACCACAGGATCTTGTATATATTTCCCTGGGCTATACAGTATAATTTTGTTTATCTATTCTACATATGCCTGTCAGTATCTACAAACTTCGAACTCCCAGTCTGTCCCTTCCCACCCCGCTCCCCGCTGGCATCTCAGAAAAAAACAAAAACAAAAACACAGATGCTTTTGCAACTTTTAAATTAAAAACTAAATTTAATATACTGGCATAAAAGTAGACATAGACCAATGAAAATAGAAAATCCAAACTATGTGATAATATAATACTACATGATAAAGTAGGCATAATCAGTTAAGAAAAAAATGACTAATGAATTATATTAGGCTGACTGACTTGTATTTGGAGAAAAATTCAAATTATTTATATACATAATATATAACTAGTATTATATCTAATATATATCACATTTCATACACCAAAGTAAATTCCCAATGGATTATAGGGTTAAGTAGAAAAAGTGAGATTTCATGTATAAGAGGATCATTTTAAACTTAAAAAAATTATTATTTTATTTATTTATCTTTTTAAATAAAACCAATTTTATGGCTGGAAGTGACAAATGGGTTAGGAAACTTAGAGACAGTGTTTTTTTTTGATGGAGGAACTGGGGACTGAATCCAGGACCTCCTGTATGCTAAGCACGTGCTCTACCACTGAGCCATTACCCTCCTCCTTAAAGTTTTAATTAAAAAAAATTCAAACCTATGCATAATTTTAGTAGTATAATGAATACCTATCTACTGTTCACCCGGATTCACCAGTTGTCAATATGTGCCAGATTTGTTTTCTCTTTCTCCCTCTACACACACTACTCTCATGTGCATGCACGTGCATACACACATATGCACATAATCTTTGCTGAACTGTTTCTAACACTTCACCTCTAAATACTCAGTGTACATCTCCTAAGAACAAGGACATTCACCTACATAACCTCAATACCATTATCATGCACAAGAAATTAGTATTGATATGCTATCATCATCTAACACATACTCCACATTCAATTTCCCCAATAGCTCCAATAATGTCCTTAATAGCTATTTTTTAAAAAAATATCAAAGTTCCAATTGAGAAATACGTACTTATAATGCCATGTCTTCCCCCCTACCCAGGCACTACACTCCTTGTCCCAATTCTTTTTTAAAATTGAAGTAGTGTTGATTTACAATGTTGTGTTAGTTTCTGGTATACAGTGCAGCGATTCAGTTATACATATATATATTCTTTTCATTTTCTTTTTCATTATAGAGTATTACAACCTATTGAATTTAGTTTCCAGTGCCATACAGTAGAACCTTGTTGTTTGTCTATAATGTCATGTCTCTTTAATCTAAAAGTATCCCCCTGCTTTTTTTTTTTTTTTTCTTTTGTAGACGATCTCACAATCTGGATTGTCTGATTATTTCCTCATGACTAGATTCAGGTGCAAAATTTTTGGCAAAAATATGTCACAGATGATATGTACTTCTCATTACATCACATCTAGAGGATCATAATGTCAATTTGTCCCATTATTTGTGATGCTAAGTTTGATTATTTGGTTATGGTAGTTCCCCCAGATCTCTCCACTGTAAAGGTTCTGTTGTAGGCAGAATTTTAGCCCCCATGACCTTCTCTCCCTGTGAATGCATTACATTACAAGGCAGAATGACTTTGTAAATATAATTAAGGTTACTAATCCTTAATCCAAATTAAAGTTATCAATCCAAAAGGAGGGAGATTGTTTTGGATTACCTCAGTGAGCCCAGTGTAATGACAGGAGCCCTTAAAAGTAGAAGAGGGGAAGTCAGAGAGATTCAAAGCAGAAGGATTTGATGCATTGGGCTTGGAAATGGAGAAGATCACATATTAAGGAAATGGGGACCTCAGTCCTACAACTGTATGGAATGAAATTCTGCCAACGGCTTGAATGAGCTTGGAAGTGAATTATTCCCCGGAGTATCTAAAAAGAAATGCAGATCATTTGATTTTATCCCTGTGAGACCCTCAGCAAAGACTCTAGCCATGCAGTGCTGGACTTCTGACCTATATAAAGTGTGGAATAATAAATTTGTGTTGTTGTAAGCCAATAAATTTGCAGTAATTTGTTATAGCAGAAATAGAAAACGAATATAGTTACCTTTCCCTTTGTCTGAGTCAGTTATTACTTTGGTGTGTACAAAATGGTGAGTTTTGAATTCTAGCATTTCTTATAGATTTATTAGCTGGTACTCTTCTATAAAGAAGAGCTCCCCATTTTAACATATCACTATGAACTTCCGAATTCTCTTAAAATTCAGTGTATTATCTAATACTATTAATGTTCTTTTGAAATCAAGTTTGATAACTTCGAACATAAAATTTCAAAAATTGAACATTCTATGAGTCAGCAAATCCACTGCTAGGTTTATACCCAGTAGGAACATGCATGTGTGTTCAACAAATGATATGTATTAGAATGTTCATAGCAGCACTACTTGTAGTAGCTAAAACCTGGAAACTAACCAAAAGTTGATTAAAAAGGTAGAAGGAATAAATTGTGATATATTCCCACAAAGGAAAACTATACAGCCGAGAATGAATGATCTACACTGATGCACAACAGTATGGATGAATCTCAAAAAGTTAATGTTGAATGAACTTCCCTCAGTCTGGTAAAGGGCATATACAAAACCCCCACAGCTAATATCATAATAAATGGTAAAAACCTTAATGCTTTCATGCTATGATTAGGAATAAGGCAAGGATGTCTATTCTTATCACTTCTACTCAACATCGTACTCGAAGTCTGAACTAGAGCAATTAGGCAAGGAAAAGAAATAAAGGGCAGCCAGGTGGGAAATGAAGAAGTGAAATTATCTCTGTTTGCAGATGACATGATCTTGTATATAGAAAGTCCTAAGGAATCCATTAAAACACTATTAGAACTTCAAAGTTCAACCAGATTGCAAGGTACAAGACCAATATGCAGATATGAATTATATTTATTTATTTTCTTTTTTAAAAATTGAAGTATAGTCATTTTTTATTGAAGTATAGTCACTTTTTAGATTGAAGTATAGTGAACAATTACATTTCTATAGGAGCAATGAACAAACTGAAAACAAAATTAAGGAAAAAATTTCATTTACAATAACATCAAAAAGAATAATATATTTTAGAATATATTTATCAAAAGAAGTACAAAACGTACACTCTAAAAACTACAAAATATTGTTGACAGAAATTAAAGAAGACCTTAAAAAATAGAAAGCATCCCATATTCACAGTTCAGGAGACTTGATATTGTTAAGATGGCAATAATTTCCAAATTGATCTATGGATATAAGGCAATATCCATCAAAATTCCAGCTGTCCTCTTCACAGAAATTGGCAAGCAGGTCCTAAATTTCATATGGAAATTCAGGGTAACAAGAATGGTCAAAAGAATCTTGAAAAAGAAGAACAAAATTAAAGGACTCACATTTCCAATTTCAAAACTTATTACAAAGCTACACTAATCAAGACAGAGTGGGACTGGCATAAGGACATACATACAGATCAATGTAATAGAATTGAGAGTCCAGAAACAAACCTTTACCTTTGTGGTCAATTGATTTCTGACAAGGGTGCCAAAACAATTCAGAGGGGGAAAGAATAGTCTTTGCAACAAATGATATTGAGATACTTGATATCCACAAGCAAAAGAATGAATTTGGACCTCTATCTCACCTTGTACAAAAATTAACTCAAAAATGGGTCAAAGACCTAAATATGAAGTTAAACCGTGAAACTCTTAGAAAAAAACATAGGTCTAAATCTTTGTGACCATGAATTAGGCAGTACTTTCTGACATACAGCATTTAAAGCAGAAGCAATTGAAGAAAAAATAGATAAATCGGACTTTGTCAAAGCTGAAAACTTTTGTGTATCAAAAGACACTATGAAGAAAGTGAAAAGACACCCCATAGATGGGCAAAAGTATTAGCAAATCTCATATCTGATAAGGTCTATTGTCTAGACTGTAGAAAGAATTCTTAAAACTCAACAATAAAAAGACAACCCAATTAAAAATGGACAAAGGATTTGAATAGATTTTTTCCCCCAAAGGAGACAGCCAAATGGCCAATAAGCACATGAGAAGATGCTCAGTATCATTAGTCATTAGGGAAATGCAAATCAAATCCACAATAAAATACCTCTTCACACTTACTAGGATAGCTATGATAAAAAAAGATGGATTACAACAAGTGTTGATAAGAATGTGAAGTAAATGGAACCCTTACACGCTGCTGGTGGGAATATAAAGTGGTGCAGCCTTTGTGGAAAACAGTCTGGCAGTTCCTCAAGGGGTTAAACATAGAGTTACCATGTGACCCAGCAATTCCACTCCTAGTTAAGTACTCAAAAGAATATAGCACATATATCCACAGAAAAACTTGTATACAAATGTCCATAGCAGCATTGTTCATAATAGCAAAAAAAAAAAAGAAAGAAAGAAAAAAGAGAGTACTCAAATGTCCATTGGCTGATTAATGGATAAATAAAATGTGGTATTTCCATATAATAGAACATTACTTGGCAATAAAAAGGAATGAGGTCCATACTTATACATGGTATAAGATGGAAGAACCTTAAAAAATAATATGCTAAATGAAAGAAGCTGAGTCACCAAAGACTGTGTACTATCTTCTTCCATTTTTGTGAAATGTCCAGAATAGGCAAATGGATCGTGGTAAAGTTGGTTTACTATAACATGCCTGATAGCACTATAAATTGATAAAAATCCTTTGGGAAAGCACTGTAACAAGTATCAAAGTTTATAAATATGTTCATTATCTTTGATTCAATAATCCCACTCCTGGGAATGAAGCCTAAGAAAGTAACTCAACTAAATAGAGACGCTGAATTAATGAAGGTGTTTCTTAGAATAAAGGAAAACTGGAAACAACCTGAATAGATATTTAAATGGTTAAATAATGATACATCAGTGCTATGGAATATTATGCAACCACTAACAATGATTATTTTGAATATTAGTAGTAATTTGAAAAATATTTGATCATGGAAAAAAAGAGAATGCAAAATTATATGACAATATAATTTATATATGGACAAAGACCATCACAGAGCTTGCACAGACACAAATAGATGGTTTGTTACAGATTATGGGTCATTGTTTTTGCAGTTTTCCTCAAACTGTTTTCTAATAAAGGCAAACAAAAATTCAATGTTTTGCACCTGGCCATTATACAACAAAGAAGAGATAATGAGGTTGGAGAAAGTTCATAATGTTGGAGGACACCATGCAACTTCTGGAAAAATAAAAGCTGAGGAAAATGTGATTGAATTCAACAAATTCATGAAAGGGATAGATAGGTATATATGAATAGTTGCACAAAATCTTGGAATGCTAGAATTGGAGCAACTCCTGATGCTTCTAATTAATTAGCTGACCAAGTTTTTATTGAATAAGTGAGTGCCTTTTAAGTCCACTGTTAGTGTTAAGTCCATTATTAGCCTGCATGTACTAGGCTGGTCTCTACATGGGCACCTGACTTACTTCATGTCCCAACCCCTTACAAACTAAGAGGCCTTCTTCATATATTCTAGTCTGTACCAATAACTTCTTTCCCTGAATATTTACAACCCCAACTTGTCAGTTGAGCTCATAGTTGAATCAATTACCTAATCTAAGTAACCAAATAAGTATCATACACACTAAAATATTATTCTGAATATGTATCAAGTTTTTATTGAATACTTCCCATGTGCCAGGCAGAAAGAGTTGACTTCATAATCTCATCTAAGCAGCACAATAACCCTGTGAAATGTGTGTATTATATCTAGAAACTGAGGCTCAGATATTACATAATTTGCTCAAGGCCACAGTGTCTGAGATGAGAATTTAACCTAGGTCTAACTTCAAAGACTGCACTCCTAACCCCTATGTAATACTGTTTCAGTTGTATTGTGGGTGTTTTCTTCCCTAACTAGATTTTTAAGAATAGGAGGGCAAGGATTTCTTTTTTTTTTTTTTTCTGTTTCCTTTGTAGTCTCTTCATTTCTATGCTAGTTGCTATATGCATAGTCAGTGCTCGATGAATACTTAAGGAAAGCCAAAACAGAGCTGTAGTAGCTGAAAATACCAGTTACTTCAGAAAAGATTTATATTTTGGACAGATTAATGGGTGACCTATTCATAATGGATTCTTTAAAGGAAACACGGATATTTAGGCCCATCCTTAATCCCCAAGACGTCTTGACGGAAGAAAGCCACACCTTCACAACCCTTGTTGCTCCGTTCTCATTAAGAACTAATCAGGCTGGATGGGGTTATGGGTCTGACACTCACTGTGGTCTTTCTTTGATTGTCCTGCTCCTTTTATGTTTCCCAGAAACTCCTAGCTTAAAAGGGCCTGTCTCCCTGTTTGGCTTTGCTTGCTGCCACACCTCCTTTTCTTGTGCATTTAAATGAGGGATGGTACCTATGGAGGCAGGCATTGAAGTTCAATATGCCAGGTTTATTAGTAAGGTGGTCAACCAGTAATTATGGTGTGATCTCAGGCAAGTTATGCCTCTGTGCCTCAGCTTACCCATCAGTAAAATGGAGTTCAATAATCTCCCTCCTTTAATATTTCAATATTGTCAAAATTTCATATTTACTATTTAGTTTAACATTTATAGGCAGCTGGAGATACCCTATGGAGAAACAGGGGCCTAGAAACCTAGACGGGATTAACTATCTGTGTACAGGTGGTAGTTGAGATCATCTGATTCTCTTGCAGACTGCCTTAGGAAAACGCCCAGTTGAGGGTGAAGGCTGTCCGTAACCGGTATGGTCCTTGGGAAAGATTTCAGGGATGAGGTAACCTCATGTATTAAAGAAAGCTAAGGAAGGATGAGGGTTGAGTTGGAGACTGCCTTGTGCTGTTTTCTCCTCCACCTCTCACTCCTCCCCCACCCCTGCCAATCACTGATTCTGACTATCAAGGCACAAAGGTAGAAAATCCCCTGGGGTCTCAGGACAGGAAGCTTCTTATTGTCCTGCTCTGACGCTAAACGACAAGAATGGGAGAAGGATGCCCTCCCCCTTTCTCGCTCCCTGCCACGCTGGTCTTGCTATTGCAAGTGGGACGCAACCTCAGGCCCCACGCAATCCCTTTTGCAAAGCTGGGGAGAGAGAGAGAAAGAGAAGCAGGGAGGGAGGGAGAGAGAGAAAGGGGTGTGTGTGTGTGTGTGTGTTGTGTAGGGAGGAGGATTGGGGGTGGGATTCCATGACGTTACCGGCTCCGCCTCCCGGTGTATATAAGGGGCGCTTGGCGCGCAACGACCCCAAGCAGCAGCTTTGAAGCCTGAGCCACCGAACTCGGCAGCCCCAACCCAACTCGGCTTAACTCAGCCTCACCGAACCCTATCCGAGACTCTTCGTGCCCTGGGCTTGCAAGAGCTCCCCGGTAAGCCTCGGGGGCCGACACGTGTGTCGGAGGGGGCCAGCGAGGGTCTGGGCATACCTAGGATTCTCTGGCAACCATGGCATGCAGTTGCATCAATGCAGCCGTGACCTGTTGCTGGCGAGACCCCAGCCCTGGGAGCCAAGACTCCCATCTCCACCTCAGCCCTAGACCGTTTCTAGATGGGGGCATAAGAAACTGGGTGCTGAGTCGGGGGGCATAAAGCGAAACCCTTCCTCTTGGGTGCGAGCAATTTCGGGCTGCTCAGGGGCCCCTCTCGGGGCGCGTCTCCAAATCTTTAGATGTCGAAGCCCCGCCTCACTGTTGATGCTAGCAGGTCAGCCTAGCGGGGCGGGAGGAAGTGGGGGAACATTTGCTTACTCCCCAGGGCGACAGCAGCGCCAGTTACACTGTGTGGGCTTGGTGGGGAGGGATGGAATTGAGTCGGTGCTCACTTTTGATCTGTAGCCGAGATCGGTTCCCCCTCCCTCCGGGCGATCTAGGAACCTTGCTTATTCGAAGCCCTGGGGGCGAGCGCCGAAAAGGAATGTGGATGTGGAGTGTGAGAAGGGGGTTCTCCCTGGAGTTGCTGGCCCCTCCTGGGTTGAGTTCCGTTTAATTCCCAAAGAGCCACAAGCCAGGGAACGGACTCAAATGAGCTTCCCTGGCTCCTGGGCTGGGGGTCTAGGATAAACCCCACAGTATCCCCGGCAAAGAAAAGACTAATATTGATTGAGCACCTACTAGGTTCCAGGCCCTGAACTATAGGGAGCTTTCACATGTGTTTCTGAAATTAATCATTTCACAAACCTGTGAGGTATGGTTATTCTTACTTGCATAGGAAGAAACTGAGGTTAGAGAAAAAGTGACTTGCCTTTGTCCCTTCAACATCCTCCTCCCATCCCCCCACAGCTCCTTTACTTGGTGGAGTGGGTATTGTAATTCACTTTTCGAGCTTAGGGATAATGAGCCCTATTGAAGGTCTTTTGTCTTGTTTTTCACCAGATCCTTCCTAGCATCCTCTTCAATTCCAGCTAGAATGCTGTGGCAGGCGCTTTGCAGATTTGGTCAAAAGCTGGTACGCAGACGTACACTGGAGCCAGGCATGGCTGAGACCCGCTTTGCCAGATGCCTGAGCACTCTGGATTTAGTGGCCCTAGGTGTGGGCAGCACATTGGGTGCAGGCGTGTATGTCCTGGCTGGCGAGGTGGCCAAAGATAAAGCAGGACCATCCATTGTGATCTGCTTTTTGGTGGCCGCCCTATCTTCTATGTTGGCTGGGCTGTGCTATGCGGAGTTTGGTGCCCGGGTTCCCCGTTCTGGTTCTGCATATCTCTACAGCTATGTCACTGTGGGTGAACTCTGGGCCTTCACCACTGGCTGGAACCTCATCCTCTCCTATGTCATCGGTGAGATGGTGGGGCATGGGGGAACGACACTGCCCAATGAAGGGGCTTTGAGTCAGGAAATCTGGGTGGAATGGTGAAATGAGGTATTCATCATTCGCAGGACTTAAATATCCGGAAATGCGTGTGTTTGTTGGGGGGGTTGGGAGGGTTGAAGGCGTGGAGAAATTGTTCATTCTACTTACCTCGGTCCTGGTTTCCTTAAATGACTGGTTTTGTTGCTTAAAAGGTAAGAATAGGTGAAAATCCACAGGGGTTCTTGTGAGAGCGGTATGGGGGAGGGAGGAGAGGAGAGAGGAAGTTTGACCCCATGTTTCTCCCTCTACTCCACCAGGTACAGCCAGTGTGGCCCGGGCCTGGAGCTCAGCTTTTGACAACCTGATTGGGAACCACATCTCTCAGACCCTGCAGGGGAGCATCTCGCTGCATGTTCCCCACGTCCTTGCAGAATATCCAGACTTTTTTGCTATGGGCCTTGTGTTGTTGCTCACTGGTGAGGCAAGGGACAGGGACAGTCATGGGGGTGGGGCGAGGAGGCACTAGGCCTGAGAGAGCTTGGTAGAGGTGATAGCGGTGAGAAAGAAAAGAAGGGAAGGAAAGGTCTGCACCTAGAGGAGGGAAACAAAGCTTGGACTGAGGCCTTTTGTTCTTTCTCAAGAGTCCTGATTGCCTCTTTCCCACAGGATTGCTGGCCCTGGGGGCTAGTGAGTCAGCCCTGGTTACCAAAGTGTTCACGGTGGTGAACCTTTTGGTTCTTGGTTTTGTCATCATCTCTGGCTTCATTAAGGGAGATCTGCACAACTGGAAGCTCACAGAAGAGGACTACAAACTGGCCGTGGCCGGACTCAATGACACCTATAGGTTAGGAGATTCAGGAGATGCCGAGTTGGGCACATGATGGGGGGAGCCGCGCTGAGGGATTCTGGACTGGGAGTGGGGAAGAACGGGAGCCTTGGCCTTGAAGACCCAGCTAAGTAGTTAAGCATTAGAGAAAAGGAACAGAGTTGGCTGCACACACCCTTACCTACCTTTTCTATCCCTTCTTTCACTCTAGCTTGGGCCCTCTGGGCTCTGGAGGATTTGTGCCTTTTGGCTTCGAGGGGATTCTTCGAGGAGCTGCTACCTGTTTCTATGCATTTGTCGGTTTCGATTGTATTGCTACCACTGGTAACACAGTCATTTCCTTCACTCCGGGGCTTGGGCACGTGTGTGCCCAGGGTGCGTGTAGGCTGGGGGTGGTAGAGGAGCAAGGTGGCTTCTCTGACTCAGAACCTTGTGCCTCTTCCTGCAGGGGAAGAAGCCCAGAATCCCCAGCGTTCCATCCCCACGGGCATTGTGATTTCACTGTTCGTCTGCTTTTTGGCCTATTTTGGCGTCTCTTCGGCACTCACGCTCATGATGCCTTACTACCAGCTTCAGCCTGAGAGCCCCTTGCCTGAGGCCTTTCTCTATACAGGATGGGCCCCTGCCCGCTACGTTGTAGCTGTTGGATCCCTCTGTGCTCTTTCTACCAGGTCAGTGTCAAATGCCTGTTCTCCTCCGCTGTCAGAGTCTCATGTTATAGCATTCCACACCAGGGAATATCCCTTCGAAGGGTGGTGAAGAGAAGGTGAAGACTCCTTAACCTCAGAGCCTTGAGGAGAGAGATCACGGTCAACTCATGCCAGTCTGGGCACTCTTCTCTCCAGCCTCTTGGGCTCTATGTTCCCCATGCCTCGGGTAATCTACGCAATGGCAGAGGATGGTCTCCTGTTTCGTGTCCTTGCCCGGATCCACACTGGCACACACACCCCCATCGTGGCCACTGTGTTCTCTGGCATCATCGCAGGTGAAAAATCATCTTTGCCCTTCCCCTGTTTTCACCAAACTCCCTTAACTTTATTCTTGCCTTTGCTCACGTTTTCTGCCCATCCATTTCAGCATTCATGGCATTCCTCTTTGAACTCACTGATCTTGTGGACCTCATGTCAATTGGGACCCTGCTTGCTTACTCCCTGGTGGCTATTTGTGTTCTCATCCTCAGGTGAGATTCCCTTCTTCCACAGATTGTGGTTTGGGTTTTTATTCTTAGATGAGGAACAGTGGGGCTCTGCTTCACCTTCCCCCTTTGCCTTCATCATCCCTACTCTCCTGGAGGAATGTGGATCTCCCTCTCTGCCAAAGAGAGCTAGCTGTTCCCCTTAATAGTGACAAGGAAGATGGCGCTGCCTGGGCGAAGATGGTACAGTGGTTCAGGGTTGTTCTTAATACTACCTTCTTACTCTTGCCTCAGGTATCAGCCTGACCAGGAGATGAGGAATGTGGAAGGTGAAGTGGAGTTGCAGGAGGAGAAGATCCCTGAAGCAGAGAAGCTGACCCTTCAGGGACTCTTTTGTCCACTCAACTCCATCCCCACTCCACTCTCTGGCCAAGTTGTCTATGTTTGTTCCTCACTGCTTGGTGAGCAGTGGAATTTTTCTCTTGGGTCAGCATGATGGGGGCAGGGGCAGTGTGTGGCATTTGGAGGAGGAACTAGAGAGGGGCTGACGTTCCTTGGCATGGGATGCCTCGTGTCTTAAC
This sequence comes from Camelus bactrianus, assembly GCF_048773025.1. Lineage (NCBI taxonomy): Eukaryota > Metazoa > Chordata > Mammalia > Artiodactyla > Camelidae > Camelus > Camelus bactrianus. The sequence goes on from NC_133575.1 coordinate 41,921,802, forward strand.
GGGTCGGTCTCAAGAGTTGGTTTTGGTGTTTGTCCACTTGACTCTTGAAGCTCTGCTGCTGAGTGTCCTTTGCCTGGTGCTGGCCCAGTGGTCCACTCCACTGCTTTCTGGAGACCCAGTGTGGCTCACAGTGGTCGTGCTGCTCCTGATGCTCATTACTGGGATCACTGGTGTCATCTGGAGACAGCCACAGAGTTCCACTCCCCTTCACTTTAAGGTAATTGACCTCTCTCTTTCCTCCCCCGACCAACCCATCTTGGAAGAATAGGCTCCAGATACCATGCAATCTCGTCCAGATTCTTTAATTGTACAAGAAGGGAAGGATACAGGAGACACTCAGGCCAAAGACATCTTCTCTGACCCTTCTTAGTTCCTTTCCTGTTCCATTTCCCCAAACTGCATATTCCAGGAGTGCCATGTGAGGTGCACGAAATGAGTGGGCAGTGAAATACACAGCCCGAGTAGGAGTCAGACTCTCCCTTTCCTGGCCTGAGTTGGTTCAGTATCTCCTTCTATGTCACCTTGTGGTCTATACAAAGGAGATTTTGCTTTGTTCCCAGGTACCTGCTTTGCCTCTCCTCCCACTAATGAGCATCTTTGTGAATGTTTACCTTATGATGCAGATGACAGCTGGCACCTGGGCCCGATTTGGGGTCTGGATGCTCATTGGTAGGTATCCACTTGGGAAGAGTAGCCCTCTTGTGTGTCCTATCCCAACTGTTTTCCCTCTGGGTCTCGAGTAGGAGACCTGTTAAGCCTTTACAGGTCACTGTCTCCCCACCTGACGACTACCTTTCCCCACCAGGATTTGCCATCTACTTCGGCTATGGGATGCAGCACAGCCTGGAAGAGGTTAAGAGTGACCAACCCTCACTCAAGTCTAGGGCCAAAACTGTAGACTTTGATCTCAGCAGTGCCTGTACACATTCAATTTGACACCATCACACCTGAATGCTGTCTGGTCTCACTGCACAATAGTGGAGAGTACTCCTGACCACACGGAGAGCTAGGCTTCCCATGGGATGATGGTAGCTGAACACTAACAGAGCTCTGTATTTATTGTGGAATTAAGGGTGTGTCTTTGCTGTTTCTTACCTTTTTTTTTTTCACTTGTCTACTTTTTAATTGTATCTCTAGCTGCTTACTGGCTTTTAAAAAATTATTATTAAAAGAAACTAGAAAAAGAAACTATGTCTTGTTCCTTGCTTGCTAGAGATGATATGGTACCTGACTTTTAGTGTGGAGAGCTTCAGAGAATTGTCCTTTGTTTGCTCTGGACACCACAGAAGTATCTGTTATGCCTGTGTGTGCTTCTTGTTGGCAGGGTGTTTGAGTAGGGTGGGGTAAGTAGCCATCAAATCTAGTCACACTTCAGGGAATGATCTTGAGATATGCTTTCCCCTTGCTACACTGAAAGTTATGTTCTGAATAAGTAGACAGCAACACTCGTCTCTGGGATTTGGGGATGGACTCTGATCTCAACACTGGCATTGGTCAGGGCCTACACTGAGACCATTGTCTTCTGTCCCACCCCTACTAATTGGACCAGTCTGAGACTCCTGTGACTGCCTGGACAAAAGAAGTTTTGGCTGGGGTATTTGGTACTGCTAGGAGGAGGGGTGGACAATAGGCGAGGTTTGGTAAAGGACTGTCTAGGTACTGATTGCTACAGAAGTAGTGAGGGAACAGTGGTTAGGGCTCTGCTCAGACCAAAACTTCATTCATCCATTTATTTGACAAAACAGATGGGCTCCTATAAAATGTTAGGCCCTGTGCTGGGTGCTGGGGGTTTAAGCATAAAACATAGTCCCTAAAGGGGGGAGGGATAAATCAGACATTTGGGATTAGCAGATACAAACTACTATATATAACATAGATAAACAACAAGGTCCTACTGTATAGCACAGGGAACTATGTTCAATCTTGTAATTGGCTATAATGAAAAAGAATATGAAAAAAAATGTGTGTACATATATATATGACTAAATCACTATGCTATACACCAGAAACTAACAATACTGTAAATTTACTATGCTTCAAAAAAAAAATAGTCCCTGCCCTCAAGGAACTCACAATCTAGTTGGGGGACAGGCAGTTAAACATGAAACAATGTGATTTGTACCAGGGCAGGGGTAAGTGCTGAGTGCTACAAAAGGACAAAGAACATGCTTGACCTGAGTCTTGGGTAGGTGTTTTTTGAAGTGGACTGAGGGGAGGGCTTGCCTGTCAGTGAACAGTGTGCACAAAGCCATAGAAGTGTGAATAAGCATATTGTATTTGGGGGTATGACATAGTTTTATGTGGCTGGAGGGTAGCATATATGGGGTTGTGGTAAAAGATAACAGACCACACAAATGGTCTTGTATGCCCTACCACGGAATTCAGATATGCTGTCTTCAAATGCTCTGTGTATGTGGAGGGGACGGTGGGGAGGCAGGTTTGTCTCTGAGTAATTCCAAGCAAAACGGATGCTTGGATATGTTGGTCTAGCAGCAAGGAGGAAGGCTTGGAAGAGGGTAGGGGAAGTTAGAACGTGAGATACTAGCTGCCATTTATTGAGTATTATATGCCAGACACTGCATACAATCTTTTAGTTGTTGCAGTAACCCAATGAAGTGGATGTTATGATAATTAGTTTTTACAGATGAGGGAACAGGTTTTGGGTAAGAAATATGCTCTAGGTCACATAACTTGGTTCTGTTTTTATGTTTTTTTTTTCTTTTCTCTTTTTCCCTTCTTAAAGTTTTTTTTTTTGGAGGGAGTGTAATTTGTTTTATTTATTTAATTTTTTTGGTAGGGGGAGGTAATTAGGTCTATTCACTCTTAGAGAAGGTACTGGGGATTTAACCCAGAACCTCATGCATGCTAAGCATGCACTCTACCATTTGAGCTATATACCCTCCCACCTCTAAATTTTTTTTAATGGAGTACTGGTGATTGAATCCAGGATCTTGTGCATGCTAAGCACACACTGTACCACTGAGCTATACCTTCCCCGCAAGGTCACATAACTTAGAATGGTCAGGGCTGGGCTACAAATACAGTTCTGTTTGACACTGCAGCTTGTGCTTTTTAACCACTGTGCAACATTGCTAGTAGTAATTAGTTAGGAGAGCACTGTAGTCATTTGGGCAAAATATTTCAGGGTTTTTGGTCATTTGGATGTAGGAGGTAAGAAAGAAGTGGACGACTTAGATTTCTGAGTGAAAGATCAAATTATTGGCCAAGATGGAGAGCACAAGAAGAGCATATTGGGGAAAAGATGAATTCAGTTCCAGATATACTGAGTATATAAACATATGTGAGATTAGCTTCATATATGTGAAGCTATATGATCATCAATTGGAACTTGGAGCTAGGTTAGAGGTCTAGGCTAGAGTTATAGATTTAGGAATGATCAACTCAGAGGGCAAATGAGTATGTAATAGAAGCTGTGTGTGGGGCTAAAGATTGCAAAATACAAGAAAAAAATTTTGCAGCACAAATTATATAATTTTCTTTATATATAAAGAGCTCTTGCAAATCAAGAGATAAGAGAAAAATGAGTAAAGGATATAGTTTTCACAAAATACAAATACCAGTAAATATAGAAAGAGATACTCAAAGTCATTTATCAAAGAAATGCAAATTAAAACCATGAGCATTCAGTTCTTACTTACAGACTGCTGAAACAAATCTCAATGATGAGGCATTGGCAAAAGTGAGGGTATGAGGGGAGGGTATAGCTCAATGATAGAGTGCGTGCCTAGCATGCACAATGTCCCAGGTTCAATCGCTGGTACCTCCACTAAAAGTAATAAACATAAACCTAATCACCTCCATCCCCCCCAAAATTAAAAAAAAATAGTGAAGGTAAGCAGTCAGTCTTATGTATAATGGGGATATACATTCCTGTAAATTTTGTGGAGGGTAATTTGATAATACAAGAATTAAAAATATATTCCTTTTGATCTGACAATTCCACTTATATGAATTAATTTTCCATATATAAGGATATTTACTGTGACATAATTCATAATAGCATAAAACTTGTAAGCTACTGAATGTGCATCAGCCGGGAACTAAAGTTACAATACATTAATTCAGTGGAATACTTACACAGCCATTAAAAAAATGAGATAGAATTATATGTGCCAAGAGGCATTAAGGAAGGATCTCCAAGATACACTTTAAGTAGAGACAAAATAAAATGGAACAAAAGCCCTACAGAGACTATTTATGTGAAAGTACAAAAGAGGATGCATTTACACATACTTTTTTTTTTCTGGAAAAATTAACCAGAAACCCCTGGTTTCTCTTCTGTGCTTTTTCAGTTTTTTTTTTTTAACCAGGTACAGACACTACTTTGAAAATTCCTTTTATAATCATCATAATGGTAGAAGATTAGGGGAACGCTAACATTTAAGGGATAGCAGAGGAGGACACAGTGCAGGAGACGGAGAATGGATGGCTGAAGAGACAGGAGATTGATGTGGAAGTCTAGGGAGGAAGGAACTTTTTAGGAGCAGTCAACAATGCCAAATGCTACCTAGAGAGCAGAGTTAAATAAGATAAAGACAGAAAGGGTTCATTGGTTTTGTCAGTTAGTAGGTAATTGATCATTTCAAGAGCAGTTTCTGTCAAATGGTTGGGTGGATTGCAGTGGACTGAGTGGAGGGTGAGGAAGTGGACATGGGCTATTGGCAAGCATTTCAGGGCAACAGCTGAAAGGAGTTGAGGAAGATTTTTTTTTTTTAAGACAAGCGATTCTTGTATTTATATGCTTAAAGGAGATTGTCAATGGAGAGAGCAATAAATCCTGGTACTGTTTAAATAAACTGTGAAGGAGGGAGTAGCTCTGTGATTTGATTCCCTAGTCTTTTTTTCATCCAGGGCAATGTTTCTCAGACCTCGGTCAGGTAAATATGACCTTCATGAAGGTTCTCTATTTGTGTAATTCCTGTACTATTGTTCTAAAAATCCTTTTATTAAGCTTAAACATATTTATTTAAAAAAGGAAACATTTTACCACTATCATAAGTGCAAAAGTATTTTCCTAATACACATTAAAACATCCAACTCATTCACTAATTCAAACATCAAGTTCTCTGTCTACATCTTCCCAAAGTTCTCCAGCTCATTTGCTTAAGTAACCACACTGCAACAATTCTTTGACCTCATGAATCCTCCAATTCACTACCCTCCCTCCACCCCCTGCTCCCAGATACACTTTCTTTTTATCTGTTTCCTCCAATCTTTACTTGCCCCTTTCCACTTAAATTTCTGAATTTATTAGCATTGTCACTCTTGCAAATATCTTCACCTCATTAGGCAATACTCCAGCAGACTCCCCACTGCCCCCAGAGGAATCCAAACATCTTCGCCATACTTTCACCGGTGTAGTTCAGGATTGTTGGCAATCACAGAACTGGGCAGGTTAACAGATCATCAACTTCAGCTAGGCCCTCAAACCTGCTGGAAATCCTCCTTCTCTCTCTGATTCCCCTGCTCTCTGAAACAACCGTTTCTTACCTTATTCACACTCTTCAGATCTCTTCCGCCTACTCTCTGCTGTTGACTTTGCCGCATACTTGATTGCAAAAACACATGCCCATCAGATAAAAGCTCCCTCATCTTCCTGTGGATTTTTTTTTTTTTATGAAAATAGCTTCTCTTTTTTCCCCTAATGATAAAAATGTGTTCATTGTAGGACATTGAAAAACTGAAAAGTATAAAGAAGAAAGTACATGTTTTCCCAAATCCCACTACTCAAAGACAAAACATTGTTAACATTTTGGTAAATACTCTTCCAGACATTTTTGTTCAAATATACATACATAATTGTATACCTTTTCTGTAAACTCTTTTCCTTTTCTCCCCCCCCCTTTCTTTTCTTTTCGATTTATATATTAGTGGGATTGGTTGGTCCTGTAGCCACTGATGTCTCTTTCCATTCATACCCAGGTGGAAACCATCCCAATATTTTTTTTAATTGAAATATAGTTGATTTACAATATTTAGTTGTATTAGTTTCAGGTGTACAGCATAGTGATTCAGTTTTGTTGCAGATTATATTCCATTAAAGATAGGGTACAGGTTAGATGGATGGTTTCTAACTAGCAAGATGTGGCCATTGAGTCAACACCTTGTACCGTGGCCCTGAGGCAGTGATTTTGAACTGTGGAGCTGAGTCTCTGGTGAAGGAAAATGGGCAAAGGCACGGTTTTAGGACTTGGATGAAATAGGGGGAGTGGTGTGAGGCCACTGAAAGCAGGAAGTAGTAGTTACTGTAGTTGGGATGTGAAGGACCTAAATTCTGTTGAAACCAGATGGTTGGTGACCATTGAGGTGGAGTGGGGGGGAGCTGAGGTGCTAGCTGGGGCTGCATGAGCATACCAAATGCTGTGAGAGCACTTCCAGATAGGATATAATATACATAGATTACATTCCATATAAGATATTGGGTGTAATTCCCTCTGCTGTATGGTAAATCCTTGTAGCTTATCTATTTCATGTATAGTAGTTTTTAAGTCACTCAAATCTGTATAATTACACCTTTTTGAGCAGTTGGTAACTTTATTGTTTTTTTTAAACTCAACGATAATATGTAGGGATTTCCCTACTTTTATACCTTTAGGTTGTTTTCACGGCAATGTTTTTAAAGGCTGTGTAAGTATTCCACAATATGGTACTAATGTACACTAGGTTGTATAACTAGTCCACATTTAACTATTTAAGAAGTTTACAATGCATCAGTGAACATTTCTGTTAATCTATCTTAACAAAATTTCCCATTTCTTCTTTAGGAATATTCCTAGAAGAGGAATTGTTGGGGAACAGGGTACACACATTTAAGATTTTGATACACATTGCCAAACTGCCCTCCAGATTATTTGCAATAATTTGTACTCCTACCAACAGTGCACAAGAGTGCCTGTTTTGTACATCTTGCCAGTTTGAGGTTCTTGTTATTCTTTTTAACCTTTGCCAATCTGATAAATGAAAAAAAATTTACCTTGCTTTATTTGCATCTCTTTGATTACTGGTGAGGTTGAATATCTTTTCATGTGTTTATTGGCTATTTATATTTCTTCCTGTGTAAATTGTCTGATCATGTCCTTTGCTGATTTGTTTGCTAGAGTATTTGTCTTTAATTTTAATGTTAGATATGCCTTTTATGTTAGATATGCTAACTCTTTATCTGTTACATATGTTGAAAAAATCTTTTTCTAATCTGTGGTTTGTCTTTCAACCTTGCTTATAGTGCCATTCAGAAGGTTTTAATTTTTATGTGGTAAAACTTATCATTATTTTTCCTTTTTGATTCTGGTTTTCAGACCATGTTTAGATCTTGTCTTTGTGTTTACAAAATACTCACCCAAATTTCCTTTAGAAATTTTATGATTCAATTTAATCTCTGATTAATCCAGAATTTATTCTGGTATGTGAATTAAGGCAGGGATCCGGTTTTCTTTTTTAAAATGGCTATCCAGTTGTTTCAATACATTTTCCTGATTAACTCTTTCCCCTACTGATTTGAAACATTTCTATATGTATTTGCATCTGTTTCTGGACTCAATTTTGTTTCATTTTTCTGTCTGCATCAGTACCATACAATTTTATTTACGGTAGTTTTAATATCTGGTAGAACAAGACCCTCTTCCTTACTTCGTTATTACTTTTGTTTTTAGAATTTTCCTGACTATAATTGCATATTTATTCTGAAAGTGTTTTTCTTCTTTTAATAAGGTGCAATGCTACTTTATTAACTGATCTGCATTCTCAGTTGCTTACTCTCTTTTAATCCACTCTATTAATGAGAGTCTTAATAAGCTCTCATTAGAGTCCAAGCTGTTCACCTGCCTATGTACTGCCTATTTCACCATTTCTGCACCAGTTTGTTAAAGGGTAGGAGTGGAAAATCTGGAGTCTATGCTAAGGTAAGGGAAAATAATTTATAGCATGTTGAGTGCCACTTAATGGTATTTTACTACTCACTCTGGCATGTCCTCAATATGCACCTGCTTCTTTTATTATCTCCTTTCCTCTTCTTTCTTTAACTTTTTTTCCGTCTCTTAATTCACACTTGTAACATCTAGGGATGCCATCTAGATCAAACACAAAAACATGGGAGACACCTATACAGCATCCTTTCTGCATATTTTCCTTTATTCACTGGCCCTTTCAATGCAGTGGTGTCAGCTCAGTATGTAGTCCTGACTTTGGAGTCATATTTACAGTCAGTTTTAATCAACAGAGTCATTTGATTCCTGTATGCCTTATACAATCGTGAATAATATAATATCCATTCTACTGAAGACATTATTAATCACTAAGAGTTCTAAGATGCTTGTGAAAAGACCGCTAGAGGCTTGAAAGCTGAGGTCTAATTATCGCCCTGTCTGTTCATCTGTTCATCCACGAACAAAGAAGATATGGTAGAGCCAAGAGCCTGGGTGGGATGATGGAAGTTGGGAGCCCTTAATTGCCAACCACGAAATAGGTAGTGATAATGGGAGCTAACATTTGTTGTGTCTATTATATGCCAACCACTGTTCTAGATGCTTTATGTACATGATTCCAATGAACCAGAAGCCTAGAATTACTTGTATTCCCATCTTACAGATGAGGAAATTGAGGTGCTGAGATTCTAAGAAGCTAGCACCATGTCACACGGTATATAGTGCATGGGGATTCGGTCAGTTAAGGGATATTCTACTGCCCTTTTCCACCAGAATTCTTCCTCTAATTTAGCAATCTTGTGCTGTGAAATGAATACCAAATTGCAGTATTTGAGGAGGAGCCAAAAGAAAAGGATTTAATAGCAATACTTTGTTTCCCCTTTTCTTCTTCACTGTCCTATATGGTCTAGATGCAGAAAATTTTGAAGAGGGAAAGAAATTATTTTTAGAAATCTCATCTTTTCCATGATAAATGACAACTGACTCTGAGACTTTCAGGTCAGCAAGGAACTCTGCTAGTGTTCCCAGATCTGAAGGCACAATCTCTTCTTTTCATTCTGTTAGCCAGCTCCCTCCACATCTGGCTTGAGTGAGGTGCACAAGGCTTGAAAGAGGGGTATGTGAGGGAGGAAGTGGGAGGCTTGTTCATGTTTTGATTTGAGGCATCTCCAAATTTTGAGGCATTATGCCTTAACACTGCTGTCTCTGAGTGGAGATTTCAGTAGAGGCCAGCTCCTTGGTTGCAAGCATCACCCATAGATTTAGCTGGATTCAAACATGTCCACTTATACATTCCACACCATCCCTAAAACCGTTTGTTTAGAGTTGAGTGGGACCCCTGTCCTTGCTGCGAGCCTGCAGGGGAGTCACTGGGTAAGTTTTCTTCTGATTTGACAAAGGCATGGCAGCAGAAATATGTCTTGTAACTACAGGGTCTTTCAGTCTCCTCAACTTCTGATATTTCTGACCTTTGCCACTCTTGAATAATCAGTGGGCAACAATGTTGACTTTCTTTTCCTTCCTTCCTTCCGTCCTCCCTTCCTCCCTCACTTTTCTTTCCTTCAAAGCCCTGCTCTCCTCTTTCCTGTAACCCTCTCCATCTAAACTCTTCCCGCAATAATTGTAGTGTGTTCCAGTATTGCACCGTACTCCCTCACACTCAGTGAGTGATTCTCACCCCAGCCCTCGAACCGCATACCCAGCATTACCCGCCTAGACAGATAGTCAGCACCCCCAGCAAAGGCTCGGCGATAGAGAGTAAAAGCCAGTTGGGCGGGGCTTCTGATCGACGTCATTGTGGGGGAGGAACTTTCCAAGCGTCGTCGACTGGCATTGCGGGCGCGCTTCGCGGAGAGGGCACTGTGCAAGTCGGCGGTGCTGGCTGAGGTGAGTGATTTTCTAAGTAGCAAGGGCTAGAGGAGGTCAGGTACAGGCTAGTTGGGTGGTTTCTAATTAGCAAGAAGATGCGGCCATTAGGTTAACACCTTGTAGAGTGGCCCTGAGGCAATGATTTTGAACTACGGTGCTGACTCTCAGGTGAAGGAAAATGGGCATAAGCAGGCTTTTGGGACTTGGATGAAGTATGGGGAGCGGTGTGGGGCCTCTGAAAGTGGGGAATAGTAGTTATTGTAGTTTTGATGCTAAGGACCTAAATTTGATTGAAGCCAGATGGTTGGTGACCGTTGGGGGAGGGGAGCTGAGGCTCTAGCTGGGTCTGCGAGAGTGGGAAAAAGGGCTGTAAGTGATTGGATGCTTTGAAGGTATGGGGGTGGGGGAGGGGTATTTTGAACCAATTAGGGGGAGGCAGCGAGTACCAGGCAGACCAATCACAGTGTATCCTTGGGCCCTGGTTGCGTGTTGCGGGGCGGATTGTCGGAAGAAAAGAAGGCCTGAAAATTTTCTCCAGGTTCGGTTTGCGTCGCAGGACAGCAGGGCCCTACCCCTCTTTTAAGTACTTTTTCTCGGTTTTAAAATGTTCTCATCATTTTTTCTTTTGAATAAGAAGTAATAGGAAAAATTTGAAAAGAAGTTTATTGAGTAACTGGAGGATAAAGAGCAGAATATTAAAATATTTTCTTGTTTCATAGGCCCGAGCCAGAGACTTAAAAATGGGCGATGTTGGTTTTCGTTTCATGGACTTCAAAGGTATATAACTTTACATGGTAGTAAGGAAAATGTCAAACTGTTTGCTGGCTTATCTAAGATCTTCTAAATGTATTTTGTTTCCTAATTTTATCTCTTCAGATTATCTGTAGCTCCAAGTTCTCTCATTTAGGTACCAGAAAAACAACGTTGATGTTTAAGACTGAAACCCTTTTATAAGCTAGTGTAGGGAAATAGAGCTATTTTCTCAGGATTTTTATGGTGTGCAAAATAACACTGGTTTAATCTGAAATAGAAATCTACTGCTTTAAAAGTACATTTACTGTTTTCCACAGTGGCTAAAAAATTACTGCAAGATCCTGAAGTGCCTTTCCAAAATCATCAGTGAAAAATAAATTATATCCTGTGTAGCTTTAGGTTTGAGTGCATTTTATCGTGTCTTAATTCTTTTGAAATTTGATAATCCGTGTATGATATTTGTGGGAATTCTTGGTAAACAAAAGAAGTTTGACTGAATAGAACACCAGATTCCTCAATTATGCCAGATATGGGAGAGTTTACCATATTTTTTTCTGGGAACATGATTAGACTTGTGGTACGTTCACATTCATATAATAATGAAATATGTTGTAACCAGAGTAGTTACTGATCTATGATTTTTAAAAAGTTTAGATCAATATTTTGTTAATGCTTGTTATTTTAAAACAACAACAACAAAGCCGACTACCACCTACCTTAAGTTTTAATTTAGGATATAGTATCTTAAAGATATAAACAAAGATACAAACTTTCAAGTATTTGGTATTTGAGACCTTGTATTTACATAAATACTTGAAGCACACAGAAAAGGAGAATAATGTAATGAACACCTGTGTAACTACTTACCACTATCTTTTGTTGAATCTGAAGTTTGCCATATGCTTCAGATATTTCATTGTTTCAAAGAACTAAAAGGTTAATGTGCTTGTTTTTCATCTTATAAATTTTTGCATAAATTGTATCATTTTGTATGATTTTTTTCTTGCAACTTGTGTTTTTTTTGCTCAGTATTATGCTTTGGATACTTACTCATATGGATGTTTTAGCTCTAGTTTATTTATTTACATTGCTGATTAGTACCATTATATTGAATATAGGTGTACCACAATTTATTTGTCCAATCTCCTTTGTGTATGAGTGTTTCAAATATTTGCTACTGCAAACAACAGCATTACAACGAACATTGTGTTTTGGAGAGTTTATCAGGAGCTTTCAAACATTTTTGACCATCACCTATGTCAAAGAAATATATTTTATATCACCTCCCAAGATATGCACACTGTATCAAAAGTTTACTGAAATTGTTTTCCTCTTATTACATGCAATACACTGATATTTTCTATTCTATGCTTTTTCATTTAAAAAATGTTGTTTATGACTCACTAAATTAATTTCTTTCTTCAGCACTAGAGGGTAAGGCTCTAGGGCAGTGCTGTTCAGTTGAAACAGTGCAAACATAAATAATTTAATATTTTCTAGTAGCCATATTAAAAAAAAGTTAAACAGATTAAATTAATTTTAACAATACAAATTATTTAGCTTAGTATATTAAAAATGTTATCATTTCAACATGTAATCAATATAAAAATTATTAATGAGATATTTTATATTCTTTTTTTTCCACACAAGGTCTTTGAAGTTGGTATGTATTTTATACTTAAAGCATATCTCATTTTGGACTTCCCACATTTCAAGTACTCAATAGTCACATGTGATTAGTGGCTACCCCATAGTGGCAGTGCTGTTCTGGGCTATACATAGAAGTTGAACTGCTGGGTCAAAGCTATAAGCATCTTTAACTTAACAAATACTGCCACATTGTTGTCCAAAGTAGTTTTTAACAATTTATACTCCCTCTTCCTTTCTCTTTTTCCCATATTCTTGATAGTGTTTGGTATCATGAGACTTAAACATTTTGGCAGGTCTGAAGGGTGGTGTTGTTTTTAATTAGCATTTTATTTTGGGATAATTTTAGATTTACAGAAAAGATACAAAGATAGTGCAGAGAGTTCCCATATACAACCTCAGCCAGTTTCATTTTCCTTAATGTTATCATCTTACATGGGTATTTTAATTTGCATTTCCCTGATAACTAGTGAAGTTAGGTGTATATATATATATATATATGTATATTTAGAATAGAAACGGAGTTTATCGGGTTATGCTGCCATAGACAACAGCAGGCCACACAGAGGAGAGGTGCCTCTGTGAGCTGGTATATTTTTTAATAGATTTATTGGCCATTTGAATTTTCTCGTCTGTGTACATAACCTTTTTAGTCAAGTTTTGTAAAAATGAACCACAAAAAGGCATATGATGACTTAGCTTATTTTCTTCTCAGGGAGAATTGACATACCATCTATCTTTTTGAAACAACAATTCCAATCAATTTCAAGGCCAAGAAGGAATAGAAATTGGTCTAAGTTATACCCACTGGGGCTCAAAAAGTGTAACTCCTTTTCTGCATGTCAGCTCTTCAAATATTTGAAGATACTTATGTCCTCTGGGAAGTCTTTTCAGTTCTTTTAGTCATTCTTCATATTACATGGTTTCTAGTCCTCTCATCATGTTGTGTGCTGTCCTCTGAACATGCTTGTTCTTTTCGTGTTATTCCTTAAAGTATGATACCCAGAATAGAACACAATTCTCTACGTTCGATATAATCAGCTCAGAATAATCTTTCTCTTTAGATTTAAGAGTGATCATCATTCTTTTTAGATACTTATGTAGCTAAGATTGATTTTTTTTCTTTTTTGAGTAGTGGCAGTCACACCACACTAATGAATCATTTTGAGCTTTTGGTCCCTTGTAAGACCCTCAGTCTTTTTTAATACATGCTTCTATTAAGCTGCATCTTGCTGTCATATATTGGTGTGTTTTGTTTTGAGGCTTAAATGCAGGACTTTAGTTCTTTTATGTTAATTTCATTGCTATAACTGGAGATTTAATTTTTGTTCCTGGATATATCTTCTATCTTATTTGTTATCTGTTTTTCTCTCAGCTTCTTTATTCACATCATTGATAAAATTGTTAAATAGGATAGAGCCAAGGACAGAATGTTATGCCATTAAAAATTTCACTTCAGATTGATATCAGTTCATTAAGCAGCATGCTTTGACTATGCTTCTTCAACCTGCCTGATTGCTCTTGTCACCAAAGTCTGGCAACTGTCTTGTTCTATATTTGGCTTTATCCTTAGATTTAGAATTTTGGTTCATCTCTTTGAAGTGCTCTCTGTGTATGTACTTCTGTTACCGACTCCTGTTCTCCTTTTTTCTCTATCTTTGTTGTGATACAACTGATCTATAATATTGTGTAAGTTTAAGGTGTACAGCGATAGTGATTTTATATATGTATATATTGCAAAATGATTACCACAATAAGGTTAGTTAAGACATCCATCACCTCACATAGTTAGCAGGTTTTTAGGAGGAGAATAGGGAAAGTGGGTGAGGGTGGTCAAACGGGACAAACTTCCTGTTCACCTTTGAGGCTGCCATCTTGATATTGAACAAAGTTTCATGCCACACTATGCTATCCTGTTTCTGAGCTACAGCCTCCAGGGATTTCGGCTCTGTAGTACTTTTTTCTTTCTTTCTCTCTCCTCTCCTTCCTTCCTTTTTCTTTTCTTATTTTTCTTTCTTAGAAATTAACTTTATTGAGGTATAATTTACATACAGTAAAATTCACACATTTTAAGTGTATGGGTTGATGCCTTTTTTGGGACAAACGTAACACATATAACCACAATTCCAATCAAGAAATAGAGCATTTTTTCATACCAGAGAATTCTGTCATACCCCTTTGCTGTCAGTCTACTCCCCACCCTCTACCCCAGGCAACCACTGTTCTGATTTCTATCACTGCAGATTAGTTTATAAACGAAATCATTCAGTATGTACTTTCCTTTCCTATAGTGTCTTTCACTAAGCATAATCATTTTGAAAGTCATCCATATTGTTGTATATGTGAGTAGTTAATTCCTTTTTATTGCTTAGTTGCATTCCACTGACTGGATATATCACAGTTTGTTTATTCATTCATCAGTTGATGAACATTTTTGGCTATCATGAATAAAGTTGCTATGAATATTCATGTAAAAGTTTTAAGTAATTTAGGTTTTTATTTCTCTTGGAGGAAAATATCTAGGAGTGGATTTGCTGAGATGTGAAGTGCTTTTGTAATCAGTTTCAACATATTTTCTAGAGTATTTCCTTTCTGGAAGACAGGTTTTGTAAGGCCCAAATTCTTAATTTAAGAAACAATGGCAGCTGGGCTGAGGGGTTTCCTTAAACTGTTCTGCTTGATTCAGAAAGAAAAAATCCCTCATCTTGACAAGTACCCAGGACCATACAAAATAGAAGGCAACTTAACATGGGTATAGCAAAAAGTTGAGTGTTGCTGAAAGAATATCCGTACCAAGATAATAATGTAGCCCAGTTGTCCTTGTCAACATTAAGATTATTTCTTCTTAAAGAATAGCAACTGTTTATTAAGGTTTGGAACTCCCTTTCCTATGTTTAATTTGGAGACAATTCTCCTTTTTCTGGATTTCTAATGTCTTTGTATTTGCTGTTATAAACATTCTTATAGTCTATTAAAATATCCAAGTTTTACTTTATTTTTTTCCGTTAAATCTATGATGACTGTTAGGGCAGTAGATATTAACTAATTTGTATCATCAAATCTTCAGAAGTCGATGACAATATATACTCTAGACCTGCCCTGTTCAATAGAAATATAATGTGAGCTACAAATATAGTTTTAAAATTTCTAGTTGCCACATTTAAAAAGCAGAGAGAAACAGGTACAATTTTTAAATAATAATGATAATTTTGATACTATATTTTTAGCCCTACATACCCAAAATAATATTTCAACATGTAATCAGTATACAAAATTACTGAGATATTTTACATTCTTTTTTCTTACTAAATCTTTGAAATCTGGTGTATTTTTTTTTACAATTATACCCCATCTCAGTTTGGACTAACTACATTTCAAGTGCTCAATAGTCTCATGTGGCTGCCATATTAGACTACAGATCTAGACTAAAACTTTTAGTAGGAAAACTCACTTAAGATAATTAACTTTCATTGAATCTCAAATGCCTTCATTTGAAAGCCTCCCTGAACTTTTCCCCCATTCCTTTAAATGCCACAATAGGATCCCCGGATTAGGAACGGCAGAATTATCAAGAAATGTCCCAAGAGAGGGTCACATAGTTCAGAGTCATGAGCACAGCTTGTATATGGCCAGGGCAGAAATCTCGTTGATGTATTTGTTGGAGCCACCTGGTAAGCACATATTAAGTAGAAGTAATGTAGTTTATGAAATAAAGAGATGGTATAACCAACAGAATTGAACTTTGTTAGTATACCATACAATGTTTCAAGCTCTGACCCCTATGTACCTTTCTAATGGTGTTTCCTGTAACCTTCCTTTACCCTTTTCTCCAGCCATACATAACTGCTTATGGTTATTTGAACCCATTGTGCTTTTCACACCGGTATACTTCTTCGTCTGTTTGGTATGTTGCCTGGCAATCTCTAAGTGATTCCTCAAGACCCACCTCAAGTAGCACCTTAGTGAAGCCTGTCCTTCCATCCCTTAATCTCAACTTTCAAATGGGCAGTTATTCAGTTCTTCCTTTGTGTTCATGTAGCATCTTTCACTCACAGCACTTATTACATTATATTATAAGTTTTTTTCATTTTAATTTATCTTAATAGTGTGATCCACTTGATGACATAGACTGCCTCACTCATCTTTGTATTCCTAGCAAGATGCTTAATATCTGCCTAGTATCAAGCATTCAATAAATGTTTATTGTGTTAAATTTTACAAGGAGAACTGTAGATGTGAGCTGAGCAGAATACTTAATTATCATTAAATGTTTATTGAATGAATGAAGTAACTCTTGTTTATTTCATTCATATTTCCCACAAGGAAAGCAACACTGTCACCAGGGGTGACCCTATATATTTCTGATGATGAGTTGGAAATGCACATGGGCACAGATCAAGTTTTCCTGTGTTATTCCATTCACCATCAAAAGCAATTCATAGGAGTATAGCACAGGGAAATATATGCAAGATCTTGTGGTAGCTCACAGCGAAAAAAAAAGTGACAATGAATATATGTATGTTCATGTATAACTGAAAAAATTGTGCTCTACCCTGGAATTTGACACAACATTGTAAAGTGACTATAACTCAATAAAAAAAATGTAAAAAAAATAAATAAAATAGTTGGTAAAAGAAAAAAAAAAGGGAATTTAGTAGAAGTGAAGCAATGAGAAGTTTGCACTTTGGGGTCATAAAACATCAACCCCCATGTTCCACCAGAAATTCCATTTCATCTCACTACTCCAACCATAGTAAAACTCTATCCATAATAATAATAAAAAAGCAATTCATAGGATAGTTGTTTATGACATTTTGCTTAGCAGTCCTCTAAATAACTAGTGCATTCTGTTAAGAATGGAAAGGCTAAAGATATCTTGTGCGGAAAATTAGCCAGCATTCTTTCGATTTTTATTAAATGTTTGACCTCTTTGCAAGCAAGTTTTATTTTATATGTATTATGTGTCGTTTACAATAGTATAGAGATAAGAAACCACAAAGACAGTTGAATCAACTTAGACTTCTTTCTTCCTTCAAAGACCTCTTTGGTAAGAGTTTCCATAATGTACTCAGCCTAACAAATCTACTTTAGCCTTCCAAGTTGTTATAGTTTACTGCATTCCCAGCCTTTCCACGTGTTGTTTCTAGTCTGATTTAGATGTGAATCTACTGGGCAGGTGTCTTGAATAAGTCTGTCTTCAGTGCCTAGTGCATTGTTAACACTCTATAAACTGAAGTCATAATTAAGTTGTTTAAATAGAAATAGCATTTGGTAACAACAACAAACTGTTAGCTGAATAGAAGATTCTCAGTCAAGAACAGCAAGACTCAGCTACAATGGGTAACAGGATGTAATAAGAATAAAAGAGTAATATATACAGATACTTTGTAAAAATATACAGATGCTTAGGGGTAGGATTGGATGAATTGGCAAGTTGAGTTTGGTTATTGACCTTGCATTTATAGGAGTGTGAAAGAAATAAGATACCAAATTCACTGCAACATTTACACAATGTACATTTGGTTGAGAGGACTGAGTTATGGCTCTTTTGAGATATTCCTCCTAATGGTATAGTTTGTTCAGTGTAAGTATAATTCTACCCTTTAGTCTTTAAAGTTTAGTGCTCTGTATGTGACTGGATGTGCTTCCTTACCGGAATCAGGCTGGAAATTCCTTTTTGGTTAGCATGATATAGTCAGTTCTTGCCTTTTTACCGCTGCACCCCCCCACCCCAGCCCTTAACTCAGGTATTTGCCCTCCAAAATTTTACAGAGCTTTATCTCTTGATGAGCCCAGGCTTAGTTTTGCTCCAGTCCCTAAGCCAGTTCTGTCCAGGGCAAGAAAGAATTGTGCAGTAGGGAAGAGGTTGGTTTGGAATGAAGTCATACTGGCCATCAGATTTGAGATTTAATATGCTAGTGACATACTCTAGGCACCTGTTGAGCTTTGGAACTGTATCATTTCTGATTGTCATGATTTTCATGGCATTAGCCTGCCCTGTATCCTTTCCTAGTTGCTCTCTAGGATCAAGATGCTGCTCAGAACTACAGTACACTGTTGTGAATAATTTTTTTGGAACTATGGTGCATGTAGTTCCATCTGACTTCTGCATTATGATTTGCTGCTTGGATTCTCTTGTGCCATACCCAGTTTGTCAGTTGGATTCTCCTGGAACATTGTATAAGAAAAATGATTATCTCTCTGATCATGGATAGAAAGTATGATTTACAGTGTGATTTTGTCTATCACTAAACCTGTTTGTCTTGAGTTTGCTTGAGTATTTTGCTTTGCCCTTTGACACTGTTTTGGACATTTTGGCTGTCTTCATTCAGACTAACTTCTGCTGGAATAGTTTTTCTTAGCCCACAATCAAAATTTTAGTGTAGCACTCTGAATGATGTTGGCTCATCTCTTCTCTCCCTGCTGTTTTTTAGTTGTCTCAGAGTCTTGGCAAGTCACTTCTTTGAGGCCCTTCCTAGTAGAAATAGTATAGCGCAAAGTACAGGATTTCAAATTAGAAAGCCTGATTTCAAGTCCTAGTTTGCTACTTTCTCTTTGTGTCACCTTTGAGAAGTCACTACACTTTGTTAAATCTTTGTTCCCACATCTTAGAAAATAAAAATATCTCCTTTACAGAGTAGATAGATTAATGAGAGTAGAGTAGGTTAATTAGGGTAGATTAAATGAGAATGCATATGAAAACACATTGAGAGTGTAAAGCCCTATGCAAATGTTAATTTTATTGTCATTTTTGGTTCTTTTCTCACTAAAGAAGTTTCAGATAATTGTGATTTGGAGTAAAATCTTGAAATGACCCTGGCAGGTCTTTGAGCTGCTTTTGCCTTTGAATGACTGGTTGAGTTGATAGAGGTCACAGGAAGAGACTTGGCAGGACTGTTGATAGATTTTTTTCCATGTTGTAACATAAGCTCCCTTCCTCAAGGACAGGGAAGAAGTTTATTTTCTATTATACTGTACCTAGAATGCTGTCTACCTAATCAGAATTAATTGGTACTGATTAACGTGGCTGCCTCAATAGAGTGACTCCCGAGTTTTAACTAGGATGAATCTCATTTAAATTAAATTGACTGAAATCATGTTGTAAATCATAGTTTATTTCAGTAGCCAGGAAGATAATTTAATCGTTTCTTTCAAAATG
The DNA here is from genome assembly GCF_048773025.1 of Camelus bactrianus. Taxonomy (NCBI): domain Eukaryota; kingdom Metazoa; phylum Chordata; class Mammalia; order Artiodactyla; family Camelidae; genus Camelus; species Camelus bactrianus. Next base: position 41,941,170 of record NC_133575.1, read on the forward strand.
TACAATCTTGCTTGATATAACCTTAATACAGTATATTGTCTTCACATCTCAGGAATAGGCTGTGTTTACAAAAGTTCTTTGCTGAGCTTCTCCCAGAAGCAAGTCTTCTTCTTCATAGAGTAACTCTCAACCATTCAGCTATGTGATCGCTACTACTTACCAGCTTTGCTGACTGCATTTTATCCTAAAGAAGTACAGTGCTGTCATTGCCTCAGCTGGTGTCAATCAAGTTGCTCAACTGAGTGGCACTGAAAATATGTTTTGAAAGGACCAGAATTATTTTGACAGAGTGAATTATATAAAACATTAAGGGAACATTCACAAATCAAAATTAATGTCTTCACAGTCTCGTATAATATGTAACCAAAAGTTATAATTGATGTTCTACTAAAATATGTTTGTATTTTTTAAAAAAGAAATTCAAATAAAAAGAATTATATTTGGTTTTTGTTTTCTTTTCAAAAACATTTCAAGAAATTGTTTTTAAACAATATTTGGATTTTTAAAAATATCATTTAAAAACTTTCCTAATTATTTTTATTGAGGTATAATTGACATACATTATATTAGTTTCAGGTATAAAACATAATGATTCAATATTTGTGTATATTGCAGAATGATCACAATAAGTCTAGTTAACATCCATCACCAAACATAGTTACAAAAATTTTTTTCTTGTAATGAGAACCTTTAAAATTTATTCTCTTAGCAATTTTCAAATATGCAATATAGTATTAACTGTAGTTGCCATGCTGTACATTAACGTCCCTATGACTTACTTATTTTATAACTGGAAGTTTGTACCTTTTGACTTCCTTTACCCATTTTGTCCATCTTCCATGCCCTGCTTGTGGCAACCACCAACCTGCTCTCTGTATCTATGAACTTGCTTTTCTTTTTTTATTGATTCCACGTATAGTGAGATTATACGGTCAGTGTTTGTCTTTCTCTGGCTGACTTATTTCACTTAGCATAATGCATTCAAGGTCCATCCATGTTGCAAATGGCAAGATTGCACTCTTTTTTACAGCTGAATAACATTCCATTGTATATATTTACCACATTTTCTTTATGCATTCATCCATCGATGGACACTTAGACTCTTTCCATGTCTTGGTTATTGTAAATAAGGCTGTAATGAACATGGGGGTGCATATGTCTTTTCAAGATAGTCTTTGCATTTTCTTCAGATAAGTACCCAGAGTTGGCATTGCTGGATCATATGGTAGTTCTGTTTTTAATTTTTTGAGGAACCTCCTTACAGTTTCCCATTGTGGTTGCACCAATTTACATTGCCACCAGCAGTGCTCAAGTGTCCCCCTTTCTTCACATCCTAGCCAACACTTGTTATCACTTGTCTTTTTTTTAAGGGGGGAGGGGGAAGATAATGAAGTTTATTTATGTATTTGTTTTAATGGAGGTACTGGGGATTGAATCTAGGACTTCATGCATGCTAAGCATGCACTCTACCACTGAGCTATATACTCTCCCCCATCACTTGTCTTTTTGATGATGGCCTTTGTAACGGGTGTGAGGTGATATGTCATTGTGGTTTTGATTTTCATTTCTGTGATGATTAGTGATGTTGAGCATCTTTTCATCTACCTGTTGGCCTTCACTATGTTTTCTTTGGAAAAATGTCTATTCAGATCCCCTGCCCATTTTTAAATTGGATTTTTTTGGCTATTGAGTTATATGATTTCTTTATATATTTTGGATATTAAACCCTTATCAGATATATGATTTGCAAATGTTTTCTTCCATTCTGAACTTTCCTAATTCTGTTATCAATATTATGAGCAAGGCCTGTTTTATACACACACACACACACAAATACATATTTATATATACACACACACATACACCTCTTAGCCTAATACTTACCTAATCTTAGAAGAATCAAAGTATTTAATATTAGTCTTTCCATTAACTAATTTATGGGAGTAAGGAAGCTAGAGGTTTTTCTTTTCATATATATCTTATAACCTGAGGTGTATGAAATATGTATGGTATATTTTCCCTAATACCTCTGATTATGCCATGGGTACTAAAGATTCCATGAACTTTAAAAATATATTTGAATATATTTGAAAATAATTTGTTTTGTAAAGTCTTTATGTGAATCTGTTTTCTGACATTTAACTGAAATTTTTTTCATTTAGCAGATTTATTGCTTATTGTAGCAGGTTAAAAATCTGTTTATTGTAGCAGTTTAAAAATTTTTCTGTAAGTGCTCTGATAGTATTGTTATGAATATTAACAATACTCTTGCTAGTTAATGCTCAGAAACGTTGCAAGAAATTAGAGACATGTGCGTTACAGAGACCTCTATTATATGAGTTTGGAAAAACCTCAATTTTGATAATATGAAAGGCATCAATTTTGGTTCTATATCATGTAAAACCTTTGAGTTTTAAGGAATTCTATGGCCTAGTATGATTCAGCTATATTGAGTCTGGAGCTCAGACTGTTTAGAAAATGGTGACATCATTTGTACAGATTCAATAACTGGTTAATGTTGTCACTAATTAGGCATGTCATTTTTTTCTCACAAAGTAAGATCAGGACTTCAGAGGCAGCATAAGTTAGCTACGTCTGTCCAATGCTTGAAAGTATTAATAGACATTTTAGTTTTATAGTGCACATATCTGTCTCTCTTCAGAATTTCTACATTTTCTGGTTTTGAAGACATTGTTAATTTCAATTTTTATAGTTTTAAGGTGACCTACAATAATATTACTATTTGTGAAATCAATACATTTCACTTTGAGAATGAGTGTTGATGATTGAGATGTAAACAAATGACTCCTAGGGAATACAAATTTTATTTTAAAATTGTTCTTTGCTTTTAACTAAAGGAAACTTTATCTCCAGTTTGGTTTTACTCTAAGGATCATTCAGGTTTCTTCATGCTGTATTCATTTGATGAAAGCTTCAGGAACAGATTTCAAAATGATTTGCTACTTTCAGCCAATGTGTTAGTTCACAGCACTTTTATCATTTATTGTTATTTCAGAAATTACTGAAAATCTGATTGTAAAAGATAATTCACCTGACATACCTGAGGTGATTGATAGACTCTTCACGGACATAGTAAATATCAACAGGGAGTCTATGGCTGACATACAGGATGCTCAGGTTGGTATAAAAATAATTTTGTTTATGGTAAGTTTGATTATTCACCATTTTAATTAATGTGTAAGTAAAATAATGTTCTTCATGATTAACATGAAATCTAAATACATACAAATCAACTTTAATGGCACATTTAGGGAAAATAGTGTTTTAGAAAGCAATGGAAAAATATGTCCTTAAATTTGGTATTTAATATTTAACCTTTCTAGGTTTCAGTTTTCTCTCACCTGTTAAAAGAGGATAATAAAACCCACCTCCCAGTGTTGGTGTGAATAGTAACAAAATAACATATTTAAGTCCTGGGTACATAGTAGTTGACTAAATAAATAATAGTTCTCTTTTTCCTTCCTTTTGCAGCAGAATAAGAAACTACCTGGTAGTGGGGAACTCAATTGAATATATGACATTGAAGATCTGTTACTTAATTTGGAAATTGCCTTGAGGTTCTGAAATACTTTTGGGAATGTTTACCTTGGGCAAATCCTTCCATTTTGGTGACTGCACATATGGAAAGATGAGAAGAAAGATTATTGTAAATATCTCATATGTATGTATATATATGTATATATATATGTATATATGTATGTATATATATATAAAACTTTATATATAATCCACATGCCATAAAATTCACCCATTTCAAGTGTATAATTAAATGATTTTTATTATTTCACAGAGTTGTGCACCCATCACCAGATTTAATTTTAGAACATTCTCATCACCCCAGGAAGAAACCTTGCACCCTTTCACAGACACTCCATTTCCTCCTCTCTCCCCCAGCTCTAGATAACCTCTAAAATGCTTTCTGTCTCTATGGATTTGTCTATTTTGGACATTTTATATAAATGGAACCATACAATATGTGGTCTTTTGGGACTGAATTCTTTCACTTAGCATAATGTTTTCAAGGTTCTTCCATGTTGTAGTGTGTATCTGTACTGCATTACTTTTTATGATTAAATACTTCCATTCTTTGAATATACCACATTTTGTATATCCATTCATCTGTTGTTGAACATTTGGGTTGTTTACACCTTTTGGCTATTATGAGTAATGCTGCTATGAACATTCATGTACACATTATTGTGTTTTTATTTCTTTTAGGTATATACCCAGGAGTGAAATTGCTGGGTCATATGGTAACTCTGTTTAACCTTTGAGGAACTGCCAGATTGTTTTCCAAAGTGACTACCATTTTACATTCCTACCAGCAGTGTATAGAGGGGTCCATTTTTTCCACTCATCACCAATACTTATTATTACCTGCCTTTTTTATTACAGCCATCCTAGTGAATATGAAGTAGTATCTCATGGTGTTTGTTTTAGTTTTAATTGTGGTAAAGTATATATAGCATAAAGTTAACTATTTTTAAATGTTAAATTCAGAGTGTTAAGTGTATTCACATTGTTGTGCAACCAATCTCTAGAACTCTTTTCATCTTACAAAACTGAAGTTCTATACTCATTAAACAACAGCTCCACATTTTCCCTTTCCCCAGACCCTAGCAACCGCCATTCTACTTCTGTCTCTATAAATTTGACTGCTCTTGGTACCTCATATAAGTAGAATCATACAGTATTTGTCTTTATGTGATTGGCATATTTTATTCAGTATAATGTCCTTGGATTCATCCATGTTGTAGCATGTGTCAAAATTCTGTCTTTTTTAAGTCTTCATAATATTCCATTATGTGGTGTATATACATACCACATTTGTTTATTCATCATTCCATAGTAACTTGAGTTGCTTCTGCCTTTTGGCTTTTGTGAATAATGTAGCTGTGACCTTGGGTATAAAAATATCTGTTCAAGTCCTTACTTTCAATTATTTCGGTTATGTACACAAAAGTGGAATTACTGGATCATATGGTAATTCTATTTTTTATTTTTTTGAGGAACCACCATACTGTTTTCATAGTGGATGCACCATTTTATATTCCCATCAACAGTGTACAAGAGTTCCAACTTTTCCACATCCTTACCAACACTCATTATTTCTGTTCGTTTGGTGGTAGTTATTCTAATGAGTGTGAGGTGGGATCTCATTGTGGTTTGATTTGTGTTTCCCTGATGGCTAATGATGTTGAGCATCTTCTCATGTGCTTATTGGTCACTTGCATATTTTCTTTGGAGAAATGTCTATTAAGATCCTTTGCCAATTTTTTAAAACATTTTTTATTGAGTTATAGTCATTTTATAATGTTGTATCAGTTTCCAGTGTAGAGCACAATTTTTCAGTTATACATGAACATACCTATATGCATTGTCACATTTTTTTTTCCGCTGTGAGCTACCACAAGATCTTGTATATATTTCCCTGTGCTATACCGTATAATCTTGTTTATCTATTCTACATATGCCTGTCAATATCTACAAATTTTGAACTCCCAGTCTATCCCTTCCTACCCCCACCCTTGGCAACCACAAGTTTGTATTCTAGGTCTATGAGTCTGTTTCTGTTTTGTATTTATGTTCTTTTTTATTTTCATTCCACATAGGCGCGATCTCATATGGTATTTTTCTTTCTCTTTCTGGCTTACCTCACTTAGAATGACACTCTCCAGGAACATCCATGTTGCTGCAAATGGCATTATGTTGTCAGTTTTTATGGCTGAATAGTATTCCATTGTATAAATATACCAGTTCTTCTTTATCCAGTCATCTGTCGATGGACATTTAGGCTGTTTCCATGTCTTGGCTATTGTAAATAGTGTTGCTATGAACACTGGGCTGCAGGTGTCTTTTTGAAGTAGGGTTCCTTCTGGATATATGCCCAGGAGCGGGATTCCTGGGTCAAATGGTAAGTCTATTCCTAGTCTCTTGAGGAATCTCCATACTGTTTTCCACAGTGGCTGCACCAAACTGCATTCCCACCAGCAGTGTAGGAGGGTTCCCCTTTCTCCACAGCCTCTCCAGCATTTGTCATTTGTGGATTTTTGAATGACGGCCATTCTGACTGGTGTGAGGTGATACCTCATTGTAGTTTTGATTTGCATTTCTCTGGTAATTAGTGATATTGAGCATTTTTTCATGTCCCTATCGATCATTTGTATTTCTTCCTTGGAGAATTGTTTGTTTAGGTCTTCTGCCCATGTTTGGATTAGGTTGTTAATTTTTTTCTTATTAAGTCATATGAGCTACTTATATATTCTGGAGATCAAGCCTTAGTCAGTTTCATCATTAGCAAAAATTTTCTCCCATTCCGTAAGTTGTCGTTTTGTTTTACTTATGGTTTCCTTTGCCATGAAGAAGCTTGTAAGTTTCATTAGGTCCCATTTGTTTCTTCTTGCTTTTATTTCTGTTGCTTAGGTAGACTGCCCTAAGAGCACAGTTTTGAGATGTATGTGAGATAATGTTATACCTATATTTTCTTCTAGGTGGTTTATTGTATCTTGTCTTATGTTTAAGTCTTTGATCCATTTTGAGTTGATTTTTGTGTATGGTGTAAGGGAGTGTTCTAGCTTCATTGATTTACATGTTGCTGTCCAGTTTTCCCAACACCATTTGCTGAAGAGACTGTCTTTATTTCATTGTATATTTTTGCCTCCTTTGTTGAAGATTAGTTGACCAAAATTTTTTGGGTTCATTTCTGGGCTCTCTATTCTGTTCCATGGGTCCATATGTCTGTTTTTGTACTGATACCATGCTGTCTTGATGACTGTAGCTCTATAGTATTGTCTGAAGTCTGGGAGAGTTATTCCTGCAGCCTCTTTCTTTTTCTTGAGTAATGTTTTGGCAATTCTAGGTCTTTTGTGGTTCCATATAAATTTTATTATGATTTGTTCTAGTTCTGTGAAATATGTCCTGGGTAACTTGATAGGGATTGCATTAAATCTGTAGATTGCCTTGGGCAGTCTGATCATTTTAACAATATTGATTCTTCCAATCCAGGAGCATGGGATAGCTTTCCATTTTTTAAAGTTTTCTTTAATTTCCTTAGTCAATGTTTTGTAGTTCTCCATGTTTAAGTCTTTCACTTCCTTGGTCAGATTTATTCCTAGGTATTTTATTACTTTGGGTGCTATTTTAAAGGGGATTGTTTCTTTACTTTCTTTTCCTGTTGATTCATTGTTAGTGTAAAGAAATACAACTGATTTTTGTACGTTAATGTGGTAACCTGCTACCTTGCTGAATTCTTCAATTAGTTCTAGTAGTTTTTGTGTGGACCTTTCAGGGTTTTCTATATATAGTATCATGTCATCTGCAAATAGTGACACTTTTACCTCTTCTTTTCCAATTTGGATCCCTTTTATTTCTCTCTCTTGCCTGATTGCTGTGGCTAGGACACCTAAGACTATGTTGAATAGGAGTGGTGATAGTGGGCAGCCTTGTCTTGTCCCAGATTTTAGTGGGAAGGTTTTGAGGTTTTCATCATTGAGTACTATACTGGCTGTAGGTTTGTCATGTATAGCTTTTATTATGTTGAGAGATGTTCCATCTATGCCCACTTTGGTGAGAGTTTTGATCATAAATGGGTGTTGAATTTTATCAAATGCTTTTTCTGCATCTATTGAGATGATCATGTGGTTTTTGTCCTTTCTCTTGCTGATGTGATGTATTACATTGATTGATTTGCATATGTTGAACCACCCTTGTGTCCCTGGGATGAACCCCACTTGATCATAAATGTATAATCTTTTTTATGTGCTGTTGGATTCAATTTGCTAATATTTTGGTAAGGATTTTTGCATCTATGTTCAGCAGTAATATTGGTCTGTAATTCTCTTTTTTGGTGGTGTCTTTGCCTGGTTTTGGTATCAGGGTGATGATGTCTTCATAGAATGAGTTTGGGAGTATTCCCTCCTTTTCAATCGTCTGAAAGAGTTTGAGAAGGGCTGGTATGAGTTCTTTGTATGTTTGGTAGAATTCCCCAGTGAAGCCTTCCGGTCCTGGACTTTTATTTGCAGGGAGATTTTTTGTTTATCACTTATTCGATTTCATTTCTAGTGATTGGTTTGTTCAAGTGGTCAGTTTCTTCTTGATTCAGTCTTGGTGGACTGTATGTTTCCAGAAACCTGTCCATCTCCTCTAGGTTATCCATTTTGCTTCCATATAGTTTTTCATAATATTCTGATATGATATTATGTATTTCTATGTTATTCATTGTAATTTCTCCGTTTTCCTTTCTTATTTTGCTTATTTGTGCTCTCTCTTTTTTTCTTCTTTGTGAGTTTGGCCAGAGGATTGTCGATTTTATTTACTCTTTCAGAAAACCAGCTTTTGCTTTGATTTATTTTTTTCTGTTGTTTTTTAAATCTCTATTTTATTTATTTCTTCCCTCCCTGATGTTTATTATTTTCTTCCTTCTGCTGCCTCTTAGGGTTTTTTGCTCTTCTTTTTCGAATTGTTTTAGCTGGTGGGTTAGATTGTTTATTTGAGATTGTTCTTCTTTTTTGAGGAAGGCCTGTATTGCTATAAACTTCCCTCTTAGCACTGCTGTTGCTGCATCCCATAAATTTTGTGTGGCTGTATTTTCATTTTCATTTGTCTCAAGGTATTTTTTAATTTCAGCTTTGATTTCATCATTGGACCATTGGTTATTTTAGTAGTATGTTGATTAATCTCCATGCTTTCCTTTTTTTTTCCTCCTTTGTTTTTCTGTAGTTGATTTCTAGTTTCATGGCACTGTGGTCAGTAAAGATACTTAAGATAATTTCTGTTTTCTTAAAATTGTTGAGGCTTCTTTTGTGCCCAAGTACATGATCAGTCCTAGAAAATGTTCCATGTGCACTTGAAAAGAATGTATATTCTACTTCTTGAGAGTGTATGCTCTGAAAATATCTACCATGTCTAATATTTCTTTTATATTGTTTAATTTCTCTGTTGCCTTATTTATTTTCTGTCTAGAAGATCTGTCTAGTGATGTTAATGTGGTGTTAAAATCTCCTACAATGATTGTATTCCCATCAGTATCCCCCTTTATATCTGTTACTAATTGTTTTATGTATTTAGGTGCTCCTCTATTGGGTGCATTTATATTAAGGAGTGTAATATTCTCATCTTTTATTTCTCCTTTAATCATTATAAAATGTCCTTCTTTATCTTTCTTTATGGCCTTTGTTTTAAAGTCTATTTTGTCTGAAATCAGTACTGCTACACCTGCTTTTTTTGCTTTTCCATTTGCATGGACTATCCTTTTCCATCCTTTCACTTTCAATCTATATGTGTCTTTCTCATTAAAGTGGGTCTCTTGTATGCAGCATATTGGAGTTTCTTGCTTTATTATCCAGTCTGACACTCTGTGTCTTTTGATTGGAGCATTTAGTCCATTAACATTTACAGTAATTAATGATAGATGTGTGTTTATTACCATTTTAAACTTATTTTTGCAGTTGATTCGGTATTTCCTCTTTGTTCCTTTCTTCTTCCTTTTGTGGCTTAGTAATTTTCCTTTGTATTAACCTGGATTTTATTTAGTTTTTGTGACTTACTTGTAAATTTTTGGCTTGTGGTTACCCTTTTTTGTAAGTCTATTAACCCATTACTATAACTGTTTATATTAAATAGATAGCAATATAAGCTCAAACCCATCCTACTGAGAACAAAAAATTTAAAAAGGAAAAAAATACTCTAATTTTCTTGCTTCCCTCTCCCACTCTTAATGATTTAGATGTCTTGTTTTACAGTCTGTGTTTATTCTATTTGTAATTCATGGTAGTTATCACCTTTCCAGTTACGAGTTTCTCATTTCTATAGCATCCTGCTTCTTTTCTATTTAGAGTAGACCTGTCAATATTTCTTTTAGCATGGGTTTAGTGTTGCTACACTCTTCTAGTTTTTGCTTGTCTGTGAAATTCTTTATCTCTCCTTCTATTCTAGAGGATAGCCTTGCTGGACAAAGTATCCTAGGCTACATGTTTTTTTTCATTCAGGACTTTGAATATATCTTGCCACTCCCTTCAGGCCTGTAGTGTTTGTGTAGAGAAATCAGCTGAGAGCTTTATGAGGGTTCCCTTGTAACTCACGCTTTGTTTTTCTCTTGCTGCCTTTAGGATCATTTCTTTATCCTTGACTCTGGCCATCTTGATTAGGATATGCTTGGTGTGTGTCTGTTTGGGTTCTTCCTGGTTGGGGCCGTCTGAGCCTCCTGTACTTGGATATCTGATTCCTTTTTAGGTTTGGGAAGTTTTCAGGCATGATTTCTTCCAATACCTTTTCAATCCCCTTTGATCTTTCTTCCCCTTCTAGGATCCATATTATGTGAAGATTGGGACGCTTTATATTATCCCATAGGTCCCTTATGCTATTTTCACTTGTTTTTATTTGTTTATCTTGTAGCTGTTCTGATTGGGTGCTTTCTGTTGTCTTGTCTTTTAGGTCACTAATTCGTTCCTCTACATTATCTAGTCTGTTTTGCACAGCCTTTAGATCATTTCTCATCTTAGCCAATGAGTTTACCAATTCTACTTGGCTCTTCTTTATAGCTTCCATTTCATTTTTGACATATTTTATATCTCTAAACACTGTCTCTTTTAGTTACTTCAGTACTTTGATCACTCCTTTTTTGAAATCTTGATCTAGTAGGCCGTCAATGTCTATTTCATTGATTGTTCTTTCAGGGGATTTCTCTTGCTCTTTTAATTGGGAGTGGTTCCTCTGCTTCTTCATCTTGCTCATATCTCTCTGGCACTGTGGCTTATGGAGTAGCAGGTATCTATTGTGGTCCTTAAGGAATTTATTTATTTATCTAAAGCCTATGCAGGAATAAAACTTAACAAAAAAGAGAGAATTTTAAAAGAAGGGAGAAAACAAAGGTTTGAAAATAGTGTATAATCAATAATAGAACAGCAAGTTGATTCAGAATAGCAATCGAGTTGAGACGTCTTTTAAAAACCTTAAAAAAAGGAGAAAAGATCAAAAAACAATATTTGAAACCTGTGTATAATCAATGACAGGAAATCAAAACCAAGAGAAATAAAAATGAAATGAAGTGGATTTTTAAAAATAATAATAATAAAAATATTTTAAAAGAAAAATTTAAAAGTGATTAAAACTGTAGACATACAATTGTTTAAAAAGTAAAAATTAAAAATGTAATAGAAAATAGAACATATAATAAAAGATAAAGAGAATTTTAAAAGAAGGGAGAAAAAAAGGTTTGAAAACAGTGTATAGTCAATAATAGAAGAGCATGTTGAAGCAGAATAGCAATTGAGTTGAGACATCTTTTAAAAATCTTTAAAAAAAAAGGAGAAAAGGACAAAAAAGATATTTGAAACCTGTGTATAATCAATAATAGGACATCAAAACCAAGAGAAGTAAAAATGAAATGAGGTGGATTTTTGAAAATAATAAAAATATTTTAAAAGAAAAATTTAAAGGGATTAAAACTGGAAGCATATGCAATTGTTTAAAAAGTAAAAATTAAAAAGTTAGTAGAAAATAGAACAGATTAAAAAAAGATGAAAAAAAGGGATGTGTTCTCATGGAGACTGTGCACTCTTAATGATTTTATTGAGAGGTCTTTCTGTCTTCACCCTGTTTCACAAACTCAGCTTGCTGCTTCTAGAGACCCTCTGTTGGTGCCCCTGACTGTGCTGCTCCCAGTGCCTGTCAGCAAGAAGATTGTGCCCCCTCCCCACACTGGGTCAGTTGCCGCGCTCTTGCCAGGAAGGCCGGTGGCCCCCAGCCCTCTCCCGGCGCTGGTCGCTCCGCTGCTCTGTGCAGCTGCCCGCTCCGCCCCGGGTGGGCGCTCCATAGGCGGGCTCGGGGAAGACTGCGGGACAGCCCCATCCCCGCTCCGCGCCAAAACTCAGCTCCCTGTTTGTCTTGGCCACGCAAGTTCTCTGAGGTACCAAGGCAGAAAGATCCTATCTGCCTCCGGCTGTAAACAAGTCTTAATCCTGGGTAGGAGGTTGCGGAGCCCCGGGGTGCGGATTCAGGTCTCGGCCTAGCCCCCGCCCAGGCGCTGCGCACAGGAGGAGATGGTGGCTGTGGCTGCGCCCCGCCTCTCTTCTCACAAGAAGCGCCAGTAATGGCGCCGTGGGTCTGAGGAGACAAAGGCTACGGCGCCCCTCCCCCCAGGGCACACCAGCAGTGTTGCTTTGCTTTTTTTTTTCATAATTTATGGGGGACCCAGGTTGTTGTGCTCTGTATCCCCTCCCAGCCACGGCGCCCAGCCCCCTGCAGTCTCCCGGGGCTGCCTTAGTGCAGCCGCCCCAGTCCTCCGCCCGGCTCAGGCCGCCTGCCCTGGCCCCAGCTGCCGGCTTGCATCTCGGGCTGGGTGTCGCAGGGACCCTTTGTGCCCGTTTAACTTAGTTCTGTTGGTCAAGGGCTGCTCGGTACAGATCCGAGCCTTGGAGGCTCCCCCTCTGTCCCGCTGGCCTCTCCGTTGGAGAGGGGGAGATTCAGCAAAGGAGCGCTATTCCTCCTTTGCTGCTCCCTCCCCGCGGGACTAGTCCTGCACTGTTTTGCTTTTTCTTCTTTCTTTTTTCCTTTTCTCTTACCAGATTCATGGAGTCTTTGTCTTTTGAAGAGGGAGATGTTTGTCTGAGTTCAGCAGGTGCTCTGGTTGGCTGGGTGAGTCCGTGAATGGGAGTTTTGGTGTATTTGTGGGAGAGGGTGAGCTACCAGCCTCCTTCTACTCCGCCATCTTGGCCCCTATCCTTTTGCCAATTTTTAAATTGAGTTGTGTTTTTATTATGAGTAGTAGTTCTTTATATAGTCTAGATATAAGTCACTTATCAGATACATGACTTGCAAAGTATTTTCTCCTTTTCTATGGGTTGTCTTTTCACTTGATTGTATCTTCTGAAGCAAAAAACGTTTAAAAGTTTGATGATGTTCAATTTATAAATTCTTTCTTTTTTTGCTTGTGCTTTTGGTGTGATATCTAAGGAGGTTTTTTCTAACCCAAGGTCATGAAAGCTTATTCTTATATTTTCTTTTGAGAGTTTTATAGTTTTAGTTCTTACCTTTAGGTGTATGATCTATTTTGAGTTTATTTTTGCATATGGTATGAGGAAGGGATTCCATTGCATTCTTCAGCTTGTAGGTATCAAGTTGTCCCAGTATGTGTTTTGAAAAGACTGCTCTTTCTCCATTAAATTTGTGTTAGTGTACTTGTCAAAAATCAGTTGACCTTAAACATGAAAGTTTGTTTCTCGACTCTCATTTCTGTTCTATTAATCTATACATCTGTCCTTATGCCAGTACCATACTCATGATTATTGTAGCTTTGTAGTAAGTTTTGAAATTGGGAAGTGTGAATCCTCCAAGTTTATTCTTGTTTTTCAAGGTTTTTTGGACTAGTCTGGGTCCCTTGAATTTCCACTTGAGTTTTAGAGTCAGCTTTTCATTTTTTGCAAAAAAGCTAGCTGGAATTTTGATGAGTATTACCCAAATCTGTAGATCAGTTTAAAGAGTATTGCCATCTTAACAATATTAAGTCTTATAACCATAAAATAGTATGTCTTTCCATTTATTAAGTTTTCTTTAATTTTTTTCAATGATATTTCTAGTTTTTGGAGTGTAAGTTTTGCACTTTTTTGTTAAATTTATTACTATGTATTTTATTTCTTTTGATGTTATTGTAGATGGAATTGTTTTCTTAATTTAATTTTCAGATTAGTCATTGCTAATGTATAGAAATACAGTTGACTTTTGTGTATTGATTTTGTATCCTGCAGCCTTGTTGATCTTGTTAATTAGTTCTAAAGTTGTTAGTGTATTTTTTTATATGTAAGTCCCTTTTTAGATTATAACCTCTTTTATTGTGTATAGTTATCACTGAAAAGAGATAATGAAGTTCAGGGCAAGAGTCTGGTCTTATTTTGCAAGAAGGTCTGTTTGGTTTTGAAAGTGCCTTGACTTGGTTTTCTTTGTGGAAAGCCTAATCTTCATATTATTTACTTCTATTTGCTGCATATATTTATTATGTTTATCATTACACATTTATATAAACCTAGCACAAATCTTGCCACATATCAGGTGCTCATTACATATTTGCTGAATAAATCTGCCTTTTGTGAATATAAGATATTTATAGTCAGAGTTAATCTTATCCTTTTCTTTCTAACACAGTATGGAAAGTACAAAAATTATTTATAACATATGTAATATAACTTTACATAAAGTTTGAAAATGGAGGGAAAAAATTACCCATAATCACATCACTCCAGTACTCCTACACTCATTTTACTATATTTTCTTTAACAATTTCCATATTTAAAATTTATATAGCTATAATTGTAGTATATGTGTAATATTTTTGGCATAATAAAAAGCAATTTCTTCTCTTTTCTTAACATTTTTATTGTACACATTTTCAAACAGGAAAAAACCAAAGAATTTTGTATTGGACACCAATATAACAGTTACTTAGATTCTACAATTGTTAACATTTTACTATATTTGCTTTATCACATATCCATCACTCTGTCAACCAATCCTATTTTTTGGGTGCATTTCAAAGTGAGTTGCAGAAATCAGTACACTTGACCCCTAAATGCTGTAGCATGCATATCATTAACTAAAATCCAATATTTTATTATAGCTCTTTTTTGAGGTAAAATTTATGTATGTAAAACTTTTTGTACATTCAATTTTGTATCTTTTTTTACCCTACACATAATAAATATTTTCCTATGCAAAATAGTTTCTGTGACCACTATTTATTTGTATTATTTTTTAGATTCCACATATAAGTGGTATCATATAGTATTTGTCTTTCTCTGAGTTACTTCACTAAATATAATATTCTTTAGGTACATCTATGTTGCTGCAAATGGCAATTTTCATTCTTTTATGGCTCAATAATATTCCATTTTATATATATGTACCACATCTTCTTTAGCCAATCATCCGTTGATGGGCATTAGGTTTATTTCCATGTCTAAATAGTGCTGCTATGAACATTGGGGTGCAGCTATCTTTTTGAGTTAGTTTTCTTTTTTTTCTGGTTATAAACCCAGGAGCGGGATTGGTGGATCATATGGTAGTTCTATTTTCAGTTTTTAAAGGAACCTTCTTACTGTTTTCCACAGTGGCTGTACCAATTTACATTCCCACCAATAGTGTAGGAGGGTTCCCCTTTTCCACACCATGTCCAGCATTTATTATTTGTAAACTTTTTCATAATAGCCATTCTGACCAGTGATACCTTACTGTGGTTTTGATTTATATTTCTCTAATAATTAGCAATGTTGAGCATCTTTTCATGTGCTTGTTGTCCATCTGTATGCCTTCTTTGGAAAAATGTCTGTTTAGGTCTCTGCCCATTTTTTGATTGGGTTGTTTGTTTTTTCAATATTGAGTTGCATGAGTAGTTTGTAGATTTTGGAAATTAAGCACTTGTTGATTGCATTATTTGCAAATATTTTCTCCCATTCCATAGGCTGTATTTTCGTTTTGTTGATGGTTTCCTTTGCTGTGCAAAAGCTTTTTAAGTTTGATTAGGTCCCATTTGTTTATTTTTGCTTTTGTTTCTTTTGCCTTGGGAGACTTATCTAAGAAAGTATTGCTATGATTTATGTCTGAGAATGTTTTTCCTATGTTCTCTTCTAGGAGTTTTATGGTGTCATGTTTTATATTTAGGTCTATAAACCATTTTGAGTTTATTTTTGTATATAGTATGAAGGAGTGTTCTAACTTCATTGATTTACATGTAGCTGTCCAGCTTTCCCAACACTGCTTGCTGAAGAGACTGTCTTTTCTCCATTGTATATTCTTTCCTCCTTTGTCATAGAGTAACTGACCGTAGGTGTATGGATTTATTTCTGAGCTTTCTTCTGTTCTCTTGAACTATATGTCTGTTTTTGTGCCAATGTGACCACTATTTTAAATGAGTGAATAATATTCCATCTAGTGAATTTATCATAATTTATCTATGTATTTTTAAAATTGAATTTGATTTGCAATGTTGTATTAGTTTCTGGTGTATATGTTTCTTTATTATTGAATATTTATATTGTTCCTAATTTTTCACTATTGTAAATAATGACATGAAGAACACTATTATTAAGTGCGGAGATTATCCCCTCCACATTTTGGATTGTTTCCAAAGGATAGAGTCTCAGAAAAGCAATTAGTGTGTCAAAAGATATGAACATTTTTGGCTCTTTTTACATATTCTCAAATTGCTTTCCAAAATACCAAAAATGGCAGCTTCTTTAAGCTGTTTTACTCTGAATGTTTATTTTTTACCCTAAATACCATTTGTTCCTCTGGGAAATTTGGAGTCAAATATTAACTCCATGTGCTTTTGATGAAACAAATCAAATAATACATCATGTGAAAGTCATCACTAGGTCAACTGTGGCATAGGGGTACTATATAAGAGAGATGGAGATGAACATGAGAATTAGCTGCAGATTAGTGAAATGACAGCCATGCTAAATAAACAATCTGTTTAAAGGGAAGCTCATCAGAGAAATGTGGAATTGTAGATGAAATAGTACTGGAGAAAATAGTTAAAACTAAAATATAATTGTGCAGCATTACTGTACATAAACTGAGTTTTCTTAATATTTATCTAGTTAGTATTCCTCCTAGTCATATTGCTACCAATATGTTTATTATAAGATCATAGTCACCATAGTATCCTGGGAGATTTAAGCTGGAACTGTGTCATATTGGTCTCAGGCAATAGTACCACCCAGGAACAATTATTGCCTTCAGAGTTCTTGCCAGAAACCAACTTATCCCAAATTACACATTTTATTCTTGAGACCCTATGAGCTCTATTTATTTTTCCATCTAGTTGACTAGTTGCCACTTGATAGGAAGATAAAACCCAAAACAAACAACTAGAATCTTTGCCCCTAGTCCATAGGACAAAGCATAATAAAACAATAGATCTTATTATTTGAATATGTATTCTTTTATTTTTTAAAATTTATTTATTTATTTTTATTTTTGGGGGGAGAGGTACTTTTTTTTACTTACTTATTTTTAATGGAGGTGCTGGGGTTTAAACCTAGGACCTTGTGCATGCTAGGCACGCACTCTACCCCTGAGCTATACCCTTGAATATGTCCCTCCTTGAATATGTATTCTTTATTTAGCACTTTGGTGGACACTATCAGTGCTATATAAATTGAGTAAGATATGATCTTTGATATCAAGGAGCCTAGTTGGAAAATAAGAATAACAGCTAAAACAAAGAAAATACTATATGAAGTAGCATAATTAATTGCTCAGTTATGTGAAACTTAGTGAATATAGGAACTCAAAGAAGAGATCATACTATACTATAGTGCTTGCTGAAAACTTCATGGATGTTCTTGGTGAGGCTGAACTGGATTTGAGTTACATAAAGACAGTGGGAGGAGGTATATCAGGTGAAGCCAACAGGAAGAATAAAGGTACACAGGAATGAACAAGTTGTGTTCATGGGATGGTGGGACAATCATTCTAACGGTAAGTTTTTGGGAGGAAAGGTAAAATGGAACTAGATTTTGGAGTACCTGTAAATGACCCACAGTTGTCACATAAACATGAAACATGGAAGAAAGAAAAATATCATTGGAGATGGACAGTATTTTAACTGGCTAAGAAAATGTTTCTCTTGTCCAGATTGAAGAAATGGCAGTAAACCTGTGGAACTGGGCAGTTACCAAGAGAGTAGATTTCGTTATAACTGAAGAGCAGAAAGCTAAATGTACGTATACATTTTGTGACTCATATTATGAGGGATATACTTATTACATATTAGGTTTTGTTCCTGCAGTTTAAATAATATTTGACAAGTTCTTAGATGGAGATTTGTTAAAAGAAAGCTAAACAAAACAGCCTGTAAGCAGTGGTTTCTCAAGCAAACAGTCTGCCTGTTTTATGATTTTTCAGAGGTTAGCTCCTTATTAATAAAAGTTGAAAACACGACTGCAAGAAATACTCTGGTGGTGAACAACAAATATAATTAAAGGATGGGAAAATGAGAACTTTAAGAAATGTTAAAGGACATGGATTATTTCCCTGGAGAAGAGACGATTAGAATCTTCAGGATTCTGAAGGACCATCAAATAGTAGCTTCCCCTCTCCATTAATAAAATACTGAAAAATATTGCCATGTGAGGAATTTAAATTTAAAAATCTATAAAGAATAGTTTCCTCATAAAGTGGGTTGATGACCATTGAACTGAATTATTGAGAACATGATAGAAGTTTTTTTGTTTTGTTTTGTTTTGTTTTGTTTTTTTTGTGAGAGCAAACAACAAGAATAACAATAGCACAAGAAAGACCCAAAACTAAACTTACCTGCTTGGATGCATTAAATGTGATCCACTGGCTGGCAGAGTTCTAGTGCTTTAGCTAAATGGACAGGGTCTAGCAAGCTGATAGTTACTGATTTCCAACAAGGATAGTGACAGTTAATGTGTTCATGGAAAGTATATTGCCCCATTATAAAGGATACATTCAGGCAACAAACCAAAAGGTGAATCTCTGGAGTGCTTGGTTTTGTAAAGACAAATGTACTTTGTATGCGACAAATAGAATTTATTACTAAATGTTCATTTTTATGAATATAAACCGAACTGTATACAACTGTATACTGTAGGTATAAGGTAATTAATGGTTAATATAGTCAATAATATACTTGCTTATTAGCACGCTCCTCTGTTAGGCTGTTTAGAGAACAGTTCTGTCTCTTTAACTCTCAGATAAATGTTGATATCATTGCTCCTAGGAGCCTTAGATCCTATAGTAGTGAGGTGGGAAGAGTTAGAAATTCATCTGTGGGAGAAACTCAGAAGATAGATGAACTGTACAATGTTAAAATGCGTTACTTTTAAACTCCTCCCATTCTGCATATCAGGGAACATTGCTCTGGGTGTTTCTCACTGCTTGTCAGATAGTGGGAATTTGGTAGATGAAGTGGGAGCTGCAGCCCTAGGATCTTTCCTAATGTACTGACTCTGGATGTAGCTGTTCTTAATCAGATATTTGGGTGCTTATTATGTGCCTAGTACTTTTAAGATACAGTGGAAAACAGGATGTAATGCAGGAACCTCTGATATAAAAGAGTTTTATCCCCCAAATCTGCTGATTGGAAGATGTTTTGTCTCAAAAACAAATTCAGTGTTTCTAGATTATGTTATGTGATGAAAAAAAGTCTTTAAGATTTATTTGCTACAATTTTTTATTTTAGGGAAGAATTATGGAACAATGAAGAGAAATAGGAAAGCCAGAAATAGAAGAATGACTTATAAATTTTAGTGTTAGACCTACTGTATTTGAGGTGACAGTAAGGTTGGAGATGTGAGACTGGGGCTTCTGAGAAAGGTCAGGCTGCCTTTAGATTTGATAGTTATTCACTTGGAGGTGATTGTTGAAGCCACAAGAGTTGTTAAGTTCTCTGAGGGAGAAATTAAAGAGCAGTGGTTCTTAAATATTGGTATAAATGAGAATCACCTGTGGAGCCTTAAAAAATACAGATCCCCAGGCTTCATGATTGGAGATTTTGATTTTCTGAGTTTAGGATGAAACCTGGGTATGTCTATAATTTGAAAAAATTCCTCAGGAATTCTCATGTGCACCAGATTTTAAGAACCAATGGTGTTGACGGAACAAAGTAGTGAGATTTTTACCTTGACTCTTCTAATTAAAGACTGGGAAGAAAAAGAGCAAGGATGGGAGACCGAAAGGAGCAGTTAAAATATTTTAGAGGAGACTCATTACCCACTTATTGAGTACAACTCCTTTATAGGGCTGTCATACCATGTTATGGCAGGCAGTAGGTGAAAGGGACAAGGTAAGACTCCAGAACAAAAATACCAGGCATACGTTATGCTTAAGGATTTAGGAAGGAATGAGTTAAAGCTAAATAAACAATAAAAATAAAGAATTCACAAATGCCAGAGGATGCATATCTATGTGTTGTCTAAAGTCAATTCAAATATCAAGCTGTGGGCACTGATGGAGCAGAGTAAGGCAGATGCAAAGAGTCAGTTAGCAAGCACCTAACCAAGATGTTTATAGTATGGAGGGGCCAAGGACAAGCTGATGAGAAGACAAGGGCAGAGCAATAGCAACAAAGAAAACATCTTTATACTGAAGTAGCATTCTGTCTTGACTTCAGCTGCCTTTGGTTGAAGGGCTTATTGGTGGTAACTATAAATAGGATCAAGAATGCGGGAATAGAGCAAAGTTCTTAGACTAAGACATTTCCCACAGAGGGACACTGCTCAATGCTGAACCAGGGTAGTGTGAGGCCTAGGAAGTAGTGTTTTTCAGAAAAGTTATGATCATTGTGAAATGTTGCTGTGAAGTCGGGAAAGGTAATCTTTGGGAGTGCAGCTTTAGTAAATGGTAAGGATGCAAGACAGATTTCAAGGCCATAAGGAGATGAGGGTAGTAGCAAGAAAATAGGGATAGTACATCATTCAGTTCAAGAAATTTGGCAATGAAAGGAAGAAGAGAAACGAGATGGACGCTAGAAGCATAGTGGGGTTAATTGATTTTTTCAAGAAAGGAAGATGGATATATTTGAAGGTAGAGGGGAAGGAGTAAATTGAGAAGGAGGTACTGAAGATATCTTTGGAGAAGGGAAATAACTGAGAAATCAGGGTCCCTGAGAATACTGAAGAATTAGTAATCTTTGGGAAAAAAGGAAACAGTTTCAAAACTAGAAATGCAAGACAATGTAAATATATGTTCAGAAATTATTTTACTGACAGTTTTTTTCCAGAAACAAATTAACTTTGTTGAGAGATGAATAAATTTTACATTTCATGATGGGTAATGAAAATATGACTACTTCCATTTCTCTGTAATTTAAGCTGGGCACATCTCTTTTTCACTGGACTATTAATAAAAATGGTATTAGCATAGGTAGAATGGCTGCTAAGATAACATTAAGGCAACTAGTTCAGTTATATGTGAAATCATCTTAAAAAATCAGATATGTTTGATAAACATATGTTTTATAGAAGAAACCACATAATTAGAGGTTTCAGTTATTTAAACTTTCTTATTTTCAGGGTAAATGAATTGTATAATTAAGATATCTGTATTTTCTAAGTTATACTTCAAGACCTTTTACCTCATCTACAGAAAATAATATAATTAAGGAGGGAAGGGATAGCTTAAGTGGTAGAGTGCATGCATAGCATGCACAAGGTCCTGGGTTCAATCCCTAAATCTTTTGAAAATAAATAAACAAACAATATCACTAATTGTCAGAGAAATGCAAATCAAAACTACAATGAGGTATCACCTCACACCAGTCAGAATGGCCGTCATTCAAAAATCCACAAATGACAAATGCTGGAGAGGCTGTGGAGAAAGGGGAACCCTCCTACACTGCTGGTGGGAATGCAGTTTGGTGCAGCCACTATGGAAAACAGTATGGAGATTCCTCAAAAGACTAGGAATAGACTTACCATATGACCCAGGAATCCTGCTCCTGGGCATATATCCAGAAGGAGCCCTACTTCAGGATGACACCTGCACCCCAATGTTCATAGCAGGACTATTTACAATAGCCAAAACATGGAAACAGCCTAAATGTCCATCAACAGGTGACTGGATAAAGAAGAGGTGGTATATTTATACAATGGAATACTATTCAGCCATAAAAATTGACAACATAACACCATTTGCAGCAACATGGATGCTCCTGGAGAATGTCATTCTAAGTGAAGTAAGCCAGAAAGAGAAAGAAAAATGCTATATGAGATTGCTCATATGTGGAATCTAAAAAACAACAACAACAAAAAAAGCATAAATACAAAACAGAAATAGACTCACAGACATAAAATACAAACTTGTGGTTGCCAAGGGGGTGGAGGGTGGGAAGGGATAGACGGGATTTTAAAATTGTAGAATAGATAAACAAGATTATACTGTAAAGCACAGGGAAATATTCACAAGATCTTATGGTAGCTCACAGAGAAAAAAATGTGACAATGAATATATGTATGTTCATGTATAACTGAAAAATTGTGCTCTACACTGGAATTTGACAAAACACTGTAAAATGATTATAAATCAATAAAAATGTTTAAAAAAACCAAACAAACCTAATTACTGCCCCTCAAAAATAGTTAAAAAAAAAAGAAAAAATATATTTAGAAAGTTTCACATTTTCGGAGAATAATCTAAAACTATTCTGATCAGAAATTTTGTCAGATGTTGAATAGCTTTTGATTACAATTCTACTTAGAATTATTTTGCTGCCAGCATGATACATACAAGAATATCATGTGGAATTATATATCTTCAGTGAGTCTTTATGATTTAAGACCTGCAGAAATGAAAATTTGAAAATCAGATATCTGTCTGACTGGAGCATTAAGCAAATGATTCATTTGATAATTTTCAGGTCATTTATTTTTGATAATTGATTTTTTAAAAAAGGCTTTACAATTTTTATTTTTAACAACAAACTGGTTTTACTTCACTCCTCTTTTCTCTTTATTGGTGTATATGAAAGGAGAATGAATGTTTTGTGTTTATGGGTGTCTAATTACTGTTTTGCAGTACGGCACGTTGCTTGCAAGTTGGTGCATATGTGTGAAGGCTCAGCTGCTTCAGAAGAAGCTATTCGAAGACAGATTTTTGTAAGTCCTAATTAAATCTAGAGAAAGTGCAGATGCAATGAGATAGTCATTACTACTCTGAAGATGGTTAAAATTAGTGTAAACATGTAAGGGGGTTATATCCTTTAGTGCTGTCCATGTTACCTTTATAATAATTATATCTATTACAATTAAGTTCTCAGAAGTACTATAGTTGTTATTACAGTGATTCAGTGGACTAAATACTGAACTTAAAATTCAGGATTTATGAAAAGTAATGAAAGTAATAAAAAGTAACAGTTTCCTGTTCCATCCTTTCCTACCCCCATCTTACTCCATAGAGGCAAGTTATTTTTTTTTAGTGGAAAATATTTTTCCCAGCGTTTTAAAACAATATTTATTGAAAGCTCAAATGTACACACAAAATAGAAAAAATAGCATGATGCCCCTATTTACCTGTTACTCAGCTAGAGTAATCATCAACTTATGACCGCTCTTGTTTCTTCTAGATTTCCTCCAACAGCAAATGCCCGGCCCCATGGATTATTTTGAAACAAATCCAAAATATATTATTTTGCCCATAAATAATGTATCTAATAAATGTGTCTCTAAAAGATCTTTTTTATTCAATCAAACCCAATACCGATTATCACATCTGATAAAATTTAATAAAGATTTTCTAAAATCATCAAATATCCAGTCTTTCCTCCCCCCAACCCCTCCTGCTTACCCTCCTCACTGTTTTCTCTCTCTAGTTCATTTCTTAGAATCAGGATTAAACAAAGTCCACACCTTGTATTTTGTTAATATGTTCTATAGTTTCCTAAATTCTGGATTCTAACTGCATCCTCATGGTGTCATTTAATATAGTACTCTGTCCTTAGTTTTTCCTGTAAACTGGTAGTTAGATTTGGGAGCTTGATCTAATTCAGGTTCAATTCTGTGAAAAATAATTCGTAAGCAGTCTGGTGTACTTCCATCAGGAGGCACTAATGTCTGCTTATCTCTTTTCTGCTGTGTTAGTGCCCTTTGATGACTATTGTCCCCAGATCCATTATTTCTGTAAGGGTTTGCATATTTTAATTCTTTATTCCTTGTTTATTGGAATAGAGAGAAACTTTCCCTCATCAACTATTTGGTTACCCTGAAGTATATTTTGTATAAGCAAGTCTTGACTCTTCCTTTAACAGTTTTCAGAATAATGAGTTGGCCCTCTAACATCCTTTAATGACGACCAAATAGGTTTTTTAAAAAGGAAAGTATCATTGTGAACTCATGGATTGTAACATATTTAATGACTTTCAATCCATTGTAGTTACTATTTTTATTGAAGCACAGTATCCTATTTTTGGCCAGTAAGAACCTCTTTCAGTGATTCTGAATCCTTTTGGTATGACCCAAGCAGTCTTTAATAGTTTTATTTGATTTCTGATATAAGATATCCAGGCTTATCTTACATAGTTCCTGCCCTAGACCTGAATTCAGCCATTCTTCCAATGAGCCCTGTGGAGAATGTTATTTAGATACTGCAGTCTGAAAGTTACAAGTGCTCATCGCTATTGCAATGGTCATTATTTCTAGACCTTTTTAGTGGACAGAGCTATGAAATTCATATTTTAAAGAGAAAATATCAATATTCATATTGATATTTAGGATTATAGGGTTTTACTTAGCTTCTTGATTTTATATTTGTGTCTTTGGTGCTAAAAATCTTTTTTTGGGGGGAGTAATTTGGTTTATCTGGTTATATATATACATATGTATTTTTAATGGAGGTGCTGGGGATTGAACCCAGGATCTCGTGCATGCTAAGCATGCACTCTACCACTGAGCTATATGCTCCTCTGGTGCTAAAAATCTTGGTGCCTAACATTAATGTAATGAACAACTTGTTTTATCCTAGAAAATATATATTTATAACAGTTTCAGAATATAGCAATATCAATATTATTACTAAGAATTATTTCTAAAAATAGTTTAGGAATTTTTTGTACCTTTTTTCTTAGGCTGTATCCTACTAGAGATGTACAGTCAAAATATTGTTTTAATATTATTAAAATATTGTTTTAAAATTACTTGAAATAATTCCTTTCATAGAGAGTAAATATTTGACTTGATACATAGTTAGGTTTATTAATTACTATTTGCTTTTTTATGTTTTAGTGATTGCTTCTCCCCATTTCGATTGAATTTTGTTTTATAATTGTGTAAGATATTGACATGGTTCTGAAGTAAAATCTACTAAAGGAAGTATATTCAGATAAGTCTAGCTTCTTTTTTTTAACATTTTTTATTGATTTATAATCATTTTACAATGTTGTGTTAAATTCCAGTGTTCAGCACAATTTTTCAGTCATTCATGGACATATACACACTCATTGTCACATTTTTTTCTCTGTGAGTTATCATAACATTATGTATATTTCCCTGTGCTATACAGTATAATCCTGTTTATCTATTCTACAATTTTGAAATCCCAGTCTATCCCTTCCCACCCTCCAACCCCCTGGTAACCACAAGTCTGTATTCTCTGTCTGTGAGTCTATTTCTGTCCTGTATTTATGCTTTGTTTTTGTTTGTTTGTTTGTTTGTTTTTGTTTTTTTTAGATTCCACATATGAGCGATCTCATGTGGTATTTTTCTTTCTCTTTCTGGCTTACTTCACTTAGAATGACATTCTCCAGGAGCATCCATGTTGCTGCAAATGGCATTATGTTGTTGGTTTTTATGGCTGAGTAGTATTCCATTGTATAAATATACCACTTCTTTATCCAGTCACCTTTTGGTGGACATTTAGGCTGTTTCCATGTTTTGGCTATTGTAAATAGTCCTGCTATGAACATTGGGGTGCAGGTGTCATCCTGAAGTAGGGTTCCTTCTGGATACAAGCCCAGGAGTGGGATTCCTGGGTCATATGGTAAGTCTATTCCTAGTCTTTTGAGGAATCTCCATACTGTTTTCCATAGTGGCTGCACCAAACTGCATTCCCACCAGCAGTGTAGGAGGGTTCCCCTTTCTCCACAGCCTCTCCAGCATTTGTCATTTGTGGATTTTTGAATGATGGCCATTCTGACTGGTGTGAGGTGATACCTCATTGTAGTTTTGATTTGCATTTCTCTGATAATTAGTGATATTGAGCATTTTTTCATGTGCCTTTTGATCATTTGTATGTCTTCCTTGGAGAACTGCTTGTTTAGGTCTTCTGCCCATTTTTGGATTGGGTTGTTTATTTTTTTCTTATTGAGTGGTATGAGCTGCTTATATATTCTGGAGATCAAGCCTTTGTCGGTTTCATTTGCAAAAATTTTCTCCCATTCCGTAGGTTGTCTTCTTGTTTTACTTCTGGTTTCCTTTGCTGTGCAGAAGCTTGTAAGTTTCATTAGGTCCCATTTGTTTATTCTTGCTTTTATTTCTTCTAGGCGAAAATTTTTGAAATGTATGTCAGATAATGTTTTGCCTATGTTTTCTTCTAGGAGGTTTATTGTATCTTGTCTTATGTTTAAGTCTTTAATCCATTTTGAGTCGATTTTTGTGTATGGTGTAAGGGAGTGTTCTAGCTTCATTGTTTTACATGCTGCTGTCCAGTTTTCCCAACACCATTTGCTGAAGAGACTGTCTTTATTCCATTGTATATTCTTGCTTCCTTTGTCAAAGATTAGTTAACCAACAGATAAGTCTAGCTTCTATCTCTGTCATCTTCACCCTGTTTCCTCCCTTCCCTTGTAGATAACTATTTTGCTTATTTCATTGTTTTTCCTTTTGGTATGCATGTATGTATGCATTTATTTTATTGAAGTATAGTTAATTTATAATATTATGTTAGTTTCATGTGTACAACATAGTGATTCAATGCTTTTGTAGATTATACTCCATTTAAAGTTATTATAAAATAATGGCTATGTTTCCCTGTGCTGTACATCATATCCTTGTTGCTTATTTATTTTATACATAGTAGTTTGTATCTGTTAATCCCCTTCTCCTATCTTGTCCTTCCTTCCTTCTCTCTCCCCACTGGTAACCACTAGTTTGTTCTCTATATCTGTGAGTCTGTCTCTGTTTTATTATATACTTTTGTTTGTTTTATTTTTTAGATTCCATATATAAATGATAACATAGAGTGTCTTTCTCTCCTTTTGGTTTTTAAACATAAGCAATCACGTATGTATTTGTATCTTCCCCACTCCCAGGGTTCTTAGATAATTGGTAGCATTCCATATAGATACTTCACCTTGGTTTTTTTTTACCCCATTTAACATTATATCCTAGAGATCACTCCATAGCAGTATATAGAGATATTCCTCATTTTTTATAGCTACACAGTATTCAGTTGGTACATGTACCTTATTGTACTCAACCAGCCCTCTTTGATGGACATTTGGGTGCTGCAATGAACTGCCTTGTGTGTATGTCTTTTCCTTTTTTAAGGCTATTACTTGTAACCATTTTTGTTTTTATTTCTCAGGTTTATTTCCATGTATCTTAATCATGTGCTTATATCACTATATTAGTTTGCTAGGGTTTCCATAACAAAATACCTTAGTTTGGGTGGTCTAAACAGTAGAAATTTATTCTCACAATTCTGTCCAAGATCAAGATCCAAGATCAAGGTGTTGGCAGGTTTATTTACTTCTGAGGCCTCTCTCCTTGGCTTGCAGATGGCTGCCTTCTTGCTATGTTCTAATATGGCATTTCCTCTATGTGTGCACATCCCTGGTGTCCTTTTATGTATCCAGATTTCCTCTTATAAGGACACTAGTCAGATTGGATTAGAGCCCACCCTAATGATTTAATTTTAACTTCATCATCTTGTTAAAGGCCCTATCTCCAAATATAGTCACATTCTGATGTACTGGTAATTAGGGCTTCAACATATGAATTTGGGGGATAGAGGCAACACAATTCAGCCTATAATTATATCTTGATGTATCAGCTTTATATATGATCGATTTCTTTTTGCTATGATAGGTGAAGATTTATCTCATGCTATCTATCATTTGTTACCTCCCACTACTCCTTTCAGTTTTTGTTATACTGTTTTCAGTTTATCTGATGGTTATCTTTTAAAACTTTAAATAATAAATTTAAATTTTTATTTCTTTCTCCATCAGTTTTGGAGAGTGTATCTTTACTTTCAACTCTGTGAGTGTATTAGTATCTTTACCATTCTCTCTCCCTTTCATCACCTTTGACCTTCCAACTTCTGTCACCTCTAATATTTGCATTTTTGGCTTTATTGATTTCAAAAAATGAAAACTAAGAGGAGCATTTTATTGATTGTGACCATAATTCTGTGGATAAAAGTGGTATTTCTCTTTATTTTTCCATCTACTAGCTGTCTTAATTCTGTTTCCTCAGGTATTCTGTTTAAGTGTGATGTCCCTACATAGTATTGGTTTCCCTCAAACGTTTGGTGATTCTTGCTCATATTTGATTTCAGATTCCTTGATAGTCTTATGTGAATACTGTGTCGCACTATTTACTATAATCTGAATCCAGTGACAGATGGAGAGGTAGGACCAGAGGTTTTGCATTGACCTTTGCTGTCAGCTATCTGGAACTCTACTTTCCTCTAGTCTAAGTGACTATATTCTTTGTTCCTTCCTGGGGAGGAGGGGAAAAGTTACCTCTTGAGGGGGAAGCCTATTGCCTGTTACTCCTACTGTTCACATCCAGAATGTTTCCACATTTTGCATTTTTGTGCTTTTTAGGTTGTGGGTTTTTGCCTCATTCTATTTGATGTCTATTTTTCAGAGGTTCCTTATAATTTTAGATCAACTGAAAAATGTACCTTATTTTCTAGGACTATTGTTAATGTGAAAATATGTATATATTTTCTTTTATTTCTAGAAAATATATATAAAATCCCAAGAAATAATGTATATATAATATGATATGTATCATAATATTTATTTATATGATATTGCATATATCATTTCTAGGAATTTATAGTATAAAAAATTCATAGTATATTTATATACTATATATAAACTTATAGTATAAAATTTATAGTATATTATAATATATTATATATATATATACATAATTTCTAGGAATTTATAATAGAAGGAGTGGCTGTAGTGTGTGCTTAGTCCTCCATCTTGATTCAGTCCTTGTTTGCTTCCACAGCATTTGTGCATATTACATATCAACTATTTATTTAGATGTCTGTCAGTTATTATATTGTGAGCTTCTTCATGGTTCCTGGTAAGTAAAGGATACATGATAAGCATTTGCTAGATTAATAAAAATTTATTAGAAATATAATTAAATAGAGCCCAGGTGTGTTGGCTTACAGTCTAATGCTTATCATATAACTTTCTTCAAATATGTGAAGCATTAATTTTTTAGAACTTACTCTTCCTATCTAAATTATCCCAAGGTTTTCTTTTAATATTTCCTTATAAGATGTGTTTTCAAGGCTATTAATTTTTTACCATTGCTTTTCTTAAGAACATTTCTCTTAATTTTGGAGTTCCATGTAGAACACAGAACTCTAATAAATGCTGACTATTATGTTTTTGTTTTCTGTGGATTATGCTACTGAATATGGACAGAGGATTATATATTTTCCCCAGTACCATCCTCAACCAGTTTGGAGGAGGGATGAATTTTTAAAAATTATTCTCTAATTTCTTTCTTCCAGATGAATATGAGAACTGGAAAAGGGTGGGTAGATGTTGGAAATGCTATTGTCGCTGATGAATTTTTTCAAGCTGCCATGGCTGTAAGTTACCATTGATTTTTTTTTAGCGGGTGAAACACAGTCATTTTATTTTGCATTTCTTTGATCTCTAATTAGGTTACACTTTTTCATGTTTATTTGTTGCTTTCATTTCTCTTATTTTTGCCTCATTTTGTGATTTACTTATTTTTCTTGAGTTGTACAATAATTTTTTATTATTAAAAACTTTAATCATTTGTCTGTCATAAACATTGCAAATATTTACTCAAATTCACTAATACCTTTTTAAGTGACTACTGATTTTTACTTGTGGCAATTAATAGTTGTGGTTATTCTCATCATTCCATTGTATTGTGGTTTATTTTCTAGGGTCTGGAGCAATTATATGTCAAATTAATGCAGAGAAGCTCCACTGAGGCCCATGCAACTATGCCGAAGATTGCTGTGGAAAGGGACCTTTTTAAAGTGCTTTCTTACCAGGCAGAGTCAGTAGGTATCACACAATGGGGCATTTCTTATATGTAAATGCAAAAGTGATGAGATGTGACCTATTAGAATAAAGTGTCATTAGCCTTTTATAGGATATTATATTTAACCTTTTTAATCTTTTATATCTGAAAGTAACATTACTAATGGTGATTGGTATCTGTTGGGGTGAATGAGATTGAAAAGATTGATAACTAATCATAATTAGTCATCATTTTCAGCCATTGCATGTAATATCTATCATTTATTTATGGCATTGTCCCTACTTGAAACACCTGTCTCTGTTTGTGACTCTCTTACATTCAAACAGTTTACCTAAAATATTTGCCCGAAAAGAGCTTTCACATTTGCAATTATTCTCAGTGGTTTCCTGATGTTTTTAAAAAGTCTGCTGATGTGACTGTTCAAAGTTGTACTTTACCTCTGTTTGACTTGTGGGTTTCCTCCTTTTGTCACCATGCAGTTAGATGTGCATTTTCAGTTGACAAAATGTAAGCTGTGATGACTTTACTGTATATAATTATATAATTCTAAAAATGAAAGAGACGTGAAAAATCTATTTTTATTTTTTAATATCTTCATTGAGATACAATTTATATACTATAAAATTCACACACTTAACATGTACAATTCAGTGGTTTTGGTATATTCACAGACTTGTACAACCTTCACCACAATCTTAAGTTTAAAACATTTTCATTACCCAAAAAGAACCCCTCCCATCCATGAGCAGTCACTCCCTATTCCTCCTGATCCCAGCCCTAGCAACCCTAATCTACTTTCTGTCTTTATAGATTTACCTATTCAGGCCATTTTACATAAATGAAATCATACAACAATTGGTCTTTTGTGATTTGCTTCTTTCACTTAGCATGTTTTCAAGGTTTATCCATGTTGTAGCATATATCAATATTTTTATTACCAAATAATGTTTCACTGTATGGATATACCATGTTTTGTTTATCCATTCATCTGTTGATGAATGTTTGGATTGTTTCCAATTTGGGGCCATTATGAATAATTCTGCTGTGAACATTCATGTACAGATCTTTGTATGCACATGGTTTTATTTCTCTTGGATGTATACCTAGGAATAGAATTGCTGAATAACATGATAACTATGTTTAGCCTTTTGTGAAACATCAGATGGTTTTTCACAATGGATGTACCATTTTACACTCCCACCACTGGTGTATGAGGGTTCCAATTTCTACATATCTAAGAATTTTATAGATTTATAGCGTTTACCTTTAGATCTGTGATCTATTTCAAGGTATGGCATGAAGTGGGGGTCAAACTTCATTCTTTTGCATGTAGCTATCCAGTTGTCCCAGTACCATTTGTTGAAAAGACTATTCTTTTCCCACTGAATGCTTGGAACCATTGTCAAAAATTAATTGATCATAAATGTGAGGGTCTATTTCTGGACTCTTGATTCTATTCCATTGATCTATATGTTTATCCTTATGCCAATGCCACGGTAGCTATTTAATCAGTTTTTAAATCAGGAAATGTGAGTCTTCCAGCTTTGTTGTTTTTCAAGATCATTGAGTACGGTAGCTATTTAATCAGTTTTTAAATCAGGAAATATGAGTCTTCCAGCTTTGTTGTTTTTCAAGATCATTTGAGTATTCTGGGTCTCTTGCATTTCCATATGAATTTTAGGAAAAGTTTGTCAATTTATGCAGCAAAACCAGCTGGGATTTTGATGGGGATAGCATTGAATCTGTAGATCAGTTTGAGGAGTATTGCTATCTTAAAAATGTTAAGTGTCTGATCCATGAATATGGGATGTCTTCACATTTTTTTTAGGTTTTGTTTAATTCCTTCTTATTTTTTAAATAATGAAATTGAGGTTCAGAGAGAGGATGTGAGTTAGTTGAAGATCTATGACCAGAACCAAGATTTTGACTTTTAGCCTAATGCTCCCTACCCTACAAATTAGATTAACTATATAAAAGAGAACACCTTGTGATAATTTTGTCTTGCCTTTTAATGTTAATATCCTTTGTTGGTTACATTAATGCAACTACTGAAAAACTGATATGAAGTCCAGCAGGTCTTGGTCTTATATCTTAACTCTTCTACCAGCTTGCTCTGTGACCTTGGGCTTTCACTTAGCCTCCTTGAACCTATAAAAATCCAAAATTTAAGAGATCAACTCTCTATATAATACATTGTGGAGGGGTATATTTGACTTGATAGTAGTTCATGTGAAAAAGACCTATGTGTTTTATTTATTTTATTTTTTAATTGGAGTATAGTTGATGTACAATATTATATATTTCAGGTGTACAATATAGTGATTCAAAATTTTTAAAGGTTATACTCCATTTATAGTTATTAAAATGTTGGCTATATCCCCTGTGTTGTACAATATATTCTTGTAGCTTATTTTATGCATAATAGTTTGTACCTCTTAATCCCTTACCCCTATATTGCCCCTACCACCTTCCTTCTCCCAACTGGTGACTGCTGGTTTGTTCTGTGTATCTGTGAGTTTGTTTCCTTTTTGTTATATTCATTAGTTTGTTCTATATTTTAGATTCCACATATAAATGATAACATAGAGTATCTTTCTCTTTCTGTTTCACTTAGCATAATACCCTCCAGGTCCATCCATGCTGTTGCAAATGGCAAAATTTCATTCCTTTTTATGTCTGAGTAGTATTCCATTGTATATATACATACCACATCTTTACCCATTCATCTGTTGATGGACACTTAGGTTGCTCCCATACTTTAGCTATTGTAAATAATTCTGTTACAAACATTGGAGTGCATGTATCTTTTTGAATTAGTGGGTTTCTTTTCTTTTTTTTTTTTTGGATATATACCCAGGAGTAGAATTGCTGGGTCATATGGTAGTTCTATTTTTAGTTTTTTGAGAAACCTCCATACTGTTTTCCACAATGATTGCACCAATTTACATTCCTAACCAACAGTGTGCAAGGGTTTCCTTTTCTCCACACCCTTGCCAGCATTTGTTATTTGTGTTCTTTTTTGATAGCCATTCTGACAGGTGTGATACCTCAGTGTGGTTTTAATTTGCATTTCCCTGATGATTAGCAGTGTTGAGCATCTTATTATGTGCCTGTTGGCCATCTACATGTCCTCCTTGGAAAAAATGTCTATTGAGGTCTTCTGCCCATTTTAAATCGGGTTGTTTGTATTTTTGATGTTAAGTTGTATGAGCTTTTTATATATTTTGGATTATTAACCCCTTATTGATCATATCATTTGCAAATACTTTTTAGCATTCTGTATGCTGTATTTTCATTTTGTCAGTGGGTTCCTTTGCTGTGCAAGAGTTTAATCAGGTCCCATTTGTTTATTTTTGCTTCTGTTTCCTTTTGCTTCAAAAAAATATTGCTGTGATTTATGTCAAAGAGTGTTCTTCCCAAAGGAAACCATAAGTAAAACAAAACAACAACCTACGAAATGGGAGAAAATTTTTGCAAATGAAACTGACAAAGGCTTGATCTCCAGAATATATAAGCAGCTCATACGACTCAATAAGAAAAAAATAAACAAACAACCCAATCCAAAAATGGGCAGAAGACCTAAACAAGCAATTCTCGAAGGAAGAAATACAAATGATCAAAAGGCACATGAAAAAATGCTCAATATCACTAATTATCAGAGAAACGCAAATCAAAACTACAATGAGGTATCACCTCACACCAGTCAGAATGGCCATCATTCAAAAATCCACAAATGACAAATGCTGGAGAGGCTGTGGAGAAAGGGGAACCCTCCTACACTGCTGGTGGGAATGCAGTTTGGTGCAGCCACTATGGAAAACAGTATGGAGATTCCTCAAAAGACTAGGAATAGACTTACCATATGACCCAGGAATCCCACTCCTGGGCTTGTATCCAGAAGGAACCCTACTTCAGGATGACACCTGCACCCCAATGTTCATAGCAGGACTATTTACAATAGCCAAAACATGGAAACAGCCTAAATGTCCATCAAAAGGTGACTGGATAAAGAAGAAGTGGTATATTTATACAATGGAATACTACTCAGCCATAAAAACCGACAACATAATGCCATTTGCAGCAACATGGATGCCCCTGGAGAATGTCATTCTAAGTGAAGTAAGCCAGAAAGAGAAAGAAAAATACCATATGAGATTGCTCATACATGGAATCTAAAACAAAACAAAACAACACTTAAATACAAAACAGAAACAGATTCATAGACATAGAATACAAACTTGTGGTTGCCAAGGGGATGGGGGTGGGAGGGTACAGACTGGGATTTCAAAATGTAGAATAGATAAACAAGATTATACTGTATAGCCCAGGAAAATATATACAAGATCTTATGATAGCTCACAGCAAAAAAAAATGTGACAATACATATTTGTATGTTCATGTATAACTGAAAAATTGTGCTGAACACTGGAATTTGACACAACATTGTAAAATGACTATAACTCAATTTAAAAATGTTTAAAAAAAGAGTGTTCTGCCTATGCTTTCCTCTAGGAGTTTTATAGTATCTGGTCTTACATTTAGGTTTTTAATCCATTTTGAGTTTATTTTTGTATATGGTATTAGAGAATGTTCTAATTTCATTCTTTTACATGTAGCTGTTAAGTTTTCCCAGCACCACTTATTGAAGAGACTGTGTTTTCTCTGTTGTATATTCTTGCCCCCTTTGTTGTAGATTAATTGATCATAAGTGTGTGGGTTTTT
This sequence comes from Camelus bactrianus, assembly GCF_048773025.1. NCBI lineage: Eukaryota > Metazoa > Chordata > Mammalia > Artiodactyla > Camelidae > Camelus > Camelus bactrianus. Next base: position 41,975,636 of record NC_133575.1, read on the forward strand.
TCCTGGGCTCTCTATTCTGTTGCATTGATCTATGTGTCTGTTTTGATGTCTATAGCTTTGTAGTACAGACTGAAGTCAGGTAGCATGATTCTTGAGCTTTGTTCTTCTTTCTCAAGCCTGTTTGGCCATTTTGGGTCTTTTGTGTTCCCATACAAATTTTAAAATTATTTGTCCTAGTTCTGTGAAAAATGTCATTGGTATTTTGATAGGGATTGCATTGAATCTGTAGATTACTTTGGGTAGTATGGTTATTTTAACAATATTAATTCTTCCAATCCAAGAACATGGTATATCTTTCCATCTGTTTGTTTCATCTTCATTTTATTTCATCAGTGTCTTGTTGTTTTCTGAGTACAGGTCTTTTACCTCTTTAGGTAGGTTTATTGCTGAGACCTATGTGCTTTAATTGTCCACAGTTTGGTGAAATAAGTTGGACCAAGTTGAGAAGGCCCAAATATATGTCTTTGAAAAATATTTTGATATTTTCCTAAAGGCAATGGAGTGGTTGAAGGTTTTTGGGAATAGTTAAGGTGGCACCAAATGAAAAGTAACCTGGCAGTAGTGCTTAGGGTGGATTGAAAAAGTGAAAAGAATGGAGGCATAATGTAAGCATAAAGTGACTAGAGCCTGGAGTATAGTAGTAGCAATGAGAATGGGAAGAAAGGAGGCAGATAAAGGAAGCAATCATTTGTGCTCAACGAGAAGGACTGAACCACTCAGTCTTTGAAGGCAGGAAAAAGGGGATAATAATTTCACAAACATTTACATTTTGGAGGGGGAATGTAGCAAAAAGTAGTGGAAACAGAAAAGTTGGATGACATGCCAGAGATGAGGAGGACTAGAACAGTGAGTCATATATGAGAAGAAAAGAAAATTTCAGGGAAAAGGGGATGATTAGCAGTGGCTAGTGCTTCAGAAAATGAGATTGGAGAAAAGGCTATTGGACCTAGCATTTAGGAAGATGACAGAGATCCTAGAAAGCAGTTTTAGTAGCAAGGTAAAAGTGGAAGACAAATGGTAGGAGTTTAATGGCTGGGTGGATGATGAGGCAATGGAAGAAGTTAGTATAGTGGGAGGGTCTGTAGGTCAGAAGTATTTTCATAATAATTCTAAGACATTATTGCTTTTTTTAAAACTGTGTTGGCATTTATACTTGTGGTGCAAAAAGAATGGTGGGAAAAACTGCTGACCCTTTAACAGGAATCAAGACAGTGGTATAACGTTTATTTGTAGTCATTGTATTCTTCACTGCTACACACTTGGAGTTAAAAGAATGTCGGTTTTACTTAAAAATGCACTTGGTGAAACAATGAAACTGATTAATTTTTTATTAAATCTTGACCTTTGAGTATCTGGTGTTTTAATATTCTATGTAATGAAAAGGGAAGTACCCATAGAGTACTTCTGCTGTATATCGAAGTGTGATGATTGTCTTGAGGAAAGGCCCTGATGTGATTGGTTTGTGAGCTGAATTAGCTACTTCTGTTTTCACAGAACATCATTTTTACTGGAAAGAATGACTCATAGATAAATTTTGTTAATTTGGACTTGGGTATTTAGCAGACATTTTCATAAAAATGAATGAAGTGAGAATGTAACTTCTAGGAAAGCAACTGACAATATTTGTTGCCAGGGATAAAATTTAAATGTTTAAGTAAAAATTAGAATCTTGGAAAAATTGTACCTCCACCATGAGCTTGACAGCTTCTGGATACTTAGACTTTTCTGATCAAATTACTGGTGATATTAACTAATGTGATAAAAAAAACTTTTATTTGAAATAATTATAGATTCATAGGAAGTTGCAAAAATAGTAGAGAGTTCTAGCATGCATTTCACCTAATTTTCCTCCTGGGTAACATCTTGCATAAATATAGTACATAGTACTTTATAAAACCAGGAAGCTGGTGTTGGTACAATCCATAAACCTTATTCATATTTTACAGGTTTTACATGAGCTTGTGTGTGTCTACTATTCTATACAGTTTTATCACATGGGTAGATTTGGGTAACCACTATCACCACCCAGAAAAGTTCCATCACCACAAAGGTCCCTTGTGCTTCCCTTTGTGGTCATACTCATTCCCCCATCCCCAGTCCCAGGCAACCAATAACCTATTCTCTACCTCTATAATTTTGTCATTTGGGAGTGGTATATAAATGGAATCATATAATATGTAACTTTTTGATAATTGCTTTTTCCACTTAGCCTAATTCCGTTGACATCCATCCGAGTTTTGTGTATCAATAGTTTGTTCTTTATTTGCAAGTAGTATTCTGTGATATGGGTGTACCACAGTTTGTTTAGCCATTCACTATTGAAGGAATTTGGGTTGTTTCCAATTTTTGGCTGTTGCAAGTAAAGTTGGCATGAATAGTTGTGTATAAGTTTTTGTGTGGACGTAAAATTTTATTTCTATCAGATAAATACCCAGGAGTGCAATTGCTGGGTCAAATGGTTAGTGTATGTTTAGTTGTTTATTTTAAAGAAACTGCAAAACTGTTTTCTAGGGTGGCTGTGTCATTTTAATTCCCACCAGCAATATATTAGAGATCCCATTCTCTGCATCCTTGCCAGCGTTTAGTATTGTGACTAATTTATTTTAGCTGTTCTAGTAGATGTGTAGTGATATCTCATTGGTTTTAATTTGCTATGGCTATGATGTTGAACTTTTTTTCATGTACTTATTTGCCATTTGTATATTCTGTTAAGTGAAGTGTCTATTCATGTCTCTTGGCCATTTTCTATTTGGATTGTTTGATTTTTTTTTAATGTTGAATTTTGAGAATTATATATTCTAGATTTGAGTCCTTTGTCAAAAATGTTTTGCAGGTATTTTCTCCTAATCTGTAGCTTGTCTGTTCATTCTTTTAATAGAGTCAGAGAGCAAAAGTAATTTCAATGAAGTCCAATTTTTTTTTCTATTGTAGATTATTCTTTTGGTGTCATGTCTCAAAACTCTTCAGCAAGCCCTAGATCTGAAAGATTTTCTCTTAAAAGTTTTATGGATTTACCTTTTACATTTAAATCTATGATTGATTTTGAGTTAATTTTTGTGTAAGGTGTGAGGTTTAGGTTGAGGTTCCTTCTTTGTTTATGAATATCCAGTTGCTCTAGCACCTTTAGTTGGAAAGACTATCCCTCTACCATTGAATTGCTTTCACACATTTGTCAAATATCAGTTGGCTATACTTATGTGAGCAGATCTATTTCTGGAGTCTCTGTGCTTTCCTTTTTTTTAAATTAAAAAAAAATTTTTTGTGGGAGAGTAATTAGGTTTATTTATTTATTATAATGGAGGTACTGGGGATTGAACCTAGGACCTCCTGCATGCTAAGCACTCACTCTACCACTGAGCTATACCTCTCCCCCCCATGCTTTCCTTTTGATCTATGGGTCTGTCCTTCTTTTAGTACCACACTGTCTTGATTGCTGTAGCTATAAAGTCTTGAAATTGGGTAGAGTGATTCTCTCCATTTTATTATTGTTTCAGAATTGCTTTAGCTATTCTAATTCTTTTTTCTTTACATATAAATTTTAGAATAATATTGTCTACATTTACAAGAAATTTTAACTGGAATTTTGATTGGAATTGTGTTCAGCCTATGTATCAATTTGAGGAAGATTGACGTCTATTATTTTCATTTGTTGTTTGTGCTTAGTTGTCATATTTGAGAAACCATTGCCTAACCCAAGATCATGAAGATTTACTCCTATATTTTAGTGTAAGAATTTAATAGCTTTTAGCTTTTACATTTGTGCCTTTGATCCACTTTGAGTCAGTTTTTCATATGGCATGAGGTAGGTATCCAACTTCATTGTTTTGCATTGGATATCCAGTCCTAGCACCAATTTTTAAAAAAGACTTTTTTACTCATTGAATTGTCTTTGCACCCTTATCAAAAACCAGTTGGCACTAAATGTAAAGATTTATTTCTGGACTCTTAGTTTTATTAAATTAATTTATATGTGTATTCTTATGTCAATACCATACCCTGGACTACTGTAGCTTTGTAGTAATTTTTGAAATAGGAAAGTGTGAGCCCTGTGACTTTGTTTTTCTTTTTCAAAATGATTTTTCCTATTTTGAGTCCCTTAAATTTTTATGAGTCTTAGGATCAGTGTCTCAGTGTCTGCAAAAAAGCCAACTAGAATTTTGATGGGAATTGCATTGAATCTGTAGTTCAATTTGGGGAGCATTACCATCTTAAAGGTTATTAAGTCTTCTGATCTGTGAACATGGGATATCTTTCCATTTATTTGGAACTTCTTTAACTTCTTCAACAATGTTGTATAATTTTAGTGTATAAGTCTTGCAGTTCTTTTGTTGAATTTTTTCCTAATTTGTAATTTTTTGTTGTCAATTTAATGGAATTGATTTCTTAATTTCATTTTTGGTTTACTCATTGTTAGTGAATAGAAATACAATAGATTTTTGTGTGTTGCACTCTGTAACCTGGCTGAACTTGTTTATTAGTTCTAATAGTTTTTGTGTGTGTGTGTGTGTGTGTGTGTGTGTGTGTGTGTGTGTGTGTGTGTATTTCTAGGGATATTCTACATACAGGATCATGCCATTTGAGAATAGAGATAATTTTCTTTAGGAATTATACTTAGGAATAAATTTAACAAAAGAAGTGAAATACTGGTACACTGAAAACTATAAAATATTGTTGAAAGAAATTAAGAAAATCAGAATAATTGGAAAGATATTCTATATTCATGGATTGAAAGACTTAATGTTGTTAAGATGGCAATATTACCTGAAATTGATCTACACATTCAGTTTAATCCCTATCAAAATTCCAACTTCCTTGTTTTTTGCAGATATTAATAAGCTGATCCTAAAATTCATATCGGCATTCATAAGACCCAAAATAGGCAAAAGGATCTTGAAAAAGAACAAAGTTGGAAGACTCACATTTCTTAATTTCAAAACTTACTACAAAATTATAGTATCAAGACAGTGTGCTGCTGGCATGAGACAAACATAGATCAATTGAAAAGAATTGAGAGTCCAGAAAAATACCCCATATTTATGGTCAAATGCCGAAAAGTAAGAACTAAGAATATAAAACTCTTAGAATAAAACATAATCCAAGGTTACAAAGATTTATACCTATATGCCCATTTTTAAATAGGCCTTATCAGCTAAATTCTCAAACAAGCCTCTTCTACAAGTGTCTAAGTAACGTATGATAGATGTTTTCATTCACTTGAGTGTCAGTCATAGAATTGTATAGCTGAAAGGAATCTTAGAGATAATCTAGTACAGTATCATTTTATAGATGAGGAAGCTAAAGCCACAAGAGCATAAGGTTCAGGGTTATAGTAATAAATAATCAAAGTAGCTCTTCTAGCTCTAAGATGGAATTGCACTAAACTGCCTTTTATAGCAGATGTTCACACCAGTTCAGACAATAAGGTTATTGTGAGCCTGTTTTAAGACTTTAAGGCAAAAGACTGCTGTTTAACATAAAAATTCTTTTAGTGTGGAGATAAATATGAGAGCTATTCAAGCTGGGGAAGCATCTATCAGACATGGCATTACATCATAATATAATAAGATTGTACATCAGTTTGGGCATTTCCAGAAAAACTAAATGACTCCCAGTCATTCAGTGTCAACTCTGTGTTACCCAAGATTCTCTGTATTTTGAGCTGGCTATTATGTTTAGCTGGACCAGCTAGTGTTGCTAAGAAAATTAGAAAACAAATTAAGACTTTTTGATGCCAGTTAAAATATATTAAAATTGATTTATATATAAATAGCTTGTTATTTCACTTTAAACAATTGTTGACATATTTTTTTTTGCTTTCCCAGGCAATTGCTCAAGAGGATTTTCAAAGAGCATCTACATGTGTACTGCGCTGTAAAGATATGTTGATGAGAGTCCCCAGAATGGTGAGTGAAATCTCTGCATTTATTCTCCAAGAGTTTGAAAATATGCTATATCAAGTTCTAGGAAGAATCATTACTACTTCATGTCCTCCTTTAGAGATTATATTTGAGATCAGTTCTACTTACTTACTGAGTCTTGAAATACTTTACTTCCTTTGTTTTTTTATTAGAAAAGTTGTTTAAAAAAGTGATATGGGTTGTTTCTTAACATTTCTTTGCTTTCCCTTTTACTGTCAAACCATTTTGATAATATTTCCCCTATATTTCATGCTATGTGATGAAAGAAAGAAAAAATGAGTTTATTTCCCTGCCGACAAAGTCGACAGCAGTTAATCATATCATTGCCATAGTAATTTTCTATATTGGAATTTGGAGGTATGAATGATTTGATAGGATAAATAAAGCCAATTTCCCAGACTGCATCTCATCAGGATTCCAGAGTAGATTTTTAATTTTTCCACTTTACCTCCCTTTTCATTCTTTCGTCCCTGTTTCAGTGCCTATGCCTACTTCAGCCTTTATATCACAGGGAATTGATAACAAAGATACATTTGGATGTTATGGAGAATGTTCCCAGGACTCCATCAATTGTACCTACTTGTGAGATTGGTCTTACTTTTCTAATTCTGTGTTGTAATGTAGAACTTAATTTGGTAAATATTTATATATTGTCAGTATTCCAGTATTATGTGAGGTACTCTTCTAGGCTTTAAAAAAATTTAAAGCAATTTCATATTTACAGAAATGTTGTAAGAATAGTACAAAGAACTTCTGTATACTCTTTGCCCAGAGACCCCATTCAAGTTCCCTAATTCTATTCTTTACAAAGAATGAATTCAATCTAGGATTTCACGTAGTATCTAGTCTCTTTTCTCAGGAATACTTCCTCAATCTTACCTTGAATTTCATGACTTTGACAGTTTTATAGATTACAGAACAGTCACAGTGGTAGAATGTGGCTTAATTTGTTTTTTAAAAGTTGAAAAAATTTTATTCAGATATAATTGACATATAACATAGTGTAAGTTTGAGGTATATGACATGTTGATTTGATACATTTACATATTACAATATTATTACTGTAGTAGCATTAGCAAACACCTTTATTATGTCACATAATTATCACTTTTTGTGTTGAGAACAGTTAAGACCTAGTCTTTTAGCGGTTTTAAAATTTATAATACAGTATTGTTGACCGTAATCATGCTGTTGTACATTAGATCTCCAGAATTTATCTATTAGTTGCAAGTTTGTACCCTTAAACAACATCTCCCCAATTTCCCCACCCTAACCAAATTAGGGTTTGTTCCGAGTTTTCTCATGATTAGACAAGGTTATGAAATTGGGGCCAGAAAGATCAAGGAAGTGATTCTATGCTTTCCTCATGGCTTCCTATTGGGTGGCATACAGAATCAATTTATTCTATTGCTGGTGGTGCTAACTTTGATTAAAATTGTGTCTTCCATGTTTCTCCATTGTAAATTTATGTTTTTCCCTTTGTTATTCATAAGTGTTTTGTGGGGTGATGCTTTGGGACTATGTAAAATCCAGTTTCTCATCCCACTTTCACCATCCAATTGAGATTTCTTGCCTAAATTAGTACTATGATGGTTGACAACTGGCTATTTTTCTAATTCTGTCCTTCTGTATTTACTAGCTGGCATTCTACTGTAATAAATTTTTTATTGTGGTAAAAATAAATATCATAACATTTGCCATTTTAACCATTTTAAAATGTAAAATTCAGTAGCATTAAGTACACTCAGTGTTCAACCATCACCACTATCAATTTTCAAAATTTTTTTGTCACTCTAAATAGAAACTCTGTACCCATTACACAATAACTCCTCATTACCACCTCCCCACAGCACCTGGTAACCTCTAATCTACTTTTTGTCCCTATGAATTTGCTTGCTCTAGATATTTCAGGAAAGTGGAATCATACAATATTTATCCTTTTTTGTTTGGCTTATTTCATTTAGCATTAATATTTTCAAGGCTTATCTGCATTGTAGCATGTATCAGAGCTATATTTCTTTCTATGGCTGAATAATATTTCATTGTATGTATATACCATATACCACATTTTGTTTACCCATTCATCAATTGATGGGTACTTGAGTTATTTCCACCTTTTGGTTATTGTAAACAATGCTGCTGTGAACATTGATGAACAAGTATCTGTTTGAATCCCTGTTTTTAATTCTTTTAGATATACATCTAGGACTAGAATTGGTTGGTAATATGGTAATTTTATTTTTAACTTTCTGAAGAACCACCAAGCTGCTTTCCATAGTGGCTGCACCATTTTACATTCGCATCAGCAATAAATGAAAATTCTAATTTCTCCATATTTTCACCAACACTTGTTACTTTCTGGGCTTTAAAAAAATTATTGTTATCCTAGTAGGTGTGAAGTGGTTTCTCATTGTGCCTTTGATTTACATTTCCCTAATAACTAATGACACTGAGCATCTTTTCATATGCTTATTTTCCATTTGCATATATTTTTTGGAGAAATGTCTATTCAAATCCTTTGCCTCTTTATTTAAACGAGGTTGTTTTTCTTTTGGTTATTGATTTGGAAAAGTTCTTTATATAGTCTGGATATTAAATCTTTATATGATTTGCAAATATTTTTGCCCATTCTGCCATTCTGTGGGTTTTCTTTTTACTCTCTTGATAGTGTCCTTCGATGCACAAAAATTTTTCATTTTGATGAAGTCCCATTTATCTGTTTTTTTCATTCCCTATGCTTTTGGTGTCATGTTTAAGAAACTATGCCCAAATCCAAGGTCATGAAGATTTTCCATTATTGTAGCTTTGTTTTACTGTACATTTGAAATAGGGAACTGTGAGACCTCCAACTTTGTTCTTCTTTTCCAAGATTAATTTGGCTCTTCTTGGTCCCTTGGGAATCTATATGAATTTTAGGATGGGTATTTTTCATTTCCTCAAAAAAGGCTGTTGGGATTTTGATAGGTATGACATTGAATCTATATATCTCTTTGGGTAGTGTTGTCATTTTAACAATACTGTCTTCCAATCCATGAACATGGGATGACTTCCCATTTATTTAAGTCTTTAATTTCTTTAAGCAGTGTTTTATAGTTTTTAGTATACAAGTCTATACCTCATTGATTAAGTTTATTCCTAAGTATCTTATTCTTTTTGATGATATTGTAAATGGAATTGTTTTCTTAATTTCCTTAGTTGATTGTTCATTTCATAGTGTATAGAAATGCAACTGAATTTTGTGTATTGGTTTTGTAACCTGTAACTTTGCTGAATTCACTTATTAGCTCTACATTTTTTTTAAGGTTCTTTAGGATTCTCTACATATAAGATCATGCCACCTGTGAATAGAGATAGTTTTACTTCTTCCTTTCCAATGTGGATGCCTTTTATTTCTTTTTCTTGTTTAATTACTCTGACTAGAACTTCCAGTACTGTGCTGAATAGAGGTGATGAAAACTGGCATTCATGTCTTGTTCTTGATTTTAGAGGGTAAGCTTTCAGTCTTTCAACATGAAGTATGATGTCAACTATGGGTTTTTCATATACAGCTTTTTATCATGTTGAGGAAGTTACCTTCTATTTCTAGTTTGAGTGTTTTTATTGTGAAATGTTGGATTTTGTAAAATGCTTTTTATAGTCAGTTGATATTTTCATGTGTTTTTTGTATAATTTTTGATACAACATATTATTTTATTTTTTGAGAGAAGATTGCATTCATCATGAAGCTTTACTGCTTAATACTTCAGTGTATATTTCTTAAGTATAGAATATTCTCTCCTTTATAAATATGGTACAGTGATCAAATTAAAGGAATTTAACATTCACAAGTTCTTTAATTTACAATCCATATTCTAATTTTGTTAATTGTACTTTATAGCATTTGCTTTTCCCCTCCAGTCCACGATCCAGTTCAGGATTATGCTTTGCATTTAGTTATCCTGTCTATTTAGTATCCTTAGTAATCTGCCTTTTTCTTTCATGAAATTGGCATTTTCAAAACAGCTTTATTGAGATATAGTAAATCACATACATTTAAATTGTACAGTTTGACAAGTTTTGGCATATGTATGCACCGATGAAACCGTCATCACAATCAAGATTATGAACTTTTCACAGTCAAGTTGTAACAATTCTAATAAAACTGAAAAATGAAAAAATTATGACTCTTTCCAGAACCCCCCAAAATTTCCTTTTGTTTTTCCTCTTCCTCATTGTCTGCCCCCTCCATACACAGGCAACACTCACTAGTTTTCTGACTTCATAAAGTTATTTGCATTTTCTTGAATTTTTATGTAAATAGAATCATATCTTATATACTTTTTAAAAACTCTGGCTTCTTTTACTCAGTATACTGATTTTGAGATTCATCCATGTGTTTTTTCATATTAATAATTCTTTTTTAATTGCAGAGTAAGATTCCATTATATGGATATATCACAATTTGTTTATCCATTCACCCCTTGATGGATAATTCAGATTACTTCCAGTTTTTAGCTGTTTTTTAATCTAATACAAATAAAACTGCTCTAAATATTCATGTACAAATTTTTGTGTGGATCTGTTTTTATTTCTCTTGGGTACTCTAGAATAGAATGACTAAGTCATGTGCTAGATGTATGTTTAATTTTGTAAGAAACTACTACAGTGTTTTCCAGAGAGACTGAACCATTTTATACTCCCACCAGCAGCATATGGGAGTGCTGGTTGCTTTGCATCCTTGCCAACACTTGGCATGGTCATTCCTTTTAATTTTAGCCATAAGAGTTGGGATATAGCGGTATCATTGTCCTCTTGTAAGAATTGCATTGTTTTTCTATTTGCTTTCATGATTATTCTTTTGTCTTTAGTTTTTAGCAGTTTGATTATGATGTGTCTGGACATGATTTTTTTTTGGACTTATCCTCCTAGGGATTTGCTGAGCTTCATTTTTTAAAAACAACTTTATTGAGGTATGATTGACAAACCAAAAACTGTACATAATTAATGTATACAATTTGGTGAGCTTAGAGATAAGTATACACCTGAGAATCCACCATAATCTGTGCCATAAACATATTCATCACCTCCAAAAGTTTCTTACCACCCTCTTTACATATTATTATTTTTATAAGAACACAACATAAGATATACACATTTAGAAAAATTTTAAGTATACAATACAGTATTGTTAATTACAGGTAATATGCCATTGGGTGCTCTAGGACTTACTCATCTTGCATAACTGAAACTTTGTACTTTTTGACTAATACCTCCCCCTTTTCTCCTTCTGTCTCTGGAAACCACCATTTTACTTTGTGTCTGTGAGTTGAACTATTTTAGATTACTCCTACAATTTGGATCATGTAATATTTGTCCTTTTTCATCTGACTTTTTTTGTGTAGCATGATGTCCTCCAGGTTCATCCATGTTGTCACAAATGGCAGTTTTTCCTTCCTTTTTATGGCTGAATGATATTCTGCTGTATGCATATACCTTATTTTATTTATCCATTCTTCCATCAATGGATAATTAAGTTGCTTCTGTGTCTTAGCCATTGTGAATAACGCTGCAGTGAACGTGAGAGTGCAAATACTAATTTGAGATTACGATTTCAGTTCCTTTGGCTATATATCCAGAAGTAGAATTGCTGGATCATATGGTCGTTATGTTTTTAATTTTTTTGAAGATCCCACAGTGTTTTCTGTAAAGGCTGTACCAATTTACATTACATTATAAGGATTCCCTTTTCTCCACATCCTTGGTAGCATTTGTTATCTCTTGTCTTTTTCATAGTAGCCATTCTAACAGATGTGAGGTAATATCTCACTGTAATTGTGATTAGCATTTTCCTGATGATTAGTAATGTTGAGTACCTTTTCATGTACCTATTGGCCTAAGTGTCTGAAATACCAATGATTTGAAATTTAGGGGTTTTGTTTATAGTCCTATAGATACTTGATGCTCTGTTCTTTTATTCTCAATCTTCTTTCCTCTCTGTTATTCAGACTGGATATTTTATACTGATCTATTCTCAAGTTTACTGTCTCTTTCCTTTTTCATTTCCATTCTGCTCTAGAGTCCATCCAGTGAGGTGTTGTTTTTTTTTTTTTTTAATTTTACTTATTGTACTTTTCAGTTCAAACATTTCCATTTGGTTCTTTTTATCTTCTATTATAGTGATTAGCAAATTTAGCAAACTTTCTGTAAAGGACAAGATACATTTTTGATTTCATGGATCACATACAGCCTATGTTGCATAATCTTTTTTTCCCCCAATAATCCTTTAAAAATGTAAAAACAATTTTTAGCTCACAGTCTGTGTTGGCCTGCAGGTTATAGTTTGCTGATCTCATTCTGTTTCTTTGCTGAGACTTTCTATTTTTCTGTTTGTTTTGAGAGAGTTCATAATTGCATGTTAAAACACTTTTATAATGGCTGCTTTAAAGTCCTTATTAGGCAATTTCAAATTCTGTCATCTTATTGTCAACTTCTGTTGTTTGTCTTTTTTCATGTAATTGGGATTTTTAAGGGTCTTCATAGATTAATTTTTTATTGTGTCTAGACATTTTTAGTATTATGTTAGGAGCCTCTGGGTCTTATTTAAATTTTATGGAAATGTTGATATTTTTATTTTAGCTGGCAATCAACATGGTTAAATTCACATCATAGTTTTCAAATTGTCTTCTGGAGGCTGTGGTTCCAATATCAGTTTAGTTTTCAAAGCCTTTGCAGTGTTATTCAGATTTGTCCTGCATGTGTAACACTCATTGGTCAGTCTGGTACCTGGTGGATGTCTAAGTCTTTGTCATGCTAATTAGGATCAGATCCATGCTTGCTAAAGTTGTGAGATGAACCCAGGTTTATAAACAACTTGATGGTGTTGCTTTTCTGGACTCCTTTCTCCATCATCTTTCTAGTAGTTTCTGGTTCCCTTGAGCTACCCTTTTCAGTCCTCCAGACAGTAATTGTCCATTTCTATAGTTGAACTGCATCTGGGGTAAACTAATGGGAAGGCAGAGACAGAAAAAAGCAATGGGGATTTTCCCCATTCTCTCAGACTGCAGCCCCCTGAATGGAGAGAAAGGTTTCCCTCCTCAAGGTTTCAATTCTTGTGGTTTCCCCTAGCTGCAGTGCTGTTGACACCATGGAGTTGCCTAGGGACTGAGTCACAAGAGAACGGAGGAAAGAAAAAATAAAAACCAAAACAGAATTTCTGCATTCTCTTTGAGTAACTCAAGCCAGAACTAGAGATGCTTTCTCAGTCTAAAGCACAATGCTCACTGTTTAGTTTCTGGCTGTGCATTAATTTAGGCAAGGATATACCAGAGGAAAAAAATGATAATTTCACTACCAGCTTGATGTTACTTTGAATTCTAGTATTCTTCCCCTATCTGCCTTCTTCTCTTTTCAGAGACCTCGAATAGCTCCATGCAGTCAATTCAGGTTTTATAGTTAACATTCAGTGGGAGAGAAAGGGTGGCATGTACTTATTACATCTTACCCAGAACTGGAACTCTATTTATTTTGATGCTCAACTTTTCCCAGATTTGTCCACTTGGAATTCCTTTAAGCTGACTTCTGTGTCTTTTTAACATATTGCCATCACTTGTGAACACTTCTTTCCTTTCTGGCCCCAGTAAAATGTCCCAGGTTCACCCTGTACTCTCCTGCACAAGCTATGGAATTAGCTCTTTTTCTCTTAGGAGTCTTGATTCCTATCGTTGGAAAATGTTCTTCAGAAGCCATAATCTGGGTACTAGGTGTGCTTACTGCTTTTGGGGTGTCACTGCTCTCAGACTCTCTGAGTAAACACAGCCTACACACACACACACACACACTCTTACACATTTGTTTATATACATATATTTATATATAATGTATTTATAATATATACATATATGTTCACATTAATTTCCATCCATTTTTATCTCTATCTATCTAATCAACTGAAAACCATGATACCTTCAATTCTAGTCTAACACTAAAGTATTCATCTTAGTGTTTTCCCTTTCCCTTTCCATATTTCTAATTCTCTTCTCCTGTAGTGAGGAACATAGCTTCTATTATCCTTAATATATTTGCTTATTTAATCAATACCCTTGCATGTAACCAATCTTCCATCTCCTCTGCCACCTTCTCCCCTCCCTGTTTATTTTCTGATTCTTTATTCTGGGCCTGTTTCTTAGCTGCACACCCTCCTGACCCTGCTGCAACTCCTTATGCTTGGCCATTACTCCATGTAGATGCTGTGTTACCCTACTTGGGCTCTGACTCCCTATGCTCATCCCCTAGGTGGATGAACAATACATTCTTGGATAGTACTAGAATTGTATCTAGGAAACAACTCAATCCTCATAGTCTCTGTACCACTGGAAAATTACAGAACTATACAAATAAATTTCTAAAATCCCTGTAATTCAAGTGGCTACTGTTACAGAGATAAGAAAGTACACAAACACTGGATACTAGGCATGGCTGACTTGATATCAAGATGTCTCTAGTGCTTAGAGAAGGATTTTATGAAATTCTAAAAAACCAAAACCCAAAACACCTACTCTAAAGCAAGTTAAACTTAATTAGCTTCTATTTTAAACTAAATAGTGGGGGCAGAGGGTATAGCTCAGTGGTAGAATGCATGCTTATAAGCATACACAAGGTCCTGGCTTTAATCCCCAGTACCGCCATTAAAAAATGTAAAAAACAAACAAGTAAATAAATAAGCCTAATCAACCCCCCCCCAAAAAAAAACCTTAAAAAATAAAGTAAATGTATGCCATACAACACTTCAAGGAGTGTGACGGAAGTATTGTGAGATCAAATAATGAAATGATTGGAAACAATTGGTTTGGTGTCAAGCTTCTATAGGTACATAGTGAAACACCAACTAACTGGAATATTTGGGACATGATGATATGTTGTTTAACTGAACTTTGTTTTGTTAGACTTAGAAAATTCTATGAATTTAAGCATTTTTAAATAAATGTATATTCTAACCTATCTTGGTAAGTAGAACATAGAGATACTTTCTTTGATATTTGAGACCCTTGTAATTACTCAAAACAAGGTTCATTATGTACAGCATTATAGAAGAAGCTACTTATTAGGGTGAAAATTATTGTCCTCATCTGTAAAATGAGTGCATGACAACAAGGTTTCAGATGTCCCTTCAGTACAAAAATTCCTACGTTTCACTTCTTGATTTAGAGAAGTCTGGGGACAGAGCCCAGAGTGTATGTATCTATGTGTGCATTGTTTTGTAGCAAAAATCTCTCTTACCAGATTGTTTACTTATTTCTTTAACTACTTATCCTCAAAATTTGAAACTTTAATCAGAATTTTATTTTTATTAGTTGATTTGTGTGTTTGGCTTGCTTTTATCTTTCATTTCTATTTTTAGCTTGCTCTAGAATTTATTTTCAGTGTAGAGTTTTATTTCATTGTGAAACTTTCATTTATACAAGGAACATGGCCAATGGGTCTCAAACCCTTTGAAGAAATTAACTCAAGATTCAGCTAGATTTCGTTCCTGCTCTGTAGGGGCACAAAACTTCTAAATGAAGTCTAGGCTGCCTGGACTTTATTACCATGATTTTATTATCTTTTTTTTTAAGCTCCTTCCTTTGAAAAACATAAGGTATAGTTTTTTTCTTAAATAGACTTTATTTTTTTAGAGCAGTTTCAGGTTTACAGCAGAATTGAGCAGAAAATACAGAGTTCCCACATAGCCCTCCCCACCCACACATATATACACCCCTATTCCCTACATCCCTCATCAGTGTGGCATATTTGGTAAAATCGATGAACCAACATGGGCACATTACTATCAACCAAAGTGCATAGTTTACACTAGGGTTCACTCTTGATGTTGTACATTCTATGGGCTTTGACAAATGCATGATATGTAGCCATCAATATAATACATACAGAATAATTTCATCACCCTAAAAAATCCCTTGTGCTCCATCTATTCATCCCTCCCTCTCTCCCTCTTCCCAAACCTCTGGAAACCACGATCTTTTTATTGTTTCCATAGCTGTGCCTTTTCCAGAATGTCATTTGGTTGGAATCGTGCCGTTTGCAGCCTTTTCAGACTGGCTTCTTTCATTTAGTAATATGTCTTTTAAGTTTCTTCCATGTCTTTCATGGCTTGATAGCTCATTTTTTTTTCACTACTCATATATTTTTAAATTTACATATATGTACTCTTCATTATTTATAAGAACGTTTAGAGCTTCAGCTTTTTAAACTTACATAGTTATCAAAGGAATAAAGCCAATCACAAAATAAAAATTAATTCAAAAAGATACATACACCTTGCTATTAACAGCAATCTTATTTATAATTGCCAAGATATGGAAGCATCCTAAGTGCACATCAATAGTTGAATAGATAGACTGGGATTTCAAAATTGTAGAATAGATAAACAAGATTATACTGTATAGCACAGGGAAATATACACAAAATCTTATGGTAGCTCACAGAGAAAAAAATGTGACAATGAATATGTGTATGTTCATGTATAACTGAAAAATTGTGCTCTACACTGGAATTTGACACAACATTGTAAAATGATTATAAATCAATAAAAAATGTTAAAATTAAAAAAAGATAGTTGAATAGATAATGAAGATGCAGCATACATATATGTAATGGAATACAACTCACCCATAAGAGAGAAGGATACTTTGCCATTTGAGGCCCTTCATTCACTTTTTTTTCACTTCAAAAGCCAGAATTTTATAACCAGCATAAACATTTCCATTACATCAAAAAACAACAAAATACCTAAAAATAAACTTAACCAAGGAGGTTACTTATACTCTGAAAACTGAAATGACACAAAGAAATGGAAAGATTTCTTGTGCTCTTGAGTTGGAAGAAATCAACACTATCAAAATGGCCACACTACCCAAAGCATAGATGTAACGCACCCCCCGTCAAAATACTCATGACATTCCTCACAGAACTAGAACAAACAATCCCAAAACTTACAGGGAACCACAAAAGACCCTGAACAACCAAAACAGTCTTTTGTAGGTCTCTTTTTTTTTTCCTTTCTTTTTGTTCTCTTTTCTTATGATTTGATGACTAGAGAAGGTCCTTTATCATTTGTTATAAATCTAGTTTGGTGGTGCTGAATTCTTTTAGCTTTTGTTTATCTGTGAACGTTTTGAGTTCTCCATCAAGTCTGAATGAGAGCCTTGCTGGATAGAGTATTCTTGGTTGTAAGTTTCCCCCTTGCATCACTATAAATATATTATGCCACTCCCTTCTGGCCTGTAGAATTTCTGCTGAAAAATCAGCTGATAACCTTATGGGAGTTCCCTTGTATGTTATTTGTTGCTTTTCTTTCGCTAATTTTAATATTTTCTCCTTATTCTTAATTGTTGTCAATTTGATGACTGTGTGCCTTGGTGTGTTCCTCTTTGGGTTGATCCTGTGTGGTACTCTCTGTGCTCCCTGGACTTGGGTGACTGTTTCCTTTCCCAATTTGGGGAAGTTTTCAGTGATTATCTCTCCAAAAATTTTCTCAGGTCTTTTCTCTCTCTCTTCTCTTTCTGGGACCCCTATAATGCGATATTAGAGCACTTCATGTTGTCCCAGAGTTCTCTTAAACGGTCCTCATTCCTTTTTATTCTTTTTTCTGTTTTCTGTTCTGCAGTAGTGATTTCCACTAATCTGTCTTCTAGCTCACTGATCCGTTCTTCTGCCTCATTTAGTCTATTCTTGGTTCCTTCTAGTGTGCTATTCACTTCAGTGATTTTGTTCTTCAACTCTGGGTTTTCTTTATATTTTCCAATTCTTTGCTAAAAACTTCATTCTGTCCATCTATACTCCTCTTGAGTTCTCTGAACATCTTCACCATCATTACTTTAAACTCTTTCTCAGATAAATTAACTATCTCCTCATCACTTATTTCTTCTTCTGGGATTTTATCTTGTGCCTTGGCCTGGGAGATATTCCTTTGCCGCCTCATATCGTCTATCTTTCTATGTGTTTGTGGATTCCTTCCACAGGCTTTGGGATTGTTGTTTCCTTATTTCTAGTATCTGCCCCTGGTGGATGAGGCTGGACTAGAGGCTTATGCAGGGTTCCTGGCAGGAGGAGCTGGTGCCTGCCCACTGCTGGGTGAAGCTTGGTCCTGGACCTCTGGTGAGTAGGGCTGTGTCTAGAGTCCTTTGTGGCTTAGGAAGTCTGCTGATGGGTGGGGCTGTGTTCCCACCCAGTATGTTACTTGGCCTGAGGCTTCCTTATATAGGCTGTTCGGTGGAGCTAGGTCTTGGTGCTAATGATCCAATCAAGACGTCAGCCTCCAGGAAAGCCCATGTAGGTGAACACTCCCAGAGTGTCCACCATCAGCTTTTATGTCCCCTGGGTAAGCTGTAGCCATCCCCCAAATCCCCTGAAGACACTCCAAATCCAGCAGGCAAGCCAGGCCCAGGTTGCTATGAAATCACTGCCTCTGCCCTTGGACCTAGCGCACATGAGATTCTGTGTATGCTGCCCAAGCGAATGGAGTCTTTGTTTCCCCCAGTTCTGTGAGGCTCTAGGCACCAAGCCCCATGGCCTTTGAAACCAGATGTCCTGGGGTCTCCTTCACTTCCCAATGCCGGAACCGGTGCTAGGGAGCCTGACGTGGGGCTTAGAGCTCTCACTCCTGTGGGAGGGCCTCTGCAACTTTATTCTTCAGCTTGTGGGTCGCCCACCCAGGGGATATGGGGCCCAATTATATCACGAGCACACCTCTCCTACTGTCTTGCTGTGGTTCTCTCTTTATGCTTTCAGTTTCAGAAGATCTTTTTTGCTAGGTTCCATTCTTTTTTTCCTGATGGTTGTTTAGAGTTCAGTTGTGGAATTTTTGTAATCATGAGAAGAGGTGAGCTCGTGGTCCTACTGCTCCGTCATCTTGACCCCATGATTTTATTATCTTTTGCCTATTTAAACTTACCATTTTGTAGCCAAGTATTTGAAACATATATGTTAAGATTTTGTACATCTCTCCTATAATAAAATCTAATCTCATAGCATACAAATGAATTACACCTCTGGAAGTAAGACTGAGTTTTCTTCCTGTTGTGGCTAGTGGGATATGACCCTTTCCACACACTGCTTTGTATGTCTGGGAGAGTGTTAACTCACTTGAGGTTGTCAACTTTGATTCCAAACTCAGAATCATTTGAGACTTAAAAATGACTCATTAAATTTTAAATGAGTTATCTATGCATAGCATATGGAAAACCTGGTCAGACTTGTTTGTGTTCTTGGCTGCAGTGAGGCTCTTTATGTAGCCATTAGAACATTAATGTTTCTGATAAATAGCAACATTTATTTTTAGTTCAGGCTATCATTGTTATTTTTAAATGTATGTAGTTTACTTTTTAAAAAAAATTTTTATTGGTGGGGGAGGTAATTAGGTTTATGTATTTACTATTTTAGTGGAAGTAGTGGAGATTGAACCCAGGACCTTGTGCATGCTAGGCATGCACTCTACCACTGAGCTATACCCTCCTCTCCTGTAGTTTGCTTTTTATGCTTACCTTTTATAGGCACATAGTTTAAGGAGAAAAATATTTCTACAATTCTTGTTACAAAATCACAAGTCCCACACCCTTCCTCTTTTAGTATATTAAAGACTTTAGCTACCATCACTTCTAATTCTAAAACATTTTCATTACCCCAAAGTAAAACCTCATACCATTAGAAACACCAATCTACTTTCTATATCTATGGGTTTAACTTTTTTTTTTTTGGATTTAACTTTTTGTGACTGAATGATATTCCATTGTATGGATGGAATATACCACAATTCTTTATTCATCATTGGTTGATGGACATTTGGATTGTTTCTACCTTTTAACCATTGTGAATATTGCAGTTATGAACATTTGAGTACAAGTATTTGAGTGCCTGTTTTCAATTCTTTAAAAAATTTTTTAAAACTTTTTATACAATTTTAAAGGTTACTTTCCATTTATAGTTATTACAGAACGTTGGTTGTATTCACTGTGTTGTACAATACATCCTTGAATCTATCTTATACCCAATAGTTTGTTCTTCCCACTCCCCTACCTCTATATTGCTCCTCCTTCCCTCCTCACTGGTAACCACTAGTTCCTTCTCTGTATCTGTGAGTCTGCTTCTTTTATGTTATGTTTACTAGTTTGCTGTACTTTTCAGATTTCACATAAAAGTGATGGCATGAGTATTTGTCTTTCTCTATCTGACTTATTTCACTTAGCATAATGCCCTCCAAGTCCATCTATGCTGCTAAAAATGGTAAATTTTCATTCTTTTTTATGGCCAAGTAGTATTCCAATGTGTATATATGTATATACATATATACACACCAAATCTTCTTCATCCATTCATCTGTTGATGGACACTTAGGTTGTTTCCATATCTTGGCAATTGTAAACAATGCTGGTGAACATTGGGGTGAGTGTATCTTTTTGAATTAGTGGTCTTTTTTTTTTTTTGGATTTTTACCCAGGAGTGGAATTGCTGGGTCATAGGATAGTTCTTGTTTTTAGTTTTTTGAGAGACCTCCATACTGTTTTGCATAATGGCTGTACCAATTTACATCCTCACCAGCATTTGTTATTTGTGTTCTTTTTGATGATAGCCATTCTGACAGGTGTAAGGTGATATCTTATTGTGGTTTTGATTTGCATTTCCCTGATTAGTGACGTTGAGCATCTTTTTATGTGCCTGTTGGTTATCTGCATGTCCTCTTTGGAAAACTATCTGTTCAGGTGTTCTGTCCATTTTTAAACCGGGTTTTTTTTTTTTTTTGATATTACATTGTATGTGCTGGTTTTTTTATGTTGGATATTAATCCCTTATTGGTCATATCATTTGCAAATATTTTCTCCCATTCAGTAAGTTGTCTTTTCATTTTACTTATGGTTTCCTTTGCAGTAAAAAAGCTTATAACTTTAATTTGGTCCCATTTGTTAATTTTGGCTTCTGTTTCCTTAACTTTAGGAGATGGATCCAAAAAATACTGCTGCAATTTATGTCAAAGAGTGTTATGCCTATGTTTCCCACTAGGAGTTTTATAGTATCTAGTTTTACATTTAGGATTTTTTAGGGGGGTGGATGGGGGAGGACAATTAGTTTTTTAATTTATTTTTAGAGATAGTACCTGGGGATTGAACCCACGACCCTGTGCATGCTGAGTATGTGCTCTACCACTTGAGCTATATCCTCCATCCTGTTTTCAATTATTTTAAATATATACCTAAGACTGGAATTGCTGGGTCATATGATAATTCTATGTTCAACTTTTTGATGAAATGTCAAATTGTTTTCTACATTGGCTGTATCACTATACATTACTATTGGCAATGTGTGAGGGTTCCAGTTTCTCCATATCCTCACCAATGCTTCTTATTTTCCAATTTTAAAAAATTAAAGCAATCCTAGCGGGTGTTAAGTTATATCTTCTGGTTTTGATTTACATTTCCTTAATGACTGATGATGTTGAACATCTTTCCAGGTACTTGTTCACCATTTGTATGGCCAATTTCTGTTCTTAGGACAAACGTGTGTTCAGGACTCTTTTGCCCATTTTTAAGTTGGATTGCCTTTTGGTGATTGAGTTCTAGTATTTTGGATACTACACCCATATCAGATATGTGCATATGATTTGCAAATATTTTCTTCATTCTCTATGTTTTATATTCACTACCTTGATAGTATACTTTCATGTATAAGTCTTAAATTCTTGTGAAGTCCAATGTATTTACTTTTTCTTCTGTTCCTTGTGCGTTAAGTGTCAGATCTAAGAATCCACTGCCAAATCCAAGGTTACGATAATTTACCCATGTATTTTCCTCTAAGGGTTTTATAACTTTAGCAGTTAAAATGACAAAAATCTTTGACTATTTTTGACTTAATTTTTATCGTGTTAGATAGTGGTACAAATTTATGTAGAAACCCAGTTTATCATTGGTTAAAGAGAGTATTCTTTCTCTGTTGAATGGTTTTGGCACTTTTGTCAAAATAGGTATCAGACTTTATTTCTGTGTTCTCAGTTCTATTCCATTGGTCTGTATGTCTGTCTGTATGTCAGTCCTATAATATTTTCATTATTCTAGCTTTGTTGTACAGTATATCTGAAATATGGATGTTTGAGACTTCCAATTTCCTTTTCAAGATTATTTTGGCTATTCAGGGCCCCTTGCAATTCCATCTAGAGGATTGGCCTTTCCATTTCTGCAAAAAAGGCTGTTGCCTTTTAGAAGGAGATTGCATTGAATCTATAGATCACTTTGGGGAATATTACCATCTTAACGATGTTAATTTTCCCATTCCGTGAATATGAGATGTCCTTACCTTTATTTATGTTTTCTTTAATTTCTTTCAGCAACATTTTATAGTTTTCAGGGTAAAAGTCTTATACCTTCTTGATTAAATTTATTCCTAAGTATTTTATTCTTTTTGATGATGGTGTAAATGGAATTTTTTAAAACATTCCTTTTCAGGTTTTTCATTACTAATATATAGAAACATAACTGATTTTTCTATGTTGATTTTGTATCCTGCAACTTTGCTAAATTCATTTATTGGTTCTAGTAACTGTGTGTGTGTGTATTCCTTAGGTTTTCTATATTTTAACTCATGTCACCTGTGACTAGAAATAGTTTTATGTCTTCCTTTCCAATCTGGATGCTTTTTATTTCTTTTTCTTGTCCAGTACCTCCAGCTAAAACTTCTAGTACAATGTTGAATGAAATTGTAAAGGCAGGCATCCTTGTCTTGATCTTAGGGGGACATTTTTCAGTGTTTTATCATTGATTATGATGTTAGGTGAAGGTTTTTCATAAATATCTTTTATCAGGTTGATAAAGTTCTCTTTTATTTCTAGTTTATTGAGAACTTTTCTCATGAAAGAGTGTTGAGTTATTGTTAAATGCATTTTTTTCAAATCAGTTGAGCTATCACTTTTTTTTTCTTTCATCCTGTTAATGTACTGTGGTACATTGATTTATTTTCTTATGTTGGGTCACCCTTGTATTCCTGGGATAACTTCCAATTAAACATAATATATAAATTAATCCTTTTTGTATATTCGTGGATTCTTTTAGCTAGTATTTTGTTGAGGATTTTACATCTATATTCATAAAGGACATTGTATTTTTCTTATTTTGTGATATTTTTGTCTGTCTTTGTCTGGCTTCGGGGTAATGTTGGCTCCACAGCATGAGTCAGGAAGTGTTTCCTCATACTCTATTTTTCACAAGAGTTTTAGAAAGATTGGTGTTAAATCTTCTTTAATTGATTGGTAGAATTTACCAGTGAATCCATTTGGTCCTGGACTTTTTTCAGAGGAATTTTTTGATTCCCGATTCAATCTCTTGTTATAAATCTGTTCAGATTTTTTATTTCTTCTTGAGTTAGTTTTAGTAGGTTATGTATTTCTGGGAGTTGTCCATCTAGATTATCTTACTTGTTGGCATAGTGTGTTCACAGTAATTTCTTATAATTCTTTTTATTTCTGTATGGTCCATAGAAATGTTTCCACTTTTATTTATGATTTTAGTAATTTGAAACTTCTTTTTTCTCTTAGTTTAGCTCTGTCAATTTTATTGATCTTTCTAATAACAAATGTTTGGTTTCTGTATTTCTATTGGATTTTCTTTTCTCTACTTCATTTATCTCTAATTTTTATTATTTCCTTCCTTCTGCAAACTTTTGGTTTAGTTTGCTCTTCCTTTTCTAGGTTATTGATTTGAGATATTTTTAAATGTAGGTATGTATGGCTATAAGTTTCTTTCTGAGCGTTGCCTTTGCTGAATCCCATAAGTTTTAGTATGCTGTGTTTTTATTTGCATTCATCGATAAGCATTTTCTGGTTTCTTTTGTGATTTCTTCTTTGACCCATTGATTGTTTAAAAATGTGTTGTTTAATTGCCACATACTTGTGAATTTCTCAGTTTTCAAGTTTCATTCCGTTGTGATAGGAAAATATGCTTTGTATGATTTCAGTGTTTTAAAATTTGAGACTTATTCTGTGCCATAGCATATGGTCTACCCTGGAAAATGTTTCATGTGTACCTGAGAAGAGTGTGTATTGTGCTGGTTTTGGATAGAGTGTTCTATATATGTTTATTAAGTCTAGGTTGTTTATAGTATTGTTCAAGTCTTCTATTTCCTTTTTGGTTTTTTGGCTGCTTGTTACACCCATGATAGAAAGTGGGGTGTTGATATCTCCAACTGGAATTGTAGAATTATTTGTCTTTTCAATTGTGTCAATTTTAGTTGCACATGTTTTTGGAGTCTGTTGTTAGCTGTATATGTTTATAATTGTTATATTTTCTTGATAAATTTACTGTTTTATCAATATAACATTCTTCTTTGTCTCTTGTAACATTTTTGACTCAAAGTATGTTTTGTTTGATATATATATAGGTACTCAGCTCTCTTTTGGTTCCTTATTTGCTTAGAATATATTTTTTTAATTTTTTTTTACTTTCAATTTATTTTTGCCTTTGGATATAAACTGAGATTTTGTAACCAGAATATAGTTGGATTATGGTTGTTTTCTTAAAAAATTTATCCAGTCTGCCAATCTCTGCCTTTTAATTGGAGAGTTAAATTGCACGTAAAGTAATTACTGATAAGAAAGGACTTCTGCCATTTTCCTGTTTGTTTTCTATATATGTATATGCCATATTGTTTGTTACTCATTCCCTCCATTACTATCCTTTTTTGTTTAATTGGCTATTATCTTGTGTCCCATTTTGATTTCCTTCTCATATCCTTTTTTATTTATTATTTTTATTTTATTTTATTTTATTGAAGTACTGTCAGTTACAATGTGTCAATTTCTGGTGCACAACACAATGTCCCAATTGTGCATGTACATACATATATTCATTTTCATATTATTTTTCATTAAAGGTTATTACAAGATATTGAACATAGTTCCCAGTGCTATACAGCAGAAACATTTCTAAAAATCTATTTTTATATATAGTGGCTAACATTTGTAAATCTCAAACTCCCAAATTTATCCCTTCCCACACCATTTCCCCAGTAACCATAAGATTGTTTACTGTGTCTACAAGTCTGTTTCTGTTTTGTAGATGAGTTCATAGTGTCCTTTTTTTCTTTCCTTTTTTTTAGACTCCACATATGAGTGATATCATATGGTATTTTTCTTTCTCTTTCTGGCATACTTCACTTAGAATTATGATCTCTAGGTCCATCCATGTTGCTGCAAATGGCATTATTTTAGTCTTTTTTATGGCTGAGTAGTATTCCATTGTATAAATATACCACACCTTCTTTATCCAGTCATCTGTCGATGGAGTTTTAGGTTTCTTCCAAGTCTTAGCTATTGTATATAGTGCTATGAACATTGGGGTGCATGTATCTTTTCGAATTAGAGTTCTCTCCAGATATATACCCAGAAGTAGGATTGCTGGATCATATGGTAAGTCTATTTTTAGTTTTTTGAGAAATCTCCATACTATTTTCCATAATGGCTGTACCAAACTACATTTCCACCAACAGTGTAGGAGGGTTCCCTTTTTCTCCATAGCCTCTCCAGAATTTATCATTCATGGACTTTTGAATGATGGCCATTCTGACTGGTGTGAGGTAATACCTTATTGTAGTTTTGATTTGCATTTCTCTGATAATTAGTGATACTGAACATTTTTTCACGTGCCTGTTGGGCATTCATATGTCTTCATTGGAGAATTGCTTGTTTAGGTCTTCTGCCCTTTTTTGGATTAGGTTTTTTTTTTTTTTTCTTATCAAGTTGTATGAGCTGTTTATGTATTCTGGAAATTAAGCTTTTGACAGTCACATCATTTGCAAAAATTTTCTCCCATTCCATAGGTTGTCCTTTTGTTTTGCTTATGGTTTCTTTTGCTGTGCATAAGCTTATACATTTAATTAGGTCCCATTTGTTTATTTTTGCTTTTATTTCTATTGCCTGGGTAGACTGCCCTAGGAGAAATTGCTAAGATTTATGTCAGAGAATGTTTTGCCTATGTTTTCTTCTAGGAAATTTATCATGTCTTATGTTATATTTAAGTCCTTAAGCCATTTGAGTTTACTTTTGTGTATGGTGTGAGGGAGTGTTCTAACTTCATTGCTATCCAGTTTTCCCAACACCACTTGCTGAAGAGACTGTCTTTTCTCCCTTGTATATTCTTGCCTCCTTTGTTGAAGATTAATTGACCAAAAATGTGTGGGTTTATTTCTGGGCTCTCTATTCTGTTCCATTGATCCATATGTCTGTTTTTGTACCAATACCATGCTGTTTTGATTACTGTAGCTTTGTATTATAGCCTGAAGTCTGGGAGGGTTATTCCTCCAGCTTAGTACTTTTTCTGCAGTATTGATTTGGCAATTCTGGGTCTTTTGTAATTCCATATAATTTTAGGATTGTTTGTTCCAGTTCTGTGAAAAATGTCCTGGGTAATTTGATAGGGATTGCATTAAATCTGTAGATTGCCTTAGGCACTATGTCCATTTTAATGATATTGATTCTTCCAATCCAAGAGCATAGGATATCTTTCCATTTCTTTGAGCCATCTTTAATTTCCTTAATCAGTGTTTTGTAGTTCTCCATGTCTAAGTCTTTCACCTCCTTGGTCAGATTTATTCCTAAGTATTTATTGTTTTGGGTGTGATTTTAAAAGGGATTGTTTCTTTACTTTCTTTTCCTGCTAATTCATTGTTAGTGTAAATAAATGCAACTGTTTTTGTATGTTAATCTTGTATCCCACTATCTTGCCAAATTTTTATCAGCCCTAGTAGTTTTTGTGTGGAGCTTTTAAGAGTTTCTACATATAGTATCATGTCATCCACATATGGTGACAATTTTACCTCTTCTCTTCCTATTTAGATCCCTTTTATATCTTATTCTTGTCTGATTGATGTGGCTAGAACTTCCAAGACTGTGTTGAGTAGAAGTGGTGAGAGTGGGCATCCTTGTCTTGTTCCAGATTTTAGTGGGAAGGCTTACAGTTTTTCACTGTTGAGTATTATGCTGGCTGTAGGTTTGTCATAAATAGCTTTTATTATGTTGAGATATGTCTATGCCCACTTTGATGAGTTTTTATCATAAATGGGTGTTGAATTTTATCAAATGCTTTTTCTGCATCTATTGAGATGTTCATGTGGTTTTTCTCCTTTCTTTTGTTGATGTGGTGTATCACATTGATTGATCTGCATATGTTGAACCATCCTTGTGTCCCTGGGATGAATCCAGCTTGATCATGGTGTATGATCTTTTTTATGTGCTGTTGGATTCTGTTTGCTAATATTTTGTTGAGGGTTTTTGCATCTATGTTCATCAGTGATATTGGCCTATAATTTTCTTTTTTGGTAATGTCTTTGTCTGATTTTGGTATCAGGGTGATGGTGGCTTCATAGAATGAGTTTGGGAGTATTCCCTCCTTTTCAATCTTCTTGAAGAGCTTCAGAAGGACTGGTATGAGTCCTTCTTTGCATGTTTGGTAGAATTCCCCAGTGAAGCCATATGGTCCTTGACTTTTGTTTCAAGGGTTTTTTTTTTTTTTTTTAATTGCTAATTCTATTTCATTTCCAGTGATTGATCTGTTCAAGTGGTCAATTTCTTCTTGATTCAGTCTTGGTGGACTGTATGTTTCCAGAAACTTGTCCATTTCTTTTAGGTTGTCCAGTCTGTTTCCATATAGTTATTCACAGTATTCTCTTATGATATTTTGTATTTCTGTGGTATTGGTTGTAATTTCTCCATTTTCCTTTCTTATTTTGTTTATTTTGTTCTCTCTCTTTTATTCTTGGTGAGCTTGACCAGAGGTTTGTCAATTTTTTTACTCTTTCAAGAAACCAGCTCTTGGTTTGATTGATTTTTGTCTATTTTTTTAGCTCTATTTTATTTATTTCTTCACTAATCTTTATTATTTCCTTCCTTCTGCTGACTTTTTTTTTGTCTTGTTTTTCCAATTCTTTTAGGTGATAAGTTAGGTTGTTTATTTGAGATCGATCTTCTTTTTTGAGGAGGCCTGTATCACTGTGAACTTTCCTCTTAGGACTGCTTTTGCTGCATTCCATAGATTTTGTGTGGTTGTGTTATCATTTTTTTAATTGAAGTGTAGGTGATTTACAATGTCGTGTTAGTTTCTGGTGTACTTATATCATTTTCTACACATGTTTCAGTTACTTTCTTTGTGGTTCCCCTGAAAAATATGTTAACATCATAAGCTTATAAGAATCCAGTTTGAATCAATACCTATTAGCTTCAGTATTATACAAAGTCTGTTTCCTCGGGGACAAGACACTCATAGCAGGAATGCAAGTTGTCATCTTCAAGACTGCCACTGTGCCAGTGAATGGAGTGTGGCAAGGCTAAAATTAAAATTCCACAAAACTCTCCTATTGTATTTGTCATCTTTTCCTTGTTTTGGATTGGTTTTTGTAAACTGCTGACTGTTTTCCAAAGTTCCATCAATTTTTTTCTAACAGTTTTAATATTATTTTTGACAGTATTCCTTTGGAAGGCCAGGCCTTTGTGACAACCTTGTGAGGTAAACATTATTTTCCCCACTTTCCAGATAAGGACTGAGGTAAAAAGGGCTTTAGCAGCTTTTCCAAGGATATGCAGGAAATGATGAAAACTGGATTCAAACTTAGTGTGGCTCCAAAGTCCCTGCTTTTAACCACTATACTATTTTTTCCTCTTGATTAGAAATGAATATTTTCTTGTCTCTAGTGATTTTAAATTTCATGATGATGTGTCTTAGTGTGGATCTTTTTGCATTAATTTTGCTAGACACTTGGAAATCCATTTCAATCTGATAATTCTGTTTTGTTACTTACTCATTTTGTTGATGATTTACTCTTCTATGTTTTCTCCTAGAGTGCCTATTTTTCAGATGTTAGATTTTCTAGATTGATTTCCTAATATTCTTATATTTTCTTACTTATTTTCCATCTCTTTTTAATTTTATTTTACTATTGAGGTGATTTTCTCAATATTGTTTTCCGATCATTCTCATGAATTTTTCATTTTGATACCATGCTTTTAATTTCTAGGAGCTCTTTTTATTTTTCAGCATATTCTGTTTTCATATTATTGTGCTCTTATTTCAGGTTTGCAATATCTTTATTTTTCTCTCTCAGAAGATACTGACAGATTTCTCTCCCCCATTTTTTTTCTCTGCATAATGTCTGTTTTTTCCACAGTTTCTGATGTTTTTTCCTGTGTGTGCATATGTTTGTGTTTGTATATGTTTGTTCTCTGCCTTTCTATTAGATGCTTTCATCAAATGTTTGATTATCACTGAATGCTTATATTTAATAACAAAACACCAAAAATCTCATTGGAAGTTCTTTGTTCCTGGGTCCTCTCTGTAAGGTGATCTGGATGAGATGATTTGTAAGGTTAGCTGTTTGCCGATTTCAGTGTCTGGATCTTTTCTCTTGGGCTGGTCGAATTTCCCATGGGAGTCTCTTCCAATCTACTGCTTAGAGATTCAGTACCAGGCCTCCTGGTTTCTGGGCGTCAAGGAGGAAGAAGTAGACTTGGGTCTTGATAGTCAGTATGTAAATTTTTATTTAATCATTCTCTTTTCAGTATATCATTCATACCCTCCACTGTGTCTCATTTCCCCAAGTTCAGAGACCCTCTGTTTTGCACCCTGAAGTCTGTTCCTAGGATCATGGAAAGACAGTTGCTTGTCTGATGGAGTGAGGAAGGAAACTTGAGGGTCTAACTCCTTTTCAAACAGACTTGCAACCAGTCCTCCTGTTTTCAGCCCCACCTCTAAGATGTACTTGGATTGCCAACTGCTGAGTTTGGAAGTAGGATTTGGCAATATAAATTGGGTTGCTTTTCAGATTTCCCCACTGCTAGCATAGCATTCTGCTTTCTCATATCTACGAAGTCAGCTACTAATTTACCCATCTCTTTTCTATTTTCCAAAATTTTGTTGCTCTTGGTCTGCTGTCATATTGTCCTTATCCTAGTGGGTTTGTGCCTTTAAATTTTTTTCACTTAGTAGCATCAAATATAATAAAATTCTAAGGAGTAAATTTACCCAAGGAGGTGAAAGACTTGTACACTGAAAACTATAAAAAGCTGATGAAAGAAATTAAAGTGGACAGAAATAAATGGAAAGAAATCCCATGTTTATGGATTGGAAGACTCAATATTGTTAAAATATCCATACTACTCAAAGCTATCTACAGACTCAATGCCACCTCTTTCAAAATTCCAATGCATTTTTTTTTTTGCAGAACGGGAAAAGCATCCTAAAATTCATATGGAATCTCGAGGGACCTTGAATAGCCAAAACAATCTTGAAAATGAAGAGTAAATGTGGAGGCCTCACACTTTCTCATTTTAAGGCATATTATGAAGCTACAGTAATCAAAACCTTGTGGTACTGGCATAAAGACAGATACATAGACCAATAAAACAGAATAGAAAGCCCAGAAATAAACCCTTGCATATACGATTAAATCATCTTCAACAAGGGTGCCAAGGCCACTCAGTGGGGAAGCAGCAGTCTCTTCAACAAATGGCGGTGGGAAAACTAGATACCTATATGCAAAAGAGTGAATTTGTGGTCATAACTTAAACCATATACAAAAATTAACTCCAAATGGATCAAAGAACCTAAATGTAAGACCTAAAACTATGACATTCCAAGAAGAAAACCTAGGGGAAAAACTTTATGACATTGGATTTAGCAGTGATAACTTAGATACACACCAAAAACACAGGTAACAAAAGCAAAAATAGACAAAAGGGACTA
Organism: Camelus bactrianus; assembly: GCF_048773025.1. Taxonomy (NCBI): domain Eukaryota; kingdom Metazoa; phylum Chordata; class Mammalia; order Artiodactyla; family Camelidae; genus Camelus; species Camelus bactrianus. The sequence continues at coordinate 42,006,297 of NC_133575.1, forward strand.
CATAAAACTTAATTCTGTGCATCAAAGGAAACAATCAACAGAGTGAAAAAGCTACCTATAGAATGGGAGAAACTATTTGCAAATCATATAGCTGACAAGGGTTTAATATCCAGAATATCCAAGGAATTTCAACAACAAAAACAACAAAGAACCTGATTTTAAAATGGTCAAAGGACCTGAACAGACATTTTTCAAAAGAAGGTCTACAAATAGCCAGCAAGCCTATGAAAAGATGCAAATATCACTAATCATTGGGTAAATGCAAATCAAAGTCACAATGAAATATTGCTTCATACTCATTAGGATGGCCACTATCCAAACAAAACAGAACAAGAACAGCAGAAAACAACAGATGTTGACAAGGATATGGAGAAATTGGAACCCTTTTATACTGTTGCTGAGAATGTAAAATGATACAGACATTATGGAAAACAATATGATATTTCCTCAGAAAATTAAAAATAGGTTTACCATATAATCCAGTAACCCCATTCTGGGTATATGTCCAGAAGAACTGAAAGCAGATTCTTGAAGAAATATTTGCCCACCTCTGTTCACTATAGCATCTTTCACTATAGCCATGAGATGGAAACAACATAAATGTCCATTGACAGGTGAATGGAAAAAAAAGGTGGTATACACACACGATGGAATATTATTTAGCCTTAAAAAGGAAGGAAATCCTGTCATGCTATAACATGGCTAAGCCTTAAGGGTGCTATGCTAAGTGAAATAAGTCAGTCACAAAAAGCCAAATACTTTATGATTTCACTTATATGAGGTATGTAAAATAGCCAAACTCATAGAAACAAAGTATAATGGTGATTGCCAGGGGTTGGAGGGAGGGACAAATGAAGGGTTATTCTTCAGTGGGTAAAGAGTTTCAGTTTTGCAAGATGAAAAAGTTTTGGAGATCTGTTATACAACAATATGAATATAGTTAACACTACTAAACTGTACACTTATAATGATTATTTTTAAAATGGTAAATTTTGTTATGTACTTTTCACCACAGTTACAAACTTTTTCCCCTTTACTATCATTTTCCTGGGGTGTTAGGAGAGAGCAGAGGTGATTGTGTGTGCTCAATCCGACATCTTTAAGATGAATGCGATGCTGCCTTTTTTGTTTGTTTCCTGTGCTTTTTGTTTCCTGTTTATTTTTCCCCACCTTCTTGTGGGTTAGATGAGCATTTTTAGAATCACATTTTATCTATTTTATTTTTGAGTGCTGTTCTTATAAGGATACCAGTTATATTGGATTTAGGACTCACCCTAATCCAGTATTACCTTATTTTGATTACACTGCAAGGACCGTATTTCCAAATAAGGTAATGCTAACTGGTTCTGGGTGGACATGAATTCTGGAGGGTGGGCATTATTCAAATCAATATAGTCTTTTTTTTAATTAAAAATTTTTTTAATTTATTGAAGCACAGTCAGTTACAATGTGTCAATTTCTTTTGTACAGCACAATGTCTCAGTCATGCATATACATACATTTATTTGGTTTTATATTCTTTTTCATTAAAGGTTATTACAAATATTGAATATAGTTCCCTGTGTTATAGAGAATAAACTTAAAAAAATCTATTTTTATATATAATGGCTAACATTTTCAAATCTCAAACTCCCTAATTTATCCCTTCCCACCCCCTTTCCCCAGTAACCATAAAATTGTTTTCTCTGTCTGCGAGTCTGTTCCTGTTTTGTAGATGAATTCATAGTGTCCTTTTTTTTTTTTTTTTTTTTAGATTCCACATAGGAGTGATATCATATGGTATTTTTCTTTCTCTTTCTGGCTTACTTCAGGTCCATCCATGTTGCTGCAAATGGCGTCATTTTCTTCTCTTTAATGGCTGAGCAGTCTTCCATTGCATGAATATACCACACAACTCAGTATTGTCTTGTTAGCACAAGTCCTTTTACTTTGTTCCTCTTCAACATTGTTTTAGCTGTTTTGGGCCTTTTACTCTTCCATATTCCTTGTAGGGTCAGCTTGTCAAGTTTGGTGAAAAACTGTTGGGCTTTTGATTGAAATGGCATTGGATTTATAATTAATTTGGAGAGCATCACTATCTTTATAATGTTGATTCTTATTCATGGATGTGATATATCCTAATTTATGTAATCTTCTTTAATATTTTCAATATGATTTTATAATTTTCTATGTAAAGATATTTCATATTCAATTGCTATCATATATGATACCTTAAAGTTTATGTTTTTAGTTGTTTGTCATTGGTGTATAAGAATGCAGTTGCTTCTAAATCTTTATTAATTCTAATAATTTTATCTGTTGTTTCTTGGATTATTTGCATTGGCATATTTTTACCATTTCTTTCTTTTGGCTCTGGCTCTGTTGCTATCTGTTTCACATTATAAATTACTAAAGGACAGAGACTTTTCTTTAATATACTTTGTAGAGTAAGTGGACATTGAATTGCATATTGAAACATATGAAAGGAGTCTTTTAGGTGGTATTTAGGGAAGGAAAGCTTTTGGTATCTTGCACAGAGTTTGAGCTGATAAAGGAAAAAGCAAATGTAGAGAGAGGGGAAAGGACTGAATTAGAGGATCAAGGATATGTAACACAAGAGTAATTATTAGTTATGCCTTCATCAGAATGGCGCTACCAATAAAGGACTTTTAAGTTCAGGGATAAGAGTTTGTATTATTTGGAAGGTAGTTGATAGAACTATACTGTTAGGAAACTCATGATTTTGATTCTAAAGGTGAATAAAATTATTTAGTGTGTTTTTGATGGGCTTACGGTTTAAAGAAGACCTGAAAATCTAGGGCAGGAAATGTTATAATGAGGGGAAATGATCAGATAAAGGTTGGAGAAGAGCTAACTGTAGTGTATTCATTCAAAAGGAATTAATGAATTAAATAAACCAGCTCTTTTTTTTTTTTCCGAGACATCCTTCCTATATTCCAAAACTCGATTAGGAATTACTTAAGGCGTTGACTTGAAGGCAGGAGGTAATGCTGTATTGTTGTTTAGAGGCAGCGAAATAAAGTGTTTGGAAAATTGTATCTTAGAGCACAACAAAAAATAACTAATGACCTATTGTTGATTATTACTGAGCTATCTGAGGATTAGAGAAAGCTGAGTAAGGGAGGGATTGGAAGGTAAATGTCTTAAAGCCGTTAAGGAAGAAAGCCAGGCAATTATCATTCAATTATTGCTACACTATTATAATTGAACAAAATGTAAAAAAAAATGATCTTTAAATGTTTAAAAGACAACAAAATCACAGAGAAAGATAACTTGAAACTTGGGACTGAAAAGATAATAGGTTTACTTTTTTTGAATTTTAAGAACCTAATTTACAAAATAATTTGCAGAAAATGAAATTATCTAGTTAATTAAAAATAAAAAGCCTCATATTGAACTCAAAAGTTAGTGATCAGACTCATTTTAGCAGCAGTATTTAATTGAGTTTTTAAAATCATCTATATAGTAGTCTTGGCATTGTAAAGTAGGTATTTGGTTGGATCTGTCATTTCTGGGTCAGTAGATGTAGCAGTGGCTGGAAGTTCTAGAGATACCTTGGATCCTGGAGCTCCCGTAAGCCCTTTTCTGTATGACCAATATACAGTGGATTTTACAGATTCTACCTTCTTTGTGTTGTCTTTTGCCATTGTGTATTGCTTGCAGAATGAGATGCTGGCACTCCATGGAAGGTGAGGAACATATTTTTAAAAGATATATTTGTATAAATCTTAGTACTTAATACCCCATTAGAAATGTTTCATGAGGACAGGGATTTTTGTCTGTTTTGTTCACTGATGTATTTCTAATGCTTAAAGTAGTGTTAATAGATAGGACATGCTTAGTAAATATTTATTATTCAATGTAGAAATGAATGAGTAAATGGATCAGTACTGGTAGTTAAAAGATTTTTTTTTCTGTCATTACAGTGAAGATACACTGCAGGTCTCTTAAAAGATATTTACTATTTTGCAGCTTAGTTGTCATAAGTTTGTTATTATTTTGTATTTTCTCCCTTAAGAAGAGACATTTAATGTAAGTATACTTGAAGGGATTGTGAGGGCAGAGACAAATACTGAGGAAACTGAATAAGGACTCAGTACATTTAAATGTTCATCAAACGTTTTATTTTCTATTTTTCTCTATACAAGTTAGTTGCAAGTCTCTCTGCAATAAGTGGATGTAAGCTGCATTATTCCAATATAGCTAGATAATTGGTGCGGCCCTGTGTGAACCTATGGGATCTGGGGCATGTAATGAGTTAAGCTTTTTCTGCTGAAATGTCAAGAATGCATTTAAATACTTCTGGATTCTTGCCAGGCCCACATTACCAAGACTATTCTTTATTTTAGATTCAAATATACAGTAGGTCTGATGTGCTCAGGCATGCATATTGAACTTCTACTTTCTGAATGTACTCTAATTCAAAGGGAAACTTTTTTGAAGCAAGACAGATCTTTACACATTACTTATGAGTAACTTGCCTCAGATCTTGGGTTCTTAACTGAGGATCTGCTTCTTTAGTATTACTCAGGTAAAACTTATAAAGGACTCCTTTATGTGGGTATAATCAGAATCTGGATAGATGGTTTCTATAAATACTGAGAGAATATTTGAGCAAATTATTAGAATTAAAATTTTTTCTCTTATGCCGTTTCCCAGTATTTTGATGGATGAAAATTAAAACAACCACAAGAATTCAGTTCTTACCTTACGGACTGGAGAAACAAATTTCAATGACAAGGCATTGGCAAAAGTGAGGGTAAGGTGGGAGGGTATAGCTCAAGTGACAGAGCCAATGCTTAGCATACACCAGATCCTAGGTTCAACCCCCAGTACCTCCTCTAAAATTAAATAAATAAGTAAACCTAATTACCACACCCCCCAAAAGAACTGAAAATTCTGTAAGATATGGCATTGATGCTGGGACTGTATCATTGATTAAGTTAATCCATAAGACTATTTTTCTATGGTACCATTCACATACTTGTTTCTACATTCATTTCAGTGGTAATTTATGTAAAGAAAATTTTTATTGTTAAAGAGATCCATTAAATTAATTATTTCTAAGTAAGTCTTATGACTAGATAGTGCTTTGAAATTTAGAATTTTTTAAAATTGTCTTAATTTTTAAAAAATAATTTTTTGCTCCCCTTAGTGGTGATTTTTTTTTTTCTTTGAATGTACTCTCTTTTCTAATGTGATTTACTGGATCTGGCAATGCACAGAGGCATTTTAGCCTGTTCTTTGCTGGGCAATGGTTAGGTTTCCCATTTCTTGTTACAAAAAACCTTTCAAGTTCTATTAGTATGTATTCTGTTACTTTTCCACATGTAACAAATGCCACACCCTGAATATTTTATAACTCCTCTTTATATAAATTGAGAGGTTTTGATAAGGAAAGGTAGGTTATTTTGATGTGCAGAACACTTTAAATATGTCTTAAAGTCTCTGAAATGCTGTAGTTTTTGTTTTTTAATGTTAAGGGAATCATGAATCTGACACACACACACACACATATATATATGTATTTTTTAACATTGTAGGCTGGATCTCTTCACAGTCTCTGTTACAACTTTGGAGTAGAAACCTACCAGAAGAATAAATATGAAGAAAGTTCCTTCTGGCTTAGGTAATGTAAACAAAAATAATGAATATAAATTCAGGATTATTATATAGTTCATTTAATACTTACTGTAGGGTACTTTGGCAATTTAAACATTTCCTGACTTCAAAAGCCAACATGCTAAATTTATTTACTTCTTTAAGATGTATTGTGTATTATTCTTACATGTTTCCAGTTGATAGTAAAATGCATTCTCTTCTTAATATACCATAAGAGCATGTTCTCCGTCCATTCCTTGTTTGTATCTCCATCAAGAATATAGAAATTTTTATTTTTTGCTTTGGTATATATTGCTATATGCCAATCCCAGAGTGTAAGGACAAGTGGATAAATAGTAGGATCAGCTAAAATTATTTAGTCTTAAATGAATTTTGGTATTTTAATATCAGTCAAGTAAGTATATATTTAGCACTTACTATATGCTTAGTGCCATACTAAGATTTGTACTGCTCTGTTGTGTCTGGAAATATCAAGGGAATAGTGCAAAAATATAGCAACTATAGGCAAGAACCCTGTCTTTCTGAATACCTAGACTTAACACAGGTTCTGACATACAGTAGATACTCATTACTGTTTGTTAAATGAATTTGTGAAAATGTATTTTCCTGGAGATGCCACATAAAGTGCTTTGAATATCAAGGGATTATGGAGTAAAATCTATCAAATCAATTCAGTAAATATTTCCCCTCTTTGAATACAGGGTTAATTTTAGTTATTTGGAGATACTCCCAAGGATTGTGTAACTATTGTGAAAATTACATTTGCCATTAGTGAAATGAATACAAATATGATCATTAAGTTTATTGTATTCACAGGCATATATATCTCTAATAAAATATTTATACAAATAACTTTTTTATGGAAAAGACTTTTTAGAGCCCAAAGATTGATCACACTCTATAAAGAACTATGCCTAGGTGGGAGGGTATAGCTCACGTGGTAGCGTGCATGCTTAGCATACACAGGGTCCTGGGTTCAATCCCCAGTACCCCCTCTAAAAATAAGTAAGTAAACCTAATTACCTCCCCCCCCCAAAAAAATTTGAATTAAAAAAAAGAACTGTGCCTGACAGAACAGGCTTATGCAGTTATAAGAAATATACTTATCTCAATTTAGGATGCTTCACATAAGTGGGATATACCTGAATTTTTATTATAAATCACATTTTAATGAATTGAATTATTAAAAATATACCAAAGGAGCTAGCTAGTTTAGCATAGGTTTACAACAGGCTCCCTTTAAATGAACAGACTTTTTATATAGAGTGAATGATGAGTGAGTTCTATTCCAGAATTTGGCAGTATTTAGGGGTAAAGTACTCACAAAGGTTATAGAATCAGCCTATCAAAATATTTGTATGCCAAGAAGACAGGAATGGGAAGGACAAAAAATAAAAGGAAAGAAAAAGGATGCTGTGGTGCCATGGGTGGCTTCTGGAAGCTTAAGACTATGGAGGTGAGCCTGAGGTTTATGCCAAGAGTGAACGTGAATGTCCTGTAGGAATTGGTTATAAGATAAGGCTGAGGCTTGAAGTGGCATGACATGTAGGTTATTTTCATATCTGCCATGGATTGTTGACCTCTTATCCATCATCAACAATTTTTACAAAAGCTTACAGAGGGAAAATATGATGGTGATGGAACATGACTGACATTTATATCATAAGCTAACAATATCAGATTTTTACTGTGTGGTTAGTGGTTATATTTTTAGGACTATAATTTGACCCACAGTCATATTTTTATCAAAGTTTATAGAACAAAAAATGTATAGAGCACTACTATATTTTGACTCTTGTGTTCTTGTTACTAGAATGAGACTGGGACTTCAATTCTGGCCCTAGTTATTATATATTATTTTAATATTTCTGCCAGATTATTTTCCCCTTCTTTTGGGGATATAAAAACAGCTTGGTGAAGTATATTCAAATGCCTTGAAAAAGATTATATTGTAGTGTGTTTATAAAGAGCCAAATAATTATCAATATTATTAACAATAGGAATTTTAATGCAATGGATAGTTTCTCTAGTATTAGATCAACTCTCTAAAAATTTGAGTCATCTATGACAGTGCGAAATTGTTAATATTGTGATACCTACCTTTTAGAACTATTCTACAGCTTAAATACGATGATACATAAATTGTAGAGTGTTCAGTGACTGCTTGGGAAATAGAAACAGCTCAATAAATAGCAGCAGCTGCTGCTCTTGCTAGGCGTTGTGTTTGCTATTTACTGCAAATGGACACTAATTTGGCCACTTCACTAGTTTATTCTAAAATTTATCACAGTGAAATCAAAGGCAGATTACTTGTTGACTTCTCAGGTTAAACTATTATAAAGACAAACACATCTTCTATCATATACTGCCAATCTTTGGGACAATTTTTCTCTGTGCTTTCATTATCCATATGTTGAGAAAACTGTTGGGAGCAGTTGTTGATACAAGCAGGAACGAATAGCTGCTAATTAAGCACCTTTCTCTGTAACTTTCATATTTTTGTGGAGGCCATAGAAAATGAGTCCATAGAAAGTGAGTATACTTTCTGCAGGCTTAATTCTTTTGAGAACAGTGAGTATCTTAAGCTGGAGGTTATATACAATCTGGAAGTACCCATTCAGTCTAAAAAGAAAACCTCCCATTTTTACACAAATGATAAGATATCAAAATTGCTGTAGTGTATTGAAATTTTGTTGGAAGTAGAAGCCTGGAACTTAAAGGGTGGCCATGGGTATTGTTTATAAAGCTCCTTAGTTCTTGTTAACAGATCTCAGTTTAGAACCTTTCTCAGTTTTTGTCTCCCCCCTGCATTTTCTTTTGCTAAGAAGAATTCATAAACAGCTTCTGCTCTCCTTGCTTTCTGCCACCCTCTTTTGATCATGTCCCCTTATTAGAGATTCCACAGATTAAGAAAGGCCACTGTAATTATGAATGAAATTGGGAATCCTTCAGCTTACTTTACTGTGGGCGTCAAGGTGCCTGCCTTAATGTATTCACATGACAGATTCAGTTAGGACTCCATAGAATATAAAATTTCAGATCTTTGGAATAAAAATGCCAGCTTTGGAAATATGTTTAAGAGGTTTGTTGTTGAATAAAATACACTTTTATCTTCTCTTTTTCTTATGTAATTCCTGCTATATTGAGCTCCTCTGTCTGCTTCTCTGGCAGAGGTAAGAATACATAGGTGGGAAGAGACTGTTGATATGGAACTTTCTTCTGCACTCTAGGGGATTGTTAGTGGCCTTTCAGTTGCCCAGGTGGAATTTTAATTTACTGTTTAATCTTTTAAAGTCCTGTCTAATAATTTGGACATATATTATACTGAACTTGGCTTTTTAAAAAAAGGTGTATAGAAATTGCACTGTAACTAATTAGTATTCTACAAGAAGCACTGTAAACCAAATAGAAACAAATCCAACTCAAAAGGCTTTGGATTTACTGCAAAGACTTTACACATTTTTTTTCCTCTGGGAGGAAAATGACCTAATCCCAAAACCTTAGTGATGTTCTTAATTATGGATGATTTTTCCTTGATTTCTAGTAGTTATTTATAATTTACTCAACTGGGTTCCTTGGAGCTACTGGCTGATAAATACTTGGGAGGCTTACTTTTTTCCTTTTGCTCTAAGACTTATTTTCTGATTATGGCAAATTAATTTTAGGGGAGAACAATCAAAATGAAAGGATAATACCCACGGATATAGTAAAAATGATGTTTAAAATTTCTTTACTGATTAAAGAAGTAATATGTGCTAATTATAAAAATTTAGATATCTCAAAAATATGTAATATGAAAAGGAAAAGTCCCCTGTAACCCCACACTCATAGATGCTCAGTATTAACATTTTACTTTGTTCTTTGAAAATTTTTTTCAAAAATAGTTTTTAAAAGCTCTTTTAGTATATTAAATGACAAGAAAAAATATGAGAATCATTGAAATGCATTTGGAAGATTGAAAGAGTTGAGTTTTTTCAAAATGGACTTCAAATAAAGAAGATTAGTGGAATGAAACCAAGCCAAAAACTGTACATAGGAAAATTTCTAATTGGTGATCTCTTTTATGTTAGAGACAGATAAATTGGGAAAATGACAGAAAGCATTTGAATTGGACAGAATCCTGAAGAATTAGATAAAACCCTGAAAGTATTTTGTAAAAAATAATCTAATATTTATCTTAATAAATGAAAATTAAATGACCCTACTTCCTTAATCTACAGGTCAGAGACTAAGTTCTTATAAATTCCTGAAGAGGAGAGTCCTTTGTAGGTTAACAAAAATGAGAATGTTTTTCAACTCTTTGTGTGAGAGCTCTGTGTTGCTTTTCTCCCTTCAGGATTCAAAGAAAACATAATTTCTTCAGCATCCTTCTGAGACCTAAGTTCTCAGTTTATATTTTCTTAAAGAAAACACTCACAGCCTAAACTTACTATTGCTAGATTATTTGGATGTGAATAAATAATTGGGTAGGCAGTATGTTAGAGGAGTAATTTCTGAGCTCCTTTTCTAACACCATTTTTAATTTCTCTGAAACCTGTCTTAGTAGGTAGCTAATGATAGTTGCTTCCTATTAGTTGGGAATAGGTTTTATAGTATCCTCAAGTGCTAAGAGAATTGTGTCTTCCTGTTCTATAAAACTTTTTGTATCTCATGGAATCCAGAGGAGGATTTAGCAAAAATCATAGTGTTGTTTTTCTAAATTCATAGTGTTAAGAGTTAGTGAACACAAATTATGTAATTTCCATGATAGGTTAAAAATATATGTTTACAATAAGGGCAGTATTAATGAGATATTTTAATTTATTAATCTTTAGCCTTTACTATGGTTATATAGGAATATGTATCACCAGAGGTCTTCTAATAAGAACTAAAGGACAATATATAAAATAAACAACAAGGACCTACTGTATAACACAGGAAATTATATTAAATTTCTTGTAATAACATATAATGGAAAAGAATCTGAAAAGAAAAAACATATATGTATGTATATGTATAACTGAATCACTTTGCTGTATTCCTGAAACTAACATTGTAAATCAACTACACTTCAATAAAGTTTTTTTAAAAAAGAAGTAAGGGAAGTAACAAAGGAAATATTCATATATGTATTTACATGCATGAATATTAATGGTTTAGGAAAAGAGCCCAAGGAAAGTTTGTGTCAGTTTTAATTCTACTTAGTATTCATTGCTTTGTTTTCCCTTCTGCTCTCAGCCTGACACCTTGAGAATTTGACAGTAATATCTATAGTCAGGCAGTGTGATCTAGGGAAAGATCACAGAGCTAGCATTAGAAAATCTATTACTAATCAATTATGTGACCTTGGGTCCCTCACTTAAAACTACTATGTGCTGCAATATCCTCAATTGAAAAATTAGTGCACTATTACTTATGTAGGTGACTTGTAATGAAGATAACATAAATAACATAATAGTAGTTTGAAAACTTAAGGTATTATATAATCATAGACTATGATACAATTATTAACTATAAAGATGATCATGTATAAGACATGTTTTAATGGAAAATGGAATGTATTAGCACCATCTTGTGGAAATAGAACAGATTGTATGATAGCAATTTTAATTAGAAGGTAATTTACTACAGATAACTCTTTGGAGCTCTAAGAACTCTTACAGATCATCTAGTTCAGTAATTAAGGAACTGTCTTCTGTGGTACCCTTGAGTTCTATCAGAAGAACTTCAGAATCTCCGTAAAGAGAAGGAGAAGACTTACATTGCTTTAAGATCTCCATCTTGCTTCAAAGAAGTTAGGCTTTAATGAATTTCCTATGTAATATGTTCTTGTAAGATTTTGTTTAAAAAATGATTTGTCTGCTTATGGCTTAAAAATGACTGATATAGATCCTTCATTTTGTATAGTTAAGGAAATGGAAATTTAAAGAGATTAAGAGATTTATACAAGGGAACACAGCTGAAGCACTAGATCTCCAGTCTTAGGAATAGTCTTTCTCTGAAGGTAAATAGTGATGCCCCCCCTCTTTGATTCTTGATTTTAGTAATTTGAGTTTTCTCCTTTTCTTGGTCAGTCTAGTGAAAAATTTGTCAATTTGTTGGATCTTTTCAAAGCACCAATTTTTGGTTTTCTTGATTTTCTCTTTTATTTTTTCAATTATCTATTCATTTATTTCCATTGTAATCCTTATGACTTTTCCCCTCTCTGCTTGCTTTTGGTTTGGTTTGCTCTTTCTTTTTTATTTTCCTAGGTGGAAGGTTGACAACTTTTCATACTGTTATTTCTATCTATAAAATTTCTTCTAACCATTGCTTTAGTTCCATCCCATAAGTTTTGGTATGTTTTGTTTTCCTTTTCATTCATCTAAAGGTATTTTCTAGTTTCCCTTGTGGTTTATTCTTTGACATATTGGTTATTTAGGTGTGTGTTGTTTAATTTCTACATAACTTCTTTTAGTTCTTAATTTCTAATTCCATGTAGGTGAAAAACTTACTTTGTATGAATTCAATCCTATTACATTACCTGAGGCTTTTTAAGGCCTAAAATATGTTCCATTCTGGAGAATGTTCTATGTACACTTGAGAAGAATGTGTAGTCTGCTGTTATTGGGTGAAGGGTGATATAGATGTCTATTAGGTTAGTAGGTTTGTAGTGTTAAGTCTTCTGTATCCTTTTTGATGCTCTGCCTAGTTGTACTATCCATTATTGAAAGTGGGATATTGAAGTCCTCAATTATCATTGTTGAATTATGTATTTCTCCATTCAATTTTGTCAACTTTTGCCTCATGTATTTTGGGGCTCTATTGTTAGGCCCATGTATGTTTATAATTGTTACATCTTCCTGATGAATTAGCCCTTTTATCATTATAAAATATCCTTTATCTCTAGTAACATTTTTTTGTTTGTTTTGAAGTCTATTTTGTCTGATATGAGTATGGCCACTCTAGCATACTTATGGTTCTTATTTACATAATATATCTTTTTCCATCCCTTAACTTTCATCCTCTTTGTATCTTCGTTGTTATTGTTGTTGTTTTAATGGAGGTACTGGGGACTGAGCCCAGGACCTCATACATGCTAAGCATATGCTCTACCAGTGAGTTATTATCCTCTTTGTGTATTTGAATTTAAAGTGTGTCTCTTGTCAACAGCATGTAATTGGATCTTGCTTTTTTAATTTAGTCTGAAAATCTCTGCCATTTGATTGCATTGTTTAATCCATTATACTTAATAATATTATTGAATTTATACCTGACATTTTGCTTTTTGTTTTCTATATATCTAATGACTACTTTTTCCCTCTTTTACTCCTTTACCACCCCCTTTTGTCTCTTTGAAAATTAATGAATTTATTTTTTATTGTGGTAATATATAACATAAAATTTGCTATTTTAATGATTTTAAGTATATAATTCAGTGGCATTAATTACATTCACTTTATTGTGCAACCATCACCACTATTACTTTCTTATCATCCCAAACAGAAACTCTGTAACTTTTAAACATTAGCTCCACCTCTTTCCCTCCCCTCTAGCTCCAGAAAGCTAATCTACTTTCTTTCTCTATGAATTTACCTATTTTAGATATTTCACATAACTGGAATCACACAAAATTGTCTTTTTGTGTCTGGCTTATTTTACTGAGTATATTTTCCAGGTTCATCCATGTTGTAGAATGTATGAATACTTCATTTTTTTAACCAATAATTTATTTTATTGTGGTAAAATATATATAACAAAGTTTACCATTTTAACAATTTTAAGTGTACAATTCAGTGGCATTAAGTACATTCACAGTGTTGTGTAACCATTACCACTCTCCATTTCCAGAATGTTTTCATCATCCCAAACCAATTCTTATGCATTAAACAATACCTCACCACCTCCCACTCCCCTCAGGCCCTGGTAACTTCTATTCTACTTTCTGTCTCTGTGATTTTGCATATTTTAGGTTCCTCATATAGAGTCATATAATATTTGCCCCTTTGTGTTTGGCTTATTTTACTTAACGTAATGTTTTCAAGGTTTACCCACATTATAGCATGTATCAGTATTTCATTGCCTTTTATGGATAAATAATATTCCATTTTATGGATTTACCACATTTTGTTTATCCATCCATCAAGTTACGAACACTTAGGTTTTTCCATCTTTTTTGCTATTGTGAATAATGCTACTATGAATACTGGTATGTAAAAGTATCTGCTTTAGTCCCGGCTTTCAGTTCTTTTGTTTATATACCTAGAAGTGAAATTGCTGAGTTGTAAATGGATATTTTATAGTATACCATTTAAATTTGTTTAACAATTTAAAGATTATATATTCTTTGAGTTATTTTCTTTCTGGTTGTTGTAGGACTTACAATATATACCTTAATTTATTGGATGTTACTTCAGATTTATACTAATTTTATTACAGTAAAATATAAAAACTTAACTTCTATATATCTCCATTTCCTTCTCTCTATTCTTGCTTTTATTATTATACATAGTATGTCTAGATATATTTAAAACTCAACAATACATGGTTACATTTTAAAGACTAGAGATAAAAGAACATAAATATATTTATAGAATTTTAATATATATTAACCTTCTTATTACCAGTTTTGGTTTTTTTTTCATTTATCCCTATAAACTTGAATTACCATTTGGTGTCATTTCCTTACTCTAATTATAACTTCATCCCAACCTGCTTCTTTGTGTTGTTATTGTCAAATATATACATATGTAATGGCCCAACAATAAAATTTTATGGACTTTTGTGTATATGATTTTTAAATAAGAAAAGAAAGGAGAAGAAATATGTAATCTTACTGTCTTTTATAATTATCTACCTAATTATTTTACTAACTCTTTTTTTTCATAATGAATGCAAATTATTATCTAGTGCCACTTGCTTTCAGCCTGGAGACTGTCCTTTTGTATTTCTTGTAAGGCAGATTGGCTAGCAAGAAATTCTCTTTTTCTTTCACTGGGAATGTATTTATTTAGTTTTCATTTTGAAAAGTAATTTTCCTGGATATAGGATTCTTAGTTGACGGTTTTTTTTTTCTCTATAAGCACTTTGAATATGTCATCCCTGCCTTCTGAACCCGAGTCAGCTGTTAATCTTAGTGGCATTCCTTTTTACATGTTGAAACTCTTACTGCTTTCACGACTTTCTATCTTTGACTTTCAATAATTTGGCTGTACTGTGTCTGGGTGTGGATTTTTTTGTGTGTGTTACCTTACTTGTAGACTATTAAACTCCTTGGATATGTAGATTATTGCTTTTTACCAAATTTGGGACATTTTCAACCATTATTTCTTTGAATGTATTTTTATCCCTTTCTCTCATTTCTTTCCTTCTGATATTCCAATTATGCATGTGTTGCTGTGCTTAATGATGTCCCACATTTCTCTGAGGCACTGTTCTTTTTTCCTCACTCTTTTTTGTTTGTTCTTTAGATTTGTATAATCACTATCAATCTATCTTCAAGTTTTATTCTTTTTGCACACTCAGATCTACTGTTGAGTCTCTTCTAGTGAATTTTTCATTTCAGTTATTGTACTTTTCAACTCAAGAATTTCCACTTTTTAAATGATTTCTATCATTTAACTGATATGTTGTTATTCTCTATTTGATGAATCATTGTCAACATACCTTACTTTAATTCTTTAAATATGGTTTCATATAGTTCTTTGAACATATTTCTAATAGCTGCTTTGAAATATTTTTCTACTAAGGATAACTAACATGTGGGACCTCTCAAAGGCAGTTTGTATTTCCTGCTCCTTTTCTTCTGTATGAGTCACATTTTGCTGTTTTATTGAATGTCATGTAATACTTTGTTGAAAACTAGACATTTTGGATAGTATATTGTAGCAAGTTTGGATACCATCCCCCCCTTCTGGAACTTATTGTTCTTTTTATTGTTTGGTCATCTGTTTGGTCACTTGACTGGACTAATACAGTGAAGTCTATGTTTCCCACAGTATGTGACCTCTAATGTCACTGTTAAGAGTTTTTTCTCCTGTTTTTGTCTTTTCATGGCTTTCTTGGGTTCACCCCTGCATCTGGATACATAAGTGCTTTATTGGTCAAAGGTTGCTTTAAGCTCACTTAGCTAGTTAGATTTCCACCCTTTCCTGTAGGATGTGTATTTGTCTTAGAGACTATTTCCCCAGTGCAGTGAATTTATTATTTTGCCCTGTATTCAGCCAGAGGCTAGTAGCTGGTCGATTCTCTCTCTGGTCATGTCTGAGAGGGCAGTCTTGGGGATGTGCACAATCTCCAAGACCCCCCCAGTTTTGAGTGCAATTTGATTTTTTTAAGACATAAATTTCTTTAGAGAAGTTTTAGGTTTACAACAAAATTGAGAGGAAGATACAGAAATTTTGCACATCCCCTTCCCCGACTCATGCATAGCCTTCCTTATAGTCAGTATAACTCACCAGAATGGTACATTTTTTTTTACTAGGGATGAACCTACATTGACACATCATAATCACCTAAGTCCATAGTTTACCTTAGGGTTCACTGTTGCTGTTGTACATTCTACAGGTTTGGACAAATGTATAATTACTGTATCCATCACTACTGCATTTTAGTATCATACAAAATAATTTCACTGCCGTGGAAGTCCTCTAGCTCTGCCCATTCATCTCTCATTCATCTCTCCCTCCCCGCAGTCTCTGTCAACCACTGATCTTTTTAGTCTCCAAAAGTTTGCCTTTTCTGGAATGTCATATATTTGGAATCATACAGTACGTAGATTTTTCAGATTGACTTCTTTCACTTAGTAATATGCATTTAAGGTTTCTCCATGTCTTTTCTTGGCTTAATAGGTCCTTTCTTTTTAGTTCTGAATAATCCATTATCTGGATGTGTCAGTTTATCCATTCACTTATTGAAGGACATCTTGGATGCTTCCAAGTTATGGCAGCTATGAATAAAACTATAAACATCAACGTGCAAGTTTTTCTGTGGACATAAGTTTTCAGTATCTTTAGATAAATACCAAGGAGTATGATTGCTGGATCATATGGTAAGAATATGTTTAGTTTTTATAAAGGAACCACCAAACTGTCTTGCAGAGTGGCTGTGCCATTTTGCATTCCCACCAGCAATGTACAAGAGTTATGATCTCCCACATTCTCACCTAGCATTTGATGTTGTCAGTGTTTTGGATTTTGGCCATTCTAATAGGTGTGTAGTGATATTTCATGATTGTTTTAATTTGCATTCCCCTGGTGACATATGATGTGGAGCATCTTTTCATAGGCTTATTTTTACCATCTGTATTACATTTTTGGTGAGGTATCTGTTAAGAACTTTGGCCTATATTTTTTTATTGAGTTGCAGTCAGTTTACAATGTTGTGTCAATTTCTGGTGTACAGCACAGTTTTTCAGTCATATGTGAATATACATATATTTGTTTTCATATTCTTTTTCACTGTGAGCTACTATAAGATCTTGAATATATTTCCCTGTGCTATACAGTGTAAACTTGTTTATCTATTCTA
Source organism: Camelus bactrianus (assembly GCF_048773025.1). Lineage (NCBI taxonomy): Eukaryota > Metazoa > Chordata > Mammalia > Artiodactyla > Camelidae > Camelus > Camelus bactrianus. The sequence goes on from NC_133575.1 coordinate 42,023,406, forward strand.
TATATACCTGTCAGTATCTATAAATCTCGAACTCCCTGTCTGTCCCTACCCACCCGCCTCCCCCCTGGCAACCACAAGTTTGTATTCTATGTCTGTGAGTCTGTTTCTGTTTTATATTTAAGTTCATTTGTCTTATTTTTTTTTTTTTTTGATTCCTCATGTGAGTGATATCATATGGTATTTTTCTTTCTCTTTCTGGCTTACTTCACTCAGAATGACAATTTCCAGGGACATCCATGTTGCTGCAAATGGTGTTTTGTTGTCATTATTATGGCTGAATAGTATTCCATTGTATAAATATACCACTTCTTTATCCAGTCATCTGTTGATGGACATTTAGTTTGTTTCCATGTCTTGGCTATTGTAAATAGTGCTGCTATGAACATTGGGGTGCAGGTGTCTTTTTGAAGTAGGGTTCCTTCTGGATATATGCCCAGGAGCGGGATTGTTGGGTCATATAGTAGGTCTATTCCTAGTCTTTTGAGGAATCTCTATACTGTTTTCCTCAATGGCTGCACCAAACTGCATTCCCACCAACAGTGAAAGAGGGTTCCCTTTTCTCCACAGCCTCTCCAGCATTTGTCACTTGTGGATTTTTGAATGATGGCCATTCTGACTGGTGTGAGGTGATACCTCATTGTAGTTTTGATTTGCATTTCTCTGATAATTAGTAATATTGAGCATTTTTTTTCATATTCCTATTGGTCATTCGTATGTGTTCATTGGTCCTGGACTTTTATTTGTAGGGAGTTTTTTTATTGCTAATTCAATTTCATTTCTAGTGATCAGTTTGTTCAAGTGGTCAATTTCTTCTTGATTCAGTCTTGGTGGACTGTATGTTTCCAGAAACTTGTCCATTTTTTCTAGGTTATCCATTTTGTTTCCATATAGTTGTTTATAGTATTCTCATATGCTATTTTATATTTCTGTGGTATTGGTTGTAATTTCTCCATTTTTCCTTTCGTATTTTGTTTATTTGTGCTCTCTCTTTTCTATTCTTCGTGAACTTGGCCAGAGGTTTGTCAATTTTGTTTACTCTTTCAAAAAAAATCAGCTCTTGGTTTGATTGATTTTTCTACTTTGTCCCATTGTAAAGTTGGGTTGTTTGTTTCCTTATTGTTGAATTTTAAGAGTCTTTGTATGTTTTTGCTATCAGTCTTTTATCAGATATGTCCTTTGCAAATATTTTCTCCAAGTCTGTAACTTGCCTTCTAAATCCTTTGATGTTGTCTTTCATAAAGCAGAAATTTTAAATTTTTAGTGAAGTTGAGCTTATCAGTGATTTCTTTCACGGATTGTGTCTTTGGTGTTGTATTTAAAGAGGCATCACCATACCCATGGTAATGTATGTTTTCTCTTGTTATCTTCTAGTAGTTTTATAGTTTTGCACTTTACATTTAGGTTTGTGATGCATTTTGAGTTAATTTTTTAATATTTGTGAAAGATGTAAGATCTGTATCTATTCATTTTTTTGGTATGTGTGGATGTCCATTTGTTCCAGCACCACTTGTTGAATAGAATAACTTCTTTGTTGTATCACCTATGCTCCTTTGTCAAAGATCAGGTGACTGTATTTATGGTGGGCTCTCTATTCTGTTCCACTAATTTATTTGTCTTTTCTTTTGACAATGTTTTGATTTCTGTAATAAGGCACTGTCTTGATAATTGTAGCTTTATAGTAAGTCTTCAAGTCAATTAGCAGCAGCCCTCCATCTTTTCCTTCAATATTGTGTTTGCTCTTTGGTCTTTTGCCTCTTCATAGAAACTTTAGAATCATTTTGTCATTATCTATAATGTAACTTGTTGGGATTTTATTAGATCTATAGATCAAGTTGGGAAGAACTGACATTTTGAAAATATTTTTTCCTACCCATGAACATGGAATATTTCTCAATTTATTTAGTTTTCCTTTGATTTCATTCATTAGAGTTTTATAGTTTTCCTCACACATATTTTATACATAGTTTCCTCACTCATAGTTTTCCTTATACATATTTTGTTAGAGTCATATCTAAGTATTTCAGTTTTGGGATGCTAATGTACATAGTATTTTCATTTTAACTTCAAATTCCATGGGTTCATTACTGGTATATAGGATAGCTATTGACTTTTGAATACTGTGTCCTGAAATCTTTGCTATAATCAGTTATTACTTCCAGGAGCTTTTTTGTTGATTCTTTCTGTTGTTTGTTGATTTTCTATGTAGATGATCATGTAATTTGTGAACAAAGATAGTTTTGTATCTTCTTTCTCTGTGTGCATACCTTGATTTCCCATTTTTGCCTTACTGCATTAGCAAAGACTTCCAACATGAGGTTGCAAAGGAGTTGTGAGAGGGGACATCATTCTGCTCTTATTCCTGAATTACTGGAAAATATTTGGGTTTCTCACCGTTAAGTATGATGTTAGCTGAATGTTATTTGTAGATAGTCTTTGTTAATTTGAGAGAGTTCCTCTCTGTTACTAGTTTAATGAAAGTTGTTTTTTTTTTTTTGGTGGGGAAAGTTTTTTATTTTTTAATCATGAGCAGGTGTTGGAATTTTTCAAATGCTTTTTCTACATTTATTGATATGACCATGAGATTTTTCTTTTTCAGTCTATTAATGTGATGGATTATATTAATTGACTTTTGAATGTTGAACCCTCCTTGCATGTCTGGGATAAATAAATCCCACTTTGTCGTGATATATAATTTTTTGAAATTCCTTTTTGGATTCAGTTTGCTAATATTTTATTTAGGAATTTGTATCTATGTTCATGAAAGATATTGGTCCATACATTTTCTTTTAATGTCTGTCTTATTTGGGTATTAGGGTAATGCTGGCCTCGTAGAATGAGTTAGGAAGTTTTCCTTATGTGTCTGTCCTCTAAAAGAGATTATAGGGAATTTATATAATTTCATCCATAAATGTTTACCAAACATTCCAAAAAACTACTAGAACCCATTAATGAATTCAGAAAAGTTGTAAGATACAAAACTAACATACAGAAGTCTGTTGAATTTTTATACACTGACAATGAACTCTCAGAAGGAGAAATTAAGAAAATAATCCCATTTACAATAACATCAAAAAGAATAAGATATCTAGGAATAAATCTAAGGAAGTAAAAGATATATATATATTTCTAAACTTCTTTTGTTATTTAGAAATATGATTCTTTTACTAATACAAATATATTGTATTATTTCTGAACTTCTAAATTTGTTATATGAGGGAATATTACTCAGCCTTAAAAAAGAATGAAATATTGCCATTTGCAACAACATGGATGGATCTAGAGTATTATGCTAAGTGAAATAAGAAATTTTTTTCTGTTTCTTTCATTTTGTATCCATACGAGATGATGGATGCTCCCTAAATTTATTGTGATAATCATTTCATGATGTATGTAGTGAAATAATTATGCTGTGTACCTTAAACTTATACAGTGCTATATGTCAGATATATCTCAACAAAGCTTAAAGAAAAAATGGTTGATAGAATTTAGCAGTGAACCCATCTGTGCCTGGTACTTTCTATTTTGGAAGGTTATTAATTTTTTATTCAATTTCTTTAATAGATATAGGTCTGTTCAGACTATTTCTTTTCACATGACTTTTGTCTGCTTGTGTCTTTCAAGGAATTGGTTCATTTAATCTAGGTTATCAAATTTGTTAGCATGGAGTTGTTCATAATATTCCTTTTATTACTTTTTACATTTTTGTGGGGTCTATAGTGATAACCCCTGTTTCATTTCCAGTACTAATATTTTGTGTCCTCTCTCTTTTTTTCTTAGCCTGGTTAACAGGCTTATTAATTTTATGAGTTGTTTCAAATAACAGATTTTGGCTTCATTTATTTTCTCTATTGATTTCCTATTTTTAATTTCATTGATTTCTGCTTGCTTTGGATTTAATTTCCTCTTTTTTCTAGTTACTTAAGTTAGAAACTTAGATTATTGATTTTAGATGTGTGCTCTTTTCTAATATATGCATTGAATGCTATAAATTTCCCTCTAAGTGCTGCTTTTGCTGCATCCCACACATTTAGATAAGTTGTGTTTTCATTTTCATTTAGTTTAAAGTATTCAAAAATTTATGCTGAATTTCTCCTTTGACCCATGTGTTATTTAGAGTAGTGTTTAATCTCTACATATTTTTGAATTTTCCAGTTATCTTTTCATTATTGTAGTCTGACAGCAGATATTATATAATTTTCAAACTTCTAAATTTGTTGAAGTATATTTTTGTGGCTCAGAATGTGGTCTGTGTTGGTGAACATTCCATATGAATTTGATAAGAATGGATCTAGCAGTCTATATATTTCAATTATATCCAGTTGATTGATGGTATTATTGAATTCAACTATGTTCTTACTGATTTTGTGCCTACTCTATCTATCCATTTCTGAAAGAGGGATGTTGGGGTCTTCAGTAATAATAGTAGATTCATTTATTTCTCCTTGCTATTCTGTCAGTTTTTGCCTCACATGGTTTGATGCTGTGTTGTTATGCTTATACATGTTAAGATTTGTTGTAGGTTCTTGGAGAATTGACCCCTTAATCATTATGCAATACCCTTCTTTATCCCTGAAAATCTTCCTTGCATTGAAATGTGCTCTATCTGAAATTCATATATCTACTCTTTCTTTCCTGGGATTGTGTTAGCATGGTTTATTTTTCTCCATCCATTTACTTTTAATCTCTCTATGTGTCTTTATATTTAAAGTGGGTTTCTTGTATGCAATATATAGTTCAGGCATTAAAAAAATCTATTCTGACAATCTCTGTCTTTTAATTGATACACTTAGACGATTGAAATTCAAAATGATGATAGATATGGTGAGATTAATGGCTACCGTATTTGTTGCTGCTTTCTAGTTGTTCTTGTTATTTTTTCCCATTGTTGTCTTCTACTTTTCTTCTGCCTTTTGTGGTTTTAGTTGAGTATTTTGTATAATTCCATTTTCTCTCCTTTCTTAGCATATAGGTTATGCTTCGTTTTTAAACTTTTTGAAAATCACTGCCCTAGAGTTTGCAGTATGCAATTATAGCTAATCCAAGTCCACTTTCAAATAACACTATACCACTTCATGAGTAGTTTGAGTACCTTATAATGTGAAAATTCCTCCCTCCACCCCTTGTATCATTGCTGTCTTTTATTTCACTTTACTCTAAACATATATATGTAATGTATGTGATATACAGAAAGTATGTAAATATCCGCACATTACTGAACACATTGTTGCTGTTATTATTTTGAACAAACTGTTACCTGTTAGATCAGTTAAGAGCAAGAAAAGTAAGTTTTTATTTACTTTCACTTATTCCTTCTTCAGTGCTCTTACCTTGTGTACATCCAAGTTTATGACCTATATTATTTTTCTTCTCTCTAAAGAACTTTTACCATTTCTTGCAAGACTAGTCTGTTGGCAACAAATTTCCTCAATTTTTGCTTGTCTGAGAAAGTCTTTATTTCAGTTTTACTTTTGAATGATATTATCACAGGGTACAGAATTCTAGGTTGGTACTGTTTTTCTCTTAATACTTAAAATATTTCACTCCACTCTCTTCTTGCTTGGATGGCTTCTGAGAAGTTGGATATAATTCCTATCTGTACATCTTTTTAGATAAGGTGGTTTTTTTTCCCTCTGGCTTTTTTTAGGGTTTTTCCTTTATCTTTGATTTTCTGTGATTTGGAAATTATATGCCTAGATGTACGGTTTTCTTTTTTTTAATTTGTATTTAACCTGCTTGGTGTTCTCTGAGCTTCCTGGGTCTGTGGTTTGATATTGGACATTAATTTGGGGGAAATTCTCAGTCATTATTTTTGCAAATATGTCCTCTGTTCCTTTCTTTTTTCTTCTGGTATTCCCATTACACTTACATTACACCTTTCGCTGATGTCCCACAGTCCTTTGACAATTCTGTCTTGTTTTTTTTTAATCTTTGTTCTCATTGCTTTTTCTGTTTACAAGGATTCTCTAGCTCATAGATTCTTTCTTCAGCCATGTTAAGTTTATTAAAAAGTCTATTAAAGTCAATCTACATGTTTGTTATAGTGTTTTTTTATCTCTAGCATTTCTTTTTGGTTCTTTCATAGGCTTTCCAGCTCTCTGCTTACATTGCCCATCTGTCTACTTCATCCATTAGAGTCCTTAGCATATTAATTATAGTTATTTTAAATTCCTGGCCTGATAATTCTAACATCACTGCCATGTCTAGTTCTGACGCTTACTCTGTCTCTTCAAATTGTGTTTTTTACTTTTTGGTATACCTTGTAATTTTTTCTTGGTAACTGGACATGATATACTTGGTAAAAGGAACTGCTATAAATAGGCCTTTAGTAATGTGATGGCTAGGTGTGGGGAGAGGGAAAGAATTCTATAGTCCTATGATTAGTTTTCAGTCTTTTGATGAGCCTATGCCTCTGAACTGTGAACTTCACACATGATTCTCAGATTTTTCCTCCACTCTTTGGAGGGTACAGAATGGCTCGAGTAGGCTAGGGTTGAGTATTTCTCTTCCCCAGGTTGGTTAGGCTCCGATAATTCCCCAGGAGGTTAGACTCTGTTTCACTAGTTTCCCCTGAGAGCAGGCCTTGTTAAGAAGAGCAGAGTGCTCTGGGCTATTTCAAAATGGTTCCTTTTCACCTCCTCCTGCCAAAGCCTAAGGGGATTTTTCTCTAATATTGTTACCTGAAAACTGGGTTCACCTCTTGTTGTTGTTGAGCCAAAAGACATAGCCAAGCCAAAGATCAGGAGAAGGAAGGATTCATTATTACTTGTAGCAAGTGAAGAGAACATTGGGATCTTTCTCAAAGCAGTGTCTCCTCGAACAGCAAAATTGAGGAAGTTTTAAATTAAGCGTATCTGCATATTCATTTTTAAATTTTTTATTGAAGTATAGTCAGTTATAATGTGTCAGTTTCTGGTGTACAGCATAATGTCCCAGTCATGCATATATAGACATATATTTGTTTTCATATTTGTTTTCATTAAAGGTTATTACAAGATACTGAGTATAGTTCCCTGTGCTATACAGAAGAAATTTGTTTTTTGCATATTCATGAAGGGGCTTGAGCAGAGGAGATTTCAGGGTAGAATTGGGGCAAAGGTGTACAGAGTCTAGGCTTTAGTTGATTGAAGTCAGGAGGGTCAGCATCATCATTCTATCTTCCACCTGGGTAGGGGCCTTAATTCTTGCAGAGCTCAAAGATACATTATTATGTATATCTCTTGCAGAACTAGGACTCTGCTTTATCACTGCACTATTAGTTGACTGCCTTTTCTCTGTTCCTGCATTCCTTTGTTCCTGTTAGATCGTGGATTATTGAGACCTGTTCAAAGGCAAGCTTTCTAGCGAGGCTTAGATCACAAAATGCCTTAGACCAAGCTGGCTTCTCTCATGTCAAGAAAGTCATTCCTGGTTCTCTTTCTCTGGAGAACCCCTAACCTGTCTGTTTATAATATTTACTGTGGGAATCTAGTTGAGCTCGTGGAGACAAATCTGACAGTCTTATGGGTAGCCTCCCATAACTGTTTCTCCTTGCAGTTTTAACTTTCAGACTTGTCCACACTGAGCCTCCAGCAGTCTGTCAACTGCAGTTCTCAATTTCCTGCCCTGGCGCTGGTTTCCTCGGCAGGTTTTACTTGTGAGTCTCTTTTGTGATAAGCCACAACTCCGTGTATTTGCCTGTCTCTCCAATCTTGGGGGCAGTGATTTTCCTTGTGTCCTCCCCTCGCTTGTGGATCCAAGAGGAGTTGTTTATTTGTAAAAGTCTTTTCGGTTTCTCACTTGTTAGGACGAAGTAGTGACTTCCAAGCTCCTTACATGTGGAACCAAAAACTGGAAGTGTGATTTGATTTTTAAGCTTGGGTTCCTTACCATCACCCCTTTATCAGAGTTGCTTAATTTTCAGTCAGTGTTTGGTTAGAGGTCCTGCTTAAGCCCCTTGACCCATTCAAGCTCAAGGCTCTTTGCTGATGGATCTGTGTATGCCTTGAGGAATGCTTTCTAGCTGCATATTTACCTCTGATTGTTCCTGAGTGGTTGTAGCCTAGATACATGCATAGCCCTCTGTATCCTCAGGGATGAGTGTGACCCTAGGATTGTTCTTCTTGACTGTCTCTTTTCCTGGTTCTCTGTGTTAAACTTCTGGCTGGTTGGCTATTTCACTTGTTGTTACTGTTATCTGTTGTTAAGTTTACCTTGGAGCTACCAGCCCCCTCTTAATTGTTCAGCACCAAGATCTCCATTGTTAATGACTGTGTCCTTAGGCAGGAACCTCTCCTTGCTCTGTTCCAAATAAAGTTAATTCTCTTAGGCAGAAATGCTGAGCTCTTCCTCTTTATTGCCTGCTTCTCCGCTTGGGCAGAAGCTCTGTGCCACACTGCTGGAGTTGAGGCAGGAGCAAGGCAGCTACTCTTGCAGTGATACCCCTACTATATGAGTGGATGATGTGGAGATGGTAGCTCCTAAGCCCCACCATGCTCTTCTGGCTTGGAACCTCTCTGCTCAATGAGCCAGCCTGGGTGAAGGCCATCAAGGTCCCAATATTCTTAAGCTGTTACACCTAGGGTAGAGCCCTTACCCTGGGAGTGAAAACTGAGTGCCTACCCAGAATAGTACTTCTGCAACACAGACTTGGGCAGGATGAGAGGCTGGCAGCCTGCCTCTTCCAGGGTGCAACCATAGCCTAGGAGTCTGGGACCTGGAGGGAGAGGGCATCCCATTTTTTTTTAATTGAAGTATAATTGACTTACATTATTATATCAGTTTCAGGTGTATAGCATGGTGATTTGATGTTTTTGTACATTACAAAACGATCACCATGATAAGTGTAGTTACCATTTGTCACCATACAAAGTTAATATAATATTGTGGACTATATTTCCTTTGCTGTACATTACATCTCTTATTTGTTTTATAACTGGAAGTTTATACCTCTTGATTTCCATCACCTATTTCACTCATCTCCCCACTCAACTCTCGAATTCCCATTTTCTTGACAGCACTCATCTGGAGTAGCTTCTATCACATGGAGCTAGTATGAATAGGAGTGGGTCATGGCTCAAATGCCACAGACTCTCACTGTTCTTACTGAGATTCACTTTTTTAAATAGATTTTTTTCCATTTGCTGTACGCCCTTAGGACAATTTCCAGAGATCTTAAATGGTTGTTTGTTTTAATGATTTTTCCAGGCAAGTGCTTCTTTCACTGGGGAGAGAGGATCCAAGTCTCCTTAATACCACCACTGCAGAAGTTCCATTTTCATTGATTATTTAAAAAACTGGAAGTAGAAAGTTTAATGTACCAATGGAGACCTCTATGAGATAGGGCTTACAATGAGGCCATTAGAATTTAGGCGAGCATTATATCCTTGTTAGCAAGCTGAAAATTCAGTTTGGTGGTTCTGGGTCATTTAGATTTTTTTTAAAGGAGTATTTCAAAGTGATGCCTTCAATTTAGTCCAGCTTACCAAAATTTTACTGACATCCTTCCTTGGAATACCAATTTTATGGTGAGTGATCTTTGTTTTGCTTTTTAAGTTTTAGGTTTTGAAACCCTGAGGCTCATATTAATACGTTATTTGTGGTTATCAGAATGTCCCATAGATAATATGGTTTGGTAATTAAAGCAGAAAACTGAAAGTGAATTTTCTTTTCTCCCCAAATCCTTGCTCTCATTTTCAATACCAATCTAGGAAATATTAGAAATCACTTAACTGCTAAATTGGTTCATTCAGCTGCAAAATTGAACTAATACTGTGCATCACGAGGGTGTTGTGAAGCTTAATAAATATGCAAAGCATTTATTTCCATGAAAACTCCTGAATTTGTTTTATGTAAAAATATATATTTATATTTCTTACACTTAAAAATGTGCCCATTAAGTAAGAGCTTATACACACATGTAAAATATTTTAATATAGTATATATATACCCAATTGGAAAAGAGCAATAAAATAATTACAATGTTGATTTATTGGATATATATCCTGAGGAATTGTGGTTTTCTAAAGTTAGAAAGTATTTTTTATGCAATTGATTTTTGTGTATTAATTGGCTAATAATCTCATAGTGCAAAATAGAAAAGTTGTAATAAAGTATAATTATTCCATGTCTTCTTAGTAATATGTAATTTTGAAAATATATATAATTTGAAATGAATATGTATACATGTAATTTTTTTCCCCTTTTTTAATGATAGCCAAAGCTATGATATTGGGAAGATGGATGAGAGTTCTGTTGAGCCAGAAATGCTGGTAAGGATCATGTTAAATATTATAGAAGTAGGTTGAAGAAACACAGTTCATGTTATTGTAATTAAAATTATAATAGTCTATCCCACCATTTGTGACCAGATTATTTATTAGACACATCATTTCATATCTCAGTGTGTTAGTCTCTATAAAATTGATATACTAATAGAATCTACCCTACAGGTAGATTCTTATACCCATGAGGTAATATATGTAAAGTGCTTAGAATTGTGTTTGGCTATGTAAGTTTTAACTTTTATTACTGCATGTTCAAAAACTCTAGGTTTCCCCTAACCATCCAGTTAGAACATGCTTGGAATGGAAGTTAATTTTAATATTTAATCAAGTAAAATATGATTAAGTAAACAAATCTGATGTAAAACTAATTTAATACATGCCATAGCAAAAAAAATTTTGAATATCTCTGCTTCTTACCATTATTACAGTATATCAATCAATATATCTCCTTAATACCACCATTGCAGAAGTTCCATTTTCATTGATTATTTTAAAAACTAAAAGTAGAAAGTACATATATATTATATATATATAGTACATATATATTATATATATATATATAGAGAGAGAGAGAGAGAGAGGGAGAGAGAGAAATCTGGCATGATAGATGGGGAATAAAAAAGAAGTATAAAATGTGGTCTCTACCCTTAAAAAGCTTATGTTTAAAGGATAAAACTAACACAAGTGAATACAATGGAATATTATTCAGCCATGAAAAGGAAAGAAATTCTGACATATGCTATAACATAGATGAACCTTAAGGACGTTATGTTAAGTGAAGTAAGCCATTCACAAAAAGACAAATACTGTATGATTCCACTTCAGTGAGGTATCTTAGGTGGTCAGATTCATAGAGATGGAAAATAGAACAGTGGTTACAGAGGTTTGGAGGGAGGGGAACATGAGGAGTTATTGTTCAATGGGTATAGGGTTTCAATTTTGTCAGATTAAAACAGTTCTGGAGATGTATGGTGGTGATGGTTGCACAACAATGTGAGTGTAATTAATGCTACTGAACCATACACTTAAAAATGGTTAAAATGGTCAATTTTAGATGTATTTTATCACAATTATAAATAATAAAAAATATATTATGATAGTGCCACATAATGGAATATTATATAGCAATGAGAATAAATAAACTACAATAATCATAACAATATGGATGTTCTCTCATATAATGTTGAATAAACAAAGCAAAATACAAAGTAGTACATACTGTATGATTCTGTAAATGTAAATGCCAAAAGTAGGTAGAACTAATATACAGTGTTAGAAGTCAGAATATTGGTTACCCCGATTTTGAATAGTGTCTGAAAAGAGAAATTAGATGAGAATGATGCTGTTAATATTCTATTCCTCGATTTCTGTGTTGTTAACATACATGTGTTAACTTTGTGAAAATTCAGAATTGTACCACTGAGATTTTTGAACTTTTAAAATGTATTTTAATACTTCAATTAAAATTTCAAAAGTGGCTTACATCACTTAACATAATGTCCTTAAAGAATTTGGGAGAAATAAGTGATGAACTGTGTGGTAGTGACCTGAAGTATGTAGAAAGGCATGCAGAAAAGGGGAATATTAATGTTGACTAGAACAGTTGAAGAAGCCTTCTGGTAGGCGATAGGCCTTGAAAAGCAGATGAGGTTCATACAGGTAAAAGGGAGGGAGAAGAGGATACCAGGCAAGGGATCTAGATGAGAAGATGTCTGGAGGAGGAAATGAGGATGGAAGATAGAATTTACACATGATTGAAATCTAATATTCATATTTCAGTGTATGGAGAAGTAAGATCATGAAGTAGTTTTTCTTTCATGCTAGCAATACTTTATTGTGATGTGACATATATACATACATATATATACATATATTAGTAATATGTAATTGAAAAAATATATAATTTGAAATGAATATGTATACATGTAATATGTATACATGTATGTATATATATACTAAATAGCATGAATCGTAAATGTTTACAGCCTGATGAATTTTAATATATCTGTATAGTCTTGTAACTACCACACAGATCAAGATACAGATATTTCCATTACCTGCGAAAGTTCTTTGACCCCTTTCCAGCTAATAGGCATCCCTACCCCCATGATAAAACCACTATTCTGACTTTTATTGCTGTAGATTATTTTTGACTTTTCTTGAACTTTGTATAAATGGAATCATACAATATGTACTGTTTTATGTCTAGCTTCCTTTGCTTAACATTAATAGTTTTGAGATTCATCCATTTTGTTATATCTTTCTGATTATTTGACCCTTTTACTATTATGAAATAGTTACAGTCTTTCTCAGAGATGCCATATTACTCCATCAGAGTCCTCTCGGGGAGTTTATAAGTTGAGAGTTGCTCCACAATAACAATAATGACATTAAGTACATTATCTCCATCTTAGTTTTTAAATTAAGGAACTCAAAGGTATGACACACTTAATGTCATTTCTATAGATTCACAGGGCTGTAATGTGCTTAACTTTTTTTTTTAAGTTAGAAGGCCACCTTTGCGTGGTCCTACTGTCGTCAATATACTTAGAGGCAGAATCTTTATTGAAACAGGCCTTTTTTCCCCAAAATATGAATGTGTAGTTAAATATGTCTGTTCTGACTAGAATTACTCCCCTTATCAATGTAGACCTGGCTGGAGAAACTGACTTAATTCAGTAATATTTACTAATTTTAAAAATTGGTTGAGTTGGGAGAAATCTCTATAGGAAAGTATATCTATTACTACTGAAATGGTGGTGTATGTGCCCTTGATACAATTGATTAGTCTCAACAAGGCTATAAAGCCTTTGAGAGAGGGATTATGTCTTTCTATTTCTTTCTTTTAATGGAAACCTAATACAATGCTACCTGTACAGTAGGTGGCAAGATGATTATATTAAATATTGCTGTGCCTTAATTTCCTTATTTTTAAAGTGGAGATGATAAAGTACTTTAACACTAAAACACTGTTAAGAAAATAATTATATTAACAGAATTATATTAAAGTTAAATAAGCTATTACTATAAAGTTCTTAGACTGTATTTGATGTGGGTAACATAATGATGAGGCATATCCCAAGACTACGTGGTTGCTTAAGGAAATGTTATTTTATAATGATGACTTATGTTTGAGAAATGCCTGTCACTGTGTGAGTGCTAGTCAGCTGTTGTATTGCAGTTTAACCCTCAGCTGTGTTTTTTTTTTTCTCTATTTTTAATTATAGGCTAAAGTTCTACGGTTATTAGCCACTACTTATTTGGATTGGGACGACAGAGAATATTATGATAAGGCTATCAGTGCTGTAAACCTAGCAAACAAGGTATAAGAAGTTTTACTTTTGAATATTAGCTTAATGAATTTTTAAAGCTTTGATTCACATTTTGAAGTGCAGTTTAGACATTTGCTCCAGTACTCCTATTTTTTTAAATAACGGATTATTACAATCTCTTCTGCAGTGCAGAAAGGAAAAATGAAGTATACATCTTTGACAATAGATATTTTTGAAAAAAATTTTGTTCTGCACAAAACAGAAAGAGTTCTCTGCTGTGAGTTTTTAGGATAAAGAAGGAAATGATATTTGGCAGATAATGGGATTTAGTTTAAAAAACAACATCAGTGGTTCACTTTCAGATAATGCTCATACATACATACCTACATACCTATATACCTACATATGTACATACAAACTTCTATACTGCTGGACAAGAAACATTGAGAAGCTAATGACTTTTAAAAAGAGATTCAGTTAGAATCACTGTGTTTTACTCAATAAGGCAATTAAATAGACTGATATATCGTTAAAAGATTTTTTTCAACAAGGTGGGAAGCATGGACATGAACAGTTCAATTAATCAGAATATTAAATTGCCCAAAGAGACTATTTTCTTGAATTATATTTTCCTGAAATTTATATCATATGGATGGGGTTATTTAATGCAAAAACTTCTTTAATATAAAATTTTTAAATTAAAAATATTAATATACATGAACATTTTAAAAAGTTGCAACCTTTTTTTTTTTGCATTTGCCAAAATGCCAGTCCAAATGAAAAACAGGGTCCAAGACAACTGAGGAGGTTGCATATTAGCTGTGTGGCTTCTTGTCAGCATGTCTCTTTGTTCACTGGATGCAGAAGTTGCAGTTTTTATAACAATAATTGCTCATTTGCATTGCTCTTGACATATGACATTTAATAGCCTAATTATTGATCCTGGATGGAGCTGAATTGGGTTCATTAGGATTTCAGTGGCAATACATACTTTAAAAAGTTTTATTTGTAAATCATTTCAAACTTAGAGAAAAATCGCAAGAATAGGAATAGTTCAGATATTATATATCTGTGTATGTACTTTACCCAGATTCATGGGTTATTACATTTTGTGCATTCTCTCTTGGTCTATATTATTGATGAAATATTATCTATGACATTCATATTATTGAAGGTAATATATGTTGATATATCCTCAATGTAATAATATATATTATATACCCTCAGTAATGAATTTTATAGCATTTTTTTCTCTCCAATATAAGATTAGTCTAGGATCAGGTATTACATTTATGTGACGTCTCTTTGTCTCCTGTAATCTGGAACATTTCTGTAGCCTTTCTTTGACTTTTGTGTCATTGATATTTTGGAAGAATACAGTAGTTCCTCACCTTGTTCTAAATGAAAATTCCTCACTTGAAGCTTATCTGATGCTTCCTCATGATGAGACTCAAGTTATGCATTTGTGACTGGAATAAAAGTGATATTGTGTCCCTTCTAAGGGCATCATATTTGTAGGCCCATGATGTCCATCTGCTTAACATTGGTAATGTTAATATTGATCACCTGTTCAAAAGTGTTAACCTAACATCTTCACTGCATGTTAACCATTTTTCCCTTGCAACAAATAAACACTTTAAAATTATGCATATACTCTGCTTCTCATTAAAATTTTCCTTAAGAATTAGTGTTCTTGCCTGAACCAATATTAATTATAATGGCTGCCAAATGATCATTTTCTAACTTTAGCACTCCCTTTGCATTTACCACTTGGCACTCAGCATTCTACTGTAAGCAAGAACTCTCCCTTCACCCATTTATTTAATATTTATTTATTTATTGACTTATCAGTATGGATTTGTATATTCCTATTTTTCCATTGAGATAATTCATTACTCTTAATTACCTTTAAACAGTTTTATTGAGGTATAATTAACATACAATAAACTGCCCCTATTAATGGGTTTTGACATATGTATATGTCTATGAAACAGTCACCACAATCAGGATAGTGAATATATACATCATTCCTTGAAGTTTCTTCATGCCATTTTTTCACCCCTCTTTCCCTGTCTTTCCTAGGTAACAACTGATCTGCTTTCATAGACTAGTTTGCATTTTCTAGAGGTTTATACAAATAGAATCATAGAGAATGTACTCTAGTTTTGTATGGCTTCTTGCATTTAGCATTCAGCATAATTATTCTGAGATTCATTCATACTGTATGTGTGAATAGTTTATTCCCATTGTTGAGTAATATGTTATTGTCTGGATATACCACATTTGCTTTTAAATCTACCTTATCTTTAATTAATATAGTTACTTTAACTTTCTTTTGAATAGTGTTAACGTGGTGTATCCCATTCTATGTTTTTCCTATTTCTGTCTTTATGTTTAAAGCGCATCTCTCGTAAGCTGCACATAGTTGGGTCTTGATTTTTAAATCCAATCTGACAGTCTCTGCTTTTTAATTAGGGTGTTTAGAATATTTACATTTGATAGGATTATTGATACAGTTAAGTTTAAGTCTATTACCTTGTTATTTTCTGTTTTGCCAGAATGTTCTTTATTCCCCTTTTCTTCTTTTTTTTCCTGCCTTCTTTTGGATTATTTGTTTTTTCAAAATAATTTGGGTCCAATGTAATTTTTATTCCACCCTCTTGAAGAAGTTATACTGAAATATTATGAAAATGTTTGAAAGATTATCTGGAGGAATAAATAGTGAAACTAGCCAGGGAAGTATTGAAAAGGAAGAGTAATCAGAGAGACTTTATCACTTATTATTTGAATAATTTTAAAGATTAAGTTTTATTTCTTTTGTTGGCTTATTAGTTATAACTCTTTGTTTTGTTATTCTTGTGATTTGTTTAGGGCTTATACTATGTATCTTATCTTGGTCTACCTTCACATGTCATAATAGTATACTTCCATATCTCCCAGCCTGACTTTTTTATGCTGTTGTTGTCATGAATTTTCTTTTACGTGTGTTATAAAATCCACAATACCATCTTAATATTTTTGTTTAAATTGTCAATTTTCTTTCAAAAGAGAATAAATAATTAAAAAAACGTATTTATATGTGTGGTTATCATTTCAAGTAATTTTTATTTCTTTGTATACATCCAAATTTCCTTCTGTTATTTTTATTCTGCTTGAAGAACATTGTGTTGCGGTTCTCCAGAGAAACAGAATCAATAAGATATAGATAGATAGATAGATAGACAGAAAGACAGATAGATAGATAGATAGACACGGAGAAGAGGGGAAAAGGAAAGAGAAAAGAGAGATAAAGAGGCTTATAAGGAATTGGCTCATGTAATTATGGAGGCTGCTGAGTCTCAAGATCTGCAGGGTGTGTTGGCAAGATGGAGACTCAGGAGGGCTAATGGTGTGGTTCCAGTCTGAGTCCAAAGTCCTGAGAACCAGGAGAGCCAATCATGTAGTTTCAGTCCAAAGGCTGGCAGGCTTGATACACAAGAAGAGTGAATATCTCAGTTCCAGACTGAAGATGGGGAAAAAGCTGATGTCTAGCTCAACAGCAGTTAGCCAGGAAGAGTTCTCTCTTACTCAGGGGAGGGTTAGCCTTTTTGTTCTGTTCAGGCCTTCAACTCATTGGATGAGGCCTACCCATATTAGTGTAGGCAATCTGCTTAATTCAATCTACTGATTTAAATGTTAATCTCATCCAGAAACACTCTCACAGAAAGACCAGAATGATGTTTGACAAAATATCTGGGTACCCTGTGGAGTCAGGTTGACATATAAAATTAACCATGATAGACATCTTTTAATATTTCTTGTAGTGCTAGTCTATTTGTGATGCCTTATTTCAGCATTTGTTTTTAAATTTTTTTTTTAATTGAGTTATAGTCGGTTTACAGTGCTGTGTCAGTTTCTGGCATACAGCACAATTTTTCAGTCATACATGAATACACATATATTCATTATCATATTCTTTTTCCCTGTGAGCTACCGCAAGATCTTGTATATATTTCCCTGTGCTATAGTGTATAAACTTGTTTATCTATTCTATATATACCTGTCAGTATCTACCAATCTCCCAGTCTGTCCTTTCCCACCCCTTTCCCCTCCGGGTAACCATAAGTTTGTTTTCTATGTCTGTGAGTCTGTTTCTGTTTTATATTTAAGTTCATTTGTCTTCTTCTTCTTTTCTGATTCCACATATGAGTGATATCATATGGTATTTTTCTTTCTCTTTCTGGCTGGCTTCACTCATAATGACATTTCTGCAGGGACATCCATGTTGCTGCAAATGGCATTATGTTGTTGTTTTTTATGGCAGAGTAGTATTCCATTGTATAAATATACCACAACTTCTTTATGCAGTCATCTGTTGATGGACGTCTAGGCTGTTTCCATGTCTTGGCTATTATAAATAGTGCTGAAATGAACACTGGGGTGCAGGTGTCTTTTTGCAGGGTTCTTTTTGGATATATGCACAGGAGTGGTATTACTGGGTCATATGGTAAGTCTATTCCTAGTCTTTTGAGGAATCTCTATACTGTTTTCCTCAATGGCTACACCAAACTGCATTCCCACCAACAGTGAAGGAGGGTTCCCTTTTCTCCACACCCTCTCCAGCATTTGTCATTTGTGGACTTTTGAATGATGGCCATTCTGACTGGTGTGAGGTGATACCTCATTGTAGTTTTGATTTGCATTTCTCTGATAACTAGTGATATTGAGCATTTTTTTTCATATTCCTATTGGTCATTCGTATGTCTTCTTTGGAGAATTGCTTGTTTAGGTCTTCTGCCCATTTTTGGATTGGATTGTTTGTTTTTTTCTTATTAAGTCATATGAGCTGTTTATATATTCTGGAGATTAAGCCTTTGTCAGTTTCATCTTTTGCAAATATTTTCTCCCATTCCGTAGGTTGTCATTTTGTTTTGCTTATGGTTTCCTTTGCTGTGCAAAAGCTTGTAAGTTTAATGAGGTCCCGTTTGTTTATTTTTGCTTTTATTTCTATTACTTGGGTAGACTGACCTAGGAGAACATTGCTGAGATGTATCTGAGATAATATTTTGCCTATATTTTCTTCTAGGAGGTTTATTGTGTCTTGTCTTATGTTTAGGTCTTTAATCCATTTTGAGTTTATTTTTGTGTATGGTGTAAGGGAGTGTTCTAGCTTCATTGATTTACATGCTGCTGTCCAGTTTTCCCAACACCATTTACTGAAGAGACTGTCTTTATTCCATTGTATGTTCTTGCCTCCTTTGTCAAAGATTAATTGACCAAAAGTTTGTGGGTTCATTTCTGGGCTCTCTGTTCTGTTTCATTGATCTGTATGTTTTTGTACCAGTACCATGCTGTTTTGAATAGTGTAGCTCTGTAGTATAGTCTGAAGTCTGGGAGGGTTATTCCTCTAGCATCATTCTTTGACTTCAGTAATGCTTTGGCAATTCTGGATCTTTTGTAATTCTTTATAAATTTTATTATGATTTGTTCTAGTTCTGTGAAATATGTCCTGGCCAATTTGATAGGGATTGCATTCAATCTGTAGATTGCATTGGGCAGTATGACCATTTTAACAATATTGATTCTTCCAATCCTGGAGCATGGGATATCTTTCTATTTTTTTAAGTCTTCTTTAATTTCCTTAATCAATGTTTTGTAGTTCTCCATGTGTAAGTCTTTCACCTCCTTGGTTAGGTTATTCCTAGGTATTTTATTACTTTGGGTGCTGTTGTAAAAGGAATTGTTTCTTTACCTTTTCCTGTTGGTTCCTCATTAGTGTAAAGAAATGCAACTGATTTTTGCACATTAATCTTGTATCCTGCTACCTTGCTGAATTCTTTTATTAGTTCTAGTAGTTTTTGTGTGGGACTTCTTTTAAGATTTTCTATATATAGTATCATGTCATTTGCATATAGTGACAGTTTTTCCTCTTCTTTTCCAATTTGGATCCGTTTTATTTCTCTCTCTTACCTTATTCCTGTGGCTAGGACTTCCAAGACTATGTTGAATAGGAGTGGTGAGAATGGACAACCTAGTCTTGTCCCAGAATTTAGTGGGAAGGTTTTGAGTTTTTCACCATTGAGGACTATGCTGGCTGTAGGTTTGTCATAAATAGCTTTTATTATGTTGAGATATGTTCCCTCTATACTTTTTTTGGTGAGAGTTTTTATCATAAATGTGTGTTGAATTTTATCAGATGCTTTTTCTGCACCTATTGAGATGATCATGTGGTTTTTGTCCTTTCTTTTGTTGATGTCATGTATTACGTTGATTGATTTGCATATGTTGAACCACCGTTGTATCCCTGAGATGAACCCAACTTGATCATGGTGTATCATCTTTTTTATGTGCTGTTCGATTCTGTTTGCTAATATTTTGTTGAGGATTTTTGCATCTATGTTCATCCGTGATGTTGGTTTGTAATTTAGTTTTTCGGTAGTGTCTGCCTGGTTTTGGTATGAGGGTGATGGTGTCTTCATAGAATGAGTTTGGGAGTACTCCCTCCTTTTCAGTCTTCTAGAAGAGTTTGAGAGGGACCGGTATGAGTTCTTCTTTTTATGTTTGGTAGAATCCCTCAGTGAAACCATCTGGCCCTGGACTTTTGTTTGTAGGGAGGTTTTTAAATGCTAATTCGATTTCATTTCTAGTGATTGGCTTGTTCAAGTATTCAATTTCTTCTTGATTCAGTCTTGTTGGGCTGTATGTTTCCAGAAACTTGTCCATTTCTTCTAGGTTGCCCATTTTGTTTACATATAGTTATTCATAGTATTCTCATGTGGTATTTTGTATTTCTGTGATATTGGTTGTAATTTCTCCATTTTCCTTTCTTATTTTGTTTATCTGTGCTCCCTCTTTTCTCTTCTTTGTGAGTTTGGCCAGAGGTTTGTCAATGTTGTTTACTCTTTCAAAAAACCTGCTTTTGGTTTGATTGATTTTTTTCTATTTTTTTAATCTCTATTTTATTTATTTCCTCCCTGATCTTTATTATTTCCTTCTTTCTGCTGACTTTTGGGGTTTTTTTGCTCTTCTTTTTCTAATTCTTTTAGCTGGTAGGTTAGATTCTTTGAGATTGTTCTCGTTTTTTTAGGAGGGCCTGTGTCACTATAAACTTCCTTCTTAGCAGTGCCTTTGCTGCATCCCATAGATTCTATGTGGTTGTTTATTTCAGCATTTATATTTTTGAAAATGTCTTTATTTCACATTATTATTTTTTTAATTATTACTATTTTATTTAGATATAATTGATGTTAGTTTCAGGTTTACAACATAATGATTTGATATTTGTATATATTGTGAAATGATCAGCACAAGTCTAGTTAACATTTATCACCATACATTGTTATAAAATTTTTTCCTGTGATGAAAACTTTTTTTTTCCTTTCTTTTTCTTTGTTTTTAATTGAAGTATAATCAGTTTACAATGTTGCATCAATTTCTGGTGTACAGTCTAATGTTTCAGTCATATATATATATATAATACACACACACACACACATTCTTTTTCATAGTCTTTTTCATTATAGGTTACAAGATATTGAATATAGTTCCCCGTGCTATACAGTAGAATCTTATTGTTTATCTATTTTATATATAGTAGCTAGTATCTAGAAATCTCGAACTCCCAGTTTATCCCTTCCCACCCCCTTTCCCATCCCTGGTAACCATAAGTTTATTTTTTATGTCTGTGAGTCTGTATCTGTTTTGTAAATAAGTTTGTCTTTTTTTTTAGATTCCACATATAAATGATATCATATGGTATTTTTCTTTCTCTTTCTGGCTTACTTCACTTAGAATAACAATCTCCGGTCCATCCATGTTGCTGCAAATGGCATTATTTTATCCTTTTCTATGGATGAGTAGTATTCCATTGTATAAATATACCACAACTTTTTTATCCAGTCCTCTGTTGATGGATATTTAGCTTGTTTCCATGTCTTGGCTATTGTAAATAGTGCTGTTATGAACATTGAGGTGCAGGTGTCTTTTTGAATTAGAATTTCCTCCAGATAGATGCCCAGGAGTGGGATTGCTGAATCATATGGTAAGTCTATTTTTAATTTTTTAGAGAATCTCCATACTGTTTTTTATAATGGTTGCACCAAACTACATTTCCGCCCACAGTGTAGAAGAGTTCCCTGTTCTCCACACCCTCTTTGGCGTTTGTGGACTTTTGAATGATGGCCATTCTGACTGGTATGAGGTGATACCTTATTGTAGTTTTGATTTGCATTTCTCTGGTAATTAGTAATATTGAGCAATTTTTTCATGTGCCTATTGGCCATTTATTTCACATTTTTAAAAAGAAAACTTTTTATTTATAGCATCGATTAATAGGAAGCATTAATGGTTAGGATTCACAAGAAAATTTTAACACCCCCTCCTCCCCGAAAATAGTACAAAGATGTCCCATGTGTCCTTCAACAAGTTTCCTCTAATACCTGCTACAGTATATATCAAAGACAGCAAATTGTCATTGGTACATTGTATGTATATAGTTTTATGTAATTTTATCCTATATGTAGATTCATGTAACTACCACTGTAGTAAGATGTGGAACTATCCCATCACCCCAAAGATTTCCCTCATGCTGCCCCTTTATATTCACATCCATGCCTGCCCCACCTCCACCATCCCTTAGCCCTTGCAAACACTGTTCTCTTCTTCATCTATATAATTTTGTCATTCCAAGAATATTATAAATGGAATCATACAGTTTTTGACCTTCAGGAGATTAGCTTTTTTCACTTATAATGCTCTTGAAATCTATCCAAGTTTTTGTGTGTATGAATAGTTGGTTTCTTTCATTGATGAGTGGTGCATAGTATGGATGGTATCACAGTTTGTTTAACTATTCACCTATTAAAGGAAATATTTTTGGTCATTTTCAGGGTTTGGCTATTACAAATAAAGCTGCTATGAATATTTATGTATAGGGTTTTTGTGTAGATGTAAGTTTTCATTTTCCTGAGATAAATGCCTAGGTGTACAATTGTTGGACTATTTAGTTTTTAGGAAATTTGCCAAACTGTTTACCAGAGTGGCTGTACCATTTTGCATTCCCACTGACAATGTATGAGAGTTCTAGTTTCTTTGCATTCTTGCTGATGTTTATTATTATCCCTGTTTTTATATTTTAGCTGTTCTAATAAGTATGTAGTGGTTTTAATTCATACTTTCCTAGTGGCTAATGATGTTGAACACCTTTGCATGTGCTTCTCTTTGGTGAAATGTCTCTTCATAATTCTTGTCCATTTCATGATTGGATTGTTGACCTTTTACTGTTGGGTTTGAGTTCTTTGTACATTCTAAATAAGTGTTGTTTGTCACATATGTGGATTGCAAATATTTTCTCCCTGTCTGTAGGCTGACTTTTCATCTCCCTAACAGGGTTTGTTTTATGGCCCATGATATAGTATATCTTGGTAAATGTTCTGTGGACACTTGAAATGTGTATTCAGCTCTTTTTGGGTGGAGTGTTGTATAAGTGACAATTACTGTTGACACTGGGGGTTAGGGTTGATGACACCCTGCACAATTGATAATACACGTATAACTTTATAGTGGACCCCTCATATCCATGGTTCCATATCCACAGATCATGTAGTACTGTAGTATTTATTGAAAAAAATCTGTGTTTAAGTGGACCTGCACAATTCAAACGCGTGTTGTTCAAGGGTCAACTATAGATACTGTTAATTGATGACATTTACTTCTTTTGTATCTTTGCTGAGTTTTTGTCTAGTTTTTCTATTAATTTTTGAGTAGGGATGTTGATGTCCCCAACTCTACTTGTGGATATGCTTGTTTCCCCTTTTATTTCTATAAATTTTTACTTCAGATACTTACAGCTCTTTTGTTTATTGCAGATGTATTTAGAGTTACTATTTCTTCATGGTAGATTGAGCCTTTCATCATTCTATAATGTCCTCTGTTCCTGGTAGTTTTTTTCCTCTATAGTCTACTTTATCTGATGTTAGTATAGCCATTCCTCTTTTCTTATTGTTAAATTTTTTGTAACAATAAGAAATTCATTATTTCATAGGATTTACTATCATAACTATTTTAAGTATACAGTTTAGTGGCATTGAGTATGTTCATACTGTGCAACCATCACCACCATCCTTCTCCAGGATTCTTCATCTTGCAAAATGTAAACTTTGTGCCCATTAAATAATAACCCCCTATTCCTCTCTCCTCCAGTTCTTGGAAATCATCATTCGACTTTTAGTATCTATGAATTTGACTAATCTAGATATCTTATAGAAATGAAATAAAATAGTATTTGTTTTTTTGTGACTGGCATATTTCACATAGCATAATGTCCTCAAGGTTCATCTGTGTTATAACTTGTGTCAGAATTTCTTTCTTTTTAAGACTGAATAATATTCCAATGTATGTATATACTGCATTTTGTTTATCTGTTCACTTTTTGATGCACATATGGGTTGTTTTCACGTTTGGCTATTGTGAATAATGCTGCTGTGAATGTGGGTTTATAAATAGCTATTTGTTTTCCTGATTTCATTTTTTGGGGGATATAAATTCAGAAGTAGAACTGCTGAATCATATGATAATTCTATTTTTAATTTTTTTGAGGACCCACCATACTGTTTTCCACAGCAATTGCATTATTTTACATTTCCTCCAACAGTACACAAGGGTTTCAGTTTCTCCACATCCTTGCAAACACTTGTTATTACTATTATTTTTTGATAGTAGACATCCTAATGGGTGTAAGGTATACCATTTGTTTTTGAATGATATTTTTCATGGGTGTAGAATTTGAAATGGAGAGCTTTTTTTCTCTGAGAATTTAAAGATGTTCTCTACAGTTTTCCTGTTGCATTGTTTCTGATGAGAAATATGATGCAATCCTTATTTTTGTTCTTCTTTATGTAACATGTCCTTTTTTCTCTGGCTAAGTTTATTTTCTGCTTATCATTGGTTTTGAGCAATTTGTTGATGATGTACTTTGAAGTAATTTTCTTTGTTTCTTGTGCCTGGGGCTCTTTGAGCTTCTTGGATCTCTGGGATCTTTATGTTTGGAAAGTTCCAGTATTTTTTCAAATTTTTTATTCTGCTTGACCTCCAGGACTCTAATTACTTACGTATTAGGCAGTTTGAAGTTGCCTCACAGTTCATTCATGCTATTTACATTTAAAAAGATTTTCTCTTTTGTGTTTCATTTTGGACTGTTTTGTATTGCTATGACTTTAAGTTCATTAATTTTTATTCTGCAATGTCTAATCTTCTGTTAATCTCTTCTGCAATAAGCTGAATATTTATGTCTACCCCTAATTCATACATTTAAATCTTAATCACCAAGGTGATGATATTAGGAGGTAGAGCCTTTGGGGTGATTACATCATGAAGGCAGAGTCCTGATGATTGGGATTAGTGCCCTTGCATAGGATGCCTGAGAGAGAGAGCTCCCTCACGCCTTTTGCCATGTGAGGTTACAGTGAGAGTCAGCCATTTATGAGGAAGTGGACTCTTACTGAATCTGCTCATGCCATGATTTTGGACCTCCCAGCCTCCAGAACTGTGAGAAATAAATGTTTGTTGTTTATAAGCCACTCAGTTTATACAATTTTTGCTATAGCAGTATGAGTGGACTGATATCATCTCATATAATTTTTCTCTCAGGTTTTGTAATTTTTGTTTCTAGAAGTTTGATTTGGATTATTTTTACATCTTTCAGGTCTCCTCTGTTTAATTTTTTGAACATATGAAATAAAGTTATACTTACTCTTTTAATATCCTTCTTTGCTACTTCTAATGTCTGTGTCATTTTTTGGTCAGTCACAATGGATTATCTCCTCATTATGGATCATGTTTTCCTGCCTCTTTGCAGTCCTCATAGTCTTCCATTGGATGCCAGATGTGAGTTTTACGTTTTTGGGGGCTAGATATTTTTATAAAACATAGATGTTGTAGAGCTTTATTATGGGATGCAGACAAGTTATAGGCATACCTCAGAGATAGTGCAAGTTAGTTCCAGACCACCACAATAAAGTGAGTATCACAATAATGTGAGTCACGTGAATTTTTTGGTTTCCCAGTGCATATGAAAGTTATGTTTACACTATACTGTAGCCTATTAAGTGTATTATAGTGTTATGTCTAAAAAATATAAATACCTTAATTTAAAATTCTTTGTTGCTAAAAAATGCTAACCATTGTCTGAGACTTCAGTGAGTTGTAATCTTTTTGCTTGTGGAATGTCTTACTTTGATGTTGATGGCTGCTGATCAGGGTGGTGGTTGCTGAAGGTTGGGGTGGCTGTGGTCATTTCTTAAAACAGACAAATAAGAAATTTGTCACATCAGTTGACTCTTCCTTTCATGAATGATTTCTTTTTAGTATGCAGTGCTATTTTGATAGCATTTTACCCATAGTAAAACTTCCTTCGAAACTAGAGGCAAACCTTTCAAACCCTGCTGCTGCTTTATTAACTACATTTAATATTCTAAATCCTTTGTTGTCGTTTCAGCAGTCTTCACAGCATCTTCACCATCTTAGGAAACCACTTTGTTTGCTCATCATTAAGAAGAAACTCCTCA
Organism: Camelus bactrianus; assembly: GCF_048773025.1. Classification (NCBI taxonomy): domain Eukaryota; kingdom Metazoa; phylum Chordata; class Mammalia; order Artiodactyla; family Camelidae; genus Camelus; species Camelus bactrianus. The sequence goes on from NC_133575.1 coordinate 42,049,482, forward strand.
TTCATTAAAGTTTCAACATGAGATTGCAGCCATTCAGTTCCATCTTCAGGCTCTACTTCTAACTAGTTTTCTTGCTATTTCCACCACATCTTCAGTTACTTCCTCCACTGAAGTCTTGAACCCGTTAAAGTCATCCATGAAGGTTGGAATCAACTTCTTTCAAACCCCTGTTAATGTTGATATTTTGACCTTTCCCCATGAATTACAAGTGTTCATAATGGCATCTAGAATGGTGAATCCTTTCCAAAAGATTTTCAATTTACTTTGCCCAGATCCATCAGAGGAATCACTATCTGTGGCAGCTATAGTGTTAATGAAACAAAATATGTTTCTTAAATAGTAAGACTTAGGAGTTGAAATTGTTCCTTGATCCATAGGCTGCAGAATGGATATTGTGTTAGCAGGCATGAAAACAATATTAATCTTGTACATCTCCATCAGAGTTCTTGGGTGACCAGACGCCTTGTCAATGAGCAGTAATGTTTTGACTCTTTTTTTCTGAGTAGTAGGCCTCAACAGTGGGTTTAAAATATACAGTAGACCATGTTATAAACAGATGTGCTGTTATCCAGGCTTTGTTGTTCCATTTATAGAGCATAGGAAGAGTAGATTTAGCATAATTCTTAACGGCCTTAGGATTTTATGAATGGTAAATGAACCTTGGCATCAATTTAAAATCACCAGGTATATTAGCCCTTTACCTGGAGAGTCAGCCTGTCCTTTGAAGCTTTGAAGCTAGGCATCTCTCTAGCTGTGAAAGTCCTAGATGGCATCTTATTCCATTAGAAGGCTGTTTTGTCTACATTTAAAATCTGTTGTTTACTATAGTCACCTTGATTAATTACCTTGGCTAGATCTTCTGGAAAACTTGCTGCAGCTGTTACATCAGCACTGGCTGCTTCACCTTGCACTCTTATGTTAAAGAGATGGCTTCTCTCCTTAAACCTCATGAACCAACCTCTGTTAGCTTTGAACTTTTCTTCTGCAGCTTCCTCACCTCTTTCAGCCTTCACAGAGTCGAAGAGAGTTGGGGCCTTGCTCTGGATTAGGCTTTGGCTTAAGGGAATCTTGTGCTGGTTTCATCTTCTATCCAGACCACTAAAACTTTCTGTATCAATAATAAGGCTGTTTTGCTTTCTTATCATTCATGTGTTCACTGGAGTAGCACTTTTAATTTCCTTTAAGAACTTCTTTGCATTTACAACTTGGCTGTTTGGCACTGGAGGCCTAGCCTTTAGCTTATCTTGGCTTTTGGCATGCCTTCCTTATTAAGATTAATCATTTCTTGATTTTTATTAAAAGTGAGAGACATGCAACTCTTCTTTTGTAAGAAGTTTTGAAACTCTTTTTGAACACTTTTGAAAGTGTTCTTCATTTGAACACTTAGAGGCCATTGTAGAGTTATTAATTGGCCTAATATCAATATTATTGTGTCTCAGGGAATAGGGAGGCCCAAGAAAAGGGAGAGAGATGGGTTGGGGGGATGGCTAGTTGGTGGAGCAGTCAGAACACATACAACATTTATTGTTTAAGTTCACTGTCTAATATGGGTGCAGTTCATGGCACTCCAAAACAATTACAATAGTAACATCAAAGATCACTGATCACAGACCATAACAAATATAATAACAATGATAATAAATTGAGCTATTGGGAGAATTACCAAAATGTGACACAGAGACACAAACTGAGCAAATGCTGTTGGAAAAATGGCACCAATAAAGTTGCTCAACTCAGAGTTACCACAAACCTTCAATTTGTATAAAACACAATGTCTGAAGCACAATAAAGTGAAGCACAATACAATAAGGTATTCTTATACTTGGAAACAGTTTGATCCTGATGTTAATAGTACCCCTAACTCTTGCTCAGTATGAAATATTTCCTCCAGTGCTTTGTAATTTGAGATTGCTAATTTATCTTTAGTGAGTGTTAATATTTTAGAATCCTCTCCAACCTGGATTGAGGGCATGGCATTACATCTATTTGCTTTATCCAGATGTCTAAGAGATATCACTCTTTTGGCTACTTTTATTTTGATTTTTCAGCTTTACAGTTCTTGGACAACATGAGTAGTATAAATTTGAACTCCATATCTGTGAAGGCAGAGCCTGTTAAAAAAAATTCTCCAGACCAAAAAAAAGAAAAATCATCCAGACAGACATTTCTTTTTGGCCTTATTTGGGGATTTGCCAGAAGACAAACAAACTTCCTATAGCACTAGATAAAAGATTAAAAAAAAAAAACCCAAGCTACTCACCACTCCCAGACAATTTGCTGCTGCTTGTTCTGATGACTCTTTCTGCTTTTGTTTACTTTTCAGAGTCCTCAGGTTGTTGCTTTGTAGATCTTTTTCAGGGTTTTTAGTTGTAATTAGTGGAGGATATAGGTTATAGTTGTCATGCTCCATCTTGGATGGAACTGGAACTGATAGTAGTATTTTAAAAAATCTTTTTTTGAAGGGAAATTAAAATTTGGTAGCCTTATGTTGTTCCACAAAGTTGTTTTTGAAAATTTATTGGTACAGTGAAATTGAAAAAGTCTTGGTTGCTTAAATGGGATACAAGCGAAAAAGGAAAATTAGATGCTATTGGGCTTCATTAAAATTAAAAATTTTGCTTCAAATGAAACCATCAAGAAGTGAAAATACAACCCATGAGATCCTCCCAAAAGAGTGGGAGAAAATATTTGCAAATTTTATATTTGATAAGTGTCTGGTATCTAGGATATATTTTTTAAAAATCTTTACTACTCAATAGTAAGAAGACAAATAACCCAATTAAAAATGATCACAGGATTTAAATAGACATTTCTCCAAAGAAGATATACCATTGGCTGATAATAAGCACATGGAAAGATGCTCAACATCATTAATTATCAGATAAATGCAAATCAGAAGCACAATGAGGAACTACTACACACCCACTAAGATGACTATAATTTCTTAAATGGACTGAATAATTTATTGATGTGAAGTTGGAGTAATTAGAACCTTTATACACTGTTGGCGGGAATGTTAAATGGTACAACCACTTTAGAAAACAGTTTGGCTGTTCCTCAAAAGTTACATGTAAAGTTACCATGAGACCCAGCAATTCCACTCCTGTTATACTTAAGAGATTGAAAACATGTGTCCACATAAAAACTCATGCATGATATTTATAACACCACTGTTTGCAATAGCCAAAAGATGGAAACAGCCAAAATGTTCAACTGATGAACAGCTAAGCAAAATGTGGTATATCCACTGAATAGAATATTATTCAGCTGTAAAAATGAAGTACTGATACATACTACAACATTAATGAACCTTGAAAACATGCCAGTGAAGTAAACCAGCCACAAAAGAACACATATTGTATCATTCCACTTATATGAAATGTCCAAATATATAGGCAAATATATAGAGACATAAAGTAGAATAGTGTTTGCTTTGGGGTCTAGGGCAAGGTGACAGTGGTTGGGGGAATACAGAATGACTCCTAAAGGGTACAAAGTTTCTCTTTGTGGTGATGAGAATGTTCTAAAACTGATAAATAACTTTGTGTATATCCTAAAAACCACTGAGTTGTGTACTTTAAGTGGGTGAACTGTATGGTATGTGAATTATAGCTACTTAAGCTGCTACCCAAAGAAATGTCTTGCAATAGATTTTTTTACCTAAGAAATGATTTTTTTTATGCTGTGCAAAATTTTTTTCACACTTCCACATTTTTTTTGTTGAAGTATAGTTGATTTACAGTGTTTCAGGTCTATAGCAAAGTGATTCAGTTATGCGTGTATGTGTATATATTCTTTTTCAGATTCTTTTCTATTATAGGTTATTATAAGATATTGAATATAATTCCCTGTGCTATACAGTAGATCCTTGTTGTTTATCTGTATTATATGTAGTAGTGTGTGTCTGTTAATCCCAAATTCCAAATTTATCCCTCCCGACCCCTTTCCCCTTTAGTAACTAATTTTGTTTTCTATGTCTGTGAGTCTGTTTCTGTTTTGTAAATAAGTTAATTTGTATCATTTTTTTAAATTCCACATATAAGTGATGTCATATGACATTTGTCTTTCTGTGACTTACTTCACTCAATATGATAATCTCTAAATCCATCCATGTTGCTGCAAATGGCATTATTTCATTCTTTTTTATGGCTGAGTAATATTCCACTGTGTTTATATGTGTACACACACACACACCCCATATCTTCTTTATCCATTCATCTGTCAGTGGACATTTAGGTTGCTTCCATGTCTTGGCTATTGTAAATAGTACTGCTGTGAACATTGGGATGCATATATATGTTTTCAAATTAGAGTTTTTGTGTTTTCCAGATATATGTCCAGGGGTGGGATTGCTGAATCGTATGGTAGGTATATTTTTAGTTTTTTAAATAAGGCTCCATGCTGTTCTCCATAGTGGCTGCACCAGTTTACATTCTCACCAGTACATTCCCCCACTACACCATCCTAGTATAGAAGGATTCCCTTTTCTCCACACCTTCTCCAGCATTTATTATTTGTAGACTTTTTGATGATGGCAGATCTGACTGGTGTGAGGTGATACATCATTGTAGTTTTGATCAGCATTTCTCTAATAATTAGTGATGTTGAATAACTTTTCATATGCCTGTTGGCCATTTGTATGTCTTCTTTGGAGAAATGTCTATTTAGGTCTTCTGCCCATTTTTTACTGGGTTGTTTGTTTTTTGATATTGAGCTATATGAGCTGTTTGTATATTTTGGAAATTAAGCCCTTGTTGGTTGCATTATTTGCAAATATGTTTTCCCATTCCATAGGCTGTCTTTTTGTTTTGTTTATGGTTTCCTTTGCTGTTAAGAGATGATATTTGAAACCTGGAATATGGGGACAATTCCTGAAGGACAGAGTGTAGGAAAAGGAGTATTTAGTTTTAGAGGAGCTGAACCTTAGGAAAAACTCACAGTAAAGGGCTGGGAGGATAAAAGGAACACCTTAAAGCAAGTAAAATACCTACCAGATTGGCAAAAACTTACAAGCCTGGTAATTCCAAGTATTGACAGGGGTGTGCAACACTGGGAATTCTCATCCACAACTGATGTCAGCGTAAAGTGGTATACCACTTTGGAATTGGAAGTATGAGTCCTATTTTTCTATTTTAAGATTTATTCTTTTTCAAGATTGTTTTGGCATTCCTTGCACTTTCATATGAATTATGGGATCTGCTTGTCAATTTCTGCAAAGAAGACAGCTAGGAATTTGATTGCATTGAATCTATAGATCAGTTGAGGGGGGTATTGCTGTCTTAACAATATTAAGTCTTCCAATCCAGGAACATAGGATGCATTTTTATTTATTTAGACCTTCTTTAATTTCTTTCAACAGTGTTTTATAGTTTTCAGTATAGAAGTCTTGCCCTTATTTTGTTAAATCTATTATTATGTATTTTATTCTTTTTGATGCTATTACAAATGGAATTATTTTCTTAACTTCACTTTTGGATTATTAATTGCTAGTATATAGAAATACAGTTGATTTTTAAAAAGTTGATACTGCAACCTTGCTGAACTTATTTTTTGGCTTTAGTAGGTTTTTACTGGATTCTTTAGGATTTTCTATGTACAATATCATGTCCTCTGCAAATAGAGGTAGTTTTACTTCTTCCTTCCAATCTGGTTGTCTTTTATCTCTTTTCCTTTTCTAATTGCTCTACCAAGAATGTCCACTATAAATGTTGAATAGAAGGGGCAAAGCAGACATCCTTGTCTTGTTCCTGATCATAGAGGGAAAGAATTAAGTATTTTACCATTAAGTATGGTGTTAACTGTCACGTTTTTTTTATAGATGCCCTTTGTCAGGTTCAGGAAGTTCCCTTCTATTCCTAATTTTTGAGTGTTTGATATAGCTACTATGGATTATAGTTTGATACTACTCGATAAAGTTGAACTTAACCATATTCAGATACCCAACAACTTCATTCCTAGGTATATACTGTAGAAAAAAGTTCTTGCATTTGTATTCTAGGAAGAGTATACAGAAGGCTGATGCCAGGAATTTTCATAATAGCAATTGTGTTGACTCAGATATCCAAAATAGAATGAGTAAGTAAATAGTGATATAGCCATATAATTGAATACTATACAGTTGTTATTCTCAAACTTTAGTATGCCTAAGTATTAACTAGAGTGATTATTAAAACAGTTTTCTTATTTATTACCTTACTAAACATGTACTAGAATTTATGTTGAAATGAAAATTTTTCATATGCAAATCAATAATAATGATTTTACATAGTTTCCCAAAACAAAACACACACACACTTTTTTTTTTTTTTGCCCTATCCCCAGAGTTTCTGATTTAGTAGGTTTGGAGTGCTGTCTGCATTTCTAACAACTTTCCAGGTGATGTTGATGCAGGTAATACCCTCTGAGGACCATACTATACAGCAGTGAAAACAAATAAATTAGTTTCACATATCAGCATAAGTGATCTTGAAATCATGATATTGAATGAAAGAAGCAAGTCATGGAAGAATTCATACACATTATGATTCTGTTAAAATTATGTTCAAAGGCAGGCAAAATGGAACAATATATTGAGTATCTATAAGGAAGAGTAAAGGAATTACTGTGCAAAAGTCACAGTGGTGTTTACCTCCGTGGGGATGTGAGGAGGGTGCAAATGGTTGAGGGTACATAGGAAGCCTCTAATGTGGTAGTGTTCTGTTTCTTAACCCAGGTGTTGAGGACATGGGGGTTTGTTTTATCATTCTGTAAAATATACATAGATGTTTTATATAATTGTGTATGTGTATGATATACTTCACATTGAAAAAAATGGAGTAGTTATCTTTAGAGCTTGCAAGAGAACCGAACAGTGTAATAATAGACAGGCCAAGGGTAGAAAGAGATTTAAGGGAGGCAGGCTGTTACAGTGGAAAAATTATGGCCTTTAAAGTCAGATCTGAATTCAAATTTCAACTCTACCAGTTACCAGTTGTGTGACTATGGTTACTACATCTAGGCCTCAATTTCCTCATATGCAAAATAGGATTCACAGTACGTGCCCTGAAAATTTGTTGTACCTGAATCCTGTTTTCCAATAACTGGTAAAAAGAAAAATAAAACAAAAATCTAACAGAGAAGAGTGAGAAACAACAGTGAGAAAAGTTACAGAGAAGACAAGGATACTGATGACAGGGAGAAAGCTGATGAATTTAACTGTCATGACTTCTGAAAGTGTAGTTTCAAGAGACAGTAAGGATGGACACTATCGTGCAATGTTTACAGAAGTGAATAGATGATACAATGAAAGCAAAGTGTCCATTATCTGGAGTTGTTTGCTAATAAAATCAAAGAGAAAAACAGAATGTTAATTTGTGTGAGTATAGTAGACCCAAGGAAAACATCCTGTCAAGATCTGGAAGACTTGTACATCTCTGAAGGTAAAAAGAGAATTGAACCCAAGATATATTCCAACTTGCCTGTTAGGAAGGGTGGTAATGCAGTAAATTAAAATTTGCAATCTTAGTTTATTCTTTGTATTGATATCATCCTTATTTGCAAACTCTTTTAATACCAGTGCTTACTTTCCCTAACTTTTCATCCTTAAGACATCTTACACATGAATAGCTAATAATTATTTGCAGAATTTGGAGCTAATGAGTACAATGATCATGTAGAGACTATTTGATGTTGTAGAGAGAAAAGTTCTGTTTTATGGACATAGACTGCACTGTCCACCATAACCAGCTGTTTAAAGATGTACCCTGTCAGGCAAAAGTGGAAGCAGGCAAGAGATCATAGATGCTTTAGGGCTAGCTAACAAGGACTTGGGAAAACCATTCAGAATACATTGTTATTAATAATATATATGATAGGCATATTCTTTAGGAAAGACAATATGTGTTTTATTTCATTAAGCCATTGTTTGAAAGGACCTTAGTTGTTATTAAACTCTCAAAAGAAAACAAGTCTAATTGATATTTGAAGGTTTGCTTACCAAGACAAGAATATGGCCTTACATTCATGCAGTTTAAGTATTGACCTTGCCGTTAAATGCTTGCCACTCAGTGGAAATGTTTACATGTTCTTTTTCTTGTACTGTTTCATTTAGATTGAATAAAATACCAGAAAATATCCTCAGGGTTATACCGGATGTTATGATTTGATCTTTTATAATTTTGATTTCCTTTGATCATGAGTCATCTTACTGTGGTTGAATAAAACAATTACTTGAAAATTGTCTTTAACATTCCACAGTTTTAATATCATTGTGATTTCTTTGTTTAAAATAGGAACATTTAAATCCAGCTGGGCTTTTCTTAAAGGTGAAAATCCTTTTGAAGGGTAGAACAGCTGATGAAGAACTTCTTGAAGGTAAGTAACATCTCTGTGTGTGAAGAGTACACCATTTTGACATTACCATCAATTTGTTGAATACAAGATCTTTCGTAGTATACTAACAATAGGTATAATTTGATGGTGACTGAGAAGGAAATTGATCACATAGGAAAGGGAGAAGATTGTCAGCCAGGAAGAAAAAGAGAAAGAAGAGAGAATAGTAGCAAACAGGTAGTAAAAAAGAGCTGAATAAAAAAGCTATCAGTTTTCTGTTATTCTAGCAGAGAATTACAGCTGCCCAACCATTCTGAAGTTGTCTGCCACAACAAAGAAAGATAACCTAATGATAGAAAAAGCCTTTGTAATGCTGTGCTTTTTTGTATAAACATTGCTGTTTATTTTTTCAAAATTCTCAAGGGTCTAGAATGTACAAATCACAACATAAACATCCTGATGTACAGCTGTGGGTTATTTGGCAAGTTACTCAAGTTTTCTGTGTTTCAGTTTCTTCATCTTTAAAGGAAATATAATAATAATGTCTACCTCATTGTGTTGTTTTGAGATTTCCATGAGAAAAAGTATTGTAAAGTATTTAGCTCCATGCCTGATGCATATAGTTAGTGTGCAATAAGTGTTACCTATTATTGTTGTTATTTCTACTATATAGATGAATTAAGTGAGACAAATATCTCTCTTTGCACACTGGCCCCTTAATAGTATATCACTTATGTTTAGTCATAAAAATAATTTACTCTAAATTTTTAAATGTGTACATGCTTTGCTTTTTTTTTTTTTACTGTATAGAGATATAATTACATTATAAAGCTGCATTATTTTTGTTATATAAAATTATGTTACTATAATAACTGATTATCCAATACATGATAACAATTTATAATGTAGGATAATAATCAGATTTGGAAATTACTCTAAATTTAGTGCCAATGTAGTACTGCTGAAGCTTTCTGTGACTAGAATCTTAAGCAGTAACTAAAAGACCTCTGAAGTTGAAATGTATAGAGGATTCTGCATCTCTTGGTAACAGTATCAGCTCAGTATACACAGGCTGAAAAATAATAGGAACCAGAAAGACAACTCCACTTTTTTTGCACTAGAGGAATAAACAAACCAAATAACCAATTAAAGAAACATCAACCTACTCAAAGTAATATAATATGGGGAGACCAGGGAGATTATTGGAATCACCTAGTTTGAAGTTGATTAATTTTGGACTAGAATTCCCCATTACAGTTTTTTTAATCAAAATGTAGATAAGAAGCAGAGTTTAAAGTGAAATTATTCTTTATTTTCAGGTTGTTTTTACTTTACTCAATCTAGATACTCATGATAGAGTAATGAAGCTGTAATGTCAGATTACAAATTAGGAGACTTCCATGAATTTAAGTTTTCTGTAGTTTAAAATAATAAAATTATCTTATTTTTCATTGTATTAAGAATATGATGAAACTTACTTTTTTATAATCTGTTCATTTCTTTGCTAGGGAAAATACATCACTTTTAGAATGGTCAACCTAACTGCTGGCATTAGAACTTCACTGGTATTTTTTTATAGTAGAAAAAGTAGAAATTAAAAAATATATGATTTTTTATGAAAGAGTAGCACATACTCATTAAGGTAATTTTTGGAAAATACTAAAAATGTCCATAGCCTACCATTCACTGGAATACCAGCTCCTTGACAACAGGGATTTGTGTGTGTTTTTGTCCACTGTTAGATTCCCTGCCCCAAGTACAGTTCCTGGCACAGAGAATTACACTCGTTACTTATTTATTGAATAAATAATTAATCTAAACAGAATCACTTTTAGAAATGTGATTATTTATTTTCAGTTTTTTTCTATCTTAATTTGCTTGTTTTACAGAATTGTGACCATATAGTACAGAGAGCCTTGTTTTCTAATTTTTTACTTACTAATCTTATAACCATTTTTCGTATTAGTGCATATTCATTTTTTCTGTGTTTTATTTCATACTTAACAATTTTAATGGTTACATAGTAGTTTATCACTGCCCTATAGTGGATGCTCAGAGTATATTTCCTTTTTATTGTTATTATAATCTACATTACTTTTTAATATCTTTGTTCATAAACATTTACCCACATTTATGTCAGGCGGCTCTTCAGAAGAACAATTACTGAAGTAAAGGGAATAATAATAATAACAACTGTCATTTATTGAATGCTTACTGAGTGCTAGGTGCTTTGCTATGTAATTTGCACATGTTATCTCATGTAGCTCAATAACCCTGAGATTAGTGATTTATTCCCCATTTTACAGATGCCAAAACTAAGGTGCACAAAAACTGAGTAACTTGCCTATGGCCATACAAGTTGCAAGTGGTTTCAAATACAGATCTGTCTGACTTCAGATCCCAGGCTTTTAACCACTGTGTTCTTAGCATATGCTAAGCATGTAGTATTGCCAAATTGCTTTTCAAAAGGATTGTAGCAGGTTACTTTGTCATCCAGAGAAGTGTTCCTGTTTCATTGTATTCTCTCTAGCATTGGTTATTATTACTATGTAAAAAGACTGGTAAATTGTTAGGCAAGACATGGTATATGGCGAACATTTAGAACATAGATTTTGAACAGAGAGATTGCTAAAGATATCTAAGCTTCCTCAAAAATGAAACTCATATGATTATTTCATTTTTTCTTTTTGTTAGCTGCCATGGAAATACTATATCTTGACATGTCTTTAGACTTCTGTCTGAACATTGCTAAACTGCTGGTGGATCATGAAAGGTACAGGAGAATTGATTTTCTTTTCTCTAAAGACTGATACTTTTCTAAGGTTTTCATTAATATACATTGAATTTTGTATATATATAAAATGTATCTCCGTCTATATTCACAGAGCACAATATTTGCCAATGTGCTGGTCTAATTAGAAGATGAAACTGCTTGCTTAATGATTTAAACATTCCATAGTCAAGTCAGTTATAAAGTTTATCTTGAAAGTTTAAAAAAGAAATAAAATGAAAAAGGAATAAGATAGGGTTTTATAAAGCAGGAATTGACTAGGTTAATCTGCAGTCAAGTGTCATGTGGAACAGGAAGATATGTGCTAGTGTACTTCTGCAAGTGTCATACCTCTCTGGCTCTATCTTCATGGGATCATTAATGTGAAAAAGGACTTTAAAGTACTTACAGACCTCTTAGTGATTCTCAAACTTCAGTGTTCATCAAAATTACTGCAGAATAAGCACTTGAAAATATGTTCAACATCATTACCCATCAGGGAAATGCAAATCAACCACAATGAGAAACCGCTTCATGCCCACTAGGATGGCTATAATCAAAATGATAGATAATAACAGATGTTGACAAAGATGTGGAGAAATTGTAACCCATACACTGCTGGTGGGAATGTAAAATGATGAAGCCACTTTGGAAACAGCCTGTTAGTTCCTCAATACATTAAATAGAGTTACCATACGATCCAGCAGTTCCACTCCTGAGTTAAAGAGGAAACATATGTCCTTATAAACACATATATATGAATGTTCATAGCAGCATTATTTTTAATACTCAAATGTGGAAACAATCAAAATGTCTGTCAACTGATGAATAAATAGATAAAAAAATGTATTATTCTTCTATCATGAAATATTATTTGGCAATAAAAAGAAACAGAGTACTGATACGTATTATAACATGGGTAAACCTTAAAAACATTATGCTAAGTGAAAGAAGTCAGTCACAAAGACCACATATTGTATCATTTCACTTATATATTTCCAGAATAGGTGCATTTATAGAGACAGAAAGTAAATTAGTGATTGCCTAGGGCTTCGAGAGCTTGGGAGAAATGGGGAGTGATTGCTAATGGGTATGGGGTCTCTTTTCGGCATGATGAAAATGTTCTAAAATTGATTGTGTGATGGTTTCACAACTCTGTGAATAAAATAAAAATCATTGAATTGTATACTCTAAATGGATGAATTGTATGCTATGTGAATTATACCTCAGTAGAGCTGTTATAAAAAAATAATCACTATGGAATGTGGTAAAAATAAGAGAGGTCAGGCCCTGCCTTACTGCAATAAGTCTGGACCTCTGTAGTTCATATTAGTTCTCCAGGCAGTTCTGAGAACCACTATTTTATTTAATTTTTAAATTTTTAACTTGAAATATAGTTGATTTATAATATTAGTATCAGATGTACAATATAGTAATTCACAATTTTTAAAGGTTGTACTTCATTTATAGTTACTATAAAATATTGACTATATTCCCCATGTTGTGGTTATCCTTGTAGCTTATTTATTTTATATAGTTGATTGTACCTCTTAATTCTCTACCCCTATTTGCCCTTCCCCCCTTACCTCTCCTCACTGGTAACCACTACTTAGTTCTCTGTATCTGTGAGTCTGTTTCTGTTTTATTATATTCATTCATTTGTTTTAGTTTTTAGATTCCATGTATAAATGATAACATAAAGTGTTTGGCTTTCTTTGTCTCACCTGTTTCACTACACATAATACCCTCTAGGTCCATCCATATTGTTGCAAATGGCAAGAGTTCATTCTTTTTTATGGCCGAGTAATAGTCCATTATCTCTCTCTGTATATATATTATCTATCTATCTAATTGTACACACCACATCTTCTTTACCCATTCATATGTTGATGGGCATTTGGGTTGCTTCCATATCCTGACAATTGTAAATAATGCTGCTATGAACATTGGAGTGCATGTATCTTTTCAAATTAGTGTTTTTATTTTCTTTGGATATGTACCTAGGAGTGGAATTGCTGGATCATATGGTAGTTCTCATGTTAGTTTTCTGAGAAACCTCCATACTGTTTTCCATAGTGGTTGTACCAATTTACATTCTCTCCAACGTTCGTTATTTGTGTTCTTTTTGATGATAGCCATTGTATCAGGTGTGAGATGATAGCTCATTCTGGTTTGATTTGCATTTCTCTGATGATTAGTGATGTTGAGCATCTTTTGGTGTGCCCATTGGCCATCTGAACATATTCTTTGGAAAAATGTCTATTCTAGATTTTCTGCCCTTTAAAAAATTGGGTCCTTGTTTTGTTGATACTGGGTTGGATGAGCTGTTTATATATTTTGGATATTCACCTCTTATTGGTCATTCCATTTGCAAATATTTTCTCCTATTCAGTAGGCTGTCTTTTTGTTTTGTCTGTGGTTTCCTTTGGTATGCAAAAATGTTTACTTAATTGGGTCCCATTTGTTTATTTTTGCTTTGTTTCCTTTGCCTTAGGAGACAGATTGAAAAAAAGTATTACTATGATTTATGTTAGAGTGTTCTGCCTATGTTTTCTTCTAGGAGTTTTATGGTTTCCAGTCTTACATTTAGGTCTTTAATCCATTTTGAGTTTATTTTTGTATAGTGTGTGAAAAATGTTCTAATTTCATCCTTTTACATGTAGCTGTCCAGTTTTCCTAGCACCAATTGTTGAATAGACTGTCTTTTCTCCATTGTATAGTCTTGCCTCATTTGTTGTAGGTTAATTGACCTAGATGCGTGTGTTTATTTCTGGGCTCTCTATTCTATGGCATAGATCTATGTGTCTGTGTTTGTGCCAGTACCATACTGTTTTGATTACTGTAGCTTTGTAAAATAGGCTAAAGTCAGGGAGCATGATACCTTCAGATTTGCTCTTTTCTCTCAAGATTGCTTTGGCTGTTTGTGGTCTTTTGTGTTTCCATATAAATTTTAGGATTTTTTTTTTTTGTTCTAGTTCTGTGAGAAATGTTATAGGTATTTTGATAGGAATTGCACTAAATCTGTAGATTTCTTTGGGTAGTATGGATATTTTAAGAATGCTCCCAGTATTTCAATCACTTAGGAAATTACAAGGATTTTAGGAGCTCTGTTCTGAGGACCGGGGCAGAGACCAACATATATTTTCTATTATCTCACACATACTTTATAAGCTATTATGTTTCAACCTGATTGTTACAGCCTATTTTTTCAGTTCTGATTTTTGTGAACTTTGATTCTATCATACAGTATATTAACTACTCCAGTTTATGTCATCTTCAGATTTCATAGGCATACCACCTGTCTTCATCTAATTCAGACTGGCAAACTTTTTCTTAAGGACAAGATAGTATATATTTTAGATTTGTGGAACACATAGTTCCTGTCACAACTCCTCAACTTGGTTGTTATAGTGCAAAAGCAGCCATAAACAATACATAAATCAATGTGATGGCTGTGTTCCAATAAAACTTTTTTCAAGTTTTTTTTAAATTGTGATAAAATATATATAGCATAAAGTTTGCTGTCTTAACCATTAAGTATATACTTCAGTGTGGTATTAAGTTCATTCATATTCTGCAAACATCACCACAATCCATCTCCAGAACTCTTTTCATCTTGCAAAACAGAAACTCTTTACCCATTAAAGAATAACTTCCTGTTCCCCGCAACCCCATCTCCCAGTCCTTGGCAACCACCATTCTACTTTCTGCCTCTATGAATTTTACTACTCTGGGTACATCATTTAAGTGGAATCACACAGTATTTGTCTTTTTGTGGCTTGACTTATTTCACTTAGCATAATGTCCTCAAGCTTCATCCACGTTATAGCATATGTAAGAATTTTGTTCCTTTTTAAGGCTTAAGAGTATTCCCCTGTATGTATATACCATATTTTGCTTATCCATTCATCCACTGATGGAAGATAAAACTTCCACATTTTAGCTATTGTGAATAATGTGGCTATGAACATGGGTGCAAAAATATTTATTTATTTTGAGTTCTTTTGAGTATATGCCCAGAAATAGAACTGCTGGATAATATGGTAATTCTGTTTTTAATTTTTTGAGGAACTTTTTTACTGTTTTCACAGTGGATGTATTATTTTGCATTCCCACCAACAGTATACAAGAGTTCCAGTTTCTCCACATCTTCACTCACTCTTGTTGTTTTGTTTGTTTGTTTTTTAAATAGTAACCACCCTAATGAGTGTGTGGTGGTATCATGTAGTTTTGATTTGCATTTCCCTAATGACTAGTCACATTAACTATCTTTTATGTCATTTTTGGCCATTTGTATATCTTCTTTGGAGAAATGTCTATTCAAGTCCTCTGCCCATTTCTTAATCAGGATTTTTTGTTTTGTTTTGTTTTTGTTGTTGTTGAGTTTTAGGAGTTCTCTATATATTCTGGATAGTAATCCCTTATCATATATATCATCTGCAAATATTTCTCCCATTCTATGGATTGTCTTTTTCTCTATTGACAATGCCTTCTGATATATAATATTTAAAAATTTTCATAAAATTCAACTTGTGTGTTTTTTCTTTTAGTTCCTGTTCTTTTGGTCTCATATCTAAGAAATTATTAACAAATCCAATGTCATGAAGATTTTCCCCTATGTTTTCTTCTAGGGTTTTTATAGTTTTAGGTCATGGATCTATTTGAATTAATTTTTGTACATGATGTAAGGTAAAGGTCCAACATCTTTCTTTTGCATGTAATATCCAGTTTTCCCAGCATCATTTGTTGAGAAGACTGTCTTTTCCCTCATTGAATGGTCTTGGCACCCTTGTCAATAATCATTTGACCATATATGCGAGAATTTATTTCTGGGTTCTCTATTCTGTTCCATTGCTCTGTATGTCTGTCTTTATGCCAGTCCCACACTGTTCTTCTTATCAATTTTGAAATCAGGTAATGTGAGTCCTCCAGCATTGTTCTTGTTCAGAATTGTTTTGCCTATTTAGAGTCCCTTGAGACCTTGAGATTGCATATGACTTTTAAGATGAATTTTTCTTTTTTTTTTTTAACACTTTTAATCTTTATTTTATTGAAGGACCCAGAGGTATCTCTAGTGAAAGAAAAATGTATTTTCTAATTTTTTTGATTAATTTTTAACACCTTTATTGTGGTATATAGTTCCTGTATAGTAAACTACACATATTTCAGATGTATAGTTTGATGAATTTTGATACATGTATACAGTCATGAAACCAAGATGAATTTTTCTATTTCTGCAAAAAACATCTTTGAGGTTTTGATAAGGATTGCATTAAATCTGTAGATCACTTTGGGTAATGTTGGCATTTTAACAATTTTGTTTTCCAGTCCATGAACATGGAATGTCTTTCTATTTATTTATGTCTTCTCTAATTTTGTTTTGAAATATCTTGTGGATTTTATTGTACAAGTCCTTCACCTCCTTGGTTAAGTTAATTCCTAAGCATTTTTTATACTATTATATATGCGATTGTTTTCTTAATTTCCTTTTCAGATTGTTTATTGTCCACGTATAGAAATGCAACTGATTTTTGCATGTTGACTTTGTATCCTGCTGATTTGCTGAATTCATTTATTAGTTTTAAAAGGTTTTTTGTGGAATCTTCAGGGTTTTCTGCATATAAAATCATAATCATCTATGAACAAAGATAATTTTATTTCTTTCCTTCGAATTTCGATGCCTTTTTTTTCTTTTCCTTGCCTAATTTCTCTGGCTAGGACTTCCAATACTGTGTTTAACAGAAGTGGCTAAAGCAGGCATCCTTGCCTTGTTCCTGATCTTAGAGAAAAAACTTTCAGTCTTTCACCATTGAATATGAGGTTTGCTGTGGATTTTTCACATATGGCTTTTATTATGTTGAGGTCATTTCCTTCTTTTCTTAGCTGGTTGAGTGTTTTTATTATGAAGGGTGTTGAATTTTTCAAAGGATTTTTCTGCATTTGTTGAAATGATCATGTGATTTTTATCCTTCTTTCTGTTAATGTGGTATGTAATATTTACTGATTTTTATATTTTAAACCATTCTTGCATCCTAGGAATAAATCCCACTTGGTCTTGGTGTATGATCTTTTTAATATACTCTTAAATTTGGTTTGCTAGTATTTTGTCATGTATTTTTGCATCTATATTCATCAGTGATATTGGCCTATAGTTTTCTTTTCTTGTAGTGTCTTTCTGTTTTTGTATCATGTATCATGTTTTTGTATTGCTGACCTCATAAAATAAGTATAGAAGTGTTCCTTCCTCTTCAGTTTTTTACAAGAGTTAAAGAAGAATTGGCATTAATTCTTTTTTTTTACATTTTTTGTTGAGTTATAGTCATTTTACAATGTTGTGTCAAATTCCAGTGTAGAGCACAAATTTTCAGTTATACAAGAACATACATATATTCGTTGTCACATTTTTTTTCACTGTGAGCTACCACAAGATCTTGTATATATTTCCCTGGGCTATACAGTATAATCTTGTTTATCTATTCTACATATGCCTTTCAGTATCTACAAATTTTGAATTCCCAGTCTATCCCTTCCCACCCTCCGCCCCACTGGCAACCACAGGTTTGTATTCTATGTCTATGAGTCTGCTTCTGTTTTGTATTTATGTTCTTTTTGTTTTCTTTAAGATTCCACATATGAGCGTTCTCATATTGTATTTTTCTTTCTCTTTCTGGCTTGTTTAAGTATTTGGTAAGATTTTTGAATGAAGCCATCTGATCCTGGGTTTTTCAGTGTTGGGAGGTTTTTTTTGGGGGGGGGGATTGATTACTGCTTCAATCTCTTTACTAGTTATAGGACTGTCAGGTTTTCTATTTAGTTATAGGACTGTCAGGTTTTCTATTTCTTCATGATTCAGATTAGTACACGATATATTTCTAGGAATTCATGCATTTCTTCTAAGTTATCCAATTTGTTAATGTATACATTTTTGTAGTAGTCTCTTATCCTTTTAACATCTGTAGCATCATTTGTAATATCTCCTCTTTCATTTATGGTTTTATTTATTTGAGTCTTCTCTCTTTTTTCCTTAGTTAATCTAGCTAAAAATTTGTCAGTTTTGTTTGTCATTTCAAAAAATCGACTCTTAGTTTCATTGAGTATTTCCTGTTGTTTTTTCTACTCCTATTTCATTTATTTCTCCTCTAATTTTATTATTCCTTCCTTCTGCTAGCACTGAGTTTAGTTCTTCTCTTTCTAATTCCCTAAGTTGTAAAATTAGTTGTTGATTTGAGACTTTTCTTGTTGTAATGTAAACTTTTTTAGCTGTAAATTTCCCCCTTAGCCTGGTTTTTCTGTATCCCATGAGTTTTGGTATGTTGTGTTTTCATTTCTATTCATTCCTGAGTATTTTTCAATTTCTCTTGTGATTTTTCCTTGATTCGTTGGTTGCTTAAATGTCTTGTTTAATTTCTACAAATTCTGAATTTTCCAGAATTCAAGACTGACAAACTTTTTCCCCCACTACTACATTCTAAAGGAATTTGTCACATAGAAAAGAGTTTGCAAATGAGTGGACCATAGGCTGGGTATGACCAGAGATGTGTTGCATCAATTAGTTGGCAACGTTTAGCAATTTCACATAAAAATTTGGATTTTTGACTTCTGAAAAATTGAAAGAAAAATCTGGAAACAGTTGGTCAATATTCCCACTAAGCAATAATCAGTTGGAGCAACCAGCAGTTGTCACCCTGAGATATGGGGCATGTATTCTCCAGTTTGACATATTCCCCACAGTGCCTTATTTTCTCCCATATCCTGTGTGTCAAGTTGTCATTTATCATCTTCTTTGTGTCATTATTCTTATAGAAAATGTAAGAGGAAAATAAATGTTTATAGCAGCCACAACTTTATCAAAAGTGAGAGAATGAAAGCTAGAGTGCAATTCTTTTTCTCAAGAAAATGAGAAAGAATTTCTTTGTGATGGAAATTAAAAAAGAGAGGACTCTGTGTTTAATATGCAAACAAAGTGTGTCTGTGTCAAATGAATACAACTTAATAGTAGATTATGAAATGAAATAAAGTAGAAACTATGGCCAGTATACAAAAAAGCAATGTGGAGAAAACTTACTGAATTCAAGAAAAGGATTGTAACTTCAACCGCATTTATTTTGGAAAGTGAGTAAAACAAGCTATCCTGTTGTGAAATGCAGTTGTATAATTAATATATTAAGGGAAACGATGGCCCAGGCATCAAATCGTTTTGCAGATGACAGGTTTACAAAGCATGGCTATTGAGTGAGGTATAAAATGTATTCTTTTTTTTTTAACATTTTTTATTGATTTATAATCATTTTACAATGTTGTGTCAAATTCCAGTGTTCAGCACAATTTTTCAGTCATTCATGGACATATACACACTCATTGGCACATTTTTTTCTCTGTGAGTTATCATAACATTTTGTGTATATTTCCCTGTGCTATACAGTGTAATCTTGTTTATCTATTCTACAATTTTGAAATCCCAGTCTATCCCTTCCCACCCTCCACCCCCCTGGTAACCACAAGTCTGTATTCTCTGTCTGTGAGTCTATTTCTGTCCTGTATTTATGCTTTGTTTTTGTTTGTTTGTTTGTTTTTGTTTTTGTTTTTTAGATTCCACATATGAGCGATCTCATATGGTATTTTTCTTTCTCTTTCTGGCTTACTTCACTTAGAATGACATTCTCCAGGAGCATCCATGTTGCTGCAAATGGCATTATGTTGTCGGTTTTTATGGCTGAGTAGTATTCCATTGTATAAATATACCACTTCTTCTTTATCCAGTCACCTGTTGATGGACATTTAGGCTGTTTCCATGTCTTGGCTATTGTAAATAATGCTGCTATGAACATTGGGGTGCGGGTATCATCCTGAAGTAGATTTCCTTCTGGATACAAGCCCAGGAGTGGGATTCCTGGGTCATATGGTAAGTCTATTCCTAGTCTTTTGAGGAATCTCCACACTGTTTTCCATAGTGGCTGCACCAAACTTCATTCCCACCAGCAGTGTAGGAGGGTTCCCCTTTCCCCACAGCCTCTCCAGCATTTGTTATTTGTGGATTTTTGAATGACGGCCATTCTGACTGGTGTGAGGTGATACCTCATTGTAGTTTTGATTTGCATTTCTCTGATAATTAGTGATATTGAGCATTTTTTCATGTGCTTTTTGATCATTTGTATTTCTTCCTTCGAGAATTGCTTGTTTAGGTCTTCTGCCCATTTTTGGATTGAGCTGTTTATTTTTTTCTTATTAAGTCGTATGAGCTGCTTATATATTCTGCAGATCAAGCCTTTGTCGGTTTCACTTGCAAAAATTTTCTCCCATTCCGTAGGTTTTCTTCTTGTTTTATTTCTGGTTTCCTTTGCTGTGCAGAAGCTTGTAAGTTTCATTAGGTCCCATTTGTTTATTCTTCCTTTTATTTCTTCTAGGAGAAAATTTTTGAAATGTATTTCAGATAATGTTTTGCCTATGTTTTCCTCTAGGAGGTTTATTGTATCTTGTCTTATGTTTAAGTCTTTAATCCATTTTGAGTTGATTTTTGTATATGGTGTAAGGGAGTGTTCTAGCTTCATTGTTTTACATGCTGCTGTCCAGTTTTCCCAACACCATTTGCTGAAGAGACTGTCTTTATTCCATTGTATATTCTTGCCTCCTTTGTCAAAGATGAGTTGACCAAAAGTTTGTGGGTTCATTTCTGGGCTCTCTATTCTGTTCCATTGGTCTATATGTCTGTTTTGGTACCAATACCATGCTGTCTTGATGACTGTAGCTCTATAGTATTGTCTGAAGTCTGGGAGAGTTATTCCTCCAGCCTCTTTCTTTCTCTTCAGTAATGCTTTGGCAATTCTAGGTCTTTGATGGTTCCCTATAAATTGTATTATGATTTGTTCTAGTTCTGTGAAATATGTCCTGGGTAATTTGATAGGGATTGCATTCAATCTGTAGATTGCCTTGCGCAGTGTGACCATTTTAACAATATTGATTCTTCCAATCCAAGAGCATGGAATATCTTTCCATTTTTTAAAATCTTCTTTAATTTCCTTCATCAGTGGTTTATAGTTTTCTGTGTATAATTCTTTCACCTCCTTGGTTAGATTTATTCCCAGATATTTTATTACTTTGGGTGCTATTTTAAAGGGGATTGTTTCTTTACTTTCTTTTTCTGTTGATTTATCGTTAGTGTAAAGAAATGCAACTGATCTTTTGAACGTTAATTTTGTAACCTGATACCTTGCTGAATTCTTCAGTCAGCTCTAGTAGCTTTTGTGTGGACCTTTTAGGGTTTTCTATATATAGTAACATGTCATCAGCATATAATGACACTTTTACCTCTTCTTTTCCAATTTGGATCCCTTTTATTTCTCTCTCTTGCCTGATTGCTGTGGCTAGGACTTCCAGGACTATGTTGAATAGGAGTGGTGATAGTGGGCATCCTTGTCTTGTCCCAGATTTTAGTGGGAAGCTTTTGAGTTTTTCACCGTTGAGTACTATGCTGGCTGTAGGTTTGTCATATATAGCTTTTATTATGTTGAGATATGTTCCCTCTATACCCACTTTGGCGAGAGTTTTTATCATAAATGGGTGTTGAATTTTATCAAATGCTTTTTCCTGCATCGATTGAGATGATCATGTGGTTTTTGTCCTTTCTCTTGTTGATGTAATGTATTACATTGATTGATTTGCGTATGTTGAACCAGCCTTGTGTCCCTGGGATGAACCCCACTTGGTCATTATAAAATGTATTCTTAAGTTTCAAATGCAAACTAACCAGAAATGTTGTGTGCCATGTTGAAAATATGGATGATAATTTATTGGGCAGGTTGCTTTAAAAGGGTTATTTGTGGTGTTTCTGTTGTAGAGACATATATGTAATAGTGCACAGTAAAGCATATTTATTTGTAATGTCAATGATAATTTTGATAAGACAGAACTTTTGAACATAGTGCAATTTACCAGGAAACACTTTGTACTAAATAGCTGAAAATGAAACATGGACATAGTAATAATTCATGTATACCAGGTAGTCTTTTGTGGCTTCAACAGAGTTTATTGCTTTGTTGGGCGAATTTGATGCACAATACAGTAACTGCCTCTACTTCTGGGAGCTTAGGGGGCTTAGTTGGATGTGATGCTGTCACAGATTGGGTTGCCCTGGAAACAGACTTTAAAGATAGAGGTTAGTGTGCAGATAATTTATTAAGGGATGCTCTCAGAATCAACACCTATGAGGGAAAGGAAAGGAGGCAGGACTCGGTAAAGGGAAGCTGGGCTGATATAAAGTCACCACAAGGCCTCAACCTTACCCCATTCGATGCTCTGAAACTGGGATAGCCCTTCAGAATTGTCCTCAGAGTGAGACAGTCAGGTCTTACAGCCCAGTATTTACTAGTTATTGGATGCCAGCAGTCCTGAGATGGAGGCATAACTTTGGATGAGGTAGCTCTCTTCAGCCTAGATTATTCCTAAAGAACAACCTGGAAATAAATATTTCAGTCCTGAAGAGGAAATCTGGGCGATGCAGTACAGCATTCATGACAGGTGCTAAAGAGATATTTTTGAACTGCTGAAAGAATTCAACTTGTTCATGTCATCCAAGGGAAAAAAAATCCCTGCCTCAGCTCAAAGACTTGACCTCTTTGGTGAATATGACAACCCATATAAATACTCTGTATCTGTCTCTCTACAACTGCAATAAGTAATTACATGAATGTAAATTTTAATTCACATGTTCTTAGTGAAGTCATTTATTTGGTAAACTCATTTGGCAAGAACTAATCTGACTTACTTTTTTATGCTGAAATTGATTTTGGGAGATGGAAGTGATTACTTAAACTACACACTCAAAATTTTAAATATTGAATTTTTAAAAATATGTTATCTGATTTCCAACATTATAATAATGAAAAAAGATTATTTTGTCTTTCTCAATTAATATTACTAATGTGAATAAAGAAATACAAATTGAACTGCAGTATAGTGTGGTACTAAATTCTAATTAGACAACTTTGGAATATCAGGTGTAATGGGCATTTACTGCTTTTGATTAGTCATCACTCATTCATCCCACTTACTTATTGATAACAATACCCAAATTTCCATTTAAATATCTACTTCTTCCCTGTCAGTATGTGTGGACATTGACATATTGGTGTAGGAGAAAGAGTTTCAGTTTTTTGTTTCCAAATCAAGAGAATTATCAATTTCAAAAGGCAAATTTGATAAGTGTTTATATTTTTAGATTTAAAATATACTTCTATTTTTTACCTGTTTGTATTATGTTAGCATATTTGTATCATCATTCAGTTAATAGTAACATTTGATTACATATCTAGCAGTTGCTTTTTTCATATAGTCTTTCACTCATTTATGTTACACACTTCCATCTATAGACAATTATAAGAAGTTGTATTATGTAATGGACAATGAGTTTGATACTAATTCTATAGCAAAAGCAAAAATTATTTTATGTAGAGAAGGTTCCTTTAGTGATAAAAAGCTAAGTATGCAGAACATTAACTGTTAGAAAATAAGTGCAGTTCTCCTAGTGACTGAGTAAGGTAATGTAGTCCAAATGTAGTCTTCTGATGATCCATCTTGATGCAAGAATAACATTTTGAATACACTGATGAGTGAATGGAAATACTGTGTCTCTTAAATGATTTTTTTTAAAAAAATTTACCTTTTACAGTCAAGCTTCATTAGGAGTAAGGGTGCCGACAGTTCAAGGTTATGCACTTATGAGATCCTGTCACATGGTGTTATACAAGGGAGGAACATCTACTTTGGATTTTAGGAAAGCAAAGTAGTTAAATTGTTTCATATTTTGTTACTGTGAATCATTTTCCTGAAATTGTTATATTATATCTGCTCACTCTCTGACTTTATCATTTAAGTAAACTTACCAAAAGACAAAATAAGATTAATTTGACATGCCTTTTCCTCATCAAATCCTTGCTGGTTTACATTAGTTAATCTCAAACTTTAATGTGTATATGATCAGCACATCTTGTTAAAATAGAGATTTTAATTCAGTTGTTCTGGGACGGGGACTGAGATCTGCATTTCTAACAAGCTTCCAAGTGATGCTAATGCTAATGCTGTAGGTCTGTGAACTACACTTCTATTAGCCAGGTTTTGGAATCTACTGCCCCCTTTGTTAAAAAAAACAAGCAAACAAAAAGAATTTTTCCTGTCTCCAGTCTTCATCACCCCTCCAGTTTTCCATAATTTCTTAGAGACTTCTATGAATCCCATCTACAAAATCTCTTAGTCCCTTAAAATTCAAATTCATTTGACCTAGGAGTCCTAAACTCTTTTATAAAACTTTTATAAAAGTTATTATTACTATTGCCTTGCACTGGGTTTTAATTTCTTCTTTTCAAAAATTTTATCGATTTTTTTCCTACAAATGTTCCATGACTATGATGAAAAATTTAAAAGATATAAGATCAAATATAATCTTATTATCCTAACAAGTAATCTGTTTTTAGTTTTTTTCTTTCCTTCAACTTTGTTCCCAGCCTTCTTGTTACATAAGACCTGATGTTGTTTGATTAATATAATAGTTTTTGAGCTCTGTTGAATGTTACAATAAAATGTTTGAGCTTTCTCAATTCTACACATTAAAAGAATTCCTGAAAAGTTCTGTTCAGAGAAAATTTGATATAGTAAATATTATTTTCCCATAGACTTACATTATAAAAAGAAAAATGACTTACCTCCAAAAAATATTTGGCCCCAAGATATAATAATACTTAGTAATGCAGCAAAATTTAAAAATCATATGTTTAAATGAAATTCGTTCTTCTGATGATATAATAAGTACTTGAGTGGGTTGTAGAAATGGCATGCTAGCTGAGATGAGAGATAATTTCCTAAAAATATAGAAAAAGAGGCAGATAGAATATTGAGGACTTCATACTCTCAATACTAATTTCTTCTTGGGACAGATCTAAAATGTATTGTGAGACACTAGGTGGTAAAAGCAATCATCAGCTGGCCCCTGGAATTTAATTTAATCACGCCCACCTGGTTATTCCCATGTACTAGCCACTATTAAAGCTGACTATTGGTAAGATTTTCACCATAGATCTTTCTTCTCCCCTCCTGTTTCAGGTCAAACATCCATATAACATACTTTGTAGGGCATCCATTAGAATTTTTTGTTTTAATAAATACTCTTAATGAGTTTATTGTTAGAAATTATAGTTACAGTCTGTGGGAAATGAAGATGGCACAGAATATATACTCATTTCGTGAATCTGCAGTGTATTTTGTTTGGACAGATTGCTTGTGTTTTTTTCCCCCTGGGGGCATTGGTTTTAGGGTGTTTGAGGTAGGAAGAGGAGTTGAAGGGGTTTTTTAAGGTGGATTGCTTCTTGGAGACAAGAGTTTGATTTTCCGTACCACATTGGATGCATTGCAGTTCATTTTATCAACAAAAATTGTGTCTACTGCAACATGTCTGGGGTCTGGTTGGAGATAAAAAGAAATATAAGAAACAGACATTCCTCTAATGAATTTACAGTCTGCTGCAGTGAGTTAAGCATATATATGCTTAATCAGTCAACTGACAATAAAATGCAAGATATGAGAAATGTATAGTATAGGTGATGTATGTGAATAACACATGAATTTAGAGGAGAGAGTGAAAGATCATTGTGGGTTCTGTTGGTTAGAAAATGCTAAATGGAGGAGATAGAGACTTAGAAATAGGTAAGATTTTCATAGGTGAATGAATAGTAATTCCTGGCAGGAAGAGTAGAGTGATCCAAAATGTTGTGAGCACAAGGCAGGTTTGGGGACTGTAATTTAGTCCAACTTAACATCTTTTATGTAAAGGGCAATATATGCAAGATATAGGGACTTCTTTCAGGGAACTTAGAAGTCTTATTGGAAAGAGGGTATGTGTAAAGATAATAATACAAGACAGCATGTGGAAAAAGGATAACTGATTAATTAGTATAGGAATTCAGAAGAGGCTTAGATCATTGTATACTGGGAACATCAGAAAGTCTTCTTTGAAGGTGAGACTTGAGCTAGGCTTTGAAGAGAGGAGAGGATTTAGGAAAGTGGAAAGGAGAGATAAGGACATATGTAGCAAGTAGATATGGGGACAACATGATCTATTTAGAATATGATGATTAATGAATCAGAGAGTCTGCAGCATGTTTTATATAAAGGGTGTAATGAGATATAAAATTGGAGAAGTAAATTGGAGTCATTTGTGAAAATCCTTGAAAATCAGGTTAAAGGCCTTTTGATATAGGCAAATGGGGTCCCATTCAAGGTTTTCAAATAGGGTGCTAACATGCTAATGACAATAATATGTAAGAATTTTGAAGGGTGAGCTTAGAGGTAAGAAAATCAATTAAGAATCATTGCAAGTAGCTCAAATATGAAATGATAAGAACCTGAACAAGGTTGATAGCAGTGGCAATTAATTCTTTCACATCTGAGTTCCTGTAATGTATGAGTTATTTTATTGCTGGGCATTGAAGATACAGAAATTAAATAATATACAGTCCTTGGTCTCAAAGAGATCATTGCCTAATAGGGAAGAGTAGTTCATAATTATGAAATAAATACAATCCCAGATGATTTTGGTGTTACCAAAGAGGAGCTACTGAATGGATGATTTATAAAGATAAAACTATTACTGTGTACATATTTGGCATTAGAATTATATTGTTTTGAGTTAGTTCACTGTTTCTTGCAGTTTTTGCTTTTTTTAACCATATTAGTAACTAATTTGCCAGTCCCACACTATCTTTAAGACTTATT
The DNA here is from genome assembly GCF_048773025.1 of Camelus bactrianus. Taxonomy (NCBI): domain Eukaryota; kingdom Metazoa; phylum Chordata; class Mammalia; order Artiodactyla; family Camelidae; genus Camelus; species Camelus bactrianus. The sequence continues at coordinate 42,076,321 of NC_133575.1, forward strand.
ATTTATGTACATTTTCATATTAAATCCATGAACTATCCCATTAGGTTCTTGCCATAAACTCTACAAATAAGGAATCTTGCTTTCAGAGATTCCAATATAGGAAATGGAAGTGATGGAAGTGAAAGTATGAAAAACAAGAGTTAGGGACTTCAATACCCCACTTTCAGGAATAGAGAGATCATCTACATGAAAAATAACAAGGAAACATTGGACTTGAACCATATTCTAGACCAAGTGGACCTAATAGACATTTATAGAATATTCTGTCCAATAGCAGCAGAACTCACACTTTTCTCAAGTGCACATAGAACATTCTCCAGGATAGATTTTATGAGAGTACACAAAACTAGTCTTAGCAAATTTAAGATTGAAATCATATCAGGTATCTTTTTTAGCCACAATGGTATGAAACTAGAAATCAACAACAATACGAAAGCAGGAAAATCTACAAGTATGTGGAAATTAACAACACACTGCTGAACAACCAGTGGGTCAAAGAAGAAATCAAAAGGGAAATTAAAAATATTTCGAAACAAATGAAAATGGAAACACAACATCCAAAAACCAATGGGATGCTGCAAAAGCAGTTCTCAGAGGGAAGTTTATACCAATAATGTATATATTAAGAAAACAGATCTCAAATAAACAACCTAACTTTTCACCTCAAGGAACTAGAAAAAGAAGAACAAACTAAACCCAGAAGTGGCAGGATGAAAGAAATAACAAAGATCAGAGTGAAAATAAATGAAACAGAGACCAGAAAGACAATAGAAAAGATCAACGAAACTAAGGAGTGGTTTTTTGAAAAGATAAGCTAAATTGACAAAGTTTTAGCTAGACTGAATAAGAAATAAAAGAGAGAAGACCCAAATAAAATTGGAAATGGAAGAGGAGACTTTACACTGAGACTATGATACATAGGACAATAAGACATTACTATAAATAATTACATAAAGCAAGCTACAGGATTCACTTTAATGCCTATCAAAAATCCAGTGACAATTTTCACAGAAATAGAACAAATAATTCTGAAATTTGCATAGAGCTACAAAAAACCCCAAATAGCCAAAGCAATCCTAAGAAAAAAGAACAAAGCTGTAGTGTAATCTCAAATTATACTACCAAGCTCTAGTAATCAAAACAGCAGGGTATTGGCAGAAAAACAGGCACACAGATCAGTGGGACAGAATTGAAAGCCCAGAAATAAACATGCTCATATTTGGACAACTAATTTACAGCAAAAGTGCCAAGAATATAAAATGGAGAAAGTCTCTTCAATAAATGCTGTTGGGAAACCTGGACAGGTACATACAAAAGAATGAAACTAGATTACTATTTTAGACCATACACACAACTTAACTTAAAATGGATTAGACTTGAATGCAAGACCTGAAACCATAAAACTCCTAGAAGAAAACATAGGCAGAAGATTCTTTGACATAGCTCTTGGCAATATCTTTTTGGATATGTCTCCTCAGGCAAGGGAAATAAAAGCAAAAATAAACAAATGGGACTACATGAAACTAAAAAGCTTCTACACAGCAAAGGCAACCATCAACAAAATGAAAAGACAGCCCACTGAATGGGAGAAGATATTTGCAAATCATATATATGATAAGGGATTAATACTCAAAATATGTAAAGAACTCATACAACTCAACAACAACAAAAAACAATCAGGTTTTTTAAATGGGAGGAGGAGCTTAATAGATGTTTTCCCAAAGAACACATACAGATGGTCCATGGGCACATGAAAAGACGTTCAGTATCACTAATATTAGGGAAATGCAAATCAAAACCACATTGAGATATCATTTCATGTCTGTTAGAATAGCCATTATAAAAAATACAAGACATATCAAGTGTTGGAGAGGATACAGAGAAAAAGGAACACTCGTTCACTCTTGGTGGGAATATAATTGGTGCAACCTCTATGGAAAAAGTATGGAGATTCCTCAAAAAATTAAGAATAGAACTACCATATGATTCAGCTATTCCACTTTTGGTAATTTTTCTGAAGAACACAAAAACACTAATTTAAAAAGATATATGCACACCTGTGTTCATTGCAGCATTATTTACAATAGCCCCAACATGGAAACAACATAGGTGTCCATTGATGGCTAAATGGATAAAGAAGATGTAGTATATATGTACAATGAGATACTACTCAGCTATAAAAAAGATGAAATCTTGCCATGTGTGACAACATAGATGGACTTTGAGGGTATTATGCTAAGTAAAATAAATCAGATGGAGAAAGGCAAATAGTGTATGATTTCACTCAGATGCAGTATTAAACAAAATAAAGGAAGAAACAAAACAAAACAAAAGCAAATACATAGATACATAGAACAGATTGGTGGTTACCAGAGGGGAAGGGAGTAGATTATGGTAAAAAGGGTAAAGAGGGTCAATTATTATATGGTTATAAATGGAAACCAGACTTTTGGTGGTGCGCACACTGTAGTGTATACAGAGGTTGAGTTATAATTTGTACACATGAAGCATATAATGTTATGAACCAATGTTACCTCATTTTTAAATAAAACAATAAAATAATTAGGAATAAATTTTACCAAAAAGTGAAAGATATGTACAATGAAAGATACAAGACTTTGATGAAAGAAATTGAAGATAAAAATTAATGTTAAAAAAAATAATAAAAATGATTGTAAAGATATCTCATGTTCATGGAGCAGAAGAATTAATATTGTTAAGATGTCCAACTACCCAAAGTAATCTATAGATTCAATGTAGTCCCTATCAAGATTCCAGGGGCATTTAAAAAATAGAAATAGAGAAAAAAATTGTAACATTTGTATGGAACCACAAAAGACCCCAAATAGCCAAAGCAATCCTTAAAAAGAGGTACAAAGCTGGAGGCACCACACTTCCTGAATTCAAACTCTATTACAAAGCTGTAGTAATCAAGATGATATGGTGCTGGCATAAAAAAGGACACATAGTCCAATGGAACAAAATAGAGAGCCCAGACATAAACCTCTGCATGTACAGTTAACTAATATTTGAAAAGAGAGCCAGGAAAACTCAATGGGGAAAGGATAGTCTTTTCAAGAAATGGTGTTTGGAAAACTGGATAATCCCATGCATAAAAGTGAAATTGGATCCCTGTCTTACACCACTCAAAAATATTAACTTGAAATGGGTTAAAGACTTTAACAGAAGACCTGATATTGTGAAACTCCTAGAATAAAACATAGGAAAGAACCTCCTTGACATTGTTCTTGGCAATGATTTTTTTAATATGACACCCAAAAGACAAGAAACAAAAGCAAAAATCCACAAGTGGGACTACATCAAACAAAATAGCCTCTGCATGGCAAAAGAACAATCAACAAAATGAAAAGGGAGTCTATGGAATGGGGGGAATATTTGTAAATCATATATCTGATAAGGGGTTAATAACCAAAATATATAAAGAACTCATACAATTCAATAGGAAAAAAAACCAATTTGATTTAAAAATAGGTAAACACCCTGAGTATACATTTTTTCCAAATAAGACATGCAAATAACCAACAGGTACATAAAAAGATGTTCAACATCACTAATTATCAGAGGAATGAAAATCAGATCCACAAGGTGACATTACCTCACACTGGTTAGAATGGCTATTATCAAGAAGACAAGAGATAACAAATGTTGGTGAGGATGTGGCGAAAAGGGAACCCTTGTTCACTGTTAATGCGGGTGTAAATTGGTTCAGTCTCCATAGAAAACAGTATGGGGGTTCCTCAAAAATTAAAAATTTAACTTCCAAATTCCACTTCTGGATATATATTCAGAGGAAATGAAAATAGCATATCAAAGCAATATCTGCACTTCCATGTTCATTGCAGCATTATTCACTATAGCCAAGACAAAGAAACAACCTAAGTGTCCATCAATGGATGAATAAAGATGTGAGATTATATTTGTGTATCTACACACACATATGGTGGAATAGTGTTCAGCCACAAGAAAGAAGAAAATCCTGCCATTTGTGACAATAAGGGCATTATGCTAAGTGAGATAAGGATAAGGGAGACAGAGAAAGACAAATATTGTATGAAGTCACTTATATGTGGATTCTAAACAAACTATACTTGTTAAAACAGAGAGTAGAATGTTGGTTACCAGGGGCTATGGGGGTCAAGGAATTGGGGCACTGTTGTTTAATAGTATAAACTTGCAGCTAGTAGGTAAGTAATTCCTGGAGATCTAAATGCACAGTATAGTGATTATAGTCAACGATACTGTATTATAAACTCCAGTGTTGCTGAAAGACTGTACCTTAATTGTTCTCACTACAAAAAGAAATGATAATTATGTGACATGATAGAGGTGTTAGCTAATGCTATGGTGGTAATCATGTTGCAATATATAAATGTATTGAATCAACTCATTATATGCCCTAAGCTTACACAATGTTATAAGTCAATTGTATCTCAATAAAAAAAGACATTATGATTGGTGTGTACATCAAATTGTACATCTGAAATATGTGTAGTTTGCTGAACAGGAATCATACCACAATAAAGGTGTTAAAAAAAGACATTATGAAAGAAGAATTAAGAGGATTTGTAACTGGTTACAGGAGATAGGGCACAGTGAGGCAAAAAAGGGTAGATGATAACAGATGCAAGATGGTACATTGTCCTGGAGGTGGTGTTAGTAAATAATACAGAATGTAAGTATGATAGTATTTGAGCAGTAAAAGAGAATGAAAACTAAGGAAAAAATGGTGATTTTGAATATTGGACTCAGTAGTAACTTTCATCATCTTAATAATAGTTATCATTAACTGAAAACTTACTTTGTGCCAGTTACTTTTCTAAGGGCTTTCAATTAATATAATATTTAACCATTCACAAAGACACTGTGAGGTCGGTACCATTAACATCTTCCACATTATAAAGATGGAGAGGTTAAGAAACTTGCCCAAAGTTATAGAGCTATTCAGTAGTGAAGCGAGGATCTGAACCTAGGTAGGCAAGCTTTAGATTCCTTAATCTTAATTGCAATGTTGTATTGCCTTTCTAGAACAGTGTGAAATAAAAAATAGGAGAAATGCAAGGGATAGTGGGATGTTAGGAAGTAGAGATAGCCATTGTAGATCACCTACCCACTTGAAATATTTGGGAAGTGAATTGGAAAGGAAGAATGAAAATGGCAGAGAGGACAATTGGGAAAATCACTCCCCACTACCACTAGTATAAGAAGAGCTCTGTATGGAGGGAAAGATTCAGAAGGCTAAAGACAGAGGGTAAAATTGAGAAAGTTCAAGCATATGCTTTAAAGTAATATAGAGTCGAAATAGTATAATGGTCAGGAGAAAGAACCAGCTCTAGGATCAGAAGGCCTGGCTTCAAATTCCACCATTCTCCTTACTAGCTCGCAGTTTACTTGTGCCTCAGTTTCCTCATTTCTAGTTTTCTTCTCTGTAACATGAGAGTTATCAGGTTTGCTGTTAGAATTACACAAGATCAAGTATGGAAAGCATGTAGATGATATGCTCTTTAAATGTGAGTTCTTGTGATTATTGAGAGGCAGTATTGCGCCAAGTGGTTATGATTATGACGTTTGGATGTGAAGCCTTATGCCACCATTAAATAGCTGTTTGACCTTGGACAAGTTTTAAATTTCTCTATGCCTCTGTTTCCTCATTTTAAAAATGAAAATATGAATAGTGCCTACTTCAGAAAGTTGCTTTGAACACTAAATGTAAAGTGCTAGAATAATGCCTGATACATTGTGTTATATAAAGTTTGCTTTTATTGTTTTGGGAGCCTTTTAAATATAATAGACAATTGTCTGTTATATGTATTGTAAATATTCTCCCCAGTAGTTGTAGTCATAGTCGTAGTCGTAGTCATAGTCGTAGTAGTAAAAACAGATCCAATGCATAGTAACAAACATTTAAAATATTTGTTTTGTTTTCCACACTTTCTTCCTGGGTCACTTTGTTCATTTCGATGCTTCTCTTTAAGATTGTTTGCTTTCTTCAGATGATTGGTCTCTTCACATGTTCTTGATTCTCTATATTTTTTGAAGAAAAATCTATTTCCAGTAATTGTGTGGCTTCATGCTTTGATATCCCTTGGCAGACTTCCCCCTTGAGTATTATGACTAGCTGCTTGGTTTCTTCACTCTATCATGATTGCATGTGTGGACAGATAAGTTTTCTTTCAGAATGTATGGGTGTTTTAGTTATCTATTGCTGTGGTTTGAATCAGCAGTTGATTATTATCCCACAGTTCTGTGGATTGATTGTGCTCAGCTTGGGTGTTGCTTAGGGTCTCATATGGTTACAGTCAGACAGTGGCTGGTGCTAGAGTCATCTAAACTTTAGATTTTAAACCTTTAGATTCTGCAGGCTTGGCTGGACTGAACATTCACTATGTCTTTTTTTTTTTTTTTTTTCTGTTACATGCTTGTTGCCTAGTTTGAGAATGGCTGGAACAACAAGCCTGGCCAGGTATCTCTCTCTTACTCTATTTGGCCCCTTTATGTGGCTAACTTGGAATTCCTCAAATAATGGTATTCTCAGGGTGGTTGGGCTTCTTACATGATGGTTAGCTTCATCCAAAGAACATGTTCTAAGAACCCAGACAGAAGCTGCAAGGCTCCTTCTTACACTCAGAAGTAAATACGCTGTTAAAGTGAGTCACAAAGGGAGAGAACTACACAAAGGCATGAATACCAGGAAACATAACTCATTGGGAGGCCAACTTTAGAAACTATAATTACAGTGGGCTAGGGACTCTAGCCTCCACCCCCACCTTGATTTGGCAGGTAGACAATGCATTCTCTTGCCAGATGACAATTTTCACTACTGTGCTGATTGATTTTCCTCATCCAGATCATTTTCCTCATGTCTGCAATCTTTTTGTGTCTTATTCTTAAGCTGAGAGGTCCCCACAGATGCCCTTACATCATTTAGAAAGTTGTTTGACAGCAGTAGCCTGGAGTCAAACATCAATGACCTCTACTCCTTGTGCACACAGCAGGGGATTGGATTAATTTCTAAAGTTCCTCTATTACCATCACCAATTGTTTTTATCCACTACTAAATTCTGATTTGGGGGTTTTCCTAGGCATTTTTTGACAGGAGCACCTAGCTACTTACTTCTCTAACAGCCTCCTTTTGTGCTTCTGTTGGGTTTCAGGATTCTCATGCTTTGATTTTCCATCAGTCCGATTGTATTTGCTTTAAATTACAGAAATTCTCCAAAGCTTTTGACCACTGACAGTGTATTTTCCTAGTACCCAGGGTCCATTCAGTATAGAATAATGGTTAATAATGTGGATTCCAGAGTCAGATTATGTGGATTCAAGTCATTGTTACTACACTTTACACATAAGGCTTAACCTTATGCAAGTTGTTTTAATTCTCTATGTTTCTCTTTACTATCCATTAGTAGTATTTAGCTCTCAGGGTTGTCTGAGGAGTAAATGAAATTAATTCATGTAAAATTCCTGGCACATAATAAGCATTCAATATATTTTGGTTATTCTGAAAAAGTATTAGAACTAATATAGTTTGTCATTATAAGTTGAGCCATGTGTCTACAGAGTAAAATGCATGCTCACTATTTTATGTAAGGCTAGTACTCCTAGACATGATTAAGATGCTACATTTAGCTTCTTAAGCAGTTTTATGAGCCTCACTTGTGAACTATGCCTAAGAGTAAATTGCAGGACAATTTTACTAACACTGAGCCCATTTATAGGTGTTGAAGTGATGATTGCTGAAATGCTATTTTCCATGAACAGTGTGTATATGTCAGCAAGAGGCAACATATGGTATATTGGAATGAGTCCCTGCTGCTAACTGAATGACATCAGACAAGTCATTTCACTTCTCAGGGCCTGTGAAAAGCAGAATAATGGCCTCTAAAGAATGCCCACACCCTAATCCCTGGGACTGTGAATATGTTACATTACATGGTGAAAGGGACTGTGCATGTGTAATTAACGTTATTAATCCATTGAATTTAAAATAGATTATCCTGGATTATCTAGGTGGGCCCGATATAATCACATGATCCATTAAAGACAGAAGAGGTATGCAGAAGGTGAAGTCAGCTAGATTGAAAGCACAAGAGTATTCAACACACCATTACTGATTCTGAAGAAAGAGTGAACCATGAGCCAAGAAATGCAGGTGGCCTCTAGGAACTAAGAACAAATCCCAGTCGAAGGCCAGCAAGGAAATGGGACCTCAGTCCTATTACCTTACAGAACTGAATTCTGCCAATAATCTGAATAAGCCTAGAAGCAGATTCTCCTCTAGAGCCTTCATGTAAGAGTCCAGGCCTGCTAGTACCTTGACTTTGGCCTTGTGAGACCCTGAGTACAATTCCCAAACAAGCCTGTCTGGATTTCTGACCTAAAGAATTGTGAAATAATAAATTTGCGGTAATTTGTTACAGCAGCAATATAAAACTAAGATATCCCCATTGCTTCTGTAAATGAGGGGGTAGTAGGAGGCAGGGTGGAAAAAGTTGGAATAAACAAACTTTAAGGTTCCTTCTAGCTCTGAATTCTATGATTGCAGGATTCTCATTCAACTGCTAGGTTTTAAGCTAAAGTCTAACAATCATAAATGGCATGGACACATAACACACACAAAAAACACTTTAAAGGATACATATCAATTTGGCAAAGCTACAGGTTTGGGGGACTCCATAATGACAGATCAACCAGCTTGATATTGAAATTGATTTTATAACTGCAAAGCACATAGTTGCAACCAAAACCAGATTCTTCAGATGTAGTCTAAAATTAGGGTTCAATGAAAACCAGAGTATTCGCACCCTTAAATGGAAAATGATTGTTATTATCAAACCAGAAGATGAGTGGTCTATATGCCTGCTAGCATTATACTCATTTATAGTTCTTAGTCCTTTAAGGAATCAATTATATACTCTATATTTCTAACATATAGCAAATGATATTTTTAGCAAACATACCCTTTGTTTTCTATGAAACTGACTCCAAGAGGAGAAATTCTGATACAACCTGTAAATGAGTACTAAGTACTTCCTTAGGGATCTAACACTGCTTTAGAGCAATCTCCAGGGTTCTCTATGCAAGGTGGCACTGGGTTCATAATGACAATTCTAGCTGGCCTTCTTACTCACCTCTAGCAATTATGCAATACATATATTTAAAATAAGTGTACAATTCAATAAGTTTTGACATACAAATTATATATGTCACACACATACATATATGTACACATGTACGTAAACAATATGTTCATACATGTGTTCTGAACATATGTATTCATAAGGGTTTATATACATATACACACAGGTATGGGTATATGCATATACATATATATATGTGTGTGTATACATGCATGCAGCAAGTTATGACCCCTAAGTCAGGATAATGAACATAGTTATCAACCCCAAAAAGTTCATCATGACCTTTTATAATCCCCCCACCTTCTCCTTCACCAGGCAGCCATAAATCATTTATTAATCACTTAATGTTACTGTAGATTAGGTTGAATTTTCTAGAATTTTTATATGCATGGAATCAGAGTATTTATTCTTTTCAGTCTGGCTTCTTTAACTCAGCATCGTTACCTGAGGTCCAGTCTTATTTTTATGTCTTTCAGTAGTTCATTCCTTTTTTTTCCTGAATAGTCTTCTGTTGTATGGATATTCTACAAATTGTTTAAACATTATTTTGTTGATGGACATTTTGGTTATTTCCAGTGTGGGGCTATAAAGTTGTTATGAACATTCATGTACATGTCTTTACATGGACATATGTTTTCATTTTTCTTAGTAAATATCTAGAAGTGAAATGGCTGGTTTGGATGTTAGATATACGTTTAACTTTTTAACAAATTGCCAGGATGTTTTCCAAAGTAGTTGTAGCATTTTGCATTCCCACCAGCAATGTGTGAAAGTTCCACTTTCTCTATATCCTGGCCCAACTTAGAATGATCAGCCTTTTAAATTGTAATAGGTGTGGAGTTACATCTCATTGTGGCTTTAATTTGCATTTTTATAATGACTAATAATGTTGAACATATTTTCATGTTTATCATCTATGTATCCTTTCTTGTGAGGTGTCTATTTAAATCTTTTGCCCATTAAAAAAATGGGGTTGTTTTCTTAATACTGAGTTAGAAAGTTCTTTATTTGTAAACAAGATCTCTATCAAATAGATAATTTGCAAATATTTTCTGTCAGTCTGTGGCTTGGATTTGCATTCTCTTAACAGAGTTTTTGGAAGAACAGAAGTTTTTAATTTGATGAAGTCTCACTTATCAATTTTATCTCTTATGGATCACATTTTTGGTATCATATCAAGGAAATCTTTGCCTAACCTAGGTCGCAAGTAATTTCCCTAATGTTTTCTATTAGAAATGTTTTTGGTTCTAGGTTTTACATTTAGGTCTGTGATCCATTTGACTTAATTTTTGTACCTCTGTGCATTCTTGGGATAAATCCCAGTTGGTCATGATGTATTATACTTTTTATATATTGTTAAATTTGATTTGGTAAAATTTTATTTAGAATTTTTGCACGTATGTTTATGAGGGACATTGGTTAGTGGTTTTATTTTCTTGTAATTTCTGTATCTGGGTTTTATATTAGAGGAAAATGCTGGCCTTATAGAGTAAGTAGAGAAATAGAATCTCCCTTTCAATTTTCTGAAAGAGTTTATACTAAATTAGTATTATTTCTTCTTCAAGATTTGGTGGAATTAAACAGTGAAACTATCGGGCCTGGAAATTTCTTTGGTGATAAGATTTTAAACTACATACTTAGTTTCTTTAATGGATATAGCACTATTCAGGTTATCTATTTCTTCTTAAGTGAGCTTTGGTAATTTCTGTCTTTTAAGGAATTTGTTTAATTGAAGATGTCAAATATATTGGCAGAAGCTTGTTTATAATATTCCCTAATTAACCTTTTAAGATTTGTAAAAGTCTATAGTGATGTAAGCTCTCTTGTTTTTGATACTGGTAATTTGAGTCTTCTCTCATTTTTACCCTGATCACTCTGAATAGAGGTTTATAAATTATACTGATCTTCCCGAGGAACCAGATTTTGGTTTCCTTGATTACTGCTTTGATATTTATTATTTCTTTATTGTGCTTACTTTGGGTTATATTTACTCTTGTTCCTTAAGGTAGAAGGTGATATCATTGATTTGAGACCTTTCTTTTTTTCTGTAAGAACTTACTGCTATTAATCTTCCATGAAGTATCACTTTAGTAGCATCCCACAAATTTTAAATGTTATTTTCATTTTTATTCATTTCAAAATACATTCAAATTTCCCTTTTTGATTTTCTTATTTAGCCCATGGGTTATTTAGAAATGTGTTATTTATTTTCTAAATATTTGGGCATTTTTCCAAAGCTCTTTCTGTTATTGATTTCTAATTTAATTCCATGTGCTCAGAGAATGTACTTCATATAATTTGAGTTTTTTTGAGTTTTTTTTAATTTGTGTTATAAGACTTGTGTTATAGCCCAGAATATAATCTATTTTAGTGAATGTTCAATGTGCACTTGAGTAGGTGTATTCTGCTGTTGTTGGGTAGATTTTTAAGTATAAGCATAGCTGTAGATTTGTTGTAGATGTTCTTCATCAAGTTGAGAAGGTGGTCCTCTAATCTCACCTTTGTGAGGTTTTTTTTTTTTAAATTATGAATTGGTGTTGAGTTTTGTCAAATACTGTTTCTGTATCAGTTGATATAATCACATGACCTTTCTTCTTTAGTCTGTTAATATTGGTGAATTGCAATGATTATTTTTCAAATATTGAATCTTCCGTGAACCCCTGAAATAAATCTCACTTGGTCATGATGTTACTTTGAATATATTGAGTGAACACTTCCCAACTAATGTTACCAAGACAGTAACAAAATCAGACAAAACCAGTACAAAATAAGAAAACTAAAGACCAATATCCCTCATGAATACAGATGCAAAGATCCTTAACAAAATATTAACAAATAGAAATAAACTGTGGTATCAGTTGTAATGTTTATTATCTCTTTCATGCATAATTTTACTTGGTTCCTCTCTTTTTCTTGGTTAGTCTAGCTAAAGGTTTGTTTATTTTTTCCCATTCTCTAGTTCATCTATTTCTAGTCTAATCTTCATTATTTCCTTTCTTCTGCTAACTTTGAGCTTAGTATTTTTTTTTATTTTTTAGTTCCTTATCATGTAAGGTTAGGTTGCTTATTTGAGATCATTTCTTTTTTCTTGATGTATATGCTTCCCTCTTATCTGCTTTTGTGCATTCCATATGTTGTGCTAAATTGTGTTTGAAAATAGTTGTGGTATATCGTGTTTGTCTCAAGATGTATATTTTTATTTCCTTTTCGATTTCTTCTTTGATCCTTTGGTTTTTAGGAATGTGTTATTTAATTTCCACGTATTTGTTAATTTGATTTTAGCATCAGGGTTATGGTGGCTTCATAGAATGAATGTGGGAATCTTCCCTCCTCTTCAGTCTTTTGGAATAATTTGAAAAGGATTTGTATAATTCTTCTTTATGTGTTTGGTAGAATTCTCCAGTGAAGCCATCTAGTCCTGGACTTTTGTTTTCAGGGAGTTTTTAAATTGCAGATTATATTTTGCTTCTACTGATTGGCCTGCTCAAATTATGTTTCTTCTTGACTCAGCTTTGGCAAGCTGTATGTTTCTAGGAATGTGTTTATTTCTTCTAGATTGTCCAATTTGTTGGCATATAACTTCATAGTATTTTCTTAGGGTTTTCTTTTTTGTGTATTTCTGAGATAAGGATTGTTATTTCTCCTCTTTCATTTCATATTTTGCTTATTTTCATCCTCTCTCGTTTCTTCTGGGTGATCCTGGCTAGAGGTTTGTCTATTTTGTTTATCTTTTCAAAATATCAGCTCTTGGTTTTATTGATCTTTTCTATTATTTCTTTCATCTCTATTTTATTTATTTCCTCTCTGATCTTTACTATTTCCTTCCTTCTGCTGACTTTGTATTTTGTTTGTTCTTTTTCTAGTTCTTTTAGGTGTTAGGTTAGATTGTTTATTTGAGATTTTTCTTGTTTCTTGAGGAAGACCGGTATCACTATGAAATTCCTTCTTAGAATTGCTTTTGCTACACCCCATAGGTTTTGTAAGGTTGTGTTTTTATTACTGTTTGTCTCAAGGTATTTTCTGATATCCTCTTTGATTTCATCGTTTGGCGCATTGGTTTCTTTTTCATTTTTCAGTTTTATTAGGTAGGATTGTTACAATTGCACTACATATACACAATATACTGCATGTAAACACATATATTCAATATACTGCAAATTTTTTTTAGCTTACATGTATGTACTGGTCATTGTTTCTAAGAACAGTTTAGAGCTCTAGCTTTTTAAACTTACATAATTATCAAAGGAGTAAAGCCAACCACAAAATAAGAATCAACAGAGTACAGTACTTCAATCATAAAGGACAGTCAAACTTGCTTACACATACTCAAGAAATCATTTATCTAAGTTATAAATAATAAGTAGTTCATTTGTGTCCTTTTTTTTTAGATTCCACATATAAGTGATACTATATGGCATTCTTCTTTCTCATTCCAGCCCACTTCACTGAGAATGACTATTTCCAGTTCCATCCATGTTGCTGCAAATGACATTATTTTATTCTTTTTTATGGCTGAGTAGTATTCCATTGTACATATATACCACATCTTCTTTATCCAGTCATCTGTTGATAGACATTTGTGTTGTTTCCATGTCTTGGCTATTGTAAATAGTGCTGCTATGAACATTGGGGTGCATGTGTCTTTTTGAATTATATTTTTCTCTGGGTATATGCCCAGGAGTGGGATTGCTGGATCACATGGTAAGTTTATTTTTTGTTTTTTAAGGAATCTCCATACTGTCCTCCATAGTGGCCACACCAAAGTGCACTCCCACCAACAGTGTAGGAAGATTCCCTTTTCTCCACACCCAATCCAGCGTTTATCGTTTGTAGACTTTTTAATGATGGCCATTCTGGCTGGTGTGAGTTTTGATCTGCATTTCTCTGACAGTTAGTGATGCTGAGCATTTTTTCATGTGCCTGTTGGCCATTTGTATGTCTTCGTTGGCAAATTGCTTGTTTAAGTCTTCTGCCCATTTTTGTATTGAGTTGCTTATTTTTTGATATTAAGGTATATGAGCTGTTTGTATATTTTGAAAATTAGTCCTTTGTTGGTCACATCATTTGCAAATATTTTCTCCCATTCTGTAGGTTCTCTTTTTGTTTTGTTGATGGTATCCTTAGCTGTGCAAAGGCTTTTAACATTAATTAGATCCCATTTGTTTATTTTTGCTTTTATTTCCATTACTCCAGGAGCTGGTTCAAAAAATATATTGCTGTAATTTATGTCCAAGAGTGTTCTGCCTGTGTTTTCCTTTAGGAGTTTTATAGTATCTGGTGTTATATTTAAGTCTTTAATCCATTTTGAGTTTATTTTTGTATATGGTATTAGAGAATGTTCTAATTTCAGTCTTTTACAGGTAGCTGTCCAGTTTTCCCAGGACCACTTATTGAAGAGACTGTCTTTTCTCCATTGTATATTCTTGCATCCTTTGTTGTAGATTAATTGACCATAAGTACATGGGTTTATTTCTGGACTTTCTGTCTTGTTCCATTGATCTATGTGTCTGTTTTTGTGCCAGTACCATACTGTTTTGATTACTTTAGCTTTGTAGCATAGTCTGGAGTCAGGGTGCATGATTCTCCCAGCTCTGTTCTTTTTCAAGATTGTTTTCACTATACGGGGTCTTTTGTGTTTCCATACAAATTTTAACTTTTTTTGTTCTAGCTCTGTGAAGAATGTCATTGGTAATTTGATAGGGACTGCATTCAATCTGTATTTTGCCTTGACAGTATGGCCATTTTAACTATATTAATTCTTCCAATCCAAGAACACTCATTGGTTTTTTTAGTAGCATGTTGTTTATTCTGCATGTGGTCAGTTTTTCCCCCCTCTGTGGTTTATTTCTAATTTCGTACCATTGTAGTCAGAAAAGATGCTTGAAATAATTTCTATCTTCTTAAATTTGTTGAGACATGTTTTGTGTCCTAGTTTGTGGTCTGTCCTTGAGAATGTTCTGTGCACATTTGAAAAGAACATGTATTCTGTTTATATATATATATATATATAAAGTCACACTGTTCTATTGTTTAATTTAGGATCTCTGTTGCCTTATTGATTTTCTGTCTGGAAGATCTATTTGTCGATGTCAGAGATGATGTATTAAAATCTCCTACTATAATTGTATTTCTGTCAGTTTCTCCTTTCATGTCTGTTAATAATTGTTTTCTATATTTAGGTACCTATATATTGGGTGCATGTAAGTTAAGAATGTAATACTCTCCTCTTGTCTTGATCCCTTTATCATTATATAGTGTCCTTCTTTTTCTTTCTTTATGGGCTTTGTTGATCTCTTTTTTTTTTTAATTCCATTCAGTCATTCTGTGTCTTTTAATTGGAGAATTTAATTCATTTACATTTAAAATAATTATTTATGGATAAGGACTTCCTATTGCCATTTAAAAAATTGTTTTCTGAGAGTTCTGTATATCCTTTTTTTCCATTCTTCCTCTCTTGCTAACAGTGTATCTCCAAATATGAAAGTATAGGGAAAGGAAAGATAGTGGCATATTCCTGGTGGCAATTCATATAATTGTATTAGATCCTAGTTATCAGTATTTATTTTGTCCATTTCTTTTTAGCATTTGTATAGAGCTCTCATAGATGGAAGAGGAATTGATTAGAAATAATTTTATAGTAACTTGAATTAATGAAAACAATGTGGGAGTTAAACCATTTCCCTTTGAATCACATCTGTCACCATTGTTATTGTTGTGACCCTGAATATTATTTTCAAAAGAAGTCAGTGGAGTACAATGGGAAAATCTCTGAGGTCAACTGAGACAGACCTGGGTTCAAATACTGAGTCAGAATTTTGATTATATAACCTTGAGTCTGTTTTATGTGTTTTATGGCATTTCTAAGCCTTAACTACATTAAGTATAATGTAACATACTTTGCGGTGTTATTATAAAAATTAAATAGATAATATGTATAAGTTGCTTGGCATAGTAGCTGCAACAGAACATAGACTCAATTAATATTTATATTTTCATTACTGACTCTTCTTATGCTGGTATGAAAATGTCTCCTGAAAGCAGAGAAAACATTGTCTTCTTTGCCATAGCAGTGTCTCATATGCCACTAAATATTTCACCTCTGTAATATTAGAAGAAAATTTGGGCTCCACATAGGCAGAATAGTTTTGTTATTTTTTTATTATTTTTTTCCCCAGAATCAATAACAGAAAAGGCCATTTCAAACTTGATAGTTGTGTTTTCAGTCTTATAGATTTCTGCATGATAAATTATTAAATTATTTTATGTCTATCTAGTGTTCTTCTGATATTTGGGTCAGGGTTTTTTTTCATCTTTTTTTAAGTGATGAAAGAGAATACTAGGAGAGAAGGGATGGTAAACATCTAAAAATTAAGCAGAACATCATGCAAAGGCTTCTGATTCAAGATGGTTGACTAGGCATTAAATTGGTAAAAACTGAAGTTTCATTATATCATTTGATAAAATTCAACACCCATTTATGATAAAAACTCTCGCCAAAGTGGGTATAGAGGGAACATATCTCAACATAATAAAAGCTATATATGACAAACCTACAGCCAGCATAGTACTCAACGGTGAAGAACTCAAAAGCTTCCCACTAAAATCTGGGACAAGACAAGGATGCCCACTATCACCACTCCTATTCAACATAGTCCTGGAAGTCCTAGCCACAGCAATCAGGCAAGAGAGAGAAATAAAAGGGATCCAAATTGGAAAAAAAGAGGTAAAAGTGTCACTATATGCCGACGACATGTTACTATATATAGAAAACCCTAAAAGGTCCACACAAAAACTACTAGATCTGATTGAAGAATTCAGCAAGGTAGCAGGTTACAAAATTAACGTTCAAAAATCAGTTGCATTTCTCTACACTAACGATAAATCAACAGAAAAAGAAAGTAAAGAAAAAATCCCCTTTAAAATAGCACCCAAAGTAATAAAATATCTGGGAATAAATCTAACCAAGGAGGTGAAAGAATTATACACAGAAAACTATAAACCACTGATGAAGGAAATTAAAGAAGACTTCCAAAAATGGAAAGATATCCCATGCTCTTGGATTGGAAGAATCAATATTGTTAAAATGGTCACACTGCGCAAGGCAATCTACAGATTTAATGCAATCCCTATCCAATTACCCAGGACATATTTCACAGAACTAGAAAAAATCATAATAAAATTCATATGGAACCGTCAAAGACCTAGAATTGCCAAAGCATTACTGAAGAGAAAGAGGCTGGAGGAATAACTCTCCCAGACTTCAGACAATACTAAAGAGCTACAGTCATCAAGACAGCATGGTATTGGCACAAAAACAGACATATAGACCAATGGAACAGAATAGAGAGCCCAGAAATGAACTCACAAACTTTTGGTCAACTCATCTTTGACAAAGGAGGCAAGAATATACAATGGAATAAAGACAGTCTCTTCAGAAAATGGCATTGGGAAAACTGGACAGCAGCATGTAAATCAATGAAGCTAGAACACTCCCTTACACCATACACAAAAATCAACTCAAAATGGATTAAAGACTTAAACATAAGACAAGATACAATAAACCTCCTAGAGGAAAACATAGGCAAAACATTATCTGACATACATTTCAAAAATTTTCTCCTAGAAGAAATAAAAGCAAGAATAAACAAGTGGGACCTAATGAAACTTACAAGCTTCTGCACAGCAAAGGAAACCATAAGTAAAACAAAAAGACAACCTTCGGAATGGGAGAAAATTTTTGCAAATGAAACCAACAAAGGCTTGATCTCCAGAATATATAAGCAGCTCATACGACTCAATAAGAAAAAAATAAACAAACAACGCAATCCAAAAATGGGCAGAAGACCTAAACAAGCAATTCTCGAAGGAAGAAATACAAATGATCAAAAGGCACATGAAAAAATGCTCAATAAAACTAATTATCAGAGAAACGCAAATCAAAACTACAATGAGGTATCACCTCACACCAGTCAGAATGGCCATCATTCAAAAATCCACAAATGACAAATGCTGGAGAGGCTGTGGAGAAAGGGGAACCCTCCTACACTGCTGGTGGGAATGCAGTTTGGTGCAGCCATGTGGAAAACAGTATGGAGATTCCTCAAAAGACTAGGAATAGACTTACCATATGACCCAGGAATCCCGCTCCTGGGCTTATATCCAGAAGGAACCCTACTTCAGGATGACACCTGCACCCCAATGTTCATAGCAGGACTATTTACAATAGCCAAAACATGGAAACAGCCTAAATGTCCATCAACAGGTGACTGGATAAAGAAGTGTTATATTTATACAATGGAATACTACTCAGCCATAAAAACCGACAACATAACGCCATTTGCAGCAACATGGATGCCCCTGGAGAATGTCATTCTAAGTGAAGTAAGCCAGAAGGAGAAAGAAAAATACTATATGAGATCGCTCATATGTGGAATCTAAAAAACAAAAACAAAAACAAACAAAAAAACAAAGCATAAATACAGGACAGAAATAGACTCATAGACATAGAATACAGACTTGTGGTTGCCAGGAGGGTAGAGGGTGCGAAGGGATAGCCTGGGATTTCAAAATTGTAGAATAGATAAACAAGATTTATACTGTATAGCACAGGGAATCACAGAGGAAAAAATGTGATAATGAGTGTGTATATGTCCATGTATGACTAAAAAACTGTGCTGAACACTAGAATTTGATGCAACATTGCAAAATGATTATAAATCAATAAAAAAATGTTTAAAAAAAGTGTTGCTGATGGGAATTTAAATTTTTATATGCACCCATTGGTTTTTCCAGGTTGCCAGCTTCTCCAGCACCCACTCTTTTGGGGGACAAATTGACAGGATCAAGTATAAAGTGCTCATACTCAGCAGTTTTACTCCTTGGTATTTATATGTGGTACTTCACATGATTACAAAGATATTTGCTGGAATATTGTTTGTGATAATAAAACTCTGAAAGCATCCTGAATATTATTAATAGAGGAATACATAAGAAAAGTAAAGTATCTCTATATTATAAAATAACTATGTAGCAGTTTAAAAGAATAGGGTAAATCTGTATATAATGATCTCTATGACATATTATTGAGATATAAAGAAGCAAAGTATACATAATATGTCAGTTATATATTTTAAAACTATGTTCCTATAGGTATATACATGTATATAAATGCATCAAGAAAAGAATGAAAAGGATACTTACCATACATAGAAGTGTTTACCTGTGAGAAGGTGACTGGGAAAAGGTAGAAGTCCAAGGCAATGTCAGCTTTATGTTTATTATTTTCATTTTTTACTTTAAAAAATTTTAAGTTTTTAATTGTGGTAAAATACACATAGCATAAAATATATCATTTTAACCATTTTAAAGTATAAGTTCATTAGTGTTAAGTACATTCACATTGTTAAGTGTGTTAACAGTTAACGTTCATAGTGTTAAGTATATTCATCAGTCTCTAGAGCTCTTTTCATCTTGCAAAACTGAAGCTCTGTAACCATTAAGCAGCACATCCCTATCCCCCTCTTTCCCAGTCCCTGGCTTACACCATTCTACTTTCTGTCTCCATGAATCTGATTACTCTAGGTACCTCATATTAGTGGAATCATGTCCTCAAGGTTCATCCATGTTGTAGTTATGTCAGAATTTCCTCCGTTTAAAGCTGAATAATATTCCACTCTATATATGTACTATATTTTGTTTATCCATTCATTCATTGGTGAAAACTTGCATTGCTTCCACCTTTTGGCTATTGTGAATAATGCTGCTATGAACATGGGTATGCAGATATCTCTTTAAGACTCTGCTTTCAATTCTTTGGCTATATATCCAGCAGTAGAATTAGTGGATCATAAGGAAATTTTATGGGTTTTTTTTTTTGACAATTGTAGCCATTTATTTGAATGGACTCACCTGTGCCTATCTCCCCAAAATATTTGATTTTTTATGAGACTTTGTGGATTTCACAGTTTTTTCTTTTCTTTTTCTTTTTTTCTTGTAAAGGGATTTAGACTCTTGTAACAGCCTCAACCAAGGTTTCTTCTGTGGAGGAAATTCTGTTTTTAATTTTTTAAAGGAATCTCCATACTGTTTTCCATAGTGGCTACACCATTTTACATTCCCACCAACAGTGCACAAGATTTCTAATTTTTCCGCATCCCCACCAACACTTGTTATTTTTTTTTTTATAGTAGCCATCCTAATGGGTATGAGATAGTATGTCATTATGGTGTTGTTTTGCATTTCCCTAATGATTAGTGATGTCAGGTATCTTTTCATGTGACTGTTGTCATTTGTATATCTTCTTTGGAGAATTGTCTGTTCAAGTCCTGTGCCCATTTTTAAGTCAAGTTTGATTTTTTTGTTGTTGAGTTTTATGTGCATTCTGGATATTAACCTTGTATCAGATACATGATTTGCAAATATTTTCTCCCATTACATAGTTTGCCTTTTTACTCTTTTGATTGTTTTCTTTGATACACAAAATTTTAAAAAGGTTGATGTAGTCCAATTTATTTTTACTTTTGTTACATGTGCTTTTGCTGATTATCAAAGAAATAATTGCCAAGTACAGTGTTGTCAAGATTTTACCCTGTATTTTCTTCAAAGAGCTTTATATTTTAGATCTTCCATTAGGTCTTTGATCCATTTTGAGTTCATTTTTGTGTATGGTCTAAGGTAAAGTTCCAATTTTATTCTTTTGCATGCGGATATCCAGTTGTCTTAGCACCATTTGTTGAAAAGATGGTTTTCCCCCCATTGAATGATCTGGGAACCCTTCTTGAAAATCATTTGACCATATATGTGAGAATTTATTTCTGGGCTCTCTATTCTATTCCATTGGTGGTGTATATGTCTGTCTTTATACCAGTACAACAGTTTTGACTACTGTACCTTTGCAATAAAATAGGAAATTAGGAAGTATGAGTCCTCTAGCTTTGTTCTTCTGTTTCAGGATTGTTTTGGCTCTTCAGGGTGCCTTTAGATTCCATATGAATTTTAGAATAGAGTTTTCCATTTCTGAAAAAAAAATATCATTGGTATATTTATAAGGATTATATTGAATCTGTAGATTACTTTGGGAACATTGACATCTTAACAATATTAAGTTCCGATTCGTGAACTGTTTGTATTTGCAATAGTCATAATCTACTGGTGTATTATTTATATACTGAAGGATAAATAAATTTTTAAAAGGAGTTGTTGGCAGAGGGAACTGGTAAATTTCTTTTTATTATTTCCGTTCCACTGAGATGTAATTGACATTCAGCACTGTATACGTTTGAGCTGTACAGGATAATGACTTGAGAAGGTGATCAAAAATACAAACTTCCAGTTACAAAATAAATAAATACTGGGGATGTAATGTACAACATGATGACTATAGTAAACAGTGCTGTATGGTATATTTGAAAGTTGCTAAGAGAGTAGATCGTAGAAGTTCTCATGACAAGGGACTGGTAAATTTCTAATGTCAGTTCGTGTATCTTCACTGGATTTCATGTTCTGATTTTTATAAATTGGCAACTGTTTTGGAAAAAAAGAATAAATTAGTTATTAGTAGAGAGATGATTGTCTGACTGTAGGTGTTCATAGAAAGAAAATGTTTGTGGCTGAATAAATTAAACAGAAATTGAATTAAATTATTTATTGTTTACAAATAGACTTATTTAGACATGTATTGATATTACCTAAGCTCAGATACAGTTTTATCTTGCCTGTTTTGCTCATACTCAAACTTCTCATTAATTAAAAAAAAACAGCTATTCACACCACTTTAAATTTTGTCTCATTGAACAGAGAATCTGTTGGGTTTCGTTTCCTGAAGATTATCTGTGAACATTTTAAGTCATCTGAAAATATTGGAAAAGCTCAACTGCTCCACATTCACATGCTTTTACAGAAGAAGGAAGAATTGCTTGCCAAGGAGAAGATTGAAAAAATCATTATAGGTTAGTAGGATTTCTACAAGTATTTTAGAAAGATGTTAATATGCATGTAATTCTCAGATAGATGTCAGAACAGTAGTAGATCCTCAGGCCAACAGATTTTTCCTTTTTCTTACTTCTTTTTTTTCTCCTAATACCCTTTAGCTGTAATACTTCACCTGTCCAGATTCCACGTAATTGGCAAGCTAGAATGAAAACTAAGCAAAAATAAAAATAGAGCAACAAAAACAGACAAACTTCTGAGCTAAAAGCTTATGTGTAATGGAAAATTGTGAGGTTAGAAACATAATTTCATGTTTCAGTTTGATCTCAAATTAACTGTATACATTCAGGCAAGTTAATAATATATCTGGATCTTGATTTTTTCCAACTATAAAATGAAGGTTGAGAGCTACATTCCTAGTTTTTAACTTCTTAACTTCAAAAGCAGCAGCATCCTTTTTGATGCGATCTTACATGAACCCTGACCCAAATAAAATAGACTAGAATGGCTCTGGTTGAAGCAGAGATGTAAAGCCAAATCTCAGCATTCCACTAACCCCCCACCTCTCTGTAGAACCCTATACCCTGAAGAACACAGATAGTATAGTCCCTTTCTTAGAAAATACTCACCCCCATCTGTCCTTCCAATTCTACACATATATAAAAGTATAATTGAAATGATAGTCACCAAATGTTAACAATGGAATTTGTTCTGGTGGCAGTTTAGGTGATTTGTTGCTTTCTTTGTATTTTTCTAGATTGCTTGAATTTTTATAATTATGTATCATGTTTTTATAAAAAACAAATTCATTGATTTTTTAAAAAGGAAATCTTTTGACTAGATAATCTCTAAGAGTCTTTTGAACTTCAGATTGTATGAACTGTGTTTTAGTGATGACACCCTTCCTCCATATCCTAAGAATCCAGTTATTTTTAGACCCAATGTTGATAAGCTTGATTATCTGATTTTCCAACCCTCAGCATTTTAATAGTAGCATATTATAAAGGGAAGAAGGGTCTACAGGGAAATATACAGATAACCTGTTCACGTGGGAGGGAAAAAACCTTACAAATTGTATACAACAGTTCCAAATATGTAAAAAAATATAATAATCTGTACTATTTAATAATTACTGAAGGCATCACTGTGATGTATTAACAGTAAAATAGAGTACAGTAGTTGTTAGCGTTGACATTGAATAGTCAAACAAAAGTTAAATTGTGCTTCAGAAAGCTAGAAAGTATGTTTAGAAAAATATAATTCATAAAACATAATTTTTAGAAAAATTAAGAACTTTAAATGATTTAGACTTTTTAAAATAAAAAACAATATTTTATGTTTAATGAAAGTAAACTACCAAGTAACTTGAAAATTTGGTTATGCAGAATAACTAATTTTCTAAGATTACCATTAGCCAAAGTTTTATTATGATATCTAATTATACACTTATGCCTTCAAATTGTTATAATATTTTAAGTAGATACTTTATGTACTACTTACTCTCATGTATTTTTAACTAAGTCATGGAACAAACTATGTCTGCTGACTGGGCTGAGGGGTCAGAGACTCTCAGGGTTCTAATCAAGACTTTTGTGGAAATAGATAGAGCCAAAGTGATGGAAGTGAAGGGGGTATAGAATTCTATTATAGTTTAAACTTTACCTTAGTGTGTGCTAATGCATTTAAACCCTGTAAATGTCTAGACCAGAAACAATCAGACACAAGTTACAATTAAAGTAACAGAGTTTATGTGTAAACGTGGTCTTAAAGTGTTTTACCAAGGCTTTAAGGTATAATTGGCCTTTCTTGTGAATTTGATCTGATCTAGTTAGTACATAATAGTGTAAACATTTCTTATTAATGATTTCTAACATTGCTGTCTGTTCATTCACAATGACATTAAGACACCAGATGATGATCAAATTTGGAACATGGAAAATACATTGAAAAGAGACTAGGCTGTAAAACTATTACAGATGATTGGCGAATTACAGTGACTCTAGCAAACTCTAATTGTATTATATAATCACTTTTGCTAGTAACTCTAAAATTGATGATGAAAACCTGTCTGAATGTGATTGTATTTGTAGCCGTTACTTAAAGATTATAGGTTCTGAATATATTTAGCACTGTTTATTTAATGTAATAGGTCTTGATTATTGTTTTTCGCACTTACTTTTTTTTTCCAGATCACCAAACAGGAAGTCAACTGACAACAGAATTAGTACCCTGTTTACACAACATTCTGTGGAAAAAAGCTGCTGAAAGTTTTGAGGTTTGAGAATAATCTGTTTACATTCTTTATGTTCTTTCTTTACCCCAACAAATGAAGCAGTATGTTCACTATAAAAACCATAGAGCATCAAGTATTTTAATGATCTCTTTCTGCTTAGGAACTATCTATTTATAAAATATTCATAATGTACATTGGACAAAAATTATTTTAAAATACTAAGGTGTGATTCATCCCCATTGGGAGCTTTCAGTGTAGGAAAATGACATCACTGATCTTAAGATACAGGGAAGTAATTTATTTTAACGTGAGGAAAGAGAAAGTCAGAGGGGTTTTGTTTCCTTAAAAAAACTGTCATATGAAACACAGAGGATTTTTAGGGCAGTGAAAAAACTTTGAATGATACTGTAATGATGGATACATATCATTATACATTTGTATAAATCCATAGAATATACAACACCAAGAGTGAACCCTAATGTAAGTTCATCAGTTGTAACAAATGTACCACTCTGGTGGAGGATATTGATAATGGGGGATGTGTTGGGCAGGGGGTATATAGCAAATCTCTGTCCATTACTCTCAATTTTGCTGTGAACTTAACATTGCTCTTTAAAAAAAGCTTTTTAAAAAAGTTGTCATGCAGTAAAAAATGCAAAAATGTGTAATACTTTTTTCTCTTTACAAAACAATCCAGATTTACTGTAGAAAGATTTGAAACTATAGATAAGTTTTTTTTAAGTAAGAATAGTCTTTCATAATCCAATCACTTCAAATGTACTGTTTAAAAAAAAAAAGTTGTAATGGATTTCCACTTCCAACAAAGGTGTAACAGAGACTAGGTTTATGTCTTTGCCTGAACAACACCTTGCTCCCCCCCCCCAAAAAACAAGACAAAATACTTGAAAAAATGGTTTCAAAGACACTGGACGTCAGGCAATGAAGAGTGATCTCTGAGAGACAGGAAATAAACAAGGTGAGCACTGCAGTTTCTATTCCTATGCTACTGCCTTGAATTTCCAGGCTGTAGCATAGGAATAGAAACTGCAGTAGATCCTAGCAGTCTTCCTAATTTGAAGAGATGGAGATGAGAGTCCGGGAAGACTTAGGTAGCTAGAGTCCATAGGGCAGAGTATCAGAGAGAACACAGCACAGAAAGAGAACCCAAGCAATCAGAGAGTCCTCCAGTGTTTAGCAGAGTACTAATCAGGACAATATGAGAAGAAAATACCTAAAGCCAGGGGAATAACTATATAAAAATACTAGAGGAAACACTGTCTGGTACTCACACTGGTCTAGAAATAGAGCCTGTGCATACCAGCCAGACGGGAAAACTTCTAATTCATGGGGCATTAAGTAGAGAACTCAAAAGTGTCTTGTCTCAGTGGTGTGGAATAATTAGTCCTAAACTGAGCACTGTTCCAGACCTACCTGAAAAATCATAAAAGTATGACCTGAAAGGGTCAAATTGATTTTAGGGAATTTAATTGCTTGCCAAGGTAGAGATCAAGAATATTCATCAGAATGCAAAACTATCCAGCCCCCAACAAAGTAAAGTTCACAATATCTGGCATCCAGTAATAAATTACCAAGCATACAAAGAGGCAGGAAAACACAACCTGTAATGAAGAGAAGACGCAACAATTGACACTGACATAGGAGTTAACATTAACAGAGGACATTAAAATAGCTCTTATAATTGTATTCCATATGTTCAAAAAGTTAGAGGCATGGAAGATATAAAAGACCCAAATCAAACTTCTAGAGATGAAAAGTATATCTAGGATGAAAAAGATATTAGGTAGTATATACTACATATTAGAAAAATATATTAGATAATATCAGATTAGACATTGCAGAAGGATGGGATATGTTAATTGATTGTGGTTGTCATTTCACAGTGTGTATGTATATCAAAACACCTTGTTTTACTTATTTTTTTTTAATGGAGGTACTGGGGATTGAACTCAGGACCTTGTGCATACTAAACATGTGCTCTGCCACTGAGCTATATACCTAATCCCTCTGGAATATCTTGTTTTATACCTTAAGGTGCTGCAAAATAGAGTGGTATTCTTATTTTATTTTAGAGGGTCTTTATTTATTTACTGACAAGCAGGTGAAAAATTACTTCAGAATTCCCTTCTCCTATTGAATCTTTTCTTTTCTCTCATTTTCTAGTCCTATAAAATGATATTTTTAACTCCCACTTCCAGCACTGGAGAAGAATGTAATCTTAATTCTAAATAGTCAAAGGCAGTGTTATACCTACTCACGACAGTTGTTTCTAGTTGGAGTGAACTTTACTCCTTTTCGGTACTAATTACTCCTGTTTTTCATTGAAAAATGTGAAGTTTCTTGATAGGGTACAAGGGACTCATCTACCTTACCTTGGTGTGCATGAGCAATCTGAATTTTCTTATTTCAAAAAAAGTTATCCAGGTTATTCCTGTCAGATTTTTTCTAATAGCTTCTTCGCTGAAAAATTTAAAGTGCCTCAAAAGTAAAATACAAAAGGGTAAAGTTAAAATGGGACATACAAAAATGAAAATAGCTGTATTAGCGTGGTAAATTATGGATGTTCTCTTTTAAATTTTTTATCATTGTTGTTTTAATAACTTTTAAATTGTATTTTGAGTTTTCTAGGGTGGTTCACCACTCTCTCAGACTCTTCACCCAACATGTGAAATTTTTTTTCAGTTTTATTGAAGTATAATTGACAAAATTATAATTAAAACTGTACAATGTGATGATTTGATTTGATATACATATACATTGTGAAAACATTCTAACAATAGATTTATTTATTAGCACATCCATTACCTCACATATTTACCTTTTTTTTTTTTGGTGAGAACATTTAAGTTCTGCTGTCTTATCAATTCAATTATACAATCCAGTGTTATCAACCCTAGTCACCACATATACACTGTATATCAAATGTATACATTAGATCCTCAGACCTTTTTCATCTTATAACTGAAAATTTTACCCTTTTACCAAACACTCCTCATTTCCCTACCCTCAAGCCCCTGGCAACCACCATTCTACTCTGTTTCTATGAGTCTGACTTTTCTTTTCTTTCTTTACTTCAGATTCTACATATAAATGATACCATGCAGTATTTGTCTTTCTGTCTGCCTTATTTTCATTTGGCTTAATGTTTTCTATGTTCATCTATGTTGTTGCAAATGGCAGGATTTCTTTTTTTATGGCTAATATTCCATTGTATAAATATACCATGTTTTCTTCATCTGTTTATTAGTCGACAATACTTAGGTTATTTCCATACCTTGGCTATTGTGACTAATGCTGCAATGAACATGGGAGTACAGATATCTCTTTGACATATGATTTCATTTTCTTAGTATATATACTCAAAAGTGGGATTGCTAGACTGTATGATAGTTCTGTTTTTAATTTATTGAGAAACCTCCATGCTGTTTTCCATAGTGGCACTACCAGTTTACATTCCCACCAGCTATGTACAGTTTCCCTTTTCTTCACATCCTCACTAGCATTTATTTGTTATTTCTTGTCTTTTTGATGATAGTCATTATAATAGATATGAGGTTATATTTCATTGTGGTTTTGATTTGTATTTCCCTGATAATTAGTGATGTTGAGTACCTTTTCATGTACCTGTTAGCTATTTGTTTGTCTTCTTTGGAAAAATCTGTCCAGACCCTTTGCCCATTTTTTTAATCAGGCTTTGTTTTTTGTTTTGTTGTTTTGTTTTGTTTTGTTTTCGCTATTGAGTTGTAGGAGTTACTTGTATATTTTGGTTATTAACCCCCTATTGAATATGTGGTTTGTAAATATTTTCTCGGATTTCATAGACTGCCTTTAATTTTGTTGATGGTTTCCATGAAACTTCTAATGTGAGGGAAGAAGAGAGAATATTAATTGCTACTTTATCTATATCTTCTATTGGTCAAAACTGATAATAAAATGCACTTAGCACTCAACTAGAGAGAATGTTGTGTTTTGGTTGCCTAAAAATGCCTAAACAATGCCATTTTTTTTGTTTGGTACTAGAGGTGACTTGGAAACATTAGGATCAAATGTAGAGATATCTCTGTGATTTTGTTATTTCTTTTTAAACTTCAGGTACAAGATTATGCTGATGCCCTACACTGGTACTACTGTTCTCTGAGATTTTATGCATTTGATCAAATGGATCTGGACTTGGCCAAGCTGCAGAGGAACATGGCTTCTTGTTACCTGCTTTTGGAACAAGTTGAGAAGGTTCTTTGATTTATCTGTTTTTCAAAAGCAGCAAATGTTCTCACATGCAGTGGCAGAGAAATGGTTACAGTCGTGTGACTTCTTGGCTGGTAGATTAGGATGTCTGAGAGTTCCTTCATACAGGACAAAGTCAAATTGATATTTTCCCAATTTGCACAGTGTAAACATTAATGAGTGGAACTTCCCAAAAGAAGAGTGAATTTGGGAGCCTATTCATTCCATTACTTACTGTTTATTTTTAGCACCCTGTTCTGAAAGGTAATATATCATTGAAATTCCTGAACAAGGTTATCTGCTACTAACCATCTGCAACATTGTCCTTTGAAGCAGACTACATTTTAAGGTACACATTTTTTTGTTAGACATTCAGTGAGAGCAAATACTTGGATGAAGTGATCAGTCTTTTATTTCATGGGTTATTCCGTGCCTTTTTAACCACTCTAGAAAATGTTCAGCAATTGATTTCTTATGGAGCAAAATTCTAGAATGTAAAAAGATAAAACTTGTTTAAGGATAGAGCCATTTATACTTCCCAAATCAATTGGGGCATTTCTTCCTTTGGGTATCGTATAGTATGCACATAATGGGGGGTGTATTGGCTTGTGGAAAGACAAAAAACAGGAAGGACAAGTATGGACCCAGATAAAATATAGAGGTTTTTTATTGCTTTTCAAGTTTTAATGACAAGTTTAGAGGGAAACAAGTGATTAAAGGCTATAATTCTAGACATTTTCTTTGAAGATTTGTTTACTTTGAAAGGTTGTTTATTTGCCCGATACTTCAGATTTTCCTTCAAAAGAATATTTACCATTTAGTTTGTATGTTATAAATCTACAGTCCTGGAAGAGAGGTTGAAATGTTACTTAATTCATCATATTTCTACACAGGCTAGCATTTAAGTGTTTCTGCAAGATAGTTGACTGTTATTTGCTTAAAGACCTGAAAATAAGATTATCACATAGCTTTTTTTACCTAATTCATTGTATTTCTGCACAGGATACCATTAACTACTTCAGAAAGATAGTTGCCTGCTGCTTACTTAAGGTTCTGTAAAGAAGGTGATCACAAAGCTTTTGTAACTTCCTTAATTTATGTTGATCTGGGAGGTTGGGAAGGACCTGGACCTGGAGCTAGACATGCCAGTTGGGAGGATGGGTGCATCCACAGGTCAGGGAAGGATATCTAATCAGCTAGTCAAGATAGAAAGAACACAGTACAAGATACCGTAGTAGTCTCTGAAGCTACAGTGATGAATAAGTTGCCCTCAACTCATCCAAGATGCTGGCATCAGGGTATCCTAATGGGCAGATTAAGATCATGGCAGTGAGGGAAATATTCCATAAGTGAGGCACACAAGTAATTGGCATCACATAAACATATCAGCAGAGAACAGGTCTTCAATCACAGAGATTTGGACTGTTGCACAAATCTTTGTGTCACTGGGGGTATGTGTGGATAGACTAGAAAGAGCAAGGTAGAACTCCAAACCTAAAGTGACGGGGACATGAGGCTGTTTTTAAGAGTAGGGCTCAGGCATAGGGAGCCGGACTGGAATGAGATTACTGGAAGAAGAATACAAAGTGAATAGATGATACAGTCTTCCAAGACTTGAAGTAGTACTTCTTGAATCTCCTCTAACTACCGTCAAGTTTGGTCCCAGAGCCTAGTATAGAAGTAAGCCTATAACTGGGAGTTCAAATGGTATTAGTAGTGAAGAGGGGAAGAAGAGAGCAGGAAACCAGATAGGTCCTACTATGTATCCTCAGGGTGTGATTATATCATCTGAGGCCAGATTGCCGTTTGATTACTGTTAGTGTATTTCTCCATTCCATCCTTCTGTCTTAAACTTAGCAGACATTGATTTGATACCCTCCATATGTACGGAATACTCTACAATGCACTAAGACAGAAAGGTGAAAAAAATTAACAATTCATCGTATTTTACTATTTTGCTATTCCCACCTAGCCTTGTTAATTTTCATTGTCTGCTTTTTTCACTCTTTCCTTTGAGCTACTTTAGCACTGTTCAGAAAATTTATGAAACTCTGTTTATTGAATCTACTAAAATTTCATGGTTTTCAGATAGGCAGTCAATAAAACTGACTCTTGTTGACTTTCTGTCATACTCCTCACCCATCACCAATCCTTGGTGATTCTAAAATGTTTTCTTATCCTTAAGCCCCTATGCCTTACCCTTCCTTATAGCAGAAAACCTTATCTTGTAATTTTCTGAGCTGTAGCCACTGACATGAACTTCATCAGCTTCCTTCTTCTTTACCCATTCCTTCTTCTCCTTTAGCTCTGAGAAAGAAGTAACTTTCTCTGAGGACCTTTTCTACAAATCTCAACCTTAGCTCTTTAATCTGTCTTTCTCTACTGTTTCTTTCCCTTGTCACTACAATTATTTTTAGGTCTTCTTTATCCAAAAACCTTCCTTCAACCTTGTCACCCTCCCCAAATTACAGTTTGTCCTTCCTTTTATCACCAAACTTTCTAACCTAAAATTACTCCCTATATTTTTTTTAGTATTCTTTCATACAAAAATATTTATTGACTGCATGTCTACTGCATGTTAAGTACTGTCCAAGGCATTGGGAATATAGTAGTGAACAAAATAGACAAAACCCCCTACCCCATGGAGTTTATAGTCTACTAAGAGAGACAGACAATAAAAAAGTAAATTTTATAGTATATTACAGAGGTCAGCAAATTTCCTGTAAAGAACCAGATAGTAAATATTATAGGTTTTCTAGACCATACAGTCTCTGTTACAACTACTCAATTCTGCTGTTGTACCATGAAAGCTGCCATAGACCTTATGTAAACAAATTGGCATGGCTTTGTTCCAATGAAACTTTATATTTAGGAACACTGAAATTTGAATTTCATATAAATTTCTTGTGTCATAAAATATTATTATTTTTTTCAACCTTTCAAAAAACTAAAACCATTCTTAGCTTGATAGATGGTGGGCTGGATATAGCCCAAAGGAAATAGTTTGCTGACTCCTGTTATATTAGATACTGGTAAGTGCTAAGGAGAAAACTAAGCAGGAAAGGGTGGTATTAAGTGTTTTAGAAGAGGAATGAAGTGTTGAAATTTTAGATAGAGTGGCCAGAGAAGGCCTCAGTGAGAAGATAGATTTTTAGTAGAGACCTGAGGAAATGACAGATCTGACTACGTGGATATCTGAAAAAAGAGCATTCCAACAGAGCAAAGTACAAAGGCTTTGAAGGTAGACACATACATGGGGTATTTGAGGAACAGCAAAGAGACTAGTGTGGCTGGAACAGAGGGACTTTTAGGGAAAACAGGAGATGTGATCAGGGAAGTAGTGGGGAAACAGATCATGGAAGAAAGACATTGTAGTTCATTGTAAATATTTATGTCATTAACTCTAAGTGAGATAGGGAGTCAGTTGACGAGGGTTTTGGGCAGAGGAGTGAGAAATCTGACTTGCATTTTAATAAAACTACTCGGCCACTGTGTCGAATAGACTGGGCTGGATGCAAGGGTGGAAGCAGGGAGACCAGTTAGGAGGCCACTGAAATAATCTAGAGAAGTGATAGTGCCATGGATGAGGGTGGAGGAAGTGTGGATGGTTAAGAAGTGGTCAGATTCTAGATAGAATGTAAAAGTAAAGCTGACAGAATTCTCTGACATACCAGATGTAGGACAGGAGAGAAAAAAGAGAAAAGAATGACTCCAAGTTTTTGGCTTCACCACCTGCTCCTCTCTTGATATTTATATCTATGATTCTATAAGCTGATCTTTTGAATATCACTAATGACCTTTTAATCATCAGCTCTAATGATTTTTTTCTCAGTCTTTCTTGTCCTCTGGTCTCTCTATCACAAAGGAATATAATACTGTTAACCACTTTTTCCTTCTGAAAACTTTCTCTTTGGCTTCTATGACATACTCTCTAATCCTATTGCTCTGACTATTCCTTTTCTATTTATGTTACTGGCTAGTCTCTTTTCACCAAATAAATGTTTAGTGAAGGTAGATACTATGTTTATTTCATTCTCCATTTTATCCCATGAATATGCTTGGTACATGATAAGTTTTCAATAAAAATTTGTTGAATGAATTTATTCTTTGGTCTCTTATTTCTACTGTACACTATCCCCTAGGTAATCCACCAACTGTTTTCTTAGCTTCAGCTCTCCATTCCCAAATATATATCTCTAGCTATGATCTCCCTCATAACCCACATCCACTTTTCTACTGTCTTTGGGTATATCAGCTGAAAGACTGATATCTTAGATTCATGGATTCTTTCTTCTTCCCCTATACTCAGTAATGTGCCACATCTGGTCAATTCTACCTCAGCAATACTTTTACCAGCTGTCTCCTCTTCCATTTTTACCTCACCCAGTCCAAGCCCTTGTTACTTCTAAGGCTATTGGAATAACCTTCCAACTGATTATTATATCTTGCTCAGTAATCTTCATTGGCTCCCTGTAAATAAAAACCAAATTCTTTAGACTTAAGGTCCTCCATAGTCTGTAAATAAAACAATCCTATTTTATTTCCTCTACTTGTTTACTGTTTGTCCTCAACTGGAATACCTGCTCTTCTTAACTATGACCTGTATAACTTTTTCTATGCTTCTCCATTGTGAATTACCTCTGCCCTGTATCCCTACCTTTTTCAAAGCCTAGATCCTAATGACCGTCTTAGCTCCCTAAGGAAATTTTTGAGTCTTGGTCTTCCTCTAAGATTTTGTAATACTTCTGTTTATACCTAGGTACTTATGTATTCTAATTGTATTCTAGTTATTTATATACCTGTCTTAGCTCCCTATTAAATTGTCATCTCCTTGAGGATAGGACCATATCTTATCTTTATTTTGTCTGATATCTAGCATAGAGCCTAATGCATAGTAAGTGATGCTCAGTGAGTTAAAAAATAGTCTTAGAGATTCCATAAATACCTGTCAGTCAGTTTCCCTCATATAGGAATTCTATTTGTTCATGCTATTTCTGTCCTTTCTACTATTGAATAATTGGAAATTAAACGTGATCAAAGATCTGTGAGTGCCCTTGATTATCAGAACTGAATAATATTAAGGTATTTTTAAAAAATCACCCCGTTATTCATTTCTCTACCTCAGTTCCTTTCACTTTAATAAGAAATACTGAGTCATAGGTCAGAAGTTAATTTGGGTGGGTCAAAGAAGTTGGAGAATATATTCCTCAGAATTATTAGTAGGTTGTGTTACAGATTCATCAGTTCATGCATTTGGCAGCATCGTTTTGAGATAACAATGCTAAATATAGGTAATGTCTTTAGTTTATTTTCTAAGTTGTATAAATGTAAATTTTAAATTGCCAGTATCTATTGAGTATCTCTAGTATATTTTTACAACACAGTATTAAACTATGTAGTTTCATAGACATCAACTCTGCCTTTGGGGAGTTTATAGCACCGTAGCCCAATACCCTAATTTTATTCTATTATTTTTGAAGACTTTTAAGTGTTTGGTTTGTGAAAGTCACAGGCTTGAATAGACAGACTTGGTATGGGGATAATGAACCTGGGTTACAAAGTAACCAATTTATCACAACTTGATATAATGTGATTTTGCTACAAATTATAATAAAATTTTAATTTTTGTTAAGAGATGGATAATGGATTATTTTGGTGATAGTCTGTAAGTTAATGGTAATACACAACTGAGTACTCTTCAACTCAGTACAGAAATTCCATCCTCAGCTTGCAACTGCAGTTTAGGTATTAGTGTCATTAGTATTACCATAAAGCATAATCTCAAAGCACAGTATAGCAATAAGACTTACAACAGACATAAGATGATACTATTTATAGAATATTTATATGAACTAAAGTGAAGACAGCCATATCTCATGTGCTGGTTTTATATTGGTTCTGTTTATGATATGAAGTTTAAAAAATCATGCCTTTGCATTAAAGGAGTGAAAATGAGCTTGTGATCAGCAGAACTAAACTAATAATGTTCACTAGATGGCACTATGGCCTCTGTTTGTACTATAATAGCTTGTCAATGATTTTGAATTAATTTTGTGATGCTTTGGCAAGTATAGCCTTTCCCACAAATGTATCTGTATGGATGAAAAAGAAAGTTAGCACTTCAGTAAACATCAGATGTAGATCAATTGTGGCTCATTCTTGATGCAGCCATACAATAAAAATACTGTAATTGAGGTTTTGAATCAACAAAGATTTATGGAATACCTAATCTGTGCCTGGTACTATAGAATAAGTAGAAGGCATGACCCTTTCTATAAATAAGCTTAAAATATTATTGTGGAAACAAGATTTTCACATATGAAATGATTAGAAAGTAAAAAGTATGCAGCTGAATATCAAATTGTGTGGTGTACATAGCACATGAATTTAGAATAAGAATATGTCAGTGAGGACCTTTGTGAATATTGATTGAATGCATATATGATCTGAAGCTGAAAAAATGACTAATATATTAGAAGATAGTGTCAAATCTGAAGGTACCTCAATAGGCTGAAATGATGAGCCCATTCTAACAAGATGAAGGCAAATAGGGAATAAGAAAACATCCTGTACTTGGATCCCCAAAGCCAACTGTACAAGAACAGAATAGATGACATGTGGCTTCACAGCAGCACACATGGAACATCTGAGGTTGTTAGTTGACTGTAAGCTCAACATAAGCCAATAATTCTAAGAAAATTCATTGAAATTAAGTTGCATCAATAAAAATATAATATATAGAAGAATGGTAATCACCCTGTATTCTGCTCTGGTTGCAGAATACCTGAAGTATTGTGTTGGACTAGGGGGCAACACTTTTGAAGGAGGAGGTTGACAAACCCTGAAGTGTCAAGGGGAAGGCACTCAGGATGGTGAGAGTACTCAAAACCATCTTATTTGAAGAATAGTTAAAGGAAATTTGGATGTTAAACTAGGAAAATGGAAGATTTAGGAAGAACATAATAGCTCCCTCCTAATATTTGAACGGCTGTCAGGGAGAAAAGAATTAAATTTATTCCATGCATGTTTCCATAGGTAAGACCTACAAGGAGTGAGATTTCAGGTAATCATAAGGAAACTCTGTCCAATGATTAGACATGTCCAAAAACTGAAGTGAATTTTCTTAAGATACCCTCTCCCTGAAGGTATTTAAGTAGAGGCTGAATGACTTGGTGTGAATGTTATAGAGAAGGTTCAAGCATAAGACTTTTTTGATTAAGAGAACTTTGAAGTCTCTTTCAGCCATATTGTTCTAAGTATCAGTATAATATAAAATCTATAGTAGTCAAAGATTTTGTGGAGTTCATAGATTATTAAATTTTTGAACTAAAGAGACCTTTATAAATCATTATTAATTTCTTTAAAAAGTCAAACTTATTGAAGTATAATTTACATTAAAAACACTAATTTTAAACATATCATTAGATAATTTTGACAAACATATACCCCTGTGTATCCAGTATTCCAGTCTAGATATAGAATACTTTCATTACCCTAAAAGAATTCCCTGTGCTCCTTCCCAGTCAATCCACATCTCCACTCCCAGCCCCAGGCAATGACTGATGCACTTTCACACACCCTATGTTTTTCCTAGACTTATAATTTTAGCTTTTGATCCATTTTGAATTAATTTCTATATATGCTGGAAGGTAAGGGTCTGACTTCATTCTTTTGCATTCGGATATCCTGTTTTCCCATCATCATTTGTTGAAAAGACTGTCCTTTTTCCATTGAATGTTCTTGGCACCCTAGTCAGAATATTTGGCCATACATATGAGGGTATGTTTGTAGATTCCTGTTCTATCTCATGGGACTATATGTCTGTCCTCATACCAGTACCACACTGTTTTGATTACTGTAGCTTTGTAGTAAGTTTTGAAATTAGAAAGTGTGAGTATTCCAACTTTGTTCTTCTTTTTCAGGATTTTGGCTACTCAGAGTCCCTTGAGATTACATATGAATTTTAGGATGGATTTTTCTATTTCTGAAAACACCATTGGAATTTTAATAGGGATTGCATTAAATCTATAGATCACTTTAGTTATCTTCATTTCTTTTTTTA
Source organism: Camelus bactrianus (assembly GCF_048773025.1). Taxonomy (NCBI): domain Eukaryota; kingdom Metazoa; phylum Chordata; class Mammalia; order Artiodactyla; family Camelidae; genus Camelus; species Camelus bactrianus. The sequence goes on from NC_133575.1 coordinate 42,112,943, forward strand.
ATGTTTATCTTGTGGTAAAATATACATAATCTTCATTTCTTCTTAACTTTAAAGTTTTTATTCTTTTTGCCTTCTCTTCTCTTTTGTCATTATTAGCTTTATTTATTTACTCTTCTGTTCTTTTGTTATTCATTTCTGAAATGATTTATTTCATTTCTAATTTTTTCCTGAGCTTGAGTACTTCATTTCTGAATTTTTCTGTTTTATGCTATTTCTTCTTATCTTGTATGATTCTCTTAATGTCTTTTAGCTCATTTTGAAATAGTTGGCTACAGTTTTGACTTGTTTTATGTACACATGTTTCTGGCATGCTTTCATTTTCTGTGGGGTTTTTTAATGCTGTTTATTTTTTTAAAACAACTTTTTAGGGTATTTATCTTGAAACTTCACTATTTCTCATTTTAATGTGAAATTAAACTTTTACAATGAGTTGGGTTTTGGAAAGTGTTACTAACTTTACAGAGTTCCTTTTTCTCAGTGTGTAGTTGTTGGTGATGGTTTTGTTTGTTTGAAGTGCTTAAAAATAAAGCAGTTTGTCATCCCCCCCCGCCTCCTTTTTTTTTTTTGGTGTAGGCTTGCACTATCCAGTATGATAACCACTAGCCACATGTGGCTATGCACATTTAAATTTAAATAAGAGTTCAAAAAATTTAGTTCTTCAGTTGAACGAGTCACATTTCAAATTCTGGATAACCACTGTGGCTAGAGGTTACTGTATTAAATAGCACAAGTATAGAGTATTTCTATCATCACAGAAGTGCTATTGGACAGCACTGGTCTATACCTTTTCTTTCTTTCATCTCTGTTGTCTCAGTCCTATTCAGTTCTGATTGTACTCTCATGTTTCTCCTCATTGTGGAGCCTGTCTTAGAAGAGAGCTTTAGTGGGTCAAGTTTGAGGGTTCATAGGTGCTAGACTGTTCCAACTTCTTTAGTCCATTTATGCTATGAGGCCTTTGTACTCACTCAATAATGGAGAAGGCAAATTCTTCCCCAGTTTGTACTGCTGTTCTTAAATTTCCCCATCAAGCTTCTCTGTGAATTTCTGTTAGCTATTTGGGAGTTCTCCTTTTCTATAGTCCATTAGACACTTAAGCTCCTTTTCTTCTTCATTCTGTACAGATGCTGATATAATATAGATCTAGCAGTTGTTGGTGTTTTGTCACCACCTATTTGTATTTAGTAATTCATGGTGATACATGCCATCCAGTTTTGTTTGAATGTTGTCTATTGGGATTTGGTTTGCCATCTATAAGCTCAGTCTGTTTTCATGTGAGGTTTCAGAGAAATTGGAAAACTATGCTACCACCACCACCACCATATTTCCAGAACCCTGCCATACAGTTTATTTTTGTATTTTATATAGTTACCTTTCTAAACTCTTTTAATAATTAACAATAATTCACTTATGAATTATTTTGTGTTTTATACATATCCACTTATATCAACCGTGAGTAGTGACAGTTTTATTTCTTCCTTTTCATTCTTTATGCCTTGTACATTTCTTGCCTCATTGTGTTGGCTAATGCTTCCAGTATCATGTGGAATAAAACTAGTGTACATGACCTAAAAGGGAAAGTTGCCCCATAAACTGCCATTAAGTGTGATATTTTCTTTAGGGTGTTTTTTTGTTGCTTGGTTTTTAAAATATAAATTTAGGTATTGTATTAGTTTCCTAGGACTGCTGTAACAAAGAGTCACAAACTGGATGGCTTAAAACAACAGAAATTTATTCTTTCAACAGGAATTTATTCCTCTGGGGGTTAGAAGTCCAAAATCAAGGTGTCAGCAAGGCTATGTGCTCTCTGAGGTCTTTGATGGAAGATCATTCTTTGTCTCATTTGCTGAGAGGTTTTCTGTTTTATCAGAATGGTCAAAGGATTTTTTTTCTCCTCTATGTCATTAGTGTACTGATTAGTGGATTTTTCTAGTGTTAAACAAACCTTGCATCCCAGGACAAACACAACTCTGCCATGACATTACTGTTTTTCTATTTTACTACTTTTTGTTCATCCATATTTGTTCAGGATATTTGCATCAGTCTTTTTTTTTTAAATTGAGTTATAGTCAGTTTACAATGTTGTGTCAGTTTCTGGTGTACAGCACAATGCTTCAGTCCATACATGGATATACATATATTCATTTTCATGTTCTTTTTCACCATAAGCTACTACAAGGTATTGAAAATATTTCCCTGTGCTATACAGTATAAACTTGTTTATCTAGTTTATATATACTAGTCAGTATGTGCAAATTTCGAACTCCCAGTTTATTCCTTCCCACCCCACTTCCCCCTGGCAACCACAAGTCTGTATTCTATGTCTGTAAGTCTGTTTCTGTTATATAAGCGTATCAGTCTTAATGAGTGAAATTGAGGTCTAATTTTTCTTTCTCATCATGTCTTTGTTATGTTTTGATATAAAGGTTATGCTAGCCTCAAAAAATAAGTTGCAGAGTATTCCTTTTTTTCCCTATTCTCTAGAAAAGTTTATAGGACTTGAATTATTTGTCTCCTAAAATTTGGTGCTATCTGGAATTTGAGTTTTTGTGGGAAAGTTTTAGACTTGATGAATTAATTAAGTTATAGGACTATTCAGCTATTTCTAGTTCTTGTTTAATCATTTGGTTTTAGTAAATTATATTTTTCTAGAAATGCATTTATGCTGTCTGAATTCTCCACTTTATTGGCATAAAGTTGTTCAAATTCCCTCTGAGTAACTTTTACCCTCCTTCTCTCTTTTTGTTTGTTGTTTGTCTTACCAGTGCTTGGCTCATTTTATTAGTATTTTGAAAGAAGATGTTTTGGCTGTGTACGTCCTTTCTATTTTATGTTTGCTTTATATTTCAGCAATTTCTGCTAGTATCTTTATTGTTCTCTTATTTATACTTTCTTTGGATTTATCTTGCAGTCTTTTTCTAACTTCTCAAGATGAATCCTTAGCTTATTAATTTATTACCCTTCTTAAAATATATTTATTATATAATGTAGTTAATGCATTTCCTCTAAGTGTTCCTTTAGCTGTAGCCCATGATATTTTAAGTAAATTTTTATTGATGAATAACATATAGAGAGAAAAATAACAAAATTGTAAGTGTGTGGCCTAATGAACGATCACAAAGTGAACAAAGTCATGTAGCTAATACCCAGAGAATAATTAGAACATTAACAGCATCCCTGAATTTCACTCATACCCAGTCCACAAGTTTTGATATGTACTATATTTGTTATACCATTGAAAGTATTTTTCAGTTTTCCTATGGTTTTGTCTTTACCCCATGAATTATATAAAATGTTATATCTAAATTTTGAAAAACATGGGAATTTTGTTGACATCGATTTAGTAGTTGATTTCTACTTTAGTTACATTGTAATTGATTTTGGACCTTTGAAGAAGGTTGAGATTTGCTTTATGCCTAGGTGTATGTTCTGTTTAAAAAAAATATTCTGTGTATTCTTGATAGAAATGTGTTCTCTGCAGTTATGGGGAGATAGATTCAGTTGTTTATTTTATTTGAAACTTCTATATCCAAAATCAAATTTTGTGTGATTATCAGTTACTGAGGTGAGATGTTAAAATGTCCTGTTGTAATTATGAATTTGCCCATTTCTCTATCTAATTTTGTCATTTTTGTGTTATATGTCTAAGGCTATGCTTTTCATGCATACAGATTTAGCACTGTAATATATTCTTGTTAATTGCAGTTTTTATTGGTATAAAGTAATCCTCTTTATTTCCAGTATTACTTTTTGCCCTAATGTCATTTCTCTCTGATATTAATATATTCACACTAGCTTTCTTTGGTTAGTATTTTCCAGAAATATCTTCTGTAAAACTTTTACTTTTAACCTTTCTGTTTCCTTATGTTTTAGGTATGTTTTTGTAAACAGCATATAGTTCAATATTTTTAATCCAGTCTGACTGTTTTTGTTTTTTAACTGGAGCACTTCTTACATGTTTAATGTGATGTTGATATATCTGAGTTTAAACCTACATCTTTACTTTGTGCTTTATATTTGTCACTTCCATCCTATTTCTTTTTCTCTCCTTTCTTGTCTTCTTTAGGAATATTTTTTTAATTAATAGACTTTACTTTTAGATTTAGAGAAAAATTGAGTAGAAAGTAGAGAGAGTTCCCATATAACCCTTAAACACTCCCCACATACTAAGTTTCCCCTATTATTAACATCCTGCATTAGTGTGATATATTTGTTAAAACATTGAGCCAATATTGATACTTTATTTTGAACTAAAGTCCATAGATTACATTAGGGTTCACTCTTTGTATTGTACATCCTATGGGTCTTAACAAATGTGTAATGACATCTGTGTACCATTAAGTATCTTACAGAATAGTTTCAGTTCCCCGTGCTTCCCTATTCATCCCTTGCTCCCTCCCACTGAACTCCTGGCAACCACAAATCTTTTTACTGTTGCCATAGTTTTGCTTTTTCCAGAATGTCATATAATTGGAATCATACAGGATGTAGTCTTTTTGTATTTGTTTCTTTCCCCTAGCAATAACCATTTAAGATTTCTCTGTGTCTTTTCATCGCTTGATAGCTCATTTCTTTTATCACCAAATAATATTCATTGTATGGAAGCACTACAGTTTATTTACCCATTCACTTATTGAAGATTTATTGTGATATTGTTTGCATATAATTTTGTATATGTTTAAGGTGTAAGGCCAATTTGATACACATACACGTTGTGAAGTGATTACCACAATAGGGTTAGATACGCATCCATCACTTCATATAATTGCCTTTTTATTGTGGTGAAAAACATTTAAGACCTACTTTCTTAGCAGTATTAGAATATATAATACAGTATGGTTAACTGTATTCACCATGCTATATATTAGATCTCCAGGACCTATTTATAACTGGAAGTTTATGTATTTTGATCATCTGTTCATTTCCTCTATCCCTCAGCCTGTGGCAACCACCATTCTACTCTCTATTTCTATGAGTTTGGCTTTTTTTACATTCCCTGTATAAGTGAGATTGTATAGTATTTGTCTTTCCCTGTCTGACTTATTTCACTTAGCATAACGCCCTCAAGATCCATCCATGTTGCCACAAATGGCAGGGTTTCCTTCTTTTTTATGGAGGAATATTTCATTGTATGTATACCACATTTTCTTTACCCATTCATCTATTGTTTCCATGTCTTGACTTTTGTGAATAGTGCTGCCATGAACATGGGGGTGCAGATATCTCTTCAAGACAGTGATTTCATTTCCTTTGTATATACGCCCAGAAGTGGAATTGCTGAATCATATGGTAGTTCTATTTTTAATTTTTTGAAGAAGCTTCATATTGTTTTCATAGTGGCTGTACCAGTTTACATTCCCACCAACAGTGCGCTAGAGTTCTTTTTTTCTCCACATCCTTCCTAACACTTGTGGTCTCTTGTCCTTTTGATAATAGCTGTGTAAGGTGATATCTCATTGTGGTTTTGATTTGTATTTCCATGATGATTAATGATGTTGAACATCTTTTCATGTATTTGTTGGCCATTTTGATATCTTCTTTGGGAAAATGTCTATCAGGTCCTCTGCCCATTTATTAATCAGATTATTTGTTTTTATGCTATTGAGTTGTGCAAGTTCCTTATGTATTTTGGATAGTAATCCTTTATCAGATTTATGGTTTGCAAATATTTTCTCCCATTCCATAGGTTGCTTCTTCATTTTGTTAATTTTATTGTTGTGCAGAAGCTTTTTAGTTTGATAGAGTCCTACTTGTTTACTTTTGCTTTTGTTGCTTCTGCTTTCAATGTCATATCACAAAGTTATTGTTCCCACCAGCAGTGTAGGAGGGTTCCCCTTTCTCCACAGCCTCTCCAGCATTTGTCATGTGTGGATTTTTGAATGCAGTTTGGTGCAGCCACTGTGGAAAACAGTATGGAGAGTCCTCAAAAGACTAGGAATAGACTTACCGTATGACCCAGGAATCCTGCTTCTGGGCATATATCCAGAAGGAACCCTACTTCAAAAAGACACCTGCACCCCAATGTTCATAGCAGCACTATTTACAATAGCCAAGACATGGAAACAGCCTAAATGTCCATCAACGGATGACTGGATAAAGAAGATGTGGTATATTTATACAATGGAATACTACTCAGCCATAAGAACTGACAACATAACACCATTTACAGCAACATGGATTTTCCTGGAGAATGTCATTCTAAGTGAAGTAAGCCAGAAAGAGAAAGAAAAATACCATATGAGATAGCTCATGTGGAATCTTAAAAAAAAAAAAAAACACAAACAGAGCATAAATACAAAACAGAAATAGACTCATAGACATAGAATACAAACTTGTGGTTGCCAAGGGGGCGGAGGGTGGGAAGGGATAGACTGGGATTTCAAAATTGTAGAATAGATAAACAAGATTATACTGTATAGCACAGGGAAATATATACAAGATCTTATGGTAGCTCACAGAGAAAAAATGTGACAATGAATATATATATGTTCATGTATAAGTGAAAAATTGTGCTCTACACTAGAATTTGACACAACATTGTAAAATGATTATAAATCAATAAAAATGTTTAAAAAAAAAGTTAACGTTAAGACCAATGTCAAGGAGCTTTATCCCTATGTTTTCTTCTAGGAGTTTTTCAGTTTGAGGTCTTACATTTAAGTCTTTAATCTATTTTGAGTTAATTTTTGTGAATGATGTAAGAGAATTTGCATATGAATATCCAGTTTTCCCAATACTATTTATTAAGAAGAATATTTTTTCCCACTGAACTTGGCTCCCTTATCAAATAATTGACCGTATATGCATGGGTTTATTTCTGGGCTCTTGATTCTGTTCCTTTGGTCTATGTGTCTGCTTTTATGCCAGTACCATATTATTTTGATTGCTATAGCTTTGTAATATAGCTTGAAATCAGGAATCATGATGCCTCTGTCTTTCTTCTTTCTCAAGCTCGGCTATTTGGGTCATTTGTAGTTCCACAGAAATTTCAAGATGGTTTTTATATTTCTGTAAAATATGTCATTGGAATTCTGGTAGGTTTTGAATTGAATCTGTAGATATCTTTGGAGAGATGGACATTTTAACAATATTAATTCTTCTGATCTATGATGGGTATTTTTCCATGTATAGATGTCTTCTTCAGTTTATTTTATCGATGTCTTATAGTTTTAAGTATACAGAAATTTCACCTCCTTGGTTAAATTTGTTTCTTTAAATTAATTGTTTTCAAGGCTATTATAAATGGGATTATTTTCTGTATTTCTCTCTCAGATATTTCATTGTTAGTATATTGAAACATAACTGATTTTTGTATGTTGATTTTCTGTCCTGCGACTTTACTGAATTTATTTGTTCTAACAGTATTTTTGGTGGAGTCTTTAGGGTTTTCTATATATAATATTATACCATCTGAAAACAGAGTCAGTTTTCCTTTTTCCTTTCCAATTTGGGTGCCTTTTATTTCTTTTTCTTGCCTAATTGCTGTGGTTAGGACTTTCAGTACTATATTGAATAGAAGTGTTGAGAATGAGTATCCATGTCTTGTTCCTGAGTTTAGAGGAAAACCTTTCAGCATTTCACTGTTGAGTATGTTGTTAGTTGTAGATTTGTCATTCTGCCTTTATTACATTCAAGTATAGTCCTGTTATACCCAATTTTTGGAGATCTTTTATTATGAAAGAGTGTTGAATTTTGTCAATGCTTTTTCTACATCTGTTCAAAATCATAGGACTTTTTTATCTTTCATTATATTAAGGTGGTATATTATATTTATTAATTTGTGTATATTGAATCATCTTTGCATCCCAGAAATAAATCCCACTTAATCATGGTGTATGATCCTTTTAATGAGCTGTTGAATTCTGTTTGCTCATATTTTATTGAGAATTTTTACATCTATATTCATCAGGGATATTGGTCTGTTGGTTTTTTTTTTTCTTGTGGTATCCTTATCTGGCTTTGGTATCAGGGTACTGCTGACCTCATAATATGAGTTTTGGAGTGTTCCCTCTTCAATTGGAAAAGTTTAAGAAGGATTGGCATTAATTCTTCTTCAAATGTTTGTATAATTCACCACTGAAACCATCTGATCCTTGGCTTTTCTCTATTGGAGAGGTTTTGATTATTGAGCCAATCTTCTTACTCGTTATTTGCTCAGATTTTCTGTCTTAGTAGATTGTCTGTTTAACTCTTGGTTTCATTGATTTTTTTTCTATTGTCTTTCTAGTCTTTATTTCATTGATTTCTGCTCTAATCTTTATTATTTCCCTCTTTGGCTAAATTTGGGTTTAGTTTTTCCTTCATTTTCTAATTCCTTGAGGAGTAAAATTAGGTTGTTTATTTGAGATCTTTTCTTAATGTAGGCATTTATTGCTATAAACCTTCTTCTTTTAGAACTATTTTGGCTGCATTCCATAAGTTTTTATCTGTTATATTATCATTTGGGGTGAGGTCTCAAAATACTTTCCAATTTCCTTTTGCTTTCTTCTTTGATCTGTTGGTAATTCAGGAGTGTGCTGTTTAACTTCTGTACATTTATGAAGTTTTCATTTTTCTTTCTGTTTTTTTTCTAGTTTCATGCCATTGTGGTTGGAAAAAAATACTTGATATGATTTCAGACTTCTTAAATTTGTTGACTTCCTTTCTGGCACAACATAATGATTTATCCTAGAATATATTCTGTGTCTGTGAGAGGAATATATATTCTGGTGCTGTTGGATGGAATGTTCTGTATGTATCTGTTAGGTCAATTTTGTCTATAGTGTTATTTAGGTCCACTGTTTATTAATTTTCTTTCTGGATGATCTATTCATTGTTGAAAGTGGGGTATTGAAGTCCTCTATTGTTATTTATTTCTATTACTCCCTTCAGTTTGGTTAATACTTGCTTTAAATATTTAGGTGCTCTAATGTTGAATATGTATATATTTACAATTGTTATATCCTCTTGATGAATTGGCTGCTTTATCACTATATAGTTACCTTCTTTGTCTCCTGTGACCAATTTTGACTAACGTCTATTTTATCTGATAAGTATAGCCACTCTTGCTCTTTTGGTTACCATTTGCATAGGCTATCTTTTTTCATCCCTTTACTTTCAGCCTATGTGTCTCCTTAAAGCTAGTCTCTTGTAAGTAGCACATTTGTTGGATCTTGTTTTGTTTTTGTTTTTTAGCCATTCAGCCACTTTGTGTCTTTGATTTGGTAGTTTACTTCATTTCTTTTTAAAGTAATATTGATAGAGAAGGACTTACTATTCCCTTTTTAACTGTCTGAGTTTTTAGTTCTTTTGTTCCTTTCTTCCTGTCTTGCTGTCTTCCTTTTTAATTTATTTTTTGTAATGCTATGTCTTAATTCATTTATCATATATATGTCTTGTAAATACTATTGTGTGACTTGCCTTTTTATTCTCTTAACAGTGTCTTTCACAGAGCAGAATTTTCTAATTTTAATGAAGTCCAGTTTGTTTCTTTCATGGATGTTGCTTTCAGTGTTATGTTTAACAAGTTATCACTAAACCAAAGGTAACATAGATTTTGTCTTATGTTACCTGTAAGAGTTCTATAGTTTGGGGTTTTACATCTAGGTTTGTGATAATTTTGGAGTTAATTTTCGTGAAATGTTTAAAATGTGTGCCCAGATTTTTTTTTTTTTTTGCGCGTGGATGTCCAGTTGTTCCAGTGCCATTTGTTAAAAAGACTCTCCTAATTTCTTTTACTTCCTGGTTTCCCCTGTCTACTAGTGTGGAAATTATTTACTGTTTATATTCTTTTAGAGGTTGTCGTAAAAAAAAGTCTGCCATGTTTGTAATCTGTCTGTGCTGAACTTTTGCTGATTTATTCTGTCTTATCTTTCAGTTCACTAATTTTCCCTTCACCTGCTTATAATTTGCTATTAAGTCTATCATTTCCCCCAAAAAAGTCTATCCATTATGTTTCCATTTGGATTATTGTATTTTTCATTTCAAGCATTTCCTTTGTTTCAAATCAGCAAAGTCACATTTTACAGTTTCTATTTCTTACAAGCTTCTGTGATATTAAAAGAATTTAACAACTGATATGGCTTGGGCAATAGTCAATCAGAATGGATACTGTTAGAATTGGAGAGAAAGAAGGGAGAGAGAGACAGTTCAATGGGAGACACAGGTTTGTTTTGAGAAACCTGCAGAGTGGTCTCCAGTTAGGCTAGAGCCCGCGCTCGTGTACAGACTTTGAGAGAAACCTGCAGACGGGATCTCTGGTTGGACTGGAGCCTACTCTCTGTGTACAGACTTTGTTATTTTACGCGTGGGGTTTGGAGCCGATTGGTGGGTTCTTAGCAAATGAGAAGTACTGAGAGGTAAGTTTTGATTGGTGGGTATACTGAAAGTGAAAGGGGCTGTCTGAAAGAGAGAGGGGCATGGATGAACTTTTCCGCCATAGTTCTCACTCAGGTCCGGGGAGGCAGAAGTTGTTATGCAGATAAGGTATGATGAAGGGTAAATGCTGATTGGTGGGTTTTGCAGAAGGCAGAAGTTGTTACTTGTGGTCAGCTTGGCTTGTCTAAAATAGCCGTGGATCAGTGAAATGGAGTTTGGTCGTGTCTATCAGACTAGCTAGAAACAACTACTTTAACTGTATCAATATGTTCTATTGAATATCAACATATATATATATATATAGTATATATATATATATACACATATATATACACACACATACACACACACAGTTTTTGAGCATATCTTTTATTTCTCTAAACTTCGAAAACATAGATTTTTTTAGGCAGTTTTTGATAATTTTCATATTTGCATCCTGAGAATCTGTTTCTGCTATTTGTCGTTTCTGCTGATTCTCACTTAAGGTGCCTTGTTCCTATTGTGCTTGATTTTTTTATGTTTCTACTGAAGATTCTTGAAAAATTATTTAGGGAGTATTTTGAAGCCTAAGATGAAGGTGCCTTCCCCCAGAGAGGATTTACATTTGCTTCTTCAGTTTGGGACCAATGAAAACTAAATTCATAACTTGACATATTTTGGCTTCCCATATAATATAATTTGGGGCTGTAAATACATGAGAAAGTCTGTTTGTGTTATGCCTCAGGGATTGGTTCTCCCTACCCCATTTTGCTGCATTCTTCTCAGAACCGAGGTAACTTTCTTTGCAGTCCCCTGGGGATGTGGGTAAAAGTGAGTTTACTTCTGGTTTGCCGTTAGCTAAGAATATGATCCATTGAGTCTTGATATCTGTTTTCCTGACTTAGTAAGGTACATTAAAACTGTAGTTAACATTTGCCTAGATTTACACATACCCACCAGAAAAAAATGACTTGAATTCTCTACTTACTTCTCTGGGACCTCACTTTTCCTTAGATATTGCTTGGTAATTGCTTTGCTAATCAGTTGCTTTTGGAATTAAAAAAATATAATAATTATCCAACATTTTTGGTTGTTTTTAGTAAGAGGGTTGGTTTGACATATATAATGTGCCCTATTTTCAGAAGCAGAACTCACTGTTCCTGTAGCATTTTAAGAGAGCAGTTCTTTAAAGATTTTTCTTAGATTCATATCCTTTCATTATGAGTATCCCTCAGCCATTGTGACTATCTTATTAGTATTAGTAAAATATGATAAGGTCTTCTTTGTATCTATTATAAAAGGGATCCAATATTTTTTTTCAGGCTAAAGAGGCAGTGAAAGAAGCTGAACGATATGATCCTACAAATATTTTCACTCAATTTTATATATTCAAGATTGCAATCCTAGAGAGAAACTCTGAGAAAGGTAGAAATGTTATTTATGAGTTAAATTTGACTGTTAACACAAAGAATAAATAATCCTCTTTGACCATAATAGAAAAAATTGTTTTTAAGACAATGGAGTTGAATATATATTCTAGCCTTCCTGTGTAAGATGGTACAACCATGCAAAAAGAAACTATGGAAAGTTGCATCAAGAATAAAAGAACAGGGGCTAACTACCGAAGGAGTAGGAACTAGGCAGATGTGGGACAAGAACTGAGGGAATGTCTTGTCAGTGTATACTTTTTCGTATTTTCTGTAATTTGAACCAACCTGTTAAAAATTAAGTTTAAAAAGCTTTGGGGACAAGAGGAAATTATACTGCAATCAGTTAAGAATTATCTTTAGAGAATGGAAGTCTCCAGGATACCTTTTGATTGTTTTCACTTATGTGGGAGGTCATTGGTGAGAGATTTGGCCCTGAAACGGAATTTATCTCCACAAAGTTAACAGTGTTGCAGTTGCTTACATGAACCTTATTCCATTAGTGCTGTGTCCTTTCCATTAAGTTAAGCATGGTTTCCTAGCTAGTGTGTCTGCGCACACATATATCTTAACTTGGTTACAGATATGCCTATTGTGTGTTATTATTCCTGTTCAGCCTTCTGGGTAGGTGAGCAAATCTGGGTTGCCCTTTGTGAAGGGCACAAGTTGAGAAATTGAGAAGCTTGGGTTAATAAGATTCAAAGAGAATTTATACTAATACAATTAAGCAACTATTTATAAATATCTACTGTATGTGCAGTGGACTCTGTTATTCACTTCATAACAAAAAGAAAGAGGATTTATTCTGTTTTGAGAAAGAAATGTTCCAGGGTAGTAAAGTATGCCTGTATGTTAATTAAGAAGTATTAAATTGGAATCAGCTCTTTATCAAGGTTAATATTGCTGTCATGTCAGTCATCAATGTTTTCATTATAGATATCTAGGCATTTGTTTTACTTGACATATTATGCTGAAGGATAAAAGAACCTGAACCACAACTTTTGCCAGCAAAATGGCAAAAGCCCCTCACACAACGAGATTTCCTATTAAACCTTTTCTTTTAACACTATTAGAATAAAATTATTTTACTTTTTAAACATAGCATGAGCTCAATCTTTTTATTTCTTCCCCAGTTATCTGTGACCATTTTTAGTCATGTTTATTGAAGATACATACAATAAAATTTACTGTTGCCTAGTGTTACCCTTCCCCCCAGTAACCGTAAGTTTGTTTTCTATGTCTGTATGTCTGTTTCTGTTTTGTAAATAAGTTTGTTTCTCTTTTTTTTTTTAGATTCCGGATATAAGTGATATCATATGGTTATTTTTCTTTCTCTTTCTGGCTTACTTCACTTAGAATGACAGTCTCTAGTTCCATCCATGCTGCTGCAAATGGCATTATTTTATTCTTTTTATGGCTGAGTAGTAGTCCATTGTACAAATATACCGCAACTTCCTTATCTAGTCATCTAGGGGGTTTTTTGTTTTTTGTTTTTTGTTTTCTGGTCATCTGTTGATGGACATTTAGGTTGTTTCCATGTCTTGGCTATTGTAAATAGTGCTGCTATGAACATTGGAGTGCATGTATTTTTTTGAATTAAGGTTCCCTCTAGATATATGCCCACAAGTGGGATTGCTGGATCTTTATCTTTTCTGTTCTCCTACTTACTTTGAATTTGATTTGCTCTTCTTTTTTTTAGTTTCCAAAGGTGAAAGCTGAGGTCATTAATTTAAGACCTATATTCTAGTCTCATAAACAGATAATGCTGTAAATTAGCTTCTAAGTACTGCTTTAGTGACAATTGACAAATTTTGATATATTGTGTTTTCATTTTAATTCAGTTCAAAATACTTTGTAATATGACTTTTGAGTCCAGTTTAAATAAACCTGTGGGTTATTTAGAAATATGCTATGTATTTTCCAAATATGTGCAGATTTCCAGAGAACTTTTTTATTAATTTAATTTAGTTCTATTTTAGTCAAAGATCATAACTTTGTATAACTTAAATCTTTCAAAATATGTTGGGGCTTGTTATGTTGCCCATAATAGTGTCTTTCTTGGTAAATGTTCCATGTGCACATGAGAAGAATGTGTGTCTTGCTGGTGTAGGGTCAAATGTTCTATTAATGTCAGGTCAAGTTGATTAATGGTGTTAAACATCCTAGCTGATTTTCTGTCTACTTATTCTGTCAACTATTGAGAGAAGTTGAAATCTTTGACTGTAATTGTGGATTTGTTCATTTCTCCTTGCAGTTTTATCAGTTTTTGCTTCTTGTATTTTCTAATTTTTTTATTGGATGCATAAACATTTAGGATTGTTGTGTCCTCATAATGAATCGAATCCTATACTGTGATGAAATAATCTTCTGTCACTGGTAATGTTCTTTGCTCTGAAATCTATTTTGTCTGATATTAATATAGCCACTCCAGCTTTCTTAGTATATATTATCCCATCCATTTTCTTTTAGCCAATTTTGGCTTTATATTTAAAGTATGTTTCTTGTAGGTATCTTACAGTTGGAAGTTGCTTTCTTTAATCCAGTCTGACTATCTCTGCCTTTTAACTAGATCATCTAGACCATTTATATTTTAACGTGATTATTGATATAGCTAGATTTAAATTTAGTATCTTGTTATTTGTCTTCTATTTGTCCTATATTTTTTTCTTCAATTTTATTAGGTAGAATTGTTACAGTTTGACTGCACATATACAATGTTTTGCATGTAAATACATGTACACAATATACTGCATATACTTTTAAATTTTACATATATGTGCTTTTCATTGTTTCTAAGACTGTTTAGAGCTTTAGCTTTTTAAACTTGCATAGTTATCAAAGGAATAAAGCCAACCACAAAATAATAAATAACTCAAAAAGATACATACACCCCGCTATTAACAGCAACATTGTTTATAATTGCCAAGATATGGAAGCATCATAAGTGCACATCAATAGATGAATGGATAAAGAAGATGCAGCATATATATGTAAGGGAATACAACGCACCTATAAGAAAGAGGGATATTTTGCAATTTACAGCCCTTCATTCACTTTTTTTTTCACTTAAAAAACTAGAATTGTATAATTGGCATAAACGTTTCCATTGCATCAAAAAGAACAAAACACCTAGAAATAAACTTAACCAAGGAGGTTACCTATACTCTGAAAACTGATAAACACTGATGAAGGAAACCAAAGATGATACAAAGAAATGGAAAGATATCTTGTGCTCTTGGATTAGAAGAATCAACATTATCACAATGGCTGTACTACCCAAAGCAATCTACAGATCCAGTGTAACCCCTGTACTCACAACATTTTTCACAGAACTAGAACAAACGGTTCCAAAATTCATATGGAACCATAAAAGACCCCAAACTGCCAAAGCAATCTTTTCTAGATCTTTTTTTCTCTTTCTTCTTTTTGTTCTCTTTTCTTATGGTTTGATGACTAGAGAAATTCTTTTAACATTTGTTGTAAAGCTAGTTTGATGGTGCAGAATTCTTTTAGCTTTTGTTTATCTGTGAAGTTTTTGATTTCTCCATCAAGTCTGAATGAGAGCCTTGCTGGATAGAATATTCTTGGTTGTAAGTTCCCCCTTGCATCACTTTAAATTTGTCGTGCCACTCCCTCCTGGCCTGTAGAGTTTCTGCTGAAAAATCAGCTGATAACCTTATGAAAGTTCCCTTGTATGTTATTTGTTGCTTTTCTCTTGCTAATTTTAATATTTTCTCCTTATCCTCAATTGTTGTCAATTTGATGACTATGTGCCTTGGTGTGTTCCTATTTGGGTTGATCCTTTGTGAAACTCCCTGCACTTCCTGGACTTGGGTGACTGTTTCCTTTCCCAAGTTGGGTAAGTTTTTGGTTATTATCTTTTCAAAAATTTTGTCAAGTCTTTTCTCTCTTCTCTTTCTGAGACCCCTATAATGCAAATATTAGTGTGCTTCATGTTGTCCCAGAGTTCTCTTAAAGTATCCTCATTTCTTTTCATTCTTTTTCTTTTTTCTGTTCTGCACTAATGATTTCCACTAATCTGTCTTCTAGTTCATTGGTCCATTCTTCTGCCTCATTTAGTCTATTCTTGGTTCTTTCTAGTGTGTTATTCATTTCAGTGATTTTATTCTTCAACTCTGTTTGGGTATTCTTTATATTTTCGAACTCTTTGCTAAAAATTTCTCTCTGTGCGTCTATACTCCTCTTGAGTTCTCTGAACATCTTGGCCACCATTACTTTAAACTCTTTCTCAGATATATTGCCTATCTCCTCATCACTTATTTCTTCTGGGATTTTATCTTGTGCCTTGGCCTGGGAGATATTCCTCTGCCGCCTCATATTGTTTATCTTTCTATTTGTATTTTTAGGTAGCTTTAGTTACATTTCTCAACCTTGGAGAGGTGGCCCTCTGTGGGAGATGTCCTATGCGTCCCAGCAGTACACACCTCTCTTGTCATCCAAGGGCTAGAGTCCAGCCTGTCCTAATGTAGAGTCTGGCCTGTGTTTGTGGATTCCTTCCACAAGCTTTGGGATTGTTGTTTTCTTATTTCTGGTATTGGTCTCCTGGTGGATGAGACTGGACTAGAGGCTTATGCAGGTTTCCCGGCAGGAGGAGCCAGTGCCTGCCCACTGCTGGTTGAAACTTGGTCCTGGACCTCTGGTGGGTAGGGCCTTGTCTAGAGGCCTTTGTGGCTTAGGAAGTCTGCTGATGGGTGGGGCTGTGTTCCCACCCAGTATGTTGTCTGGTCTGAGGCTTCCCAGCCCTTAAGCCTATAGGCTGTAGGGTGGGGCCAGGTCTTGGTGCTGATAATCCAATTAAGATGTCAGCCTACAGGAAAGCTCTTGTAGATTAACACTCCAGAAATGTCCACGACCAGCTTTTATGTCCCCTAGGTGAGCTGCAGCCATCTCTTACATCCCCAGGAGACTCTCCAAAACCAGGTTCCTATTAAATCACTGCCTCTGTTTTTGGACCTAGCACACTCAAGATTCTATGTAGGGTTCCAAAGAGAGTGAATCTGTTTCCCTAAGTCCCATGGGGCTCCTGGAGTTAAGCCCCACTGGCCTTCAAAACCAGATTTCCTGGGTCTCCTCCCCTCCCAGTGCCACAACCCCAGGCTGGGGAAACTGACATGGGGCTTAGAGCTCTCACTCCTGTGGGTGGGCCTCTGCAACTTAATTATCCTTGAGCTTGTGGGTCGCCAACCTGGGGGGTATGGGGCCCAATTATATCATGAGCACTTCCCTCCTACCATCCTGCTGTGGTTCCTCTTTATGTTTCCAGTTGAAGATGATCTTCTTTGCTAAGTTCTAGTCTTTTTTCATTGGTTGTCTAGCAGTCAGTTGTGGTTTCATTATAGTCATGAGGAGAGCTCGTGGTCCTACCACTCCACCATCTTGACTGGACTATTTTTCCTATCTTTGTTCTTTGTTGCCGTTTTTCTTTTTTCTGCTTTCTTTTGGATTAATTGGATTTTTATGATTAAATTTATCTCATTCTTTGGCTTATTAGCTGTAGCTTTTTGTTTTATTTTAATTGTTACTGAAGGTCTGAATACATATATTTAACTTATCATGGTCTACCTTTAAGACATTTAGTGGAATATAATACCACCATTTATTTTTTTAACTTTTTTTGTATTATATTCCATTTTATGGATGTACCAAATTGTATTTAGTCCATCCATTATTGATAGAATTTAACTTTATTCCATATTTGACTCTTATAAAAATTGCTTCATGAGCATATTTGTCTGTTTTTATTCACTTTTGCAGATACATCCATGGAATAAATTCAGAGGTGAAATGTTCTGTTAGGCATTTTTCTGAGGTTCAATTCCTCCTTGACAGTCTAGCAATTTAGATGACTTCATGAAAATTAATTAATATTAGTACTCTTGAAATGAATTCCAAAGTATTGTGATATAATTAACTATGGGTAAAATTAACTATAATTAACTATAGATTGCTATTATCTTTGATAACATTTTTTAAATTGTTTCCTTGTTTTTCAGCTTTGCAAGCAATTACTGCTTTAGAGAATTTATTAACAGCTAAAGAACAAGAAGAGAATGACATACTTACAGATAAAGGTTCAACTGTCATGCTCCTCAGTTTAGCTGCCCAGTTTGCTCTAGAGGTAATCCTTATGTACCTTTCTATGAAATTTTTATCTCTTTTCTATTTTCAGAGACAATGGGATCATCATCAGTTAGGCACAGGAGAGGGCATTTTTACCCTCTATTTTGCCTCAGAGTTTCACACCAAGCTTTGTTGCAGAATTGCTTTATTTCTCTTCATTTCTTTATGATGTAGAGTAAATAAAAACAAAATGAAGTAATATATTTGTGCTTAAAATTGTAAAAAATAAACATAGCAAAACATTAATTTTTAAAAGAAACTCAAGATTTAAAATGCTACCTCATAAAAAAAATTTTTTTAATTAAAAAAATCTAAAAAATTTTTTAAAATGCTGCACCATGCCCCACAAAATAGTTATCTATTTGGAAACTTATCTTTCTCATCAGTTTGCAAAAAACAGTTTAAATCTTTATGGACCTTTTTAGTTCATAACCACAAAACAACTTTAGAAGTAATAAATACATGTACCTCCTTCTTTTCCTTGCAGAATTCTGGTCTTAGTAATATATAGGATTAGGAAAAGCATGTGGCAACTGTGGAGCTCTTGGACTGCATGATAGAATGGGTTTGAGAACTCTGCCACTTAAGTGCTTAACTTCTTTGACTCTTAATTTCACCGTCTGTAAAATAAAGATAATACCTACCTACAGGATTGTTGTAAAAATTAACTGAGAAGACGGCTGAAAATGTGATTTGTAATCTATGAAACTTGGTCTACAAGTATAGTGTTTCTGTTCTTATTAACAACATGCACTCTAACCACAGCTATCTCTTCTACTTTATTTCATATTACTCCCCTGTATCATCATCATAGTGGTATAAGCCGCCATTACATTAGGCACAGGATCTAGAATAGTGGAGACATAAGCCTTTTATCACTCCAACCAAACACAGTGTCTCTCAAATGGGACAGTCACATTCCTTTTTCCATGTCTTGTTTATACCACCCCATCTTTTAACAAATGTTCTTATTTAAATGCTGCTTTTTCAAAGTTCAACCTAAGGTTTCCCTCCACTGTAGAGACTTCCCAAATGAATTCTAATCCTCAGTGCTCTCTTCCTACTCTGAATTGCAGTAACTTTTAATTTGTATGCTACTTATTTGGTCTTTATCATGTATACTGCCTTGTATTGCTAATGCATAGCTTGTCTGTCCAACTTGACTTATAAAATCCTTGAGGGCCGAATTTCTAGTACCTAGCCCAATATCTTGCCCAAAGTAGTTGCTGAATAGAGTTTGAGTGATGTGTGTTTTGATGTTAATAAGTAGGGTAATAGAACTCCTGGAGGAGGAAGTATATTTGGCACATAAGATACAAGGTGTGCAGAATGATAAGGAAGAGGAAATGAGAGAAATTTGGTAGTGGATAACCCAAAGGCAAATATCTTTTTAAAGGAAAGTTTGCAAATTTATGTTTGATAAGGAAAGCAGAAAAAAGCCAGTGGAAGAATTATGGAACTATATTTCTGAAATATTTCTGAGAAGGAAAGTGGTTTTAAAAGAGAGGAAAGAGTCAAGAAAAAAAATCCTCAGGTAGTTTGGATTAGAAGATGGAAAGAAGGATGGATGAACCAAACTCAGAAATATGTCTACAAAAGAAGAAGTTTTCACTAACTACAATTGCTTTACAAAAGGCATTGCAAGTGCTAGTGAGAATATTTCATTCAGCAAATATTTATTGAGCACCTACTATGTGCCAGGCACTGTTCTAGGCTCTTTTAAACAGTGATATGCCTTCCTAGAGCTTATATTCAAGTAGTAGGAGGAAAGATAATAAAAGCATAATAAAAATAAGAAATTACATAATATTTTAGAAGTTGATAGGTAATACAGGAAAAAATGGAGCAGCATAAAAAGGATCAGGTGTGGGAGTGGGCTGGGATTGGTGTGAGTTATTGTTTTAAATAGGATGGTTAGGATAAGTCTCATCAAGGAGATGACATGTTTGCAAAGACTTGAAGTTGGTGAAGGAGCTAGTCCTGTAGATATATGGGGGAAGTGAAGAAGAGTATTCCAGGCCCTGAGGTTGGTCCCACAAGTAGCAAGGAAGCTGGTATGGCTAAAGTAGAGTAAATAAAGGGTGGGATTAGTGAGAGATGAAGTCAGAGAGGTAATGGAGAGTCTGGATTATGTAGATCCTTACAGGCCAGTGAAAGGACTTTGACTTTCACTTTTGAAATGAGCAACCATTAGAGGGTTTTTAGCAGAGCAGTGACATGATTTGATTTTCATTTTAACAGAAATAACTCTGGGTATTGTATTGAGAATGGACCATAAGAGAGCCAAGGTGGAAGCAATGAGACCTGTTAAGAAATTTTTGAAGTAATACAGGGAAAGGATTATGGTGACTCAGATAAGGGAGATAACAATGGAGGTGAATGATAACGGAATTTACTGCCAGATTGGATGAAGGGTATAAGAGAAAAATATTGGGTCATTAAGTGGAGTTTCCAAAAACTGAACTAGGAAAGGTTGCAAATAGAGCAGGTTTAGGGGGAAAATCAGGAGTTCAGTTTGGACATGATGCATTGATAAATAGGGATCTGAGTAGTAATTTGGATATATGACTCTGGAGTTGGGAAAGTCTGGGCTGAAGAGAAAAGTTTAATAAGAGTCATTAATAAATAGATGGTATATAAAGCTATGAGACTTGATTGCCATTAGCAAGGGATTGAGTATATATGGAGTAGAGAAAAGGATCAGAGACTGAGCCTGGAACCTTCAAACATTAATGGTTTGGAGAAAGGAAGAGGAACTAGCAAAGGAGATTGAAAGGGAGCAACCCATGAGGTAGGAGAAAACAAGGGTGATGTGGTAACTTGAAAGCCAAATGTATTTCAAGGAAGAAAATTTAATCAACTATGTTGAATGTTGCTGATAGATCAGAAAAAATGAGGACTAAGAATTGACCATTGGCATTTATAATATGGAGGTCATTGGTGAGCTTGACTGGAGCAGTTTTTGTAGAGATAGGACAAACGCCTGATTAGAGTAGGCTCAAGAAAGAACTGAAGGAAAGGAATTAGATACAATAAGTATAGACAGTTCTTTAGAAGAATTTGCTACAAAGGGGAGAAAAGAAATTGGGCAGTAGTTGGTGAGAGAAGATTAAGAGGTTTGTTTACTTGAATTGGGATTAATGAGAATGTTTATATACCGATCAGAATGATCCAGCAGGACAACAAAAGTTGACAATGTGAGAGAGAAAAAAAGAATTGTTAGAATAATATCATTAAACAGGCAAGAGGTGGTGAATGCAAGTGTATAAGTTTAGGGATTGGCTTTAGGAAGGAATGTGGATAGTTCATTTATGAGAGCAGTTGAGAAGACAGAGTATGTGGTGTGGTCCCCGGTGTGTGAGTAGATGTGGTAGTAGAAATCTGTAGAAGTTCTCTTCCTGAGTGCTTCAATTTTCTCAGTGAAGTAGGAAACAAGGTCATCACCTGAGTGTGAGAATAGGAGAGGAGGTGCTGTAAGGTTGAGAAAAGAAGGTGTCAGTTAAGCATCCAGAAAATCAAGAAAGTGAATAACAAGGGTAATGTGATATGCTTGCCTTGTAGCATTAAAGTCCATTTGAAGAAGTTTTAAAATAAAGCAAATAGTTGTATGGGTTTTTATCCTGCCACTTTCAGCTACATGGATGAAGGCAGGAAAGTCACTGGAAAGTTGAATTAACCAGACTTGTGGTTTTTCCAGATGAATACAATGAAGTAGAAGAGGGTCCGGAAAATCAAGGAACAAGGAAATGGTTATAATTAATCCCCATGGGATTTAAATTGACTACAGAGTAAAGGCAAGACATCACAGGGATGAGGGCCAGTGAAAAATTAGTAGTCTCAATGCATAGAAGATCTTAATGCAGTTGAAGGGTTACTGGAGTGATAGAGGGAGTGAAATAGAAAGGCAGGAAATGGTGGTCAGAAAGTAGAATACATGAAACAGAACAGGGTGCAGGACTAGGGTAAGGGAGTGAGGCACCTGGAACTGGCCCTTGTACAACCCTGAGAATGAGTGCCTCCTTAAATTTTGTACCCTAGGAGCCTCACTTGCATCACCTGACTCACCCAGTCCCAGCCCTGACTGAGAGTATGGAAGAGCTGTAATTATTAGTAATGGCAGTGTCCAGTGAATGACTGTGCTAGTGAATGGCTAAGGTAACTGGGAGCATGGAATTTAAGGAAATAAAAGACTAGGCTATTAGGAGGATCATCTGTCTGTATACTGAAAATGCCAAAACTTAACACTGGAGTAGCATTTGGAAAAAATAACTGTGAACAGTAGATAAATCATCAAGAAATAAGAAGAAATGGTCTGAAGGGGAAAGGGTATACCTCAAGCGGTAGAGCGCATACTTAGCATGCACAAGGTCCTGAGTTCAATCCCCAGTACCTCCTCTAAAATCAAACAAACAAACAAACAAACAAACAAACCTAATTACCACCCTCATCCTGAGGGAAAAAAAGAAAAAAGAAAAGAAAAGAAAAGAAAAGAAATGGCCTGAGAGCTGGTAGTTCACCATAACAATGAGGGATAGTGGGCAATATAGTCTGATAACAGGAAATTCAAAGCTGGTGATTTTAGGGAAGAAGAAGAGAGAATAATTTTTAAAACAGCAATGAAGAGCAAAAATGAGGCCTACTTCATCTCTAGGTCTAGGGGTAGAAGGGAGATGAGAGAAAAACAGCCACTACTTGAGAGGGCTTCGATAGAAGCAGTATCCTTGGAGAAACGTAGATTTCCATTAGATGAAGAATGTGGAGGGAACTTTCCAAGAAGAGGCTGCTCATAGAGGAGATTTTGCTGATAATGGACTGAATTTCAGAAAGCATAGTGGAAGGGTTGGAGGAGTTGGGGAGAAATGATAAAAGAGGACAAAAGGGATTTACAGAGCCTTATGTGAATTAGGGTGCTAGAAATGAGAGTGACCTCAGAGTCTGGGGTTCTTTTGGTTACTACTGATAAACAGGCACAATAAGATTAGTCCTAGTGAATTCAAGGTAATGTTGGCAAGTATGTGAGTGTTTATGGATTTCTGAGAGGAATGGGTTTCTGAGGTCAACATGAACCTGTTCTGTTTTTGTCAATGAGGTGTATTTTCATTCTACCATCTTGTGGTTAACTCCTTTGAGAGCACAAAATGAACAAGTTTAGATTTTTTTCTTGCCCTTAATGGACAGGAATATAGACAACATTTTGTAAGTATCACTTTGAGGTATAACTTACGTATTATATTTGTCCTTTTTAGAATGAACAGCAAATTGTGGCAGGAAAAGCTTTGGAATATTTAGCTCAATATTCAGAAGACCCACAACAAGTTCTTACAGCTTTAAAGTAAGTAATCCACATCCCATAAATGTGAAAGGATTTCATTTATTCATCTTACTCTTGGTTTGTAAACTTTGCGAAAATAGTGCTGATGGGATCAGGCTGAGTCAATGTCTACAATATTATCGGGGGTTTTTTCCACCTTTATTGAGATACAATTGACAAATGATGTTGTGTAAGTTAAGGAATACAACCTGGTGATCTGACACACATTTATATTGTGACATGGTTAGCACAATAAGACATCCACACTTTACAAAATTATACATTGTGCGTGATGAGGACATTTAAGATTTACTCTCTTAGCAACTTTCAAGTATATCATACAGTATTATTAACTATAGTCACCATGCTGTACATTAGATCTCCATCTTATAACTGGAAGTTTATCCCATTCGACCAACATCTCCCTGTTTTTTCCACCCACAGGCCCTGGCAATCACCATTCTACCGTATGCAAATGGCTTTCTTTTTTCTTTTTTAAAGATATTCCATATATAAGTGAGATATTACAGTATTTGTCCTTGTCTGTCTGACTTATTTCACTTAGCACAGTGCCTTCAATCCATGTTGTCACAAAAGGTAGGATTAGTTTCTTTTGTATGGTTGAATAATATGCTAGTGTGTGTGTGTGTGTGTGTGTGTGTGTGTATGTGTACACATACTACATTTTCTTTATTCATTCCTCTACTGATGGACACTTAGGTTGTTTCCATGTCTTGGCTATTGTGAATAATGCTGCAATGAACCTGGGGGGTGCAGGTATCTCTTCGAGATAGTGACCTCCTTTTCTTTATATATATACCCAGAAGTGGGATTTCTGGGTTGTATGGCAGTTCTGTTTTAAATTTTTGAGGTACCTCCATGCTGTTTTCCACAGTGGCCGTACCAATGTGCATTCCTATGAGCAGTGCACTAAGGCTCCCTTTTCTCTGTATCTTTGCCAACACTTATTATCTCTTGTCTTTTTGATAATAGCCACTGTAACATGTGTGAGGTGATATCTCACTGTGGTTTTGATTTGCGTTTCCCTGATGATTAGTGATATTGAGCACCTTTTCATGTATCTGTTGGCCATTTGGATATCTTCTTTAGAAAAATGTCTACTCAGGTCCTCTGCCTATTTTTTAATCAGATTATTTGTTTTTTGCTTTTGAGTTGTAGGAGTTCCTTAAATATTATGGATATTAACCCCTTATAAGATATATTGTTTACAAGTATTTTTCCCCATTCCATAGGTTGCCTTTTTTTTTGTTTTTGATAGTTCCCTTTGCTGTGAAGAATCTTTTTACTTTGATGTAGCCCCACTTGTTTATTTTTGCTTTTATTGCTTGTGTATTGGATGTTGTATCCAAAAAAATCATTGTCAAGGAGCTATTCCCCTGTGCTTTCTTCTAAGAGTTTTATGGTTTCAGGTTTTATACTTAAGTCTTTAATCCATTTTGAGTTAGTTTTTCTGAGTAAGTATAAGACAGAGGTCCAGTTTCATTATTTTGTATATGGATATCCAGTTTTCCCAGCACCACTTATTGAAAAGACTGTCTTTCCCCCAGATATTCTTGGCTCCCTTATCAAATATAAATTGAAGGTGTATATGGGTTTATTTCTGGGCCCTATTCTAGTTCATTGGTCTGTTTTTATGCCAGTACCATGCTGTTTTGATTGCTATAGCTTTGTAGTATAGTTTGAAATCAAGAAATGTGATGGCTCTAGCTTTGTTCTTCTTTCTCAAGTTTGCTTTGGCTGTTTGAGGTCTGTGGTGGTTCCATATAAATTTTAAGATTTTTTTCCTATTTCTGTGAAAAATGTCATTGGAAATTTGGTAGGGATGCTTAAAGTAAAAAAAAGATATCAATTGAACCTAATCTTTCCCTTTTGCTCTTTCTATGAAGGAAAATCGTTTATTGAAGGGGAACTTTTACACACAATAGTGAGATATAGAGGAGGGTGAGGTTACAATATAACTCCTAATGATATGGCTGAGAATGTGCCAGTGGGAAAAATTGGAAACCAGAAGCGTTCTTTGTTAATTCTTCTGTTGGTCAATGACACTTGAGGTCACACTTCTGAAGGGAAATGGAGTCAAAGAAGGAGTCTTGAGTATAAGAAGGAGTCTTGAGATACTTACATACCTTTCAGTGAGATAAATATCTAAAATCATTCAGGATAGATGATTTTTTAAAAAAGATTTTTAGGATTTGAAACTTTACAAATTACCTTATTTTGTCAGTTTGTTATTATGCTGCCAGATCCCTTCAAAAAATACTCATCCTAGTTTATGTGGAACACAAAAGTCAGTTCCGGGTTCCCTTATAGAAAGAAAAATATACAAACTTGTATACTATACTTGATGTTCCAGCAGGTGACTTGGGCAATGATATAAACTGCGGAACTATTTCAGAATTTGTCATAAGCAACTCTTTTGTTTTAAAATTATTTATTAAATAATTCTTCCAAAGTTACAAAATTGGTATGTTTTCATTGCAATCATTAAGACATACAAAGATCTATAAATAAAATAATTAACCTCCTCCTTACCCTCTCTTTTCTGACTTCTGCCTCCTGGGGTAATCAAGATTAATAACTTGGTATATATTCTTTCACATATTTCTTCCTAAGTATCACTTTTTATATTACTTTATCATACAGGTATCTATTTCGTCTTGTTCTTCCAAACATTCCTCAAATACCAGAATCTGAAAATAAGTAAGTTATAGTTCAACATAAATGATGTATTCGCCATTAGAAAAAAATATTAACAACTTTCGCTAGAAACCTTTTATTGAGAGATGTATAGTATAATGGGTAAGGTCAGTATAGGCTCTGGGGCCAGTCTTCCTGAGTTCATATTTTGGCTCTGCCACTTATTACATGTGTAACCGGGGCTTCTGTTTCCCCATCTGTAAAATAGGAATAATAATAGTACCTACCTTATGCGGTTGCTGTGATGACTCAATGAATAAATACATATAAAGCACTTAGAAGAGTGTCAGGCACTTACCACACCCTCAATAATGTTAGCTATGATTTCATTATGATATTGCTTCTGTTTCCCCTTTCCTAACAGGAGACTTAAATATAGACATATCTCCTACTTTCTCACAGAAACACATAACCTGGTTGGCTTCTTGATTTTGATTCTGTATCAGCTCAGCTGGGAGTATTCAGATATGTTTCTGCTCACAGATTCTATGGCTTAAGATAACAAGAACTTAATTTGTGGAAGAATTGGGTCACCAATTTTTCATTCACAAAATTCACTTGCTCCTAATGATTTGAAAGAAAACTCTATTCAAAGTCTTGATTAGGGATAACTTTTAGAGAAATATCACCATCTCTATTTTCTCTGCTTGGACAAAAACTCTGTAATCGTGTATCATTACTTTGTATTTGCTTTGTATATTTGTACCTGGAGGCAATATATTTTTTAGTTAAATCTTTGGAAACTATCTCAGGCTGAGATAATATTGGATTAATGACATAACTTTTTTTCATAATACAAATTTTCCCCAAACACATATGATAAGTTTTGCCCCTTCTGTACAGGTGCTATGAATCCATTATGAAGATATTCACTAACTTCTGGTTTACCTTAAGCAATAACAACTTATTTAACTTCTCTAAGCTTTATTTTCTTTATCTATTAAATAAAAGAAGCTCAACTGGATAATATCTAAAGTTCTGTTCTGTTTTAAAACTCTCATGGTTTTCAGTTAGCAGGATCTACCTAAGTATTAAAACTTGTATGCTAAAATTTTTGAAAGCAATTTGTCTCTTAAATAGACTGTACATCCCTTTTCATGTCCTCAATCTTATTTATACTATTTATTTGCATTAATGGACCCTTCCTAGACTATTTTATATAGTCACTGAATTAAATAGTGAAGAAGTCAACTTTAGCTCAGCTTTAAATTCAGATTAATAAAATTTACTGTGAACAATTACTTTATATAAAGCAATGTTTAATATTTATCCCTAAGAAAGCTGCTACTTTTCCCGAAGCACAGTCTTTATTATATAATACTAGACATTCTCATGATAAGGCCAGTCTTATGGTATGCTCTACCCTACTTCCTATAAACTTCCTTAGTTGAGATTGCCAATATTTCCGTATTCATTCCTTTGTTTATGCATAATGGGATGTTTTTCTCTGTTAAAATTTATATACCCCCTAAAGAAGCTTGACAAAGGGTCAAGAAACCTGGGTAGTAGAATTGGTATTGTCATTTATTTCGTGGCCTTAGACAAATCATTCCCTGTTTCCAGATCTGTTTCCTCATCTGTAAAATGAAGGGTCTGGTCAAGTGGTTTTAAAACTATTCCTTAAGACTCTGGAAATTCTGGGCACTTCCTCAGGGACTTCTAGGAAACTGAGGCTCTAGGCCTCTACCCACCACTGGTTCAACCAGAGCAGCTGCACTTTTATCTCTTCTTGTATATTAGGCTTTTATAACATTTTATTTGAAACACAGGTTCCAGTTACCCCTTTTGAAAAAAAAGCTTTAGAATCACAAAGATCACTACCTGGTCTCAGATTCTGTGACCCTGTATTATAAAACCTTATCAGTCATCTGTTGATGGACTAGATAAAGAAGATGTGGTATAATTTATACAATGGAATACTATTCAGCCACAAAAATGCCATTTGCAGCAACATGTATGTTCCTGGAGAATGCCATTCTAAATGAAGTAAGCCAGAAAGAGAAAGAAAAATACCATATGAGATCGCTCATATGTGGAATTTAAAAAAAAAGAAACAAAAACAAAACAAAACATAAATACGAAACAGAAACAGACTCACAGACACGGAATACAAACTTGTGGTTGCCAAGGTGGTGGAGGGGTGGGAAGGGACAGACTGGGATTTCAAAATGTAGAATAGATAAACAAGATTATACTGTATAGCACAGGGAAATATATACAAGATCTTATGGTAGCTCTCAGTGAAAAAAAATGTGACAATGAATATATATATATGTTCATGTATAACTGAAAAATTATGTTCTACACTGGAATTTGACACAACATTGTAAAATGACTTTAACTCAATAAAAAAAAATGTTAAAAAAATGTATCAGTCATTGAAATCCTTTGCTCAAGAGTAGGTGTAGAAGGGGAAGAGAGAAATAATATGAGGACACTGGGGATGAGAAACAGTATCCTGTAGTGGGGATAAACAGTGTTGAAATGATAGTTTGGAGCTTTGAATGACAAACTTCACAATTTTGCATTCTCCTTGAGCTGCTCTCAGGCACAAATAAAAGTCTCTTTTTAGTACTTTTCTGTAGTAAAGCTTTGGAACAGTAGGAAAACACTCTTTTCTTTATTTTTTAGAAAGAAAGAAATGAATAGACTTTTGACTTGCTTGAATACAGGTAAATATCTCCTTAGTTATTTTTATCCCTTCATCTTGCCTCTTCTATTAAATTCTGCAAGTACACTGAGCACACTGGCTCAGGCTTCATGCTTTTTTATTAACGTTTGCCACTGCAGTCTACCTGGTTTCTTTATTTACAATCAGAGAAAAGTTTGTCTTCACGGTCTCAGTTTTTAATTTAATTTAAAAAACTGATTTCAGTTTATAATTTAATTTAAAAAACTGATTTCAGTTTTTAATTCCAATTTGTTTTAAAGACATTTCCTTCCTTCCTTCCTTCCTTCCTTCCTTCCTTCCTTCCTTCCTTCCTTCCCTCCTTCCCTCCTCCCCTCCCTCCCTCCTTTCCACCTTTATTGCCACTTGGTCCTAACCTAGGAATTGAAAGGTGAAAAAGGATCAAGTCAAATAAAAATATTCTGAACCCTGCTAATTTTCATATTATCTGAATCAAATTCAGATTGTTTATTCTGTTATTTTGAATCTGTCATCTATCCATCCAGGTCTGTGTCATCTCCTCTATCTACTAAAATTCTTCCTTGTCTAACCTCCTAGCTATATCGCATTCCTTTTTCCAACTCCATGCTTTCTTTTGTAGTGTGCCTTTTGCCTAGTAGGTCTTCCTATTTCTACTGCCCACGTACCTATTTTCTTATGCATAAAACACACCAAAAAGCCCATGTCTTAGAAATTCTATTCCATTTATTGCAGTAGTTCAATTT
This sequence comes from Camelus bactrianus, assembly GCF_048773025.1. Classification (NCBI taxonomy): domain Eukaryota; kingdom Metazoa; phylum Chordata; class Mammalia; order Artiodactyla; family Camelidae; genus Camelus; species Camelus bactrianus. The sequence goes on from NC_133575.1 coordinate 42,142,265, forward strand.
TATATATCAAATACCTGTCAACAGGGTGTTAAATGTAGTAAAGTGGTTTAGAAACCAAAGCTTTTCAAGAGAAAAGGTTTTCTGGTTGGCATTCTTATCTCTCAGAAGGGCACATGGGTATGTAATAAATGCTTTCTGATAATGACAACACATTCTGGTTCTGTGCTGTGCTTTGCTTTGCTGTGGGAGTTCAGTAAATATTATGCCAACCTATTAATACTCTTCCAATTCTCAGTCTCCATTACAGTTTTTCAAATGATTATTCCTATTCTTTATTTCGTTACACGTAAATCATATCTTTCTACCTCAGGTGGTGAATGATTACTCTAATTAAAATTATAAACCTCTCCAAAGATGTGTTTGTTCCCCAAAGTTTGTGTTAACAGCTCCTTGGAGGTTGGTAATGCTTTTTGTCATTTTAATTACTTTTGGTATGCACCCATGCACACACATAAAAAAGAACTTTCTAAATTCAGACTCATGTTTGACTGTTTTTAAAGCAGGATTAACAACTTTGCTACAGTATAAAATAAAAGACCTCAATATCAAATTTTCCTATTTGATACAGCACTCCTGAAACTTGCTCAGTATTTTGATGGAGAACTCCTGACTTCAGATTCAAGGACTAATGAAGCTCATTGGTTTCGAAAAATAGGTAAAAGGAAATTCTGTGGCTATGGGAACATAGTGAGGTGGTAGAATCAGGCAGATGTGGGTTCAAATTCTGTCTCTTTCATTTGTATCTCTGGGTACAAGGATAACGTGCTTAATCTCATTTTCATTATTTCTAAAACAGGAACAATTATACATACTTCATAGGGCTATTAAGGGTTTTAAATGAAACAGTATATGTACCTGAGACATAGTAGGTACTTACTAAATATTAATTTTCTTCCTTTTCTATGGAAATGGATCTAAGAATAAAATGATGAATTAAACTGCGAATTCCCAAGGTTATGCTCCTAAACTTGGTGTAGAATGCCCAGTTTACCTCTAAATGTGATTCACCAAAAATAAACTACATGCAACAATATGAATGAATCTCACAAAAATAATGGGCAAAAGAAGCCAGACATTTGAGTATATACAGCATGGTTTCATTTATATATAGTAAAACAAAAACAAAAACAGGCAAAACTAATTTATGGTGTTAGAACTCAGGATAGTAGTTACCATTGAAAAGAGTTGTACTTTAAGAGGGTTGGTGGGGTTACTTCTGTGTTTCTGTTAACAATCAAATTCTTTCTTGATCTGGATTGGTTACGTGGATATATATACTTTGGGAAAATTCAAGCTGTACAATTATGAGTTGGGTAATTTATATAGGTTCTATTTCAATAAAAATGTTTACGAAAATGTGGAAGCAGTTTGTTACTACAGTAATAAGAAGCAAGAGCTTTATTAAGCAGCAATGTCACAAAGTAAACTGGTTCTAATGGACCTTTTTCTGCTTTATGGGGTTTACTGGGGCTCTAATCTAGGAGTATAGGGGGTAGATATTAGCAGTCTGCTTCTAGGAAACTTATGCAAATAATAGAAAATAAACATTTAAACTATAGAGTTAATGATTTTGACATTTTGGAAGTTTGAAAAGTTATTTTCCAATTTTGATTTTGATTTTCCAAGGTAAAGATCATGCTGAAAATGTTGCCTAATGGGGGCTTCCACTGCTCTATGAAAGATGTGACTCTTCCCATCAGTTTTCCTCAAACTTTGATTCTAGTGTATCTGTTCTTTCCTGAATTTTAACTTTCTTTCACCAGTTGAAATTGGTGAACTCCTCGATGTGATCATTTTTTAGATGGATTTTTGCCAACTAAGATTTATTGTATGTCCTCAATTTAAAAAAATTCATCACTGCCTTCATTGGTCATTGTCCTAGAATTGAAGATTAGAAGTGATACAAGTCTCTAAGTTTACCTGGAAAAAATTTCTTTGAAAACCTAATGTTAGCTTTTTTAACCCCTGAGAAACCCTTCATTAGTATGTTAATTAATGACGTAGGTAGTAGAGATTATAATGATACAGATTAAATAGTAGATTTTAATAATTCTATTATTTCATGTTAACTTTCAGCTTGGAACCTAGCTGTGCAATGTGACAAAGACCCAGTGACAATGAGAGAGTTTTTCATACTTTCTTATAAGGTAAGTCTCTTCTAACAAGTATCTCATATATGAACCACAACAAGGATAAGGCCACTATGGCTATAGTCAAGGGGTTAGTATAAAGTGAGGTTGGCTTTTAATCTAGGAACTTTTAATATATATTTAAGCAGGAATGGCCTAAGGAGAACTTGATACCCATAGGGTATAATATGAGAACATGAGGCAGTTCTACTCATACCAAAATACCACACACAACCATTATGGAGCCTAAAGTTCTACCATAAGAGACTTATTCCTTTGCTTTGAAGGAATTTCAGTCTCCCAGAGTCTTATATCAAAATATAACTATCTTTAGGAGAGAATACTCTAAGAAATTGTCAATTACCAAAACATTAGGAAGGGTTATCGTTGTAAGGCTGTAGGAATATAGAATAGGTATCCAGGGACAACTGGAGGTTAAAAGGATGCTAAGAAGCTTGGACCTACTTTATAATTTTTCCAAGAGCAAGTTCTGTGTGTAAGGATTTGTGAGCTTATTTTGCAATTATAAGCATTTTAAAATAGTTGTTAGCCTCAAAGGTAGAGGTTAAATGCCAGAAAGAAAAGCAAGTATTGATGAGAGAATGAAGGAGAAGGGGTAAAGAATATCCCTCATACACATTCAATAGTACACAGTCTGATATGATGAGATAGATTAAATGTCAAGAGTTTTAGAACTGGAAAAAACTACAGAGATAATCTAGCATAACTCTCATCTTATGTATGAATTACCTGAGATATAGAGAGAATGCTATTACTTAAATGATGCTGATGATTATTATCATTAAATATTTGGGGAGATTAAGATATAATCTTTGAAAGTTTGGATATAGTGAAAAAATGCTCAGTATTACTAATTATCAGAGAAATGCAAATCAAAACTACAGTGAGGTATCACCTCTCCACCAGTCAGGGACATCATTCAAAAGTCCACAACCGATAAATGCTGGAGAGGGTGTGGAGAAAAGGGAACCTTCCTACTCTGTTGGTGAGAATGTAGTTTGGTGCAGCCATTATGGAAAACAATGTGGAGATTAGACTTACCATATGATCCAGCAATCCCACTCTTAGGCATATATCTAGAGGAAACTCTAATTAGAAAAGATACATGCACCCCAAAGTTCATAGCAGTACTATTTACCATAGCCAAGACATGGAAACAATCTAAATGTGCATCGACAGATGACTGGATAAAGAAATTGTGATATGGTTATACAATGGAATACTACTCAGCCATAAAAAAGAATAAAATAATGCCATTTGCAGCAACGTGGATGGACCTGGAGATCGTCATTCTAAATGAAGTAAGCCAGAAAGAGAAAGAAAAATATCATATAACATCACTCGTATGTGGAATCTAAAAAAATGAATTTATTTACAAAACAGAAACAGACTCACAGACACAGTAAATAAACTTATATTTACCAGACAGGATAGGGGGTGGGAAGGGATAAATTGGGAGTTCCAGATTTACAGATACTAGCTACCATATATAAAATAGATAAACAACAAGTTTCCTCTGTATAGCACAGGAAACTATATTCAATATCTTGTAGTAACCTATAATGAAAAAGAATATGAAAAGGAATATATGTATATATATGTATGACTGAAACATTATGCTGTGCACCAGAAATTGACACAACATTGTAATCTGACTATACTTCAATCAATCAATCAGTAAGTATCAGTTCAGCTAAAATATTTTTGTTTTAATTAATATGAAACATTTGTTCAAATATTAAATGTTAAAGTTACATGCACTTTTAATGTTTGCTGGGATGATTCATCTGTGAAACCATATGTGCCTGATGAATTGGGAGAGTGGGTAGGAAGCTTTTTAACTTTCTTTCCCCATGGTAACTGGCCTCCTTAAATTTTCTATCTTGTTTGGGGTAATTTTTGGTATTTATTATTTCTTGAAAATTATCAATTTTATCCACATATATGGATATTGGTAGAGAACTAAGCAAATTTTAATAACTACTGTGTGTGTAATTATGTCCCCATTCTCTTATTTTATACACTTTTTCTTTCTTTCTTTAAAAAATTATGGAATAAAAGAATTAGACCACTGTGTAATAATAGGAATGTTTACTAGCTATTTCTTTTTAAATTTTTTTTTTAATTTTTTGTTATTTTTTATTTTTTTTTATTTTGGCAGTGGAGGGGGTAGGTAATTAGATTTATTTATTTTTTGAGGAGGTACTGGGGATTGAACCACTTAAGCCATAATCGCCCCACCTTATTTTTTCTTTTTAGATAATTAAATTTATTTATTTTTTGTTTTTTTATAACATTTTTTATTGATTTATAATCATTTTACAATGTTGTGTCAAATTCCAGTGTTCAGCACAATTTTTCAGTCATTCATGGACATATACACACTCATTGTCACATTTTTTTCTCTCTGAGTTATCATAACATTTTGTGTATATTTCCCTGTGCTATACAGTGTAACCTTGTTTATTCTACAATTTTGAAATCCCAGTCTATCCCTTCCCACCCTCCACCCCCCTGGCAACCACAAGTCTGTATTCTCTGTCTATTTATTTTTTGTTTTAATGGAGGTACTGGAGATTGAACCCAGGACCTCATGCATGCTAGGTGTGCGCTCTACCACTGAGCTATACCTTCCCCGCTAGCTATTGAGTTGAACTAAAAACTACCTGAAGCATAATTCCTTTGACTTATAAGATAATAGTTACATTTACATATAATGTAATTGCTTACCAACATCTTTTAATAAAAATGCTCTTTTTGATCAGAAAAGAGAGAAAGTTTAGATATAATTGCCAGTTTAATTCGGTGAAATAAATTAGTGTTAGTTTTGACATTTGTGATTGCACTAGTAGGATTCCATGTTAGAATTCTAAGTAGCCCAGAGTTTTATTGTAGTAGAAAGCTGGGAGTTTTTTCTAAAGCTGAAGGAAAAGGTTTAATGATGAGGTTATACCTAATGTCTGTCAAGATTTGACACTGTCTTTTTCACCATGACAATATATGTACTGATTTTGGCTCTTTTCAGTGCAAAGGGGAAATCTATTTGCCAGGGAGAAAATCACTTAGAAATTACCACGTAAGCCAAGAGGTAAATCACTAGATAGAAATACAGAGCCAAATGACAGGACTTGTCACTGGGAAAGATAGGGAAATTGTGAAGAAATGAAGCTTCTTAATCTCTAGAAATGTGCTAAAAAACAATGGAAAGTAATATAAAATTAAAACCATAAATCAGTTTGATAGTCCGTATCATTTTTAAGGAGAGATGTGCTTTTCCAGCTGAATTTTCTCATTCAGACAGGATGTTGCTGATTTTCATTCTGATTGTTTTGTGTTCACCTGGCAGAATTCTTACTATTCATTGATGTTCTGGTTATTTCTTATCAGCTGTCCCAGTTTTGTCCTTCTGATCAAGTAATTCTGATTGCACAGAAAACGTGTTTACTTATGGCAGCTGCAGTTGATCTAGAGCAAGGGAGAAAAGCTTCAACAACTTTTGAACAGGTAATGTGCAACCTTCAATGAAAACATAAGTGTTCAGTGTGCTGTTTGTTATGCTTGCCTTCCCTGATGCAGTAGTTTTTGATTATCTTTAGAGAATCCTTTCTTCCACTCTAGCAGCATCTTGATTTCAAAGATGTGTGATGGCTAATTCCTTCCTAAGGAAAAGTCACATTTGGCTTGGCTTCTTCTTTTAAATATTCATTATCTCTTCTTTGAAAATGCCCCATTCCCATTGACCACTCTTTCCAAATCTGTTTTTAAATATTCTTTATCTTCATCATCTCCCTGTGATCATATGTAGTCTATAGGAATGTTTTCTCTATTTCTGTTTCCTTTCACACATTCTCTAAGGAATAACTCATCTGCTTCCACAGCTCTGATAGCCATCTGAAATTATTTAGTTGGCTTGTTTTTCTTCACTCAATTGCCTTTGCTTTCTTTGGCCCACATCCTTAAATATTTTATCATTAAGTCAGTTTTATCAACAAGAAGACAGAATTCCTACCTTTGCCTGAATTCCACTCTCAGTTTAAACCTTCCCCCTTTTAGGAGATACCAACATCAACATCTCACTCTCCGGTATACCAGAATATTGGTTTTTCTTTAGTTCTTTACCTTCCTTCTTTCAAGCTGAGAAAATTGCCACCAAGTTGCACCACTAGCATTTTTGTGTGATTTTAAGATATATATCTCTCTGATTTTCCCTCTTACCCAAAGAAAACTTCCCAATTTCCCACACTTACCAGCTTCTTTTCTTTCTAATTGGTATAAAATCTTTCATGCTGCTTATTCTCTTCCTATTGTTAATCTCTTCTTTCATATGATTCTTCAAATCTGGAACAAACTCTCACCAGATTTTTGCCAACATAATTTCCTTCCTTTTTCTTCCCTTTCTGAGTTCAACTCAAAAAAATTCGAGTATCAAGCACTCTGTTAGGTACTGGGGATAAAGAAGACATTCCTTGTCCTGAGGAGTAAAGGGGACTCTTTTTAGAAACCTTTCCATGTAAAAGAAGATGGAAAAACAAGAATCTATGTGCCTCAGAGCAAAACCAAAACCAACCAGTTTGCTTCTTAACAAGTAAGGGTAATATAATTTTATTCTCAATAAAGCCTTTTGCTTTACTAAAAAATAGTAATAACATATTGTTTTTGCATAATGCTTTTAACTTTTTTAAAGTTCCCTTTTAAGTTGGTAGTCCTGACTTTGTTAAATGTATCTCAGTGAACAGAGATCAAATTGATATGAGGGAAATTTTACAAACTCTTAAGTACAGTCCTTAATTATTTTGTTCATTTCTAACACTGTTCTTTTTTTTTTTAAATGTGTTCTGTCTCTTGCACACCCTTATGTTTCCTAAGAACTCTCTAAACTAGTAACCCTTTTATAATCTTCTTTGCTTTTGAAAGGATATATATTTAGATAATTGGAAATGCACTTTTGCCTTTCTCCATCTTAGTCTGGTCCCTATGAATTAGGCTGTGGTGCTCTGTCTCTCTAATGAAGACTTGTTGGATTCTATTATTTACATCTGTTCCTTTTTCTCTAAATCCTCATCAGTTGGAGTATTTCCAAATATGTGTATGATGAAGCAGTATAGACAGACTTCATATTCCTATCAACATTGTCTCTAGTCTTCAGAGTATAAGTTAGAGGAAGTAAGGAGTGCTTTAAAATATATGTAGTAATCACAACTTATCAAGGAACCACATCTTTTTCCTAGTGGAGGATTGGATAAAATACTACTAACTGGGCAAATCAGGCCCAAGCCTATTTTTCTAAGCCTGAAAGAAAGTTAAGAGTAGTTTTTATATTTGTACAGGACTGTATATGAAAATAAAGAAAAATATGTGAAAGACTTCGTGTAGCTAGCAAAACCTAAAATATTTGTTGTCTGGCCTTTTACAAAAACATACTCTGACCCCTGTCCAAGATTATTTTTTAACAGACTTATGAGGTATAATTTACATAGCTTATAGTTCACCCATTTTAAATTATACATTTTAATGATTTTTAGAATATTCACAGTTGTACAACTATCAACACAATCTAATTTTAGAACATTTTCATCATTCTAGAAAGAACCCCCATATCCATTAGCAGTCATTCCCCATCCATACCACCAGCCCTAGGCAACCACTAATCTACTTTCTCTCTCAATAGATGTGCCTATTCTGGATATTTCATATAAATGTCATCATACAATTTATAGTCTTTTCTGATGGGGTCCTTTTTTGGTAATTTTTCAATAATATTTTGAAGGTCCATCCATATTACAAAATGTGTCAGTAATTCATTCCTTTTTATGGCTGAATAATACTACATTGTATGAATATACCACATTTTGTTTATTTATTCATCCATTGATAGATACTGGTTTTTTTCCAGTTTTCAGCTATTATGAATAATGCTGTGACAAAATTTCATGTACAAATTTTGTATGGATGTGTTTTCATTTCTGTTGAATATATACCTAGGAGGGGAACTACTGGGTCATGTGGTAACTCTGTGTTTAATCATTTGAGGAATTGCCAGACTATTTTCCAAAGCAGCTGTATCATTTTACATTTCCACCAGTACTGGATGAGGGTTCCACTTTCTTCACTTCCTTGCCACCACTGGCTATTATGTCCTTTGGATTATGGCCATCCTAGTTGAATATGAAATACTGTCTCATTTCCCTGATTACTAATGATATCATGACTGATGGCTAATGACAAAAGTTGTTGAGCATCTTTTCATGTGCTCATTTGCCATTTATGTATCTTCTTTGGAAAATGTCTATTCAGATTTTTTCCGATTTTAATAGGGTTATTTGCCTTTTTATTACTGAGTTCTATTAGTTCTTTATATAGTCTTGATATACATGAACTGTTATCAGATACAATTTGCAGTTATTCTCTCCCATTATGTAGTTTGCCTTTTCCCTTTCTTGCTAGTGCCCTTTGACTCACAAACATTTTTAATTTTGATGCTGCCCATTTTATTTATTTATGTTGTTATTTGTGCTTTTGGTGTCATGTCTAAGGCCATTGCCTAATCCAAGGTCATGAAGTTTCACCCCTGTGTTTTCTTCTAAGAGTTTTTATATTTTTAGTTCTTACATTTAGGTCTATGATCCATGTTGAGTTAAATTTTGTGTATGGTATGAGATAGTGGTCCTTCTTTATTTGTTTGCATTTAAATATCCAGTTGTCCTAAGACCATTTCTTGTGCTGTTTTTTTTTTACTGTGTTTTCAGTGGAGAAGTACATCATCTGTTTAAAGTTACAAGGAGTACAGATACTATAAAACAAAGCAAACTCCAGTCATGAGACACTATGTACATCATGTGAAAACAACAATCTGATCTCCAGGTTATGAAAACTAGAATTAAAAAGTCACTACACAGAAAAGGTCCAAGTTTCCAGCTTGGCAAAACTTGAGTACAGTTACATGAGATGTTTAATAAACTGAATCCTTTCCCCAGTGTATAAACAAAATGACAAGACTAAATCTGTGCCTGGCAATTTCAATCTAACTCTGAAGCTACACAAAACACACAGACACCTTGTATGCTTCACCTGGTAGTTTGACCATCTTTTTTTCTTAGGTGGTGAGAAGAGGGCAAGGTGACTGTGTGGAGCAAAGGTGTGGGAAGTAGAAACAGTGTGAACTAAACATTCTAAAGTATGGTGAAAAGAAAGCTTCAATTAATGCATCGCCTAAGGGGGAAAAGACTATGCTCCAAATTTGGAAAATTAATTTAGAAGGATAGGGGAAGTCTTTAAGTAACCTCACTTTAACATGAATAATGTATGTGTGACAGAAGGGAGCACAATGGAGGATTCATAAAGCATGCTCATCAGGAAAAAATGTTGGGTCTGCTTTGTCCAGATTAAGAAAAAATAGCTAAGTTTATCAACATCGGCATCCCTTATATTTTGTAAAGATGAATGCTCTGTTGCTTAATTATGAGGAATTATTTCTTTAAAGAAAGGAGTTCTTAAGCTATTGACAGATAAAATGAAAAAGGAGTAGGGAGCTAACTAGGTGTCAAGTGCTTGCTAGAAATGATTTTAAAATGTTTCTACATGTAAAATTTACTGACAAATTTTGGTCAACCGTTTAAAAATAAAATTTAGTTTAAAATTCTTGGAGAAAATGCCTTTTGCCCACATATTTAAAATTGAAAATCAACTTTACTATAGACAAGATTACTGTGGAGTGTACAAAATTCTGCATATTTAGAGATCAACTGGCCATTCAAGATAGATATCATGTTTCACAGGCATTATTTTAGTCACCATACAGTTTCAGCCATGGGACCAAAATTTAGTGTTCTGTGCCATGTGGCCACAGGGTCACTGGTTTCACATCATGGCTTATGAAAATACTGGCATTTTGTTTTTTGTAAAGTAAGTCCTACTTTATGCAAGCAAAAAGGGAGAAAGGAAAAGAAGGGGGAAGGAGCAAAAAGCTTTGTTTCAAAGAAAATAGATTGAAGGCTAAAGAATATGGAGCTTTAATAAGCTCAAAGGAAAATATTTGCTGGCTGATCTCTGATTTGTATGCACTCTAAACAATTCTATAAATAAAACCAATATCATTTCTTAATCATGACCCCATCAAAAAAAAAGTATCTCCTAATTATCCTTTCAATGTCAAATATATACGCTAGAGTTGAAGTTTCGTTTTTAAGGGTACAGCTACCTCATAGAGACTGAACTAGATGTACTCTTATCCTTTCTCTGAAGTATAACAGTACACCACTGCACAATAGCATCCAATTTTTTTAAATAATGCATCCAATTTGAAGACTAATGGTAGAGGAAATTCTTCAGGAGAAAATGAAAATCCATCAAGCTGAAAATCTAAAACTAGTTCTACTTTCTAATAAAAATATATAAAAGTGCATCATCAGAATAAGGAATTCTTATGCCAGTTTGTGTTGCAAATTTTCCAAACAATGTATCAAGCATAAACCCACTCCAGATATCAATTATGGATACAAATAGAACTTGAGGGGTTTTTTTAAGGCACTAATTTTTTTAAATAGTTAATGCAACTGTTGCTAACACGATAATAGTACTCTTGGCTTCACATACTAACCTGGACTTCCGATCAAGTGCTGCTTAGCTCAGTAAGGGAGGTCACAAAAAAAACCTAAATCCATTTTCAGTCATGTCTAGTCTTGTACCCTCCATTCTCCTTTTTTAGCATTTGAAGACAACAGGTTGAGTTGGCAGATGCTGTTTATGGACCCCTGAGGTTGTTTTTACTGATTCAATCTCAGTTTTATTGAATTCTTGATAACAGGAATAGGATTTGCAGGGAGAGCAGGGGTATCAGAAAGGTCTGTACTGGATGTTTTCTGAGAGGCCAACAGAGAAGTCGTCTGAATGGTTTCTGATTGAGTTGTATTTGTCTCTGTATCAAGTTGTTCCTTTGTTTCTGTTTTATCATGTCCACTCAAAGCAAGACAGTTAGCATCTTCACTTGTTTCATCCTCTTCTGTTTTGGTTTTCTTGGGACTCTTCTTTATGAGGTGAGAATGTTCTCTTGACTACTACTGTAGAATTACGTATCTTTGCTGCTGCATTTCCTGAAGATCTTGGTGGTGGGTTTACCAGACATGTTGAAGAAACCCAACACCATTTTTTGAAGACTCTTTTTTCCCCTTTGAATTATTTTGGCACCCTTACTGAAAATCAATTGACTATAAATGAGAAGGTTTATTTCTAGCACCTCAATTTTATTCCATTGATGTCTATATCTGTCCTTGTGACAATACTATTGATTACTGTAGCTTTGTAGTAAGTTTTGAAATAGAGATATGTTAGTCCTCTAACTTTGTTCTTCTTTTTCAAGAATGTTTTGACTATTCTGGGTCCCTTGAATTTCCATATGAATGTTAGCAGCAACTTGTCAACTTCTGCAAAAGAAGCCATCTGGGATTTTGATAGGGATAGCACTGAATGTGTAGATCAGTTTGGAGAGTATTGCAATCTTAATAATATTGTCTTTTAACCCATGAACATGGGCTATCTTTCCATCTATTTAGGGCTTTAATTTTTTTCAAAAATATTTTGTACTTTTCAGAGTATAAATTTTTTTACTTCTTTCTTTTTATAGTCTATTCACATTTTCTATTTCTCTTTGAGTCAGTTTCAGTAGTTTATGTTTCTAGAAATGTTGCCTTTACAATCTAAGTTATCTAATTTGTTGGTTTACATTGTTCATAGTATTCCCTTATAATCATCCTTCTTATTTCTGTAAGATTGGTAATGATGCCTCCTCTTTCACTCCCAATTTTATTTATTTGTGTCTTCTCTTTTTTCTGCTTGGTCAGTGTATGCAAAGGTTTATCGATTTTGTTGATCTTTTTCAAGAACCAACTTTTGTTTTTATTTTTTTCTACTATATTTCTAGTCTCTATCTTATTCATTCTCATTCTAGTCTTTATTATTTTCTCCCTTCTGATTGCTTAGGGTTTAGTTTGCTGTTCTTTTTCCAGTTTCTTGAGGTTAAGTTTAGGTTATTGATTTGAGAGATCTCTTTTTGTAATATCAGCTTTTACAGCTATAAATTTTCCTCTAAGCACCGTGTCTTAGCCTGTTTGAGACACTGTAACTAAAATATCGCAAACTGGGTAGCTTATAAAGAACAGGAATTTATTTCTCACAGTTATGGATGCTGCATGTCCAAGATCAAGGTGTTAGCATGGTCATATCTGGTAAGGGCCCTCTTCCTGATTCATAGCTGACACCCTCTCACTGTGTCCTCACATGGTGGAATGGGCTAGGGATCTCCCTGGAGCCTCTTTTACAAGACATGAATCCCATTCACAAGGGCTCCAACTTCATGACTTTGGTACATCCCAAAGGCTTCGCCTACTAATACCTTCACTTTTGGGGCTTAAGATTTCAATATATGAATCTGGGGGGCACACATTCAAGCTACATCATTCCATCCCTGGATCCCAAAAATTCATGCCCTTCTCTCATATAAAATGCATTCATTCTACCCCAATAGCCCCCAAAATCTTAACTCATTCCAGCATTGACTCAGAAGTCTAAGTCTAAAGTCTCACCTAAATATCTTCTAAACCAGATATGGGTAAGACTCAAGGCAGATTGCTCTCCAGCAGTGAACCTATGAAATCAAACAAGTTATATGTTTCCAAATTACAATGGTGCAACAGGTATAGGATAGACATTCCTATTCCAAAAGGAAGAAATAGAAGGGGAAAAAAAGGAGTAACAGGGCCCAGGTAAGCCTAAAATCTAATGGAGAAAACAACATTAAACTGCAAGGCTTGAAAACAATCCTCCTTGTCTTGGTGCCTCACATTTTGAACCCACTGGGGCTGAGGTTGGGCCTTCAAGCCTCTAGACTCCATCTGCATGGCTCTGCTAAGTGCAGTCTATGCTGTAGCTCTCAAGGTTAGGTTCAGGCTGGAATCCCACAAGATGGCTCTATGGGTCTGCGGTGGAAGGCTCTGCTGGGCATTGCCCTACTGGGGCTTTTCTGCAGTGGCCTCTCCCCTACAGAGGTTCTTTGCCCAGGCCCTGAGGGACTCTGAGGCATCTTTTGAAATCAAGGAGGGGCAGCAACACCTCCAGTTATTGTACTCTGCATACTAGGGAGAAGGCACCAAGCTGATGCCTTCAAGGGGTTTGCAACCTGTGCCTTCTGGAGGGGCAACCACAACCACCCATGCTGCACTTGGGACAGCTGAGGAGAGTGGTGCCAGAATTTGAAGAGCAGAGCCTAGGAGGTGAGAGCGCTGGGCAGCAGTGGGCCCCTCTTTTGAAATTCTTCTGCCCTCCAGGCCCTTGCACACTAGGCCTGTGGTGGGAGATCCAGCCCCAAAGATCTCTCATCTGCTTTTGGGGGTCATTTCATTCTTCCTTTGCCTTGGACAGTAGGTCCTGGCTTCTGTTTAGATGGCTGACTAATCTCCCTGTTGTCTTAATGAATAGCTCTTAGTTTCTGTTGAGATAATCCATCCACAGCAACCTACTTATCAAATTCAGCCACACCTTTGGGGTTCTCTCCCTATCAGGCTTTCTAATTTCTTTAAATATTGATGGGCTGAGAATTTTCCAGATTTTGAAATTCTGCTTAATTTTTGATTAACAATTCCACCTCTAAATCATTTCTCTCTTCTCACATTTTATTATAAGCATTCAAGAGAAACCAAGTCACTTCTTCAGCACTTTGCTTAGAAATTTCTTAAACCAAATATCAATTTCATCACTCATAAAGTGTTTACCTTCTATAATACACTGGATGGGAGAAGGCAGAGCTCAGTGGTAGAGTGCATACACATGTGCGATGTCCTGGATTCAATCCCCAGTACCTCCATTAAACAAACAAACCTAATTACCTACCCCCCACCAAAATAATAAAATACTAGGAACATAAACACAATTCACCCAAGCTCTTTGCCACTTTTTAACATGGTTGACCTTTCCTCTAGTTTCCAATGTTCCTCATTCCCATCCAAGACCTCATCAGAATGACCATTGCTGTCCATGTTTCTACCAACATTCTGTTCACAGCCACTTAGATATTCTCTAAGAAGATTGAGGCTTTATCTACAGCTCTCCTCTCCTCTTTCTTGGTCATCAAGAGAATTTCCCTGAACAGTACATTCACAGCAATTTAGACTTTCTAGCATGCACCTCCAAACTCTTCTAGACTCTATCCATTATTCAGTTCCAAAGCTGCTTCCATATTTTGGGGTATTTGTTATAGCAGCACCCCACTCTCAGTACCAATTTTCTGTCTTAGTCTGTTCAAGCTGCAATAACAAAACATAATAGACTAGGTAGCTTATAAAGAACAGAAATTTATTTCTCACAGTTCTGGAGACTAGAAGTCCAAGATCAAGGTGCCAGCATGGTTGGATTTTCTGGTGAGGGCTCTCTTCCTTGTTCACAGCTACCTTCTTGCTGTATCCTCACATGGTTGGAAAGGGCTGGGGATCTCTTTGAAACTTCTTATAAAGGGTGCAAATCTCACATATGAGGGCTCCACCCTTATGACTTTAGTATCTATCAAAGGCCTCACCTACTAATACCTTCACCTTTGGGGCTTTGATTTTAACATATGAATTTGGGGCACACATTAAAATCATAGCACACAGCTTGAGCAGCATCCCATAAGGTTTCTTTTCCTTTTTGTTCATCTCAAAATATTTTCTAATTTTCATTGTGATTTCTTCTTTGAATCATTTATATAGGAATCTGTTGTTTAATATCCACGTGTTTGTTTCTTAAATTCTATTCTCTTATGATTTCTAATCTTATCCCACTGTGGACAGAATACATACTTTGTGTGACTTCACGTTATTTTAAATTTATTTGAAGCTTGTGTTGTGTCCTAACATATGGTGTGTCCTGGATAAAGTACCATGTATGCTTGAGAAGAATGTATTTTTTTCCTTGGGTTGATGAAATGGTCTATGGATATCTGTTAGGTATTAGAAAAAACTATGTATAGTTTTATACAATTTTTTTTTAGAACAGTTAAGAGGAGAAAGAAGAAATACATATTTATACTCTTTTATAGTTACATAGTTACTTTTGCATAGTGTACTCTGTGTTTTCATTTGGATTCAAATTACTGTCTGTTATCACTTTCTTTCAGCCTGAAAGCATTTTTTACAAAATGGTTCTGCTAGCACAAAGATTCTCTCAGCTTTTGTTTTTCTTGGAATTGTTTTTATTTCTTTTTTTGCTTTCAGTTCTGAAAGATTATTTTGCTGGATATTAGATCCTTGGTTGATCAGTATTTTCTTTTATCACATTAAATATGTTATCCCACTGCCTTTTTTAAAATCAAGAGTCTATTTCCTGACATTGTCATTGTAACTTCCTTCGTTAAGCATGATTTCCTTTAGTTGTTTGAACATATTTAAAATAGCTGCTTTGAAATCTGTGTCTTCTAAGTTTCAACATTGGACCTTTTAAAAGTCACTTCCTATTGCCTACTTTGTTCTTGCATGTGTCATAGTTTACTGTTTCTTTGCATATCTTATAATTTTTTGTTGAAAACTGGACATTTTGCACAATATATTGGCACGTCTTTGGATACCAATTGCCCCCTCTGGGATTTGTTGTTAATATTTGCTTAATTATTAGTTTAGTGACTTGGCTGGGCTAGTTAAATGAAATCTATTTCCCCCAGCTGTGTAGTAGGATACAGCTTCTAATATCACTCCTCAGAGATCACAGTCTTCTCCTTTGCAATCACTCTGACCCTTCCCCCCAAAGAAGAGGAAAGTAGTTTTAGCAGAGTTATTTTTGATTCTCTCTTTCTGTGATCTCCTGGTTATTTCTGATTGGTCTTCTTCTACTGGTATCACACACAGATGTAAGTCTTGACTAATTGCTAGGTGAGTGCTCCATGTATGTGTGTGTGTTTGAAAATGCTCTTTGGCATAAATTACTCCACTGTCTGATCCAATTAAAGTAAGACCCCTTTAAAGGGGTAGGGATCCTAGCTTTCTCTTCCCCTGGTTTTCTCTGTAAACAACTAGCCAGTCTACTGTTTTGCTTGTCAATATTGAGTTACCAACCTCCTCTCAATTGCTCACACCAAAATCTTCATTTTTCAATAGTGCCATAAAATTCCCCATGCCCTGTTCCAGTTAGTCTGTCCCCTTAGGGTGAGCTACAGAGCTCACACTTCTAATGACCTACCTCTCCTCCTAAGCAGAAACTCTATACCACTGTTTTGGAGCTAGAGGCAGGGACAGTGGCCCATTTGTATCAGAGTGACAACTCAGCTTTCTGAGTCAGGGTCTGGGCAGAAGTTGTAGTTCCTAGCATTCTTAGTTTACCTCCCCCAGCATGGAAACTCTATCCTATAAACAAGCTAAGGTAAATGCAATTGAGACTCAGTATTCTCAATTTGCTATGCCTGGTATAGCACTGGGTAGAAGAGCAGTCCAGGCTTCTCAGGTGTACTTGTTTATAATAGAGCTTCTGCAATACAGATCTTGGAGAGGAGGGTGAGAAGTGCTGGCAGCTTGCCTCTTCTGGCCATACCTAGCCTGGAAGCTGAGAGTAGAGTGAGCCCCATCTTCTTCTGGCCACACCCACCTAAAAGTACACTTACATCACAGTGAGCTAGGGGCAGGTGGTGAGCAGATCACGGCTTACCTGCCACAAGTACTCACTGTTCTTACTGAGACTTAGTAGTTTCCTGGAATAGATGTTTCCCCATTTGCTATATACTCTAGGGCAATTCTCTGATGTTACGTGATTATGTTTGTAATTTTCACCAATTATGGTAGTTTTGCTGGGGAGAGGATTTGTGGATGTCCTCACTCCATTGTTCTGGAAGTGCTTTTTCTTCTGTCCTAGATTATTAAAGAAATTGATAATACTTAAGATTTTCTATTTAATCTTCAATTTCCTGGAACATTAAGGAAAAGTAAAAATAAAAGCCAGTATTTATATATAAATTCTAAAATACTTAGTTTATGCTGTTGTTTTTCTGTTATTTATTTTTAACTGTTTTTAATGAAAATGATATAAAATTATTTTTATTTGCTTTAAGTTTTGTTTGGTTGAGACTAATTTTCTCATTTCATTGTTACCAAATAGACCAGGTTACTGAATCGTGCACTTCAGCAGATCCATAAATGTAGAGACATCTGGAATCTCCTGAAAGAAACAGGTATGGTGAAACTGGGAGTTTGGTAACACAGTTATAAAGGGGGTTTCAAATCTTAATAACCTAGTCTTTTATCACCAGAAATTTGTACCACTGCAATACTTGATAACCAGTTGAATGGTTCTTTAGAACTGATTTTTCCCTACTGTATGTCTGTATTTTAACTCTTTGGCACACTACTTGGAATAAGAATATTTTTTACCTTGCTTTTTATGGAAGTATAGTATTGAGTATAAAAATAGGATCATCATTGTTTAATGTGACATTATTGCTCTTAGGTCACTAGATTTAATATCTAATTTAATCAAGTTTTAACTCTGACTAAATATAAGGTACAAAGTCTTCCAAACCACAACCACAATATAAGATTCTATTAACATTTTATTATGAAATAATCAAAATAGTAGGAAACCTTTTGAAGTTATATAGTAGCTTGCTTCTGTTTTCTCATTGAGGATGGTATTGGCTTTTAGCTTTAAATAGACTTTTTTAGATTGTATCCATCTGTTTTCTGTTTTAGTTAGAAGTTTTTTTAAAAAAATCAGTAAATATTGAATTGAATTACATGCTTTTTCAGCTTCTAGAGACAATCATATGGTTTTTCTGTATTGAATTATAATAATCATAAATTTCTCAAAATTAAGTCATTGTTGCATTTCTGGAGTAAACCCTATTTGGTCATGGTGTATTATTATTTTTAAAATGTTGATGAATTTGGTTTCCTAATATTTAGAAATTATTGGTTTATCATTTTGTGTGTTACATGTGTGATATCTTTGGTGGATTCTGATATCAAACTATAAGAATTATAAGAACATAAACATATAAATTTTAATTTACCTCTCTCAATCTGTGGCAGGCATTTAAAGGAATAAAAACAACAAAAAGAAAGGACAGAGAATACCTAAATAACATCATTAGTATGGAAGATTTAATAGAACTATACTCTATAGCCTGAAAATAGAAAACTCATTTTCTTTTCATGTGCCCTTTGAACATTTACAAATTTGACCACAAGAGAAATCTGAATAAATTCCAAGACACAGAAATAAAACAGACATTATTTGATTGTAATGCAATAAAACCAGAAATTAATAATGTAATCAGGAAACAAAACCCTTGACCACTTGGACATTAAAAAAAAAAACAGTAACTACAGAGTATCTGGAGAATAATGATAATGATAATACTTTATAACAGAATCTAAAGTGCTAAAGCAATACTGAGTAAAATTTATATCTTCAATGGTTTTTATTTAAAAAGTATGTCAGACAGATGACTGGGTAAAGTTGTTTATATATATATATATATGTATATATATATATGTATATATATAATGGAATACTACTCAGCCATTAAAAAAGAATAAACTAATGCCATTTCCAGCATAGATGGACTTAAAGATTTTCATACTAAATGAAGTAAGCCAGAAAAAGAAAAATACCATGTGATATCACTCATATGTGGAATCTGAAAAAATGACACAAATTAACTTATTAAAATGACACAAATGAACGTATTTACAAAACAGAAACAGACTCAAACATAGAAAACAAACTTGTGGTTCGGAGGGAAAGGGTGGGGTGGAGGGATAAATTGGGAGTTCAGGATTTGCAGATACACACTACTGTATATAAAATAGATAACCAACAAGGGATAAAAGATAAACAAATTCTACTGAATAGCACAGGGAACTATATTCAATATTTTGTAATAATGTATAATGAAAACAAATATGAAAAGGAATATGTATATGTGTGTATAACTGAAACACTATGCTTTACACTACAAATTAAGACAACATTATAAACCAACTATACTTCAATTAAAAAAAGGATAGAAATCAAGGATTTTCAACATAAATAAGCTGCAAGGATATTTTGTACAACACAGGGAATATAGCCAATATTTTATAATAACTATAAGTGGAGCTTAACCTTTAAAAATTGTCAATCACTATATACACCTGTAACATATAACATTGTATATCAACTATACTTCAGTATAAAAAAGACATTAAAAAATGAAAAGTATGTCAGAATGCTAGCTGACAAATCCATTTCTTCTTTCTAGGAACACAGCTAGACTCTCTTTTATAGATATATCTATATCTATCTATCTGTCTATCTATCTATCTACATCATTAGTGACTTGCAAATTAAAATGAGATATCACTACACACCTATTAAAATAGCAAAAATCCAAAACAGTAACAAGACCAAATGATGGTGAGTATGTGGAGCAATGGGAATTCTTATTCATTGCTGACAGGAATGCAAAGTGGTACAGACGCTTTGGAATACAGCTTGACAGTTTCTTACAAAACTAAACATACTCTTGCTATACAATCCTGCAAATTGTGCTCCCTGATATTTATCCAAATAAATTGAAGCCTTATGTCTATGCAGAGACCTGCACATGAATATTTATAGCAGCTTTATTCACAATTGCTAAAACTTGGATAGAACCAAGATGTCCTTCAGTAGGTGATTGTATAAATAAACATGACATGTCCAAACAATGAAATACTACTCAGATAAGAAGAATGAGCTATTAAGCCATGAAAAGACATGAAGGAAACTAAATGCATATTACTAAGTGAAAGAAGCCAATTCGAAAAGGCTACATACTATATGTTTCCAACTATATGATATTCCAGAAAAGACAAAACTATGGAGACAATAAAAGGATCATCAGTTGCCAGGGTTGAGTTGTGGAGGGAGGGATGGATAGAAGACAGAAAATTTTTAGGGCAGTGAAACTCTTCTGTATGGTACTACATTGGTTATTATACATCTGTCAAAATCCATGAAATGTACACCACCAAGAGTGAACCCCAATGTAAACTATGGAATTTGGGTGAAAATGATGTCTCAGTAGATTCATTGATTGTAACATATATACCACTATGGTACAGAATGTCTGTAGTGGGAAGATGTGTACCATGGGGAATAGGGTGTATGTGGGAACACTCTGCACTTTCCACTCAGTTTTGCTGTGAACCTAAAACTGCTTTAAAAGAATGGCTATTATCAAAAAGACAACAGATAAGCGCTGGGGAGGATGTGGAGAAAAGGGAACCCTGTGTACTGTTGATGGGAGTGTAAATTGGTACAGCCACTGTGGAAAATGGTGTGGAGTTTCCTCAAAAATTTTAAAATAGAACCCAACGTAAGATCTAGAAATTCCATTTCTCTGAATATAGCTGAAAGAAATGAAATCATTATTGTGAAGAGATATCTGCAGTCCCATGTTCATCACAGCATTATTCACAATAGTCAAGACATGGAAATAATCTAAGTATTGAGTGAAGGATGAATGGATAAAGAAAATGTGATACACACACACCCACACACACACACACACACAATGGAATATTCAGCTTTAGAAAAGAAGGAAATTCTGTCATTTACATCAGCATGGATAACCTGGAAGATATTATGCTAAGTGAAATAAGACAGACAGAGAACAAATATACTGTATGATCTAACTTATATATGGAATCTAAAAATAACCAATCTCACCAAAACAGAGAGTAGATTGTTGGTTGCCAGGGGTAGGGTTGGGGAAGAATGGGTGATGGTGGTGAAAGGGTACAAACTTCTGGTTATAAGATGAATAAGTTTTGGAGGACCTAAAATAAACCATGGTGACTATAGTTAACAATACTGGATTGTATACTGCAAAGTTGCCAAGAGAGTCAGTCTTTTTTTGTAAGTTATTTTTTCACTTTTTATTACAATTCTACATTCATTTTATAAATAATATTATGCACTAATTTTTTTCCAGCAAGTAGCCTTTTTCTTTCCTACTTTGATATGGCATTGGCATTAACTAGGTAACTTCATCAAATGGAAATGAGTAGCTTCATAATTCCTATATTCCTGAACAGATTATATATCTGGGAAGTTATTTTTTCTGAAGTATTTTTGAATGATTCATATAACTCTTTTTACCAAAAAATATTGAATTATCTGGCTTCATTTTGCTCTTATTTTTAATATCATCACTCCTGATACCTTTAAGTCAGTATTTGCTTGATCATTATTATTAAATGAATTTTGTATTTTATGTTTTATGTTTGTTTTAAAGAGCATATTTTTAAATTTTGTGTGCATATGTACATTTGTCTGTTTTAATGTGGATTTTAATTCTCAGTCTTTTCAGGATAACTCCAAGAGAGTAAATCTTAAAAGTTCTCACCACACACACACACACACACACACAAATACAATGTGAAGTGATGGATGTGTTAACTAACCTTATTGTGGTAATCATTTCATAATACATACATGTATCAAATCATGACACTATACACCTAAAACTTACATAATGTTATATGTCAAACATATCTCAAAGAAGCTGGAGAAATATCCAGCAATATATAAGAAGAATTATATGTCAAAAAAAAGACCATTGGGTACACCTCCAAGAACGATGGATTATAAAATGTTATTAAAATGGATTTTACTTTAAAGTAAAAAAAAATATTAATTAAAGGCAAATGTAGCAGAAAAGACTAAAATTTCTTAGTGTTGACAATTCTGTGTCAGTTTTTCTGGAACATAGTATGCTTTTTTCAATTTGTAAATTCAAGTATTTCTTTAATAGACTTTATTCTTTTAGAGCAGTTTCAGGTTCACAACAGAATTGAGCAGAAAATACAGAGTTCACACATAGCCCTCCCCACCCACACATATATACTCCCCTACCCTCAACATCCCTCATCAGTGTGGCATATTTGGTACAACCAATGAACCAACATGAGTACATTATTATCAACCAAAGTCCATAGTTTACATTAGGGTTCACTCTTGATGTTGTACATTCTGTGGGTTTTGACAAATGCATAATGACATGTAGCCAACACTATAATATCATATAGGGTAATTTCATTGCTCTAAAAATCCCTTGTACTCCATCTATTCACTCCTCCCTGCCTCCCTCTCCCGAAACTCCTGGAAACCATGATCTTTTAATTGTTTCTGTAGCTGTGCCTTTTCCAGAATGTCATTTGGTTGGAATTGTACAGTTTGTAGCCTTTTTAGACTGACTTCTTTTGTTCAGTAATATGTCTTTTAAATTTCTTCCATGTCTTTCATGGCTTGATAGGTAATTTTTTTACCATACATATATTTTCTAATTTACATATATGTGCTGTTCATTGTTTCTAAGAATGTTTAGAGCTTTAGCTTTTATTTTATTTTTATTGAAGTATAGTTGTTTTACCAGAGAGCTTTAGCTTTTTAAACTTACATAGTTATCGAAGGAATAAAGCCAACCACAAAATAAGAATTAATTCAAAATGATACATACACCCCACTATTAACAGTAACATTATTTATAATTGCCAAGATACGGAAGCATCCTAAGTGCACATCAATAATTGAATAGATAATGGAAGATGCAATATATATATATATGGAATGGAATGCAACTCACCCATAACAAAGAAGGATATTTTGCCATTTGTGGCCCTTCATTCACTTTTTTTTCACTTCAAAAACCAGAATTTTATAACTGGCAGAGACATTTCCATTACATCAAAAACAACAAAATACCTAGAAATAAACTTAGCCAAGGAGGTTACTTATACTCTGAAAACTGAAATGACACAAAGAAATGTAAAGATTTCTTGTGCTCTTGGATTTGAAGAACTGTCAACACTATCAAAATGGCCACACTACCCAAAGCAATCCACAGATCCAATGCAACCCCCATCAAAATACTCACGACATTCCTCACAGAACTAGAACAAACAATTCCAAAATTTATAAGGAACCACAAAAGACCCTGAACAGCCAAAGCAATCTTTCGTAGGTCTCTTTTTTTTTCCCCTCTCTTCTTTTTGTTCTCTTTTCTTATGGTTTCATGACTAGAGAAAGTCCTTTAACATTTGTTGTAAAGCTGGTTTGTTGGTGCCAAAACCTTTTTAGCTTTTATTTATCTGTGAAGCTTTTGATTTCTCCATCAAGTCTGAACGAGAGCCTTGCTGTATAAAATATTCTTGGTTGTAAGTTTCCCCCTTGCATCTCTTTAAATATATTGTGCCACTCCCTTCTGGCCTGTAGTGTTTCTGCTGAAAAATCAGCTGATAACCTTATGGGAGTTCCCTTGTATGTTATTCATTGCTTTTCTCTTGCTGATTTTAATGTTTTCTCCTTATCTTTAATTGTTGTCAGTTTGATGACTATATGCCTTGGTTTGTTCCTCTTTGGGTTGATTCTGTGTGGTACTCTCTGTGCATCCAGGACTTGAGTGACTGTTTCCTTTCCCAAGGTGGGTAAGTTTTCAGTTATTATCTCTCCAAAATTTTTCTCAGGTCCTTTCTCTCTTCTCTTTCTGGGACCCCTATAATGCGAATATTAGAACGCTTCATGTTGTCCCATAGTTCTCTTAAACTATCCTCATTTCTTTTTATTCTTTTTTTCTGTTCTGAAGTAGTGATTTCCACTAATCGATCTTCTAGCTCACTGATCCATTCTTCTGCCTCATTTAATCTACCCTTGATTCCTTCTAATGTATTGTTCATTTTAGTGATTTTATTCTTCAACTCTGTTTGGGTATTCTTTATATTTTCCAACTCTTTGCTAAAAACTTCACTCTGTGTATCTGTACTCCTCTTGAGTTCTCTGAACATCTTGGCCATCATTACTTTAACCTCTTTCTCAGATAAATTAGCTATCTCCTCATCACTTATTTCATCTTCTAGGATTTTATCTTGTGCCTTGGCCTGGGAGATATTCCTTTGCCGCTTCATATTGTCTGTCTGTCTATGCGTTTGTGGATTCCGTCCACAGGCTTTGGGATTATTGTTTTATTTCTAGTATCTGCCCCTGGTGGATGAGGCTGGACTAGAGGCTTATGCAGGTTTCCTGGCAGGAGGAGACAGTGCCTGGCCACTGCTGGGTGAAGCTTTTTCCTGGAACTCTGGTGAGTAGGGCTGTGTCTAGAGTCCTTTGTGGCTTAGGAAGTCTGCTGATGGATGTGGCTGTGTTCCCACCCAGTATGTTATTTGGCCTAAGGCTTCCCTACAGGCTGTTGGGTGGGGCTAGGTCTTGGTGCTAATGATCCAATCAAGATGTCAGCCTCCAGGAAAGCTCATGTAGATGAACACTCCTGGAATGTCCATCACCAGCTTTTATGTCCCCTGAGTGAACCACAGCTATCTCCCACGTCCCCAGGAGACCCTCCAAATCCAGCAGGCAGGTCTGGCCCAGGTTTCTATGAAATCACTGCCTCTGCCTTTGGACCTAGCACACGTGAGTTTCCATGTACACTTCTCAAGTGAATGGAGTCTCCGTTTCCCCCAGTCCCATGAGGCTCTCAGAGCCAAGCACCCCTGGCCTTCAGAACCAGATGTCCTAGGGTCTCCTTCTCTTCCCAATGCTGGGACCCCAGCTGGGGATCCTGATATGAGGCTTAGAGCTCTCACTCCTGTGGAAGGGCCTCTGTGATTTAACAAATCTTCAGCTTATGGGTCGCCCACCCAGGGGGTATAGGGCCCAATTATATCATGAGCACGCCCCTCCTACCATCCTGCTGTGGTTCCCTCTTTATGTTTCCAGTTGCAGAAGATCTTTTTTGCTAGGTTCTAGTCTTTCTTTGATTTTTTTTTTAGCATTCAGTTGTGATTTTGTTATAGACGCGAGGAGAGGCAAGCTTGTTGTCCTACCACTCCACCATCTTGACTAGAACTCCCTTTGTTGACCAATTTTTAATTAACATTAATTCACAGTGGATTCATCTCAAATTAATTCAATCAGTAAATATATCTATATTTTCCATTTAATTTCTAATATGGTAAATATCAATAGTTATAACCCACATATGAAAAATCTCTTTGGACATCCTTGATCATTTTTTCAGAGTACAAAGTGGTCCTGAGAACAAAGTTTGAGAACCAATGCTTTAGGAGTAAACTACCTTTTCCTTTAAAAACAAAGGCACATATCCATTTGACACTATTGCTCGGAACGTAATCTCAACTTCTTGTTTTAATTCTAACTTTTAACCAAAATAATTTTTTATTTCAAAGAGAATACAGAGGGGTATAATTAAGAACAGTCTCACCCACAAGCAATAGAGCAGGCTAGCAGAGTTCAGGAACACATATAGCACAGCTTTCTGTGGCCATACCCATCCCAATAAAGAAGAAAAATGAACACATTGATTAACATTACCCAAAGATATTGCCTCTATAGCATATAAAGATAAGAAGCAATAGTATATAAACTTAAAACTGTGTTTAGTAATCAATGTTTAAATATTCAATTTTACTTAAAAGTTATCTTGGTATCTAATGATTATCCATTTATCAACTCAATATCAGTCCAACATTTTAGGTTAACTAAATACCTTGGAAATTATCTTAAATCTAACATACCACAAAACATAGTTACTGATGAAATAAAAAGTTTGTCAGAACAATAATTCAATTTTAGTTGAACATAATTTATATTTTTCATAATCTTGAATGTCATGTATGAGTAATATATAACATTATCTAATCAGTAAACTTGTATACATTTAGGAAAAACAGACCCAGGTTAAATAAAATGTATGCTAGTTTTTTACTTTCACAAATAAATCACCAGAAAGATCTTTCTTTTCAGCCAAAATTATTAAGCTAATCTCATTGGCCAAAGATTTACCTTAACTTTGGATTATTAAAATATTTATGCACAACATTGTAAACTGACTAAACCTCAATAAAAAAATTTTTTTAATTGAAAGCAAAAAAAAAAAGAAAATGAGAAAAAGTTTATGAATTAGCTGAATTTCCTTATAAATATACTTTTAGTTTAGCACATGTGAAATATTAGAAGTTCAGTTTCCTTTTTTGGAAATTTGAAGAATATTTGTATATAAGTGCTTATTTATGTCTATAAACCAATTAGAACACAGATCTTTTAATATAGAAGATTTTATAATCTAATTTATGAATTCCTGCCAGAGATAGGAAAACATTTCCCACTCATTCAATGTGAGGTCAAAGCCTTTTTCAATTATTGACACAGATGCAGACATATAGAGATCTCCTGGATCCAAATCTAGAATTTCATCTACAGGTCAAGAGTAAACACAAAAACTCACCAGTCCAGATATCATAGTGTTGTTCATCCCAGCAGGCATGAAATAATTGATTAATTTGAGCTTAAAAACAACAAAAAAGACTAACAAATTAAATTGTCTGTTGTTTCTTACCCAGAGACTACATAATCCATTAATCCTTTTACAGAGATCACCAAATGGTCAGACCATAAAGCCACATTTCCAGTCATTGCTGCCACCAAGTGGGAATAACTTATTGGCTATACACAAACCAGAAGCAAAAAAATAAAGTCAATAGAAAAGAAAAAAGGGATTCATCAAAGTTTTATTGGTACTTGGGGTTCAAGGGATCCAGAAAAGATGAGGTTAAGTAGTCTATGAGTTGCACTTCTCTGGCAACACAATTTACCTTGTTCTCTCAAGTGTATTCATTGGGCATTTTGGAGGATAATTTTTTAAAGATATAGCCACGACTTTTGTATAAATATAGAATGGACATGTGTTAAAGATTTTCCTTAACTCGTTAACTGATAAGAAAACATGATGTTAGAACCAATTTCAATTTCCATTTCACTTTGCTTGCTTATCTCTTATTTTCTGTATCCCTTACTGTTTATTCAGTGCTGTCTCTTTTTTGCTGCTTCCATTTATACCTTTATTTCTGTGATGGTTTTATTTTTAATTCCCATTTCCTTCTTTATCTCTAAAATGGCTCATATTTTGTTTCCTTTTGTCCACCAGCTCTTCCCTGTCCACTTTATATTTTTATTTTATAGTGATGATTACTTAATTAATATTATAAAATTCATGCTGACATGTTTGTTCAGTTTTCATCTGCTTTATGGCAGCATTTCTCTGGTGAGAATTCTCCACCTACCATTCTTTTTTCTCATTCTTCTCATCCCATTTTCATGTAGCATCTTATACTGTGCTATATTTTGGAGAATTTGTCTTTTTTTAAATTTTGTTTTATTGTGGTAAGAACGCTTAACGTGAGGTCCACTCTCTTAACAAAGTTTTAAGTGTAACATATAGTATTGTTTACTATAAGTACAGTGTTGTACAGTATATCTCTAGAATTTGTTCTTGTTTAACTGTAATTTTATGCCTGTTGATTAGCAACTCTCCATTTCCCCTCCTGGCAACTACCATTCCACTTTTTGAGTCTGTGAATTTTAGACTATTTTAGATACCTCGTATAATGCAGTATTTCTCCTTCTGTGACTGACTTATTTTACTTAGGGTAATGTTTTCAGGTTTCATCCATGTTGTCACATGTTGCAGAATATCCTTTTTTAAGACTGAATAGTATTCCCATCATATGTATAAATTACATTTTCTTTATCTATTCATCCCTCAGTGGACCTTTAGTTTGTTTCTATCATTTGGTTATTGTGAATAGGACTACAATAAAACAAAATGGCTTAGTATTTGCATATAATCTACACATATCTGCCTATATACTTTAATCATCTAGATTACTTATAATACCTAATACAAAGTAAATACTATGTAAATAGCTGTAAATACAACATAAATGCTATGGAAATAGTTGCCACCACATGGCAAATTCAAGTTTTGCTTTTTGGAACTTTTTGGAATTCTTTTTTGTTTGTTTTTAATATTTTCAATCCATGGTTAGTTGAATCTGCAGATGTGGAACCTGCCAGTACGGAGGGCTGACTGTAAGCATGCATACATATGGATGCATGTATCATATATAAAGCCTTGGAATGATACAGACCAAACTCAACATTTGCTACCTCTTTGGACAGGATTTAGTGAGTTTGGGAGACTTTTATTTTTTTATTTTAATTTTGTATTGTTTGAATTTTTCAATGAACATGTAGTACTTTAATAATAGAATGAAAATACATTTAGAAAAAAATGAATCTAACTTGTTAAAGGTTTATATTTTTTTTTTCTGTTTTTTTTTATATATTTCTTAAGATTGGGTATTTCCAATGAAATAATGCCTAAAATTATGAGCCCAGCCCGTGAGTAATATAAACAAATCATTAAGCTACTAGCTGTAAATAGACAAATTGAGGAAAAGTGCAAAGCTGGTGAATCATAAATTCCTGGGGGGAAATGGGAAAACACCAACCTTTAAAAAAAATCTATTCCAAATCAAAGTTAATTAAGAATTGTACAAACAGTGACTGAAATCTTAGTGCTATGGGAATTGGCTTTTATAAAAGGATTAACCTTGATGTGCCATTATGTTAGTAACCTAAAGGAAAGCAGCTTTACCACATTCATTCTACAAAGTCCTTATTAAAATCCTAGAGGATACTAGGTATGGTGGGAACATAAAGAAATAACTATTTCTGTCCTTAAGAAATTTGCAGTGAAGAAAGGAGATCAGAAACATAATCTATTACACATATACAAGGCTAAATGAAATAACTTCACTAGTAGAAATATAGAGAAATCATTTTTCTTCACAGGGAAGAAAAATGATCCATTCCATAAAGTAATATTTGAACTTACTCTTGAAGAATGAGTACATTTTAATGGTTAGAAAGGAAGTAAAAGGCATTAAAAATGGTGGGACCTGAATAAACAAAAGCCAGGAGTACAAGAGACATTGTCGGTTTTGGAATTGTCTCTTATTCAGGGGTTATATAGTGGGAGGTCAGGCTGAAAGTAACGTGATTTGTGGTGTACGCCTTTTCAACAGTAAATCAGGCCTTAATCCAGGCTCACCTAGAACACTGTAATCACTTCCCAGATATTTTCTCTGCTTTCACTATTGCCCCTCTATAAATCCAATACCCACACAGCAACCAAAGTATCATAAGCCAGATCATGTCAGTCTTCTTGTACTTCTCATTTACTTGTACTTAAAATAAAATCCAAAGTTCTTACCATGATCTACAAGGCCATAGATTATCTGTCCCTTGTTTCCTCTCTGACCTAATCTCCCATCACTCTGCCTCAGCTCACCATAATCTAGTTCTACTATATTTTAACCATACCTTATACTTTCTTGCTTCTGGGCCTTTGTATTTGCGTTCCTTTTGCCTAGAACACTTCTCCTGGATATTCATGTGGCTTATTCCTCAATATCCTCTGCTCAAATGTCACCCCTTCAGAGAAGTCTTTCATGACCATACCCTTCCTGAAATGACAGCTTTTGTCACTATCTACCCCCTTAATCTGTAGTTTTTCTTTACAACACATATCACTACTTGGTATTATATTATATATTGTATTTCAGTTTTATTCCCAACTAGAATCTAATTTCCCTGCAGGCAGAGAAGTTGTCTGTCTTGCTCATTCTTTATTCCTACCTCCTAAAACTCTATTTGGCATATACTAGGGCTTAATTAATATTTACTAAATGAAATGCTGCTATGGCGCCAGAAATTCTATTATTAGAGAGTCATTCATTAGAGTATTAGAGCATTTTGGTCTTTGAGAGCCCTCTTTGCAAAGATCCCTGGGAGAGCTTACAATTTGTCATTATCAGCTTATACTTTGGGAGAGAAACACTTAGAAAAATCCCTTAATAAAGATTCAACTTGGGATAGAGGTACAGGGCAGAGAAAGGCAGGTTAGGTTTTTAGAAAAAGAAAAAGGAGATTTAAAGGGAAGTAGGGATTTACCAAAGATGATTATGATTTTATTTTATGATGCTTATAATTTTGAAGACATTCCAAACCTTTCTAACACAAAGCAACTCCACAGCTTCTGAATCTATCTTTCTGGGTCCTTTGAGGATCTCCATTTAAGAATGTAACTTTTGGATGTTGTTAGGAAGTTACTCTCTATGTGATGAGTCATTAAATGTTAGCGCTAAAAGTGAAGCTATTTATTTTGTAATTTGAGTAAATTTTTATCTCAAAAACATGAAAATGGAGAAAACGCTTTAGTTGTTTTTATAAGTCATTGTAAGGAAGAATTTCACTTACCTCCAGTGCTATAATTTTGACTCTGGTATAAAGTATTCATCAGGTGTCATTATCAAAAGTGTTAGTGGTTATAGCAAACAGGGCACACCTACAGAGATCTTTAAAACAAGACCTAGCAAGGGTCCCCTACAAGCAAAGAGGCAGTTCAGCTGGCAGGGCAGAGAATTGTCTATATTTTTATATATTACATATTTATATATTATGGTCTCCTATGTCCAGAACTGGAAGGGTCATTCTAATTTATCCAAATGCAGTAGATAAAATCTACCATTTCTCAAGGTTCATGTTGGAATTAGAAATAATTTTTATCTATTAAGTTGTACATACCAAAACTAGGATTAAATGTTTGTTCCTTCAACAGGCAGTCTTTGCTTGATCCATCCATGGGCTTAATAACTAGCAGTCAGTCATGGGTTGCTTTTGGCTCAGAGATTAGTTCTCAATGGATAAGAATTTTCAGAGATGAGTTTTGAGATTTGCCAAGACAAAAGACAACTGGAGCTGATCTTCAGGCACATTAAACAAAATGACAAAGCTTAAGTTGGTTTTCTGGTGTACATTTTGGGCCAGGATGTAGGCCACCAAAATAGGAGAAACTCATTGTAGTGTTTTTCCCCCAAAGGAAATAATCAGTTATCTGGAGATACCCAAGTATCTCTGATAGAAGTTGCTCCTAAAAATCTTCACTTTTGGCAGCATTTCACTTGAATTATGTCTCACAGGCAGCATAAGCTTACCTTAATAATACAAAGCAAAGCCCTAATGGCAGTGAGTAGGGACTTTGATTACAGGGCTGTGGAGCCAGTGAAGAAATTTAGTAGGGGGTCACAGGTTCAGGAGATAGGTTTGGTATAGTTCCCAGATACTTATGGTGGTATATACTATTTCTCTTCTAAGGTACCTGACCTAATTAAGAATGTCATCTAAGTCTCCCTGTTCCTAACATGTTTCCTTTTGTACACTGTGGTTTTCTTTTATAAAAATACAGATGTGAGTCCAGAAATTTTTCTGTACAATTATCTTGACACTGTGACTTATGATCAGAGGAAGGTGTGTACCATAGTTCACCTACAAGCATTCATTATTGATTTATACAAAACTTCCCAAGCTTTAAACTTTACTTCACCTGTAATTTATATATGTGTGTGTGTGTATAAAATGATAACACCTATAAACTATAGACTGCACATTTTTTTTCAGGTGCACTTGTAACATTTACCAATATACATCATATACTGAGCCAAAAAGCAAGTCTTGACAAGTTTCAAAGGATTGAAATCATACAAAGAATGTTCTCTGGACAAAGTAGAATTAAATTAGAAATTAACAACAGAAAGATGATTAGAATACCCCCATTTTTGAAAATCTAAAAGAAACACTTGAAATAACCCATTGGCCAAAGAAGAAATCAAAATGAACATTATGGAATATATTGAATTTAACAAAAATGGAAAATATGACATGAAAACTGGTGAGATAGAACTAAAATAAGTGAAAATATATAGCTTTAAATGTGCACATATTAGAAAAGATGAAGGGTTCAAAATCAATGATCTAAGCTTCCAAATCGAATTTAAAGAAAGCACAGCAAATTAAACCCAAATAAAGAAGATGGAAGAACATTACAAAGATAGCAGAAAACAATGAAATAGAAAACAGAAAATCAAGATTACCACAATTGCTACATTCCAAACAAAATGGATTTTAAAAAAACCACAAATTAATAATACCGATAATTTAAAACTAGATATTACTACAAAATTTTCAGACATTAGTAAGACAATAAAATGACATTGTGAATAACCTTATGCCAATAAATTTGACAATTTTGACAAAATGGACAAACTTTTAAAAAGATATACCTGTGAAAATTAGCACAAAGAGAATCTAAATAGTCCTCTTTAGACTATTTTAATAGCCCTATACCTCTTAAAGAAATTTAACTTTAATACCTTCCCACAAGTGATTTTACTGGTATAAATTGTTCTGAACATATAAGGAAGAAATAATAGCAACACTGTAAAAATACATCTTATAGAAAATAAAGAGGTAACACATTGATTTTATGAGGCCAGCATGACTCTGGTGACAAAACTTGACAAGGACATTTCAAGAAAAGAAAAATACAGGTCAGTATCTTAAATGATAGGTGCAAAAATCTTAAACAAAATTTTAGAAAATTGAACTCGGCAGTCTATGAAAAGGATAATACATGATAATCAAGTAAAGAATTCAACATTTTAAAAAATTATACACACACACGAAATGGTTTTCTATATCTGTGTTTTCTTAAAGTTTTAAAGATAAATGAATTTGGCTTTGCAATCATGTATTACCTATTCAAACATTAAAATAGCATTTTAAAAATAAAAAAAAGATAAATATATTGGTATGGGTGCTGGATACAGGTCAGTACACAAAAATTAATTGTATTTCTGTGTACTAGCAAGAAATAATTGGAAAATGAACTCTTATTTGGAAAATGAACTTTTAAACAATAATTTTTAATAGCATCAAAATCCATCAAATGCCTAGTAATCAATCTAATGCAAAATGCAGAAGACCCATACACTGAAAACTATAAAACACTGAAACATTGCTGAGAGAACTTTTAAAGACCTAAATAAATGAAGCTGTAAACCATGTTCTTGGACTGGAAAACTCAATATTGTTAACATGTCAATTTTCCCAATTTGATCTGTAGATCCAAGACAATCCTAATCAAAATCCCAGCTGATTTGTTTCTGGAAATTGTCAAGATGATATTGAAATTTCTATAAAGATGCAAAGGATGATCTTCAAAAAGATGAACAGAGTTTGAGGACTTACACCACAGAATACAGAGTCTAAAATAGAGTCCAGAAATAAACTCACACATGTTCATTTTGTTTATGGCAAAAGTGTGTGCCCAGTGCTATTCAGTGGTGGAAAGTGGGTTTTTTTCCCCCACAATTAATGGTTCTGTTACAGAACCTTGATCCCTCCCTCACACTATACAGAAATACTGATTTGAGATGGATTGTAGTGAAAGGTACAACAATAAGGTTTCTAAAAAGAAACATAGGATAAAATCTTCATGACCTTGGAGACACAAAAAATTACCAACTATAAAAGACAATATTGATAAAGTGGTTTTCATTACAATTGAGAACTTCAGTTTGTCAGAATATACCATTGAGATAAGACAAGCCATAGACAGGGGAAGAAGATATGTCATTACATAAGCTTGATTAATTCCAGAATATATAAAGAACTCTTAAAACTCAACAATAAAAGACAACCCAATAAAAAATGGGCAAAAGAATTGACCAGGTACTTCACAAAACATGATATACAAATGGTCGATAAGCAAAGGAAAAGATGTTCAGTATCACTACTCATCAGAGAATGTAAATTAAGAGCACAATGAGAGATGACTGCACACCCATGGAAATGGCTAAAATTAAGATACCAAGTATGAGTGAAGATGGGAAGTAACTGGAGCTCTGATACATTGCTGGTAGAAATGTAAATTGGCACAATCACTTTGGAAAACTGTTTGGTAGTATCTGCTAAAACCAAACATTCTATCCTAGCAATGACCCAGCAATCCCACTCCTATATATATATATATTTTTTATAAATATATATACAAAAATTATATATGTGTGTGTGTGTGTGTGTATATATATATATATATATATATTTTAGTAAAGGTAGATTTATTTAGAGAGATACGTACTGCATAGAGTGTAAGGCAAGAGAAAGGCAAGGAAAGAGTTGTGGGAGTTGGGTGCTCAGGTTAAAGTAAAATTAGGTATACATTCCATAGAGTGTGGGCTGTCTCCAAAGCGGAGGGAGCAAAAAAGGGCCCCACTCCTAGATATATACTCAGGTGAAATGAGTATGTCTGTTTACCATAGTATGTACAAAAGGTTCGAGATAGCTCTATATAAGAGCTAAAGATTTGAAACAACCCGAGTGACCATCAACAGAAGGATGGATTAAATAAATCGTGATGTATTCCTATAGTGGAATACTACAAAGCAATAAAAGGAATGTACTTATGACACACAAAAACATAGATGAATACCACAGACATTATCATGAGCAAGAGAAGTCAGGCACAAAGGAATGTTACAGAGTATAAAAATCATTTTTGAAAACAACTTTTATTGAGATATAATTCACATGCCATAAAATTCACACATTGAAGTATATCACTCAGTGGATTTTAGTATATTCATAGATATGTGCAACCACAATCAATAGCCAATTTTAGAATATTTTACCACCTCAAAAAGAAACTCTGTATCCATTAGCTATCATACCCTCATCCTCACATTGCCCCCCACCTCCCAGGAGCCTAAGCAACCACTAGTATACTTTGTGTCTCTATTAATTTTCGTATTTTGGACATTTCAGATAAATGGAATCATATAATACATGGACTTTTGTGACTGGCTTCTTTCACTAATTTTCTTTACTTCAGATGTCTTTGTCTGGTTTTGGTATCATAGTAATACTGGCCTCATAGCATTGGTGTCACAGAACATACTTTTTATTATTTTATACTTTGCAATTTATCGAGGTTTGTTTATGACCTAGCATGTGGTCTATCCTGGAGAAACTTCTGTGTGCACTTGAGAATAATGTATATTCTGCTGCTATTGAGTGTTCTGTAGAGGTCCAGGAGGTCTAGTTGGTTTACAGTGTTTTCAAGACTTATATTTCCTTCTTGATCATCTGTCTAGTTGTTCTAAGTATAATTCATTTTAATGAAGTTAAAGAATATCCAACTATATAAATAATTGTATTAAATATAAATATTCTAAATCAGAGATCAGGAGACTTTTCTCAAAGAGTCAATAGTAAATATTTTAGGCTAGCAGGCCATATGACCTCAGGTACAATGGCTCAGCTCTGCCATTGTAGCAGGAAAACAGACATAGGTAATATTTAAACAGATGGACATGATTATATTCCCATAAAACTTTATTTGCCAAATAAGCAGCCAGCCCATAGATTGTAGTTTACTCACCCCTGTTCTAAACACATCAACCAAAAGATCAAGAATGTCAGACTAGATTAAAAAAAATCAAGACTCAGCTACATGCTGTCTATAAGAAACCCACTTAAATAAGAAGACATAGATAGGTTAAAAATAAAAGGAACTGGAAAAGGTACACTATGCAAATGCTAATCAAAGGAAAGCTGGAATGTCTATGTTAATATCAGATAAAACACTTTAAAGCAGGGAATATTACTAAGGATAAAGAGGGACATAATGAAAAAGCAGTCAATTAAACATGACAACATAACTATACTAAATCTGTAATGTACCTAACAACAGAGCTTCAAAATACATGAAGCAAAAACTGTTAGAACTGAAAGGAGGAGTAGACAAATCCATACTACAATTGGAGACTTCAATACTCCTCTCTCAGTAATCAACAGAATGTAAGTCAACAGATACTCAATAGGTATATAGAAGACATAAATAAAACTATCAATCAACTAGATCTAATTGACATTTATAGAATGCTCTACCCAACAACACCAAAATACATATTTTTTTCAAATGCATATGAAACATTCACCATAGACCATATTCTGAACTATAAAACAAACCTGAACATTTTTTAAAGTATTAAAATCATACAAAGTATTTTCTCTTACCATAATGGACTTAAATGATAAATCTATAATACAAACTATCTGTAAAATCCCCAAATCTTTAGAAATTAAGCAACATACTTCTAGTTGGTATAGAGGGAACATATCTCAACATAATAAAGGCCATTTATGACAAACTCTCAGCTAACATCATACTCAATGGTGAAGAACTAAAAGCCTTTCTTCTAAGATCAGGAACAAGAAAAGGATGCCCTCTCTTGCCACTTCTATTTAACATAGTATTGGAAGTTCTAGCCACAGCAATCAAGCAAGAAAAAGAAATAAAATGCAACCACATTGGAAGAGAAGAAGTGAAACGCACTATTTGCAGATGACATGATACTATATATCATGATTCTAAAGTCTCCACAAAAAATACTATTACAACTAATAAATGAATTTAGTAAAGCTACAGGATACAAGATTAATATGCAGAAATCTGTTGCTTTTCTATACACTAATAATGAACTATCAGAGGAAGCAAGAAAACAATCCCATTTAAAATCACATCAAAAAGAATAAAATACCCAGGAATAAGCTTAACCAAGGAGGTGAAAGACCTATACTATGAAAACTATAAAACATTGATGAAGGAATTTGAAAATGATAAAAGAAATGGAAAGATACCCCCATTCTTGGATTGGAAGAATTATTGTTAAAATGTCCACACTACCCAAAGCAAGCTACAGATTTAAGACCTAAATGTCCATCAACAAATAAATAAAGAAGATGTGGTATACACACACACACACACACATAATTGGATATTACTCAGCCATAAAAAAAGAATGAAATAATGCCATTTGCAGCAACGTGGATGGACCTAGAGAATATTATGTTTAGTGAAGTAAGTCAGACTGAGAAAGAGGAATACTATGTTATCACATATATGTGGAATCTAAAAAATGAAACAAACCAATATATATAACAAAACAGAAACAGATTTACAGATATAAAGAACAAACTGGTGGCTACCAATAGAGATAGTGAAGAGGAAGGGACAAGACAGGCATATGGAATTAAGAGGTACAAGCTACTGTGTATAAAATAGATAAGCAACAAGGATATATTATACAGCACAGTGAAATATAGCCATTGTCTTGTAATAACTTTAAGTTGAGTATAATCTATAAAAATACTAAGTCACTATGTTGTACACCTGAAACTAATATAATATTGTAAATCAACTATACTTCAATTAAAAAAAAATACTTGAATGGGTCAAAGAGAAATTCACAAGGGAAATTAGGAATAGTTAGAATGTAATTAAAATGAAACACAGCATATAAGAATTTGGAGGATACAGCTAAACCAGTGTTTAGACAAAAATTTGTAGAATCAAATGCTTCTGTTAGAAAAAGAAATCTTAAATAAGCCCCCACCTTAAGAAACTAGGGAAAAAATAGCAAATTGAGCCAACTCAAATAGAACAAAGGGAATAATGTAAGAGCAGAAGTCAATAAGATTTAAAACAGAAAACAGTAGATAAAATCAGTGAAACCAAAAGCTGTGTTCTTGTTTGAAAAGACCAATGCAACTGAGAAACCTCTAGCTAGGCAGATCAAGACACAAATTAACAATGTCAGGAATGAAAGAGGCAACATCACTATAGACCCTACAGACATTAAAAAGAGATAATAAGGGAATATTATAAACAACTTTATGCCCATGAATTTGAAGACTTAGAAGAGATGGACAAACTCCTTGAAAGTCAAACTAGCAAACTTCCCACAAGAAGAAACAGGTAACCTGAACTGTCCTATGTCCATTGAATTCATAGTTAGAAATCTCCTAGTAAATCTCCACTGGGGAATTCTACCAAATATTTAAAGAAGATGTAATACAAATTCTATATAAACTCTTTCAGAAAGAAGAGGAGGACAAACTTCCCAGCTCATTTTACGAGATCAGTATTACCCTAAAACCAATACTATATAAAATATAAGAAAACTATGGACCAATATTCCTCATGAAAATAGATGCAGAAATACTCAATAAAATATTAGCAATTTTAAGTAAATAAAATATGAAAAAAAGATAATAGATTATAACCAAGTGAGGTTTTAGCCTAGGTTCAGCATTGTAAACTCAATTAATTCACCATATCAACAGATTCACTATTCAACATCCATTTGTGATAGAAGCTGTCAGCAAACCAGGAATAGTAGGGAAGTTCTTCAACCTTATAAAGGGAATCTACAAAAATAAAACCTACAGCTAATGTCATTTTTAATGATGAAAGAATTCCCCCTCTAAGGGCAGGAACAAGTCAAGGATGTCTACTCTCACTACTCCTGGTCATCATCATCCTGGGTTCCTAGCCAAAGCAATAAGGGAAGGAAAAGAATGGAAAAAGACATATAGGGTGAAAAAGATGAAATAAAACTATCTGTTTGCAGATGACATGATTCTTTATATAGGAAGTCCCAAAGAATCAACAAAATGTTACTGGGACTAATAAATGAATTTAGCAAGTTGCAGGATACAAGGTTAATATTCATAAGCTGATTATAGTCCTGTGTGCTAGCACTGAAGTTCAATAACAGATAGGGACAATCAATAGTGATAGAAGTCAAAATAACTGTTAACTCTGCAAATGTGGCATTGACTGGAAAGGAGCACAAATGTTGAAAGTGTTCTATATCGTGATCTGGGTAGTAGTTAACATGGGTTTAAACATATATAAAATTAATTAAGGTGTTTTCAGATTAATGCACTTCACTTAGTTTATTGTATGTATGCTCCACCTCCAAACTTTTTAAAAAGTTGGGTCTAACAGGGGTGAATGGAAACCATCTCACATAGTATGGTATATGCCACCTGACAGAAGATTCTGCCTATAGTGATAACCAAGAAATATTGTTGACTAATTGAAACAAAAACCACAGTTGGTTTATACTGCACTGTATCTTCTGGTTAACTCAGTC
Organism: Camelus bactrianus; assembly: GCF_048773025.1. NCBI lineage: Eukaryota > Metazoa > Chordata > Mammalia > Artiodactyla > Camelidae > Camelus > Camelus bactrianus. Next base: position 42,181,143 of record NC_133575.1, read on the forward strand.
ATTAAAGTAAGGCAGGTAAAAATTGGATTTGAATTAGATAGCAGCAAGACTTTTTCGGCCATTTAGGAACATGGCAATAATTTCAGGAAATGTTGGCAATGCTAGTGAGTGCATTTCAGGGTGTGAAAGTATTGGTGAGTTCATAGATTTTAAAATATAAATGATCTACCTACAGGAACTGGGATATCCTTCAAATTATAAGTAAAATTAATTTTATTCAATAAGAAAATCTTCCCAGGAGAGAAATTAGAATAGGAGAGAATAATGAAGTGCAATCACAAAAGATGTTGCATTTTTGCCTCTTTCTTAGGGGACTTCTCAGATGATCCATGTGAGACATTGCTTCTGCTGTATGAGTTTGAAGTCAAAGCCAAATTGAATGATCCATTACTGGACAGCTTCCTGGAATCAGTGTGGGGACTGCCTCATTTAGAAAGTAAAACATTGGAAACAATCGCATGTAAGAGCTATATTTATGTTTTTGGAAAGCTGGTACCCATTTAAATCACACTACTTTTTTCTTTCTTCTTTCTCTTCTCTCTTTCCTCTGGGTGGGAAGCAATGTTTCCTCATAACACTTTGTTTCTCCTTCCCTAGTGGCATTCTTGAACTATTTTGTATTATAATCATTTGTGCATTTATCTTTTCCTTTATATGAGATTATAAGCTCCTAGGGTCATGAACAATAATTACTTATATTTGTTGTACTTACAAACCCTAGTGAAATGCATTGCTCATAATAGGTGCTCAAAGTTATTCTATGTGTGGAATTGAATAATATAGCTACATAATAGGGGTAGCTCAAGCTTCAGAAGTAGATAATCAATTCCTTCACTAATCAAAGGTGATGCAATCTTAGCCATTTATTAACATGTATAGAGAAATACTGGTGATTTTTTTAAACACAATTGCCACCTTCAAATTTTTCATTGGGCTATATAAAGGTATTAGGTAGCCCAGGTGCACAAGAGTCACATTTGCCTTTCCTTGTCTTGCCAAGACAGACTTCCTAGGGAAATGGAGCTGGTGGTGTATACCTTATAGACATGCGATGGCGACCACTGTTCCTTGTATAATGGAACTCCAATTATAGAGGCCTGGTAAATGCATTTAGGAGTTTTTATCTCAGATACTCTCATGTCAAGTGTTTCCTGTTTTTAGTATTAGACAAAAACAATGTATTGTAATATAAATCTGTTTTTGAATAGTAACCTTTTACTGACCTGCTTTCTGTTTCCTTCTTAGTGTGCCCCTCCTTGACTCTGGTTCATAAGATTATTGCTTCACCTGTATGACTATGCACAGGGTCACAGAAACAGTAGGTTCTCTGTTGATGTTTGCTGACAAAAAGGTATAACCTAGAGATCCTACCATGTTACTCTGCCCAGAATGTAGAAGCTATCTCTGAAAACCACCACTGATTCATCATTTTATAAAATTCATTTTTGTTTTTTTCTGCTTGTTTTTGTGTAAACTGTTTCAGGTCAGTTTCATTAGAGAAAGCAAGTTGTAGCCTGGGATCAAAACTGTGATGGATGAGATTATGGTGTTCACAGTCTTTTTGCTTCCCTTTCTATAGCATTAGCAATGGAAATGCCTGCATACTATCCTTCTATTGCTCTAAAGGCCTTGAAAAAAGCTTTATTGCTCCACAAAAAGAAAGAATCAATTGATGTTTTGAAATACAGGTTAGTAAATATAATTCAACACTGAACCCCAGCTTTTGGAAAGCCAAAAGTGCTTTAGTCAATGTCCCATAATCATACTCAACTGGCTCAACTTAAAAGATGATTGGGACACTCCTGTAATTCCTAGACTAAAACGCCCTCAGAACAGCTCCATATTTAGAGTTGTATTAAAGGCAAGGTCAAGGAGTTTGGTTTTCCTGAAGGAGAAAAAGATGGGGAAGGTTGCTTCTTTGTGTGAGTCTATCTATATAATAAAATTACTAATTACCTTTCTTCATTTCATTACTAAATACACCAAATGTACAGAAAAGCACAGAGATTAATATAACAAACACCAATGTATCCACCACTCAAATTTAACAAATGTTAACATTTTGCTAAATTTGCCTCATATTTTTTTTCTAAGCATTTTTCTTTGAGGACCAGTAAGTGCTGTACATAATATAAAATAGTATTTATTGGAGATTTTATGTTCTATATGCCTAGACATGGGGGAAAAATAGATATTGTGTGATTTTTCTCTGGAAAACTTCATTACAGTCTTCTTTTTCTGAGACATAAGAGACAGTTCTCCTGGAATTATTCCCAATTTAAATCCCAGTTCCCTTCCCCATTTAAGGATATAACAAGATGCTTTAAAGTGCCTGTAGATTAAACCAGCTCATAAAATATAGTAAATAGCCACAACTCCTTAGTGCAAGCAACTAAAAAAAAAAGAAAAAACAAGTGAAAGACAACCATAGGCATAATAAAAGGAAAGATTGGTCAACCCCTTTTATATCTTCAAAAATCTGTCTTCTGAGCTTGGAGGCCAGATAAAATTGAAAGGAGAACAGAAGTGTTTTGAAGCTCTTTGTCTGGGATATGATCCAGATTTTACTTATCTTAGCCATGAAGTCAATGATTTCTTTCCTTATGGGATGAGTTTTCTCTTTTTAATTTTCAGCAAGTGTGTGCGCAGCTTGGTTAACCTCTTAGTGCCAGATGGAGCGCCAAGTGCAGTATTCCATCCCCTGGAAGAAGTTTGGGGCTATTTTGAAGATGCTCTGGGCCTTATTAGCCGCACAGTAAGTCAAACAGTGATACTTAACTTCAAGCCAATTTTAGAGAACTGCATTGTCTTATGTATTAGAAATTACATAGAATAATGCTTTTTGATATGAGTTTTAGGGTAAATAAATGCATATTAAAATGTAGTTACACACTGTAAAATTCCCTGGGTTTCTGAAATGTAAATAGTTAAAAGTAAAAAATTTCTAATACAGATATACTGCAGATTAGGTCAAAAGAGCAGTACCACCTGGCATTTTGAATTATTTTGTATTTTCAAAACCTGGTAAAATTATTATTTCCCTGTGATGATACTAACCCTTTGAAAAAGTTTATTGTTATTCCTGTCATTTCTCAGAGGCAGGTGATAGAGTAGAAGAATCACTGAAAGATCTGTATTTTAGTCTTTCTGCTGATTTTTTAAATTTTCAGTGCAAGTTTATTCAGTAATTTTAAAATTAACTTTATTAAGATGTAATTTGCATACTATAAAATTCATTAATTGTGTATAACTCTGATTTTTAGTAAATTTATAGTTATGCAACTGTCACCATAATCTAGTTTTAGAATATTTCCATTACCTACAAATGTTTCTAGCCATTTGCAGTCAATTCCTGCTCCCATTTTCAGACCCAAGCAACCACTGATCTTCTTTCTATCTCTATAGATTTTCTCTTTCTAGACACTTCATATAAGTAGCATCATATACTATGTGACCTCTTGTGTCTGGCTTCTTTCTATTTAGCTGACTATTTGTGAGGTTCGCCCATGCTGTAGCATGTATCAGTATTTCGTTCCTTTCTATTGCTGAATAAATGAATATTATTATATTCTAATGAATGGATATATCACATTTTGTTTATCCACTCACTAGTTGGTAAACATTTGAATTGTTTCCACTTTTTGGCTACTACAAATAATGCTGCTATGAACAATTATGTACAAGTCTTTGTGTGGACATGTTTTTCAATTCTCTTGAGTACATGAACCAATGGGTCATGTGGTAATCTATATTTAACTTTTTGAGGAACTGTGATCTGTTTTCCAAAGTGGCTGCACCATTTTACATTCCTACCAGCAGTGTATCAGGGTCCCAATTTCTCCACATCTTCATCAGCACTTGTTATTGTCCATCTGTTGTATTATAGCCATCCTAGTGGGTATGTAATGGTAGCTCATTGTGGTTTTGATTTGAATTCCCTTGATAGCGAACACTTGATCATTTTTTCATGTATTTATTGACCATTTGTATATCTTCTTTGGAAAGATTTAATTCTTTTCCCAATTTTTAACTTGGATTCTCAGTGAGTTACATGAGTTCCTTATATATTCTAGATACAAATTCTTTATCAAATATATGATTTGTAAATACTTTCTTCCAGTCTCTGGCTTGTCTTTTCATTTTCTTAATGGCATCATTTAGAAAGCAAAAGTTCTGAATTTTGATGAAGTCCAACTTATCATTTTTTTCTTTTATGGGTCATGTTTTTAATCTTGATAAGAAATCTTTGCCTATTCCAAATTTGCAAAAGATTTTCTTCTGTGTATTCTTGTAGCTTTTATACTTTTATCTCTTATATATAGGTTTGTGATTCATTGTGAGTTAATTTTTGTTTATGGTGTGTGAGATGAGAGTCTGAATGGTTTCTTATTTGTTTTTGCATATGGATATTTCTCCTTTGCTGTTTGACTTCAGTTTTCTCATTTGTAAAATGGAAATAATACCTACTCTGACTTCCAAGCTGAGGTTTTAAGGATCAGTTGAAATAATAATATGTGTTGTAAGCTTTTAACAGCTCATACACATGTAAGGTAGTATTGTTATTATAAGGGAGCTATAAAATATTAAGAAGGTTAAATGGCTTGTTTAAAGTAGTACAAAAAAATCATTATTTGAGTCCATCTTAATATCCAAGGATTCTAACTTTGCTCAACTGTTTCTTTATATTCAAATATCTGCAAACCACAACAGATGGTAGAACAATATAGCAGGGTGACAACCTGGTACAAACTAGCATCAACTTACAGAAACCTAGAATTCTGGAGCTATGTAATTATGGCCTGTGTGAATTTAAGTTTAAAAAAATTTTTTTAAATTGAACATTTTGGAGATATATATATATATTTCTTAACTTTCTTTTGGGAAGAAGAGAAAATTCAATTTCTAAGCCATGAGCCTCATCTGGACCTTCAGATGTGTTTGCCATAGTAACGAATACAAACTAAAATTAAATTGTACTATAAATTCAAATTGATCAATTTCCATAGTCTCCATATAAGGCCAAAACTGCTCTGAGCATTTTGGTTTTGCCACTTTTATTCTGTCTAATATATTACTGTTCCATCTCTCTGGCTCTTGCATTGCCTGTTAAATAGGTTAATGTTTTTCTAATTTTTCACGAGCCTCTCATCCATTATTGTTCATCCCCTTAAACATGATGGAATAGTTAGCTTTTTTATGCAGAGATTAATTTAATAACCCTCTTGGCTCTTTATTTAGCGTTCTGTTGCTTTTTCCTGTTTGATTGAATGTGCTATGTATACCTTTTGTTTTAAATGCTGGGGGAAAAATTCTGCCCTTGTTTGACTTTTTTAATGACCAGTTTCTCATTCATTATTTATTAAGCAGGTAACCTTTATTAAATGCCTCCATACAGTGGCAAAGTGGCTACTGCACAAATGTAAAATCTCAAACTTTACAGTATCATGCTTTACATTTTAGAAAGCATTCTTACATCCATTATTTCATTCAACAACCCCCTCCAGCAATTCTATGAGGTAGACAATGTTGGTATTATCCTTGATTTAAAATAAGGAAATTTTTAGGATTCAGAAAGTCAAGTTTCCAATTTGCCAAAGTTCACATGACTAATGAATGAGAGTCAGAACTAGAACTTCTGACCTCAATTCCAGGGCTCTTTCCACCATCTTCTTTACCTGCACTTGCTAGGAATTTTTGTTCAAACAAGAGGCTCAAATTGGTATTTAGTTTTTAAATAAATTACCAAATTGTTTTCCAAAGTGGCTGTAACATTTTACATTCTTGCCAACAATCTATTAGTTATACAGTATCTTTGTGTCCTTGTCAGCATTTGGTGATACTAATTTTTTAGCAGCCATTCTGATAGGTAAGTTCACGATACATCATTGTGGTTTTAATTTGCATTTCCCTACTGGCTAATGGTGCTGACTGACTATCTTTTCATGTGCTTATTTGCCATCTGCATATCCTCTCTGGTGACGTGTGTGTTCATCTTCTTCTCCATTTTGCAATTGAATTGTTTTGTTTTGTGTACTGTTCAGTTTTGGGAGTTCTTTATATATTCTAGATACTAGTCAGATATGTGGTTAGAAAATATTTTCTTTAGTCTGTAGCTTGTCCCTTCATCAGCTTAACAAGGTCTTTCCCAGAAGAGAAGTTTTTAATTTTGTCCAGTTTATCAGTTTCCTCTTATGGATCATGCTCTTGGTGTGTCAAGTCTATTGTAGAACTTTTTGCCTAGTCCTATATGCCACAGATTTTCTCCTTTTCTTTTTTTAAAGTTTTACACGTTTTTTCTTTATTTAAGTACAGTTAATTTACAATGTTGTGTTTGTTTCTGGTATACAGCATAGTGATTCAGTCAGATGTATATTCTTTTTCATATTCTTTTTCATTATAGGCAATTACAAGATATTGAATATAGTTCCCTGTGCTATACAGTAGGACTTTGTTGTTCATCTATTTTCTATATAGTAGCTTGTATCTGCTAAACCTAAACTTCTAATTTATCCCTTCTCCTTTCCCCTTTGGTGACCATAAGTTTGTTTTCTATGTCTGTGAGTCTGTTCTTCTTTTGTAAATAAATTCATTTGTCTCATATTTTTAGATTCCACATATAAATCATATCATGTGATATTTGTCTTTCTCTGTCTGACTTACTTCACTTAGTATGATAATTTCTAGGTCCATCTATGTTGTGGCAAGTGGCATTCTTTCATTCTTTTTTATGGCTGAGTAGTATTCCATAGCATATATATACCACAGCTTCTTTATCCAATCACGTGCCAATTTAGGTAGCTTTTATGTCTTGGCTATTATAAATAGTGCTGCTATGAACATTGGGGTGCATGTATCTTTTCAAATTGGCATTTCCTCTGGATATATGCCCAGCAGTGGGATTGCTAGGTAATATGGTATCTCTATTTTTAGTTTTTTAAGGAATCTCCATACTGTTCTCCATAGTGGCTGTGCAAAATTACATTCCCATCAACAGTGTAGGAGGGTTCCCTTTTCTCCACACCCTCTCCAGCATTTGTTACTTGTAGACTTTTTAATGATGGCCATTCTGACCAATGTGAGGTAATACCTCATTGTAGTTTTAATTTGCATTTCTCTGATAATTAGCGTTATTAAGCATCTTTTCATGTACCTGTTGGCCATCTGGATGTCTTCTTTGGAGAAATGTCTGTTTAGGTCTTCTGCCCATTTTTTGATTTGGTTGTTTTTTTGTTACTGGGTTCTGTGAACTGTTTGTATACTCTGGAAGTTTAGCCCTTGTCAGTTGCATTGCTTGCAAATATTTTCTTCCAGTCTGTAGGTTGTCTTTTGATTTTGTATATAGTTTCCTTTGCTGAGCAAAAGCTTATAAGTTTAATTAGGTCCCATTTGTTTATTTTTGCTTTTATTTATATTGCCTTGGTAGACTGACCTAGAAAAACACTGCTACAATTTCTGTCAGAGAATATTTTGCCTGTGTTCTCTTCTAGAAGATTTTTGCTGTCCTATCTTATATTTACATCTTTAAGCCATTTTGAGTTTATTTCTGTGTATGGTTTGAGGGAATATTCTAACTTCATTGATTTACATGCAGCTGTCCAGTTTTCTTTACTTTCTTTTCCTGTTGATTTATCGTTAGTGTAAAGAAATGCAACTGATAACGTTAAGCTTGTAACCTGCTACCTTGCTGAATTCTTCGATTAGTTCTAGTAGTTTTTGTGTGGACCTTTTAGGGTTTTCTATATATAGTATCATGTCGTTGGCATATAGTGACACTTTTACCTCTTCTTTTCCAGTTTGGATCCCTTTTATTTCTCTCTCTTGCCTGATTGCTGTGGCTAGGACTTCCAAGACTATGTTGAATAGGAGTGGTGATAGTGGGCAGCCTTGTCTTGTCCCAGATTTTAGTGGGAAGCTTTTGAGCTTTTCACCGTTGAGTACTATGCTGGCTGTAGGTTTGCCATATATAGCTTTTATAATGTTGAGAGATGTTCCCTCTATACCTACTTTGGTGAGAGTTTTTATCATAAATGGGTGTTGAATTTTATCAAATGCTTTTTTTGCATCTATTGAGATGATCATGTGGTTTTTGTCCTTTCTCTTGCTGATGTGATGTATTACATTGATTGATTTGCATATGTTGAACCACCCTTGTGTCCCTGGGATGAACCCCCCTTGATCATGATGTATAATCTTTTTTATGTGCTGTTGGCTTCTATTTGCTAATATTTTGGTAAGGATTTTTGCATCTATGTTCAGCAGTGATATTGGTCTGTAATTCTCCTTTTTGGTGGTGTCTTTGCCTGGTTTTGGTATCAGGGTGATGGTGGCTTCACAGAATGAGTTTGGGAGTAGTCTCTCCTTTTCAGTCTTCTGGAAGAGTTTGAGAAGGACTGGTATGAGTTCTTCTTTGTATGTTTGGTAGAATTCCCCGGTGAAGCTGTCTGGTCCTGGACTTTTATTTGTAGGGAGTTTTTTTTTTATTGCTAATTCAATTTCATTTCTAGTGATCAGTTTGTTCAAGTGGTCAGTTTCTTCTTGATTCAGTCTTGGTGGACTGTATGTTTCCAGAAACTTGTCCATCTCCTCTAGGTTATCCACTTTGGTTCCATATAGTTTTTCATAATATTCTCATATGATATTCTGTATTTCTATGTTATTTGTTGTAATTTCTACATTTTCCTTTCTTATTTTGCTTATTTGTGCTCTCTCTTTTTTCTTCTTTGTGAGTTTGGCCAGAGGTTTGCCAATTGTATTTACTTTTTCAAAAAAACAGCTTTGGGTTTGATTGATTTCTCTCTTTTTTTAAAAAAAAAATCTCTATTTTATTTATTTCCTCCCTGATCTTTATTATTTCCTTTCTTCTGCTGACTTTTGGGGTTTTTTTGCTCTTCTTTTTCTAGTTCTTTTAGCTGGTGGGTTAGATTATTTATTTGAGCTGTTCTTTTTTGAGGAAGGCCTGTATTGCTATAAATTTCCCTCTTAGCACTGCCTTTGCTGCATCCCATAAATTTTGTGTGGTTGTGTTTTCATTTTCATTTGTCTCAAGGTTTTTTTTAATTTTGACTTTGATTTCATCATTGACCCATTGGTTTTTTAATAGTGTGTTGTTTAATCTCCATGCTTTCATTTTTTTTTCTCCTTTATTTCTCTGTAGTTGATCTCTAGTTTCATGGCACTGTGGTCAGTAAAGATGCTTGAGATAATTTCTATCTCCTTAAAATTGTTGAGGCCTCTTTTGTGCCCAAGTACATGATCAATCCTAGAAAATGTTCCATGTGCACTTGAGAAGAATGTATATCCTATTTTGGAGAGGGGTGTAATGCTCTGAAAATATCCACCAAATCTAATTTTTCTATTGTATCATTTAATTTCTCTGTTGCCTTATTTATTTTCTGTCTGGAAGATCTGTCCAGTGATGTTAATGCAGTGTTAAAATCTCTGACAATGATTGTATTCCCATCAGTTTCCCCCTTTATCTCTGTTAGTAACTGTTTTATGTACTTAGGTATTCCTATATTTGGTGTATATATATTAATGAGTGTAATATCCTCATCTTGTATTACTCCTTCAATCATTATAAAATGTCCTTTATCTTTCTTTATGGCCTTTGTTTTAAAGTCTATTTTGTATGAAATCAGTATTGCTACACCTGCTTTTTTGGCTTTTCCATTTGCGTGGAATATCCTTTTCTATCCTTTCACTCTCAATGTATATGTGTACTTCTCCCTAAAGTGGGTCTCTTGTATGCAGCATATTGAAGGTTCTTGCTTTATTATCCAGTCTGACACTCTATGTCTTTTGATTGGAGCATTTAGTCCATTAACATTTACAGTAATTAATGACAGATGTGTGTTTATTGCCATTTTGAACTTATTTTTGCAGTTGATTTGGTATTTCCTCTTTGTTCCTTTCTTCTTCCTTTTGTGGTTTGGTAATTTTCCTTTGTATTATCTTGGATTTTATTTAGTTTTTGTGACTCACTTGCAAATTTTTGGCTTGTGGTTACCCTTTTTTGTAAGTCTATTAACCCATTACTATAACTGTTTGTATTAAACAGATAGTAATATAAGCTCAAACCCATCCTACTGAGAACAAAAAATTTAAAAAAGAAAAAAAAAATCTGTATTTTCTTGCTTCCCTCTCCCACTCTTAATGATTTAGATGTGTTCTTTTACAATTTCATGGTTATTCTATTTGTATTTCATGGTAGTTATCACCTTTCCGGGTATGAGTTTCTCATTTCTATAGCATCCTGCTTCTTTTCTATTTAGAGTAGATCTGTCAGTATTTCTTTTAGCATGGGTTTAGTGTTGCTAAACTCTTCTAGTTTTTGCTTGCCTGTGAAGTTCTTTATCTCTCCTTCTATTCTAAAGAGTAACCTTGCTGGGTAAAGTATCCTAGGCTGCATTTTTTTTTCATGCAGGACTTTGAATATATCTTGCTACTCCCTTCTGGCCTGTCGTGTTTGTGTAGAGAAATCAGCTGAAAGCCTTATGGGGGTTCCCTTGTAACTTACTCTTTGTTTTTCTCTTGCTGCCTTTAGGATTATTTCTTTATCCTTGACTTGGCCATCTTGATTAGGATATATCTTGGTGTGAGTCTGTTTGGGTTCTTCCTGTTTGGACCCTCTGAGCTTCCTGTACTTGGATATCTGATTCCTTCTTTAGGTTTGGGAAGTTTTCAGTCATGATTTCTTCAAACACCTTTTCAATCCCCTTGGTTCTTTCTTCCCCTTCTGGAACCCCTATTATGCATAGATTGGCACACTTTATATTATCACATAGGTCCCTTATATTGTTTTCATTGGTTTTTATTTGGTTTTTTCTCAGCTGTTCTGATTGGGTGTTTTCTGTTGTCCAGGCTTCTAGGTCACTTATTCGTTCCTCTGCGTTATCTAGCCTGCTTTGTACAGCCTTTAGATTGGCTCTCATCTCAGCAAATGAATTTGCCATTTCTACTTGGCTCTTCTTTATAGCTTCAGTTTCATTTTTGACACATTTTATATCTCTAAACACTATTTCTTTTAATTCCTTCAGTACTTTGGTCACTCCTTGTTTGAAATCTTGATCTACTAGGCCATCAATGTCTATTTCATTGATGGTTCTTTCAGGGGATTTCTCTTGCTCTTTTAACTGGGAGTGGCTCCTCTGCTTCTTCATCTTGCTCATGTCTCTCTGGCACTGTGGCTTATGGAGTATCAGTTATCTATTGTGGTCCTTAAGGAGTTTATTTGTCTATTTAAAGCCTATGCAGGAATAAAACTTTAAAAAAAGAATTTTAAAAGAAGGGAGAAAAAAAAGGTCTGAAAACAGTGTATAATCAATAATAGAAGAGCAAATTGAAGCAGAATAACAATTGAGTTGAGACATTTCTTAAAAACCTTTAAAAAAAAAAAAAGGAGAAAAGAACCAAAACAATTTGAAACCTGTGTATAATCAATAACAGGAGATCAAAACCAAGAGAAATAAAAATGAAATGAGGTGGATTTTTTTGAAAAAATAATAATAATATTTTAAACAAAAAATTAAGGGATTAAACTATAGACATATACAATTGTTTAAAAAGTAAAAATTAAAAAGGTAATAGAAAATAGAACAGATTAAAAAAAAGATTTTAAAAAAGGACGGGGGGGTGTTCTCATGGAGACTGTGCACTCTTAATGATTTTATGAAGTGGTCTGTCTGTCTTCGCCCTGATTCAGCTTGCTGCTTCCAGAGGCCATCCGTTGGCATCTCTGGTCTGTGCTGCTCTCAGTGCCTGTAGGCAAGCAGATTGTGCCCCCTCCCAACACTGTGGTCAGGTTCTGTGCTAAAAAATACAATTGATTTTTGTATGTTTATCTTGTATCCCACAACCTTGCTGAACTCACTCACTTCAGGGATTTTTTTGAAGATTTGTTAAGATTTTCTATGTAAACTACCATGTCATTTGCAAATAGGGACAGTTTTATTTCTTCCATTCCAATCTATATGCCTTCTCTTTTCTTTTCTTGCCTTATTACCCAGACTAGAACTTTCAGCACCATGTTAAATAAGAGGGATGAGAGTGGATAATGTTTCCTTGTTCACTATCCCAGGGGAATACTTTCATTCTTTTACCATTAAGTATAATGTTAGCCATAAGATTTTTGTAAAGGCTCTTTATCAAGTTGAGGAAGTGTTCACCCATTCCTTTTTTTTTTCCTGAGAGTTTCTATTATGAATGAGTATTGAATTTCCTCATATACTTTTCCTATATCAATTCATATAATCGATTTCTCTTCTTTAACCTGTTAATATAGTGGATTATATTGACTAATTTCAAATACTGAACTAGCATTGCTTTCTTGGAATAAACCCCACATGGTCATGGTGTATAATTCTTTTCATATATTGCTAAATTCTCTTTTCTAGTATATTGTAAATGTTTTTAATCTATATTCATGAGGGATATTGGGTGGTAGTTTTTTTTTCCCTTACAGTCTGGTTTTGATATCATGGTAATACTAGCTTCATAAAATAAAATGGGATGTGTTCTCCTCATCTATATTGTTGGAAAATATTGTGCAGAACTTGTCAGTTCTTTTCTTAATGTTTAGTAGAATTCTGCAGTGAAACTAACTGGGCCTGAAGATTTTTTTTCAAGAGTTTTAAATTACAAATTCCATTTCCTTAACAGTTATAGAGCTATTTAAATCATCTTTTTTATATTAAGTGAGTTGTGTTAATTTGTGTTTTTCAATGAAGTGATCCATTTCATCTCAGTTGTCACATTTATGTATATAGAGTTCTTTGTATTATTATTCCCTTATTAGTCTTTTGATTTGTGCAGGGTCTGTAGTGATATCCACTGTTTCATTTGTGATGTTGATAATTTACATCTTCCCTTTTTTCTCCTGGTCATTCTTGGCAGGAGTTAGTAAATTCCATCTTTTCAAAGAACCAGCTTCTCCATTGATTTTCTCTGTTGCCTTTGTGCTTTCAGTTTCACTGATTTCTGCTCTTATCTTTATTATTTACTCCATTCTGCTTGCTTTGCATTTAGTTTACTCTTATTTTTTTAGGTTCTTGAGATGGTAACTTAGATTATCAATTTGATACTTTTCCTCTTTTCTAACGTATTCGTTTAGTGCTGTAAATTTCCCTCACGGTACTGCTTCAGCTCTAGCCCACAAACATGGCTATGTCGTATGTTTATTTTTCCATACTTCAATGCATTTTTTATTTCCCTTGAGACTTCTTCTTTGACTCATAGTTTACGTAGAAGTTGTTGTTTAGTTTCTAAGTTTTTACAGATTTTCCTATTATCTTTCTGTTATCAAATTAGTTTTATTCCATTATGGTCAGAGAACACAGCTTCTATAATTTCAGTTATTTAAATTTATTGAGATTTATTTTATGGCCTGGGATATGATCTATCTTATTAAATGTTCCATGGGTACTTGAAAAGAATATATATTCTGCTGTCATTGGGAGGAGCATTGTATAAATGTTGATTAGATCTCATTGGTTGATGGTGTTGCCGAGTTCTTGTATATTCATGTAGGAAAACGATTTTCTGACTAGTTGTTCTACTACTGGTTGAGCAGGCATGTTTAAGTCTTTATAACTGTGGAATTATCTAGCTCTCTTTTTACTCCTATTGGTTTTGTTTCATGTATTTTGTGACTGTTATTGGATACATACACTTTTATGACTGCTATGTCTTCTTTGTGGATTGACCCTTTTATCATTATATAATGTCCGTCTGTGTCTTGAGTAATTTTCTTTGCTCTTAAGTCTAAAATTACTAATATTAATATTGCCACTCCTGCTATCCTTTGATTAATGTTTACAAAATATATCTATTTCCATCCTTTTACTTTCAAGCTGCCTATAATGTTATATTTGAAGTGAATTTCCTGTAGACAGCATATAGACAAAACACTTTTAATCCACTTTGCCAATCTCTCTTTTTAAAAAAAATTTATTTTTATTATATTAAAAGTTTCAGGTGTACATTATAATTAAACATTGGTATACACTACAAAGTGATCACCCTAAAATGTCTAATTACCATCTGTCACCATACAAATGTCCCCCTTCACCCTTTTTGCCTACTTCCCAGCTCCCTTCCCCTTGGGTAACCACCAAATCTAGTCTCTGTATCTATGTGTTTGTTTTCAGTTTGTTTTGTTGTTAATTTGTTTTGTTTTTGTTTTTTAGATTCTTTATATGAGTAAAATCATAGCATATTTGTCTTTTTTCTTCTGACTTATTTCACTTAGCATAATATCCTCAGTCTACGTTATCACAAATGGCAAGATTTCATTCTTTCTTATGGCCAAGTAGCATTCTGTTGTATATATATATATATATACCACAGCTTCTTTTTCTATTCATCCATTGAGGAACACTTTGGTTTTCCCATATTTTTGGTATTGTAAATAATGCTGCAATGAACCCAGAGGTGCATATATCTTTTTGAATTAGTGTTTCATATTCTTCAGATAAATACCCAAAAGTGGAATAGCTGGATCATATGGTAATTCTATTCTATATTTTTTAGGACTCTCCATACTGTTCTCCATATGGCTGCACAGTTTACACTCCAACCAACAGTACAGGAGTTCCCTTTTCTCTAAGTGCTCTCCAACATTTGTTACTTCTTATCTTTTTGATAATGGCCACTCTAACAGGTGTGAAGTGATATCTCATTGTAATTTTGATTTCCATTTCCCTACTAATTAATGATGTTAAGCATCTTTTCATATGCCTCTTGGGCATCTGTATGTATTCTTTGGAAAAATGTCTACTCAGGTCCTCTGCCCATTTTTTAATCAATTGTTCATTTTTTTGTTGTTGAGTTGTATGGGTACTTTATATATTTTGGACATTAACCCCTTATCAGACATGTGGTTTGAAAATATCTTGTCCAATTTAGTAGGTTGCCTTTTTGTTTTCATGATGATTCCCTTCACTATGCAGAAGCTTTTTAGTTTGTTGTAGTCCCAATTGTTTATCTTTCCTTTTGTTTTCATTGCCTTTGGAGAATGATCCACAAAATCATCACTAAGACTGATGTCAGTGAGATTACTGCCTATGTCTTCTTCTAGGACTTTTGTGGTTTGGGGTCTTACATTCAAGTCTTTAATGCATTTTAAGTTAATTTTTGTGTATAGTGTATAGTGGTCTAGTTTCATTCTTTTGCATGTGATTGTCCAGGTTTTCCCAACACCATTTATTGAAAAAAACTGTCCTTTTGCCATTGTATGTTCTTTGTTCCTTTGTTGTAAATTAATTGTCCATGTGTGACATTATTACCGGGCTCACAAATCTGTTCCATTGATCTGTCTGTCTTTTTGTGCCAGTACCATAACATTTTAATTACTATCAGCTTCATAGTATAGTTTGAAATCAAGGAGTGTGATACCTCCAGCTTTGTTCTACTTCCTCAAGGATGTTTTGCTATTCAGGATCTTTTATGGTTCCATAAAATTTTTAGAGTTTTTTGTTCTAGTTCTGTCAGATATGCCATTGGGATTTTGATTGGGATAGCATTGAATCTGATGATTGCTTTGGGTTCTATGGACATTTAACAATATTAATTCTTCCAGTATATGAGCATGGAATAGCTTTCCATTTATGTCTTCAATTTCTTTCATCAGTATCTTATTCTTTTTGATACAAATGTAAATGTGATTGTTTTCTTAATTTCTCAGTATATTTATGTTGTATCTTGTGAATTTACTGAGTGCATTCATTCCAACAGTTTTTTGATGCAGTCTTTAGAGTTTTATATATATATATCTGATATATGTAGTATCATGTCATCTGAAAATAGTGTCAGTTTTATTTCTTTCTTTCTGATTTGAATGAGGATGCCTTTTATTTCTTTTTCTTGCCTAATTTCTCTGGTTAGAACTTCCAATATTATGTTCAATAAAAGTGGTGACAGTGGGCATTTTTGCCTTAATCCTGATCTTAGAGGAAAAGCTTTTAGCTTTTCACCATTGAGTATGATATTAGATATGGGTTTGTCGATATATGGCCTTTATTAGGTTTAGGTACATTCCCTCTATACCCACTTTCTTGAGAGTTTTCATCATAAGTAGATGTTGAATGTTATCAAATACTTTTTCTGCATCTATTGAGATGATAATATGATTTTTATCCTTCATTTTGTTAATGTGATATGTCACATTGATTGGATAAGTTCCACTTGATCTTGGTATATGATTTTTTAATGAATTGTTGACTTTGGTTTGCTACTGTTTTGCTGAGGATTTTTGCATCTAAGTTCATCAAAGACATTGGCTTGTAATTTTGTTTTCTTGTGGTGTCCTCATCTAGTTATACTGTTAGGGTAATGCTGGCCTTGTAAAATGTGTTTGAAAGTGTTCCCTCCTCTTCAGTTTTTTGGTAGAGTTTGACAAGATACATATGAAATCTTATATAAATTTTTTGACTTTTTGAAAGAATTCACCAGGGAAGCCATATAAAGCCATATCATCCTGGACTTTTGCTTACTGGGAGGTGTTAGATTACTGATTCAATCTCCATACTAATAATTGGTCTATTCAGATTTTCTGTTTCTTCATATTTCAGTCTTAGGAGACTGTATGCGTCTAGGAATTTGTCCATTTCTTCTAGGCTGTCCAGTTTGTTGGTGTATAATGGCTCATAATTTTCTCTAATGATCCTTTGTTTTTCAGTCATATTAATTGTAACTTTTCATTTCTTATTTTATCTGTTTAAGCCCTCTTTCTCTTAACTTTGTTAATCTAGCTAAAGGTTTATCCATTTTGTTTATCTACTCAAAGAACCAGCTCTTAGTTTCATTGATCTATTCCATTGTCTTCTTCAATTATGTTGCATTTAATTCTGCTCTGATCTTTATTATTTCCTTTTTTCTGCTAATGTTAGGCTTTGTTTGCTCTTCTTTTTCTATTTTCTCTAGGTGTAAATTCAGTTTGCTTATTTGAGATTTCTCTTGTTTCTTGAGATGGACCTTTATTGCTATGAACTTTCCTCTTAGAACAGCTTTTCATGCATCCTATAGGTTTCATATGTCATATTTCTGTTTTAATTTGTCTCTTGGTACATATTGACTTCCCCCTTTGATTCTTTTTTTTAATTGAAGTGTAGTCAGTTTACAATGTTGTGTCAATTTCTGGTGTACAGCATAATACTTCAGTCATACATATAAGTACATATATTCATTCTCATATTCTTTTTCATTATAGGTTACTACAAAATGCTGAATATAGTTCCCTGTGCTATACAGTATAAACTTGTTGTTTATCTATTTTATATATAGTAGTTAGTACCTAAAAATCTTGAACTCCCAATTTATCCCATCCCACCTCACTGTAGTAATGATAAGATTGTTTTCTGTGTCTGTGAATCTATTTCTGTTTTGTAAATAAGTTCATTTGTGTTTTTTAGTTCCATATAGAAGAGATATTAGATGGTATTTTTCCTTCTCTTTCTGGCTTACTTCACTTAGAATGACAATCTCCATCCATGTTGCTGCAAATGATATTATTTTATTCTTTATTATGGCTGAGTAGTATTCCATGGTATAAATATACCACAACTTCTTTATCCAGTCATCTATTGGTGGACATTTAGGTTGTTTCCATGTCTTGGCTATTGTAAGTAGTGCTGCTGTGAACATTGGGGTGCAGGTGTCTTTTCAAATTGGCATTTCCTCTGGATGTGTGCCCAGGAGTAGGATTGCTGGAGCCTATGATAAGTCTATTTTTAGTTTTTTGAGGAATCTCCACATTGTTTTCCATAACAGCTGCACCAAACTACATTCTCACCAAAAGTGTAGGAGGGCTCCCTTTTCTCCACACCCTCTCCAGCATTTATCGTTTGTGGAATTTTTAATGATGGTCATTCTGACTGGTGAGAGGTGATAACCTCATTGTAATTTTGATTTGCATTTCTCCGATAATTAGCGATATTGAGCATTTTTCCATGTGCCTATTGGTCATTTGTATGTCTTCACTGGAGAATTGCTTGTTTAGGTCTTCTGCCCAATTTTGGATTTGGTTTTTTTTTATTATTAAGTTATTTTATTATTGAGCTACTTATATATTTTGAAAATTAAGCCCTTGTCAGTCCCATATTTTGCCAATATTTGTCCCATTCTGTAGGTTGTCTTTATGTTTTATTTATGGTTTACTTTGCTGTGCAAAAGCTTATAAGTTTAATTAGGTCCCATTTGTTTATTTTTGCACTTATTTCTATTGCCTGGGTAGACTGCCCTAGGAGAATATTGCTAAGATTTATGTCAGAGAATGTTTTGCCTATGTTTTCTTCTAAGAGGTTTATAGTGTCTTGTCTTATGTTTAAGTCTTTAAGCCATTTTGAGTTTATTTTTGTGTATGGTGTGAGGGAGTGTTCTAGCTTCATTGATTTACATGCTACTGTCCAGTTTTCCCAACACCATTTGCTGAAGAGATTGTCTTTACTCCATTGTATGTTCTTGCCTTCTTTGTCAAAGATTAATTGGCCAGAAGTCTGTGGGTTATTTATGGGCTCTCTATTCTGTTCCATTGATCCATATGTCTGTTTTTGTACCAATACCATGCTGTTTTGATTACTGTAGCTCTTTAGTATTGTCTAAAGTCTGGGAGAGTGATTCCTGCAGCTACATTCTTTGTCTTCAGTATTGCTTTGGCAATTCAGGGTCTTTTGTAATTCCATATAAATTTTAGGATTATTTGTTCTAGTACTGTGGAAAATGTCCTGGGTAATTTGATAGGGATCACGTTAAATCTGTAGATTGCCTTGGGCAGTATGGTCATTTTAACAATAGGGATTCTTCCAATCCAAGAGCATGGGATATCTTTTCATTTCTTTAAGTCATCTTTATTTTCCTTAATCAGTGTTTTGTAGTCCTCCATGTATAAGTCTTTCACCTCCTTTGTCAGATTTATTCCTATGTACTTTATTGTTTTGGATGCGATTTAGGGATTGTTTCTTACTTTCTTTTTCTGATATTTCATTGTGTAGATAAATGCAGCTGATTTCTGTATGTTAATCTTGTATCCTGCTACCTTGCTAAATACTTTTATCAGCTCTAGTAGTTTTTGTGTGGAGCCTTTAGGGTTTTCTGTATTTAGTATTTTGTCATCTGCATATAGTGACAGTTTTATCTCTTCTCTTCCAATTTGGATTCCTTTTATTTCTTTTTCTTGTCTAATTGCTATGGCTAGGAATTCCATTAATATATTGAATAGAAATGGTATGAATGGGCATCCTTGTCTTGTTCCAGATTTTAGAAGGAAGGTTTTCAACTTTTTGCCATTGAGTATTATGCTGGCTATAGGTTTGTCATAAATAGCTTTTATTATGTTGAGATATGTTCCCTCTATACCCACTTTGGTTCCCTCTATACCCACTTTTGGTGGCTTCATAGAATGAGTTTGGAGGATTCCCCCCTCTTCAGTCTTTTGGAAGAGTTTGAAAAGGGTTGGTATGAGCTCTTGTTTGTATGTTTGATCGAATTCCCCAGTGAAGCCGTCTGGTCCTGGACTACTGTTTGCAGGTAAATTTTTTTATTCCTGATTCTATTTCACCTCTAGTGATTGGTCAGTTCAAATGATCTATTTCTTCTTGATTCAATTTTGGTGGACTGTATGTTTCTAGAAACTTGTCCATTTCTTCTAGGTTGTCTGATTTAGTGCCATATAGTTCATAGTATTCTCTTATAATTTTTCTATATTTCTGTGATATTGGTTTTAATTTACCCATTTTCCTTTCTTATTTTGTTTATTTATATCCTCTCTCTTTTCTTCTTGGTGAGCCTGGCCAGAGGTTTGTCAATTTTGTTTATTGTTTCAAAAAAACGATCTCGTGGTTTGATTTTTTTCTATTGTTTTTTAAATCTCTATTTTATTTATTTCCTCCCTGATCTTTATTACTTCTTTCCTTATGCTGACTTTGGGTTTTGTTTGTTCTTCTTTTTCTAATTCTTTTAGGTGGTAGATTAGGTTGTTTACTTGAGATTGTTCTTGTTTTTTGAGGAAAGTCTGTAAAGTTCCCTCTTTGGACTGCTTTTGCTGCATCCCATAGATTTTACGTGGTTGTGTTTTCATTGTCGTTTGTCTCAAAATATTTTTTAATTTCTTCTTGGATTTCATCGTTCACCCATTGGTTTTTTAGTAGCATGTTGTTTACTCTCCATGCAGTCATTTTTTCCCCATTTGTTTTTCTGTGGTTGATTTCTAGTTTCATACCATTATGGTCAGAAATGATGCTTGAAAAAATTTCTATCCACTTAAATTTGTTGAGGCTTCTTTTGTGCTCGAGTACGTGGTCTATCCTAGAGAATGTTCCATGAGCATTTGAAAAGAATCTATGTTCTGTTTCTTGGAGATATAATATTCTAAAAATATCAACCAAGTCCAGCTGTTCTATTGTGTCATTTAGTCTCTTCATTGCCTTATTGTTTTACTGTCTGGAAGACTTGTCGAATGATGTTAGTGGAGTGTTAAAGTCTCCTACTATTATTGTATTCCCATCAATTTCTCCCTTTATGTCTGTCAGTATTTTTTTTAAATATATTTAGGTGCTCCTATTTTGGGTGCATATATGTTAACAAGTGCAATATCTTCATCTTGTATTGCTCCATTGATCATTATATAGTGTCTTTCTTTATCTTTCTTTATGGCCTTTGGTTTCAAGTCTATTTTGTCTGGTATGAGTATTGGTACTCCCACTTTCTTGTCATTTCCATTTGCGTGAAATATCTTTTTCCATCCTCTCACTTTCAATCTATGTGTGTCCTTCACTCTAAAGTGGGTCTCTTGTAGGCAGCATATTGTATGCTCTTGTTTTATTATCCAATATGCCACACTGTGTCTTTTGATTGGAGCATTTAGTCTATTGACATTTACAGTAATTATTGAGAGATGTGTGTTTATTGCCATTTTGAACTTCGTTTTCAGGTTGATTTGGTATTTCTTCTTTGTTCCTTTCTTTTCCTTTTTGTTTTTAGTATTGTGGTATGATAATTTTCTTTTGTATTAGCTTGGCTTCTTTTGCGATTTTTTTGTGACTATTGTATGCTTTTGGTTTGTGGTTTTTCAAGTATGTTAACCCACTACTATATCTGTCTGCTTTAGACTGGTAGTCATGCAGGCTCAAACACATCCTAAAAAGAACAAAGAAAAAAAAAGAGAAAAAAAATCTATATTTCCTTGCTCCCTTCTCCCACCTTTTATGATTTTGGTATCTTTTTCTTTCACACCTTCATGTTTGTTCTTTTGCAATTCATTGTAGTTACCGCATTTCCAACTATGGTTTTCACATTTCTATAGCTTCCTGCTCCTTTTCTATTTAGAGTAGACTTTTCAATATTTCTTTTAGGATAGGTTTAGTATTGCTTAATTCTTTTAGTTTTTCATTGTCTGTGAAATTCTTTCTCTCTCCTTCTATTCTAAAAGATAGTCTTGCCAGATAGAGTATCCTAGGTTGCAGCTTTTTCTCATTCAGGGCCATGAATGTATCTTGCCACTCCCTTCTGGCCAGCAGTGTTTGTGTAGAGAAATCAGCTGAAAGCCTTATGGGGGGGTTCCCCTGTAACTTACTCTTTGTTTTTCTCTTGCTGCCTTTAGAATCATTTCTTTAACTTTGGCCATCTTAATTATAATATGTCTTGGTCTATTTGGGTTCTCCTTGTTTGGGACCCTCTATGCTTCCTGTACTTGGACATCTGTTTCCTTCTTTAGGTTTGCAAAGTTTTCTGTCATGATTTTGTCAAATACCTTTTCAATCCCCTTTTCTCTTTCTTCTACTTCTGGGACCCCTATAACATGTAGGTTGGCATGCTTTATATTATGCCATAGTCCCTTATACTGCTTTCATTGGTTTTTACTTGCTTTTGTATCTGCTGTTCTGATTAGGTGACTTCTGTTATCCTGTCTTCTAAGTCACTTATTTGTTCCTCTGCATTATATAGTCTGCTTTTGACTGCCTTTAGCTTGGCTCTTATCTCAGCAATTGAGTCTTCTGTTTTAAATTGGCTCCTCTTTATAGTTTCTATTTCCTTTTCGTAGTATTCTGTGTCTCTATTCATAGTCTCTGTTATTTCCTTCAGTGCGTTTTATCAACTTTTTGAAGTCATGATCTAGTAGACTCAAGGTCTGTCTCATTGTTCATTCTTTTAGGGGACTTCTCTTGTTCTTTTAATTAGAAGTGGTTCCTCTGCTTCTTCATTTCTTATACTTAACATTTCTCTAGTTATATGGATTTAGGAGTATCAGTTATCTGCTGTGGTCTTGAAGGGCTATTTTTTTTAATTGAAAGTGGGAGCATAAAAATAAAATAAAATAAAAAATAAAGGAGCATTCCTGTGTAGATTGTGTGTCTAATAGTTTTGTTGTGAGGGCTGTTCTTAGTATGGATGGTTGCCATGTCTTTCTTCCATGTGTGTTGGCTATTAACCCTTTGATTGATGGTGTGGTTGGTTTTGTGGTGATCAGAGCCTGCCCTGATTGTTGTTGTTGAGCGGGGTCCCCTTTTTTGTTCTGTGGTTGCCACAGCCCTGACAGGGGCTGGGTCCACTTCTCTGTTGCTGGAACAGAGGCTTCTAGACCCATTTCTGAGCTGTGGTGTGTGGTGGTTTGGTTGGAGTGCTTCAGCTGGGAAGAACAGTCATTGAGTATACCTCTGCAAAAGATGCCCACTGGGCAGTGCCCTCTGTGGTGTTGTCTGTCACTTGTTATGCAGGTTTACAAAGTACTCTGTTGATGCTGCCCTTGTCCCTGCCTTAGCTGTGGGTATGTAAGCCACCCACTCTGGTGTCCCCCAGGTTCTATGCCCACAGCACCACCAGTGCAGATCTGCCAATATCAGGCACTAGGACCTGCTCTAGTGAGCATGTGGTCATACACCTGAATCTTTGGTGCACCACAGTGTCAGAACAAACCCTAGCCCCACATCTGCATATGCTATGGTATGCCAGAACTCTGCTTGCTGACTGTTCACCCCGGAGGCATGGTTCCAAAGATGCACCAGCAGAGCAAGTCCACTACCTCTGCCTAGCATTGTAAATAAATCTCAGTCTCACCAGTAAATTTGCAGGGCCCCTGTGTATGGATTCAGGTTTCATCTCCACCCCCCACCCCAGAGCTACAAAGCACCCATGTGATGGCTGTGACCGAGCCCCACCTTTCTTCTTGTGAAAACACAACAACAATGGAGTCAAGTGGAGACAGCAGCTATGGGGAAGCTGCATTGTGCCCCTGCCCCCATGTGCACCAGCAGTGGTTCTTTTTTATGGGTCCCTGGCTATTCTGTTCCGCAGACACTCTCAACCAGAGCTCACACCACCCTCCAGTCCCCTGAGGCTGCCTCTGTGCATTGGGCCCCAGCCCACTCCCCAGGACTCATCACTGATCTCCAGCAGCAGTCCTGGCCCATCCCTGCTGGCTCGTGTCTAGGGCTGGGGATCACAGGGACCCTCCATGCCAGTTTCTCTTAGCTCTGATTGCTAAGCAGCAGCCACTTTCTCCTCCAAGCCTTAGATGCTCCACCTCTGTCCCCACTGACCTCCTGGCTGGAGAGGGGCTGTCCCAGCATGAGGGTGCCTTTCTTCCTTTGCTCCACCCTGTGGGACCAGTCCTGCCCTGATTTCCTTTTTGTTTTCTTTTTTCCTTTTTTTCTCCTACTGGTTTTGTGAGGAATCCTCTTGTATTTCAAAGTGAGAGACACTCTACCAAAGTTGAGTAGGTGTTCTGTGCGATTCATTATGTCTGTAGATGTAATTCTTAGTGTATTTGTGTGAGAAAGTGAGCTATGAGTCCCTCCACTCTGCCATATTGGCACTCTCTCTCCCCTTTGATTCTTCAATAACCAGTTGGTTGTTTAGTAGCATGTTGTTTAATCTCCAAGTTTTTGTGGTTTTGCAGTCTCCAGTTTTCTTCTTGTAATTGATTTTGAGTTCCATGCCATTGTCGTCATAAAAGATGCTTGATATGATTTCAATCTTCATAAATTTATTGAGACTTGTTTTTGGCCTAACATCCTGGAGAATGTTCCATGTGCACTTGAGAATATGTGTTCTGCTGCTTTTTGGATGAAGTGTTCTACATATTTCTGTTAAGTCCATTGGCTTAATGTGTCATTTAAAGCTGATGTTTTCTTATTGATTTTCTGTCTGGATGATCTATCCATTGCTGTAAGTAGGGTGTTAAATTTTCCTACTAATATTGGATTGCTTTCAATTTCTCCCTTTAGGTCCATTAATATTTGCTTTATATATTTTGGTGCTCCTAAGTTGGGTGCACATATATTTATAAATGTTATGTATCTTCTTGCTGGATTGACCCCTTTATCATTATGTAGTGCCCTTCTTTTTCTTTTATTATAGTCTTTGTTTTGAAGTCTATTTTGTCTGATATCAGTATAGCTACACTGCTTTTCTTTTGGTTTTCATTTGCATGGAATATCTTCTTCCATCTCTTCACATTGACTGTGTATGCTCTTACTTCTGAAGTGAGTCTCTTCTAGGCAGCATATAGACAGTTCTTGTTTTTTTATCCATCCAGCCCCTGTATGTCTTTTGATTGGTTAACTTTCTCCACTTGCATTTACAGTAATTATTGATAGATATGAGCTTTCTGCCATTTTGTTCATTGTTTTCTGGTTGCATTTGTAGTTCCTCTCTGTTCCTTTCTTCTCTTTCTCTCTTCCTTTGTGGTTTGCTGGCTTTATCTTTAGTGTTTGGTTTGGATTCCTTTCTGATTTTCTTTTGTGTATTTGCTATAATTTTTTTTCTTTGTGGTTACCATGAGATTAACAATAACATCCTATGAATATAGCAGTCTCTTTTAAGTTGATAGTAAGTTAACTTTGAACACATTCCAAAGCTTCACATTTTTGCTCCTTCCCTTCCCCCAAGTTTTATATTTTGATGACACATTTTATGTCTTTTTATCTTATTCTTTCCTTAACAAATTATAATTTAAATTTTTCTACTTTTCTCTTTTGACCTTCATATTTTCTTCATAGGTGATAATAATGCCTGCACTATATATTTACCTTTTCCAGTGAGATTTTTATGTTTTCTTTTTTCTTTAATTACTTTTATTAAATCATACATTTTCTTACTATTAATTACTACCTTTTCTTTGTTAATCTTATTTTTTATTGAAGTGTAGTTGGTTTACAATGTTAGTCTCAGGTTTAAAGCAAAGTGATTCAGTTATAGGTATACATAAACATATATATATATTTTGATTCTTTTCCATTATAACTTATTACAAGAAAGTGAATATAGTTCCCTGTGCTATACAGTAGGTCCTTGCTATTTATCTATTTTATATATAGTACTATATATCTGTTAATCCCAAACTCCTAATTTATCCCTCCCCACCCCTTTTCCCCTTTGGTAACCATAGTTTGTTTTCTATGTCTGTGAGTCTAATTCTGGTTTATAAGTAAAATTTGTATCTTTTCTTTAGGTTAGCACATATAAGTGATATCATATGATATTTGTCTTTCTCTGACTTACTTCACTTAATATGGTAATTTCTAGGTTCATCCATGATGCAGCAAATGGCATTATTTCATTCTCTTTATGGCTGAGTAATAATTCCATTGTATATATACACCACATCTTCTTTATCCAGTCATCTGTTAATGGACATTTAGGTTGTTTCCATATCTTGGCTATTGTAAGTAGTGCTGCTATGAACATTGGGGTGCATGTGTCTTCAAATTATACTTGTGTATAAATATATGTATGTATATGTATGACTGAAACATTGTGCTGTACACCAGAAATTGACAAATTGTAAACTGACTATACTTCAATAAAAAAGAATGCAAATAAAAAATTATAATTTTCTCCAGGTATATGCCCAGGCGTAGGATTGCTGGATTACAAGGTAAGTCTATTTTTAGTTTTTTAAGGAACCTCCATACTTTCCTCTAAGGAGATCCCCCAAGTTACATTCCCACCAACAGTGTAGAAGGGTTCCTTTTTCTCCATACCTTCTCCAGTATTTATTATTTGTAGATTTTTAAATGATGGCTATTCTGACTGGTATGATGTGATACTTCATTGTGGCTTTGATTTGCATTTCTCTAATAATCAGTGATACTGAGCATCTTTTCATGTGCCTATTGGCCACTTGTATGTCTTCTTTGGAGAAAAGTCTGTTCAGGTCTTCTGCCCATTTTTGATCAGGTTGCTTGTTTGTTTTGTTTTGTTTTCTGTTTTGTTGTTGTTGTTGTTGTTGTTGTTGTTTGGTATTAATCTGTATGACCTATTTATATATTTTGGAAATTTGTCCCTTGTTGGTTGCATCATTTGCAAATATTTTCTCCCATTCTGTAGAGTGTCTTTTCATTTTGTTTATGGTTTCCTTTGCTGTGCAAAAGCTTTTACGTTTAATTAGGTCCCATTTGTTTATTTTTACTTTTATTTTCATTACTCTAGGAGCTGGTTCAAAAGAAATATTGCTGTGATTTATGTCAAAGAGTATTTAGCCTATGTTTTCCTCTAGGAGTTTTATAATATCCAGTCTTACATTTAGATTTTTAATCCATTTTGAATTTATTATGTATGTGGTATTAAAGGATGTTCTTTTTTTGTTGGTGTAGACTTTTTATTATTGAAGTATAGTCAGTTTACAATGTTGTGTCAGTTTCTGGTCTACAGCTTAATGTTTCAGTCATACATATACATACATATATTCCTTTTCATATTATTTTCCATTATAGATTACTAAAAGATATTGTATATAGTTCCTTGTGCTATACAGTAGAAACTTATTATCTATTTTATATATAGTAGTTAGTATCTGCAAATCTCAAACTCCCAATATTCTAATTTCATTGTTTTACATGTAGCTGTCCAGTTTTTCCAACACTGCTGACTGAAGAGACTGTCTTTTCTCCATTGTATATTCTTGCTTCCTTTGCTGTATATTAATCGAACATAGTGCGTCAGTTATTTCTGGACTTTCTATCTTGTTCTATTGATTTATGTGTCTGTTTTTGTACCAGTACCAAACTGTTTTGATTACTGTAACTTTGTAGTATAGTCTGAAGTCAGGGAGTGTGACTCCCCGAGGTCTGTTCTTCTTTCTCAAAGTTGTACTGGCTATTCAGGGTCTTTTGTGTTTCCATACAAACTAACATTTTTTTGTTGCACTTCTGTGAAAAATGTCATTGGTAATTTGATAGGGATTGCATTGAATCTGTATGTTGCCTTGGGTAGTATGGCCATATTAACAATAGTGATTCTTCCAATCTAAGTACATGGTATATCTTTCCATCTGTTTGTGTTGTCTTCAATTTCTTGCATCAGTATCTTACAGTTTTTGGAGTACCCATCCTTTGCCTCCTTAGGTAAGATTATTCCTGGGTATTTTATTCTTTTTGATGAGATGGTAAATAGGATTGTTTCCTTAATTTATTTTTCTGATATTTCATTGTTGGTGTATAGAAAAGCAACTGATTTTTGTATACTAATTTTATATCCTGCAACTTTACTGAATTAATTGATGAGCTCTAGTAGTTTTCTGGTAGTGTTGTTAGGCTTTTCTATGTATAGTGTCATGTCATTTGCAAACAGGGACAGTTCTACTTCTTTTCCAATCTGGATTACTTTTATTGCTTTTCCTTCTCTGATTGCTGTGGCTTGGACTTCCAAAATTATGTTGAATAAAAGTGGTAAGAGTGAGCATCCTTGTCTTGTTCCTGATCTTAGAGGAAATGCTTTCAGCTTTTCACCACTGAGTATGATGTTAGCTGTGAGTTTGTCATACATGGCCTTTATTATGTTGAGGTATGTTCCCTCTATGACCACTTTCTGGAGAGTTTTTATCATAAATGGATGTTGAATTTTATCAAAAGCTTTTTTCTGTATCTATTGAAATGGTCATATGGTTTGTATTATTCAATTTTTTAATGTGGTGTATCACACTGATTGATTTGTGGATATTAAAAAATCCTTGCATGCCTGGGATAAATCCCACTTGATCAGTTGTATGTTCCTTTTAATGTGTTGTTGGAGTTAATTTGCTAGTATTTTGTTCAAGATTTTTGTGTCTATATTCATAAGTGATATTGGCCTGCAATTTTCATTTTTATGGTATCTTTGGTTTTGGTATCAGTGTTGTGGTGGCCTCAGAATGAGTTTGGAAATGTTCTTTCTTCTGCAACTTTTTGAAATAGTTTCAGGAGGATAGGCATTAACTCTTCTCTAAATGTCTGGTAGAATTTGCCTGTGAAGCCATCTGGTCCTGGACTTTTATTTGTTGGGAGTTTTTAAATTACTGATTCAATTTTAGTGCTGGTAATTGGTTTCTTAAATTTTCTATTTCTTCCTGGTTTAGTCTTGGCAAATCATACCTTTCTAAGAAATTGTTCATTTCTTTTAGGTTGTCCATTTTGTTGCCATATAGTTGTTCACAGTAGCCTCTTATGATCCTTTGTATTTGTGTGGTGTCAGTTGTAACTTCTCCTTGCATCCCTGGGATAAATTAATTTCTGATTTTATTAATTGTGGCCCACTCCCTTTTTTTCTTGATGAGTCTGGCTAAAGGTTTATCACTTTTTTTTAATCTTTTCAAGGAACTAACTTTTAGTTTCATTCACCTTTTCTATTGTTTTTAGTCTCTATTTCATTTATTTCTGCCCTAATGTTTATGATTTCTTTCCTTCTACTAACTTTGAGTTTTGTTTGTTCTTCTTTCTCTAAATGCTTTAGTTGTAAGGTTAGGTTGTTTATTTGAGATTGTTCTTGTTTCCTGAAGTAAGCTTGTAGTGCTATAAACTTCCCTCTTGGAACTGCTTTTGCTGCACCTCAGAGGTTCTGGATTGTCGTGTTTTTGTTTTCATTTGTCTCCAAGAATCTTCTTTTATTTCCTCTTTGATTTATTCAATGATCCACTGGTATTTTAGTAGTATTTTGTTTAGCCTCCACCTGTTTGTGGGTTTTGCAATTTTTTCTCTTGTAGTTGATTTCTAATCTCATAGCATTGTGGTTAGAAAAGATGCTCAATATAATTTCAGTTTTCTCTAAATTTACGAAGATTTGCTTTGCGGGCTAGCATGTGATCTATCCTGGAGAATGTTGCCTTTCCTTCTCAGCTTAGAGAAGTTTCTTTAACATTTCTTATAAGGCTGTCTTAGTGATGATGAACTCCTAAAGGAGTCAAGCTTTTGCTTATCTGTAAAACTCTTAATTATGCCTTCAATTCTGAATGATATCCTTGCTGGGTAGAGAATGCATGGTTGGAAGTTTTTTCTTTTCAGCACTTTGAATACACCATACCCCTCCCTTCTGACCTGTAAATTTTCTTCTGAAAAATATGCTGATAGTCTTATGGGGTTTCCCTGGTATGTAATAAGTTGTTTTTCTCTTCCTGCTTTTAAGGGTCTCTCTTTATCCTTAACTTTTACCATTTTAATTCTAATATATGTTGGTGTGATTTTCTTTGGGTTCATCTTATTTGGGACTCTCTGGGCTTCCTGGACCTGGATATCTGTTTCCTTCTGCAAATGAGGGACGTTTTCAGCCACGATGTCTTCAAATAATTTTTCTGACCTCTTTTCTCTCTCTTCTCCTTCTGGAATCCTTATAACGTGAATGTTATTCCTCTTGATTTTGTCTCAGAGGTCTCTTAAAGTATCTTCATTTTTTAAAAATTCTCTTTTCATTTTACTGCTCTTCCTGGGTGATTTCCATTTCTTTGTCTTTCAGCTTGCTGATTTGTTATTCTACTTCATCCAGTCTGGTTTTAAACCCATCAATGCATTTTTTCAGCTCAGTTATAACTTCTGTTTGGTTCTTATATTTTCTCTTCCAGTATTCTTCTGAGTTTGATGAGCATCTTTTTAACCATTACTTTGAATATTTTATAAGGTAGGTTGCTTGTGTCCATTTCATTATGGTCTTTTTCTGGCAATTTGTCTTGTTCTTTGGTTTGGAACATATTCCTCTGTCTCTTTATTTTGTCTCACTCTCTATGTTTGACTGTATATATTGGGTGAAACAGTTACCTCTCCCGGTCTTGAAGGAGGGTTCTTGTGTAGCAGATGATCCATGGGATCTGGAAGTACAGTCTTCCCTGGACACCAGAGCCAGGCACTCAAGAGGTGTACTTTGTGTGGGATGTGGTGAGTCCACAGCTGCTGCATGGGGAGGATGAAGCACAGTGTGTGTGCTCACCCCTTCAGTTGTGGCACAGCTGCTGTATGAAAGGATGGGGATGGGGCACCTGCCTGGCCTGGTTGCAGTATAAATTTTTGCATGGGGTGGTCTGGGCTTGGGGTGCTTTCTTGGCACAGTTGTAGGGAGGTTACTGCACAGGTGGTCAGGACACAAGGCACTTACCTGGTCTGATTGCATTGCAACTGCTGCATTAGGAGAGTGGGACTTAGTGCTCTTGCCTAGCTCGGGTGTGGTGCAGCTGTTGAGTGAGCTGGGCAGGGGCTTGGAGTGCTCACCAGCCAGGTTGTCGTGCAGAGTGTGCAGAACATAACCAATAGTGTCAGCAGCACCAAAAATTGTACCTGTCAGCTCTGCCACCAGCAAGTTAGGATAAGATTGCAACAAAAATGCTGCTAGCCAGTGCTTCCATCCCTGGGGAAAGTCCCAGCAGGTTCCTGCCTCTCCAGCAGCCACTTCAAGATTAGTAAGTGGGTCTCCCTTGCTTATGGTTTAGGCCCTCTCAAACTTGCTTTTGCTCTGAATCTCAGTGCAAATGGGACTGTGCGTAAGCCATTTAAGAGCAAGTTCTTTGTTCCCCACAGTTCTCTGGTTCTCCTGAACTTAAACCCCATTGATTTTCAAAACCAGACATCTTGGGGACAGTTGTTCTGGTGCTGAAACCAAGAATTAGGGTGCCTGATGTGAGGTTTAATCCTTTCACTCCTCAAGGAAAAGTTCCATATTTTGGTATCCCTCCTGACTGTGAGCCACTGCTCTCAGAGTGGTATCCCAGGCAAGACCAAGTCTCTGCCTCTCCTACCTATCTCACTGCATCTCTATTATCTTTTGTTTGTGGGGATGCTGTTCATCTAGTCTTAGTTCCTTTTCAGAGGAAAATTATTCCATATGTAGCTGTAAGTTTGTTGTGTCTATGGGAGGAAGTGTGTTCGTGGTCTTACTATTGCTGCCATTTTGAACGTCTCACTTCAATCCCTTTTTTTAAATTCAGGTATAGTTGATTTACAGTATTGTGCTAGTTTCAGATGTACAGCATAGTGATTCAGTTTTATATTTTTGGGATTATTTTCCATTACAGGTTCTTACAAGATATTGAATATAGTTCCCTGTGCTATACAATAAATCCTTGTTGCTTATCTATTTAATGTATAGTACTTCATATCCGTTAATCCCAAATTCTAATTATTCCTCCCTCCTCCATTTCCCCTTTGGTAACTGTAAATTTGTTTTCTATATCTGTGTATCTGTTTCTGTTTTGTATATAGATTCAATTGTATTATTTTTAGATACACATATAAGAGATATCATATATTTTTCATCCTCTGGCTTATTTCACTTGGTATGATATTCTCTAGCTCCATCTGTGTTGCAGCAAATGGCAATATTTCATTCTTTTTTATGGCTGAGTTATATTCTATTGTGTATATATACCACCTCTTCTTAAACCAGTCATCTGTTGATGGATATTTGAGTTGTTTCCATATCTTGGCTATTGTAAATATGCTGCTATGAACATTGGGGTACATGCATCTTTTCTAATTAGAGCTTTCTTTTCTCTGGATATATGCCAAGGAATGGGATTCCTCAATCATATGGTAAGTCTAGTTTTAGTTTTTTAAGGAACCTCCATACTGTTCTCCATAGTGGCTGCACCAGTTTACATTCCCACTAACAGTGTAGGAGGGTCCCTTTTCTCCACACCCTCTCCAGCATTTGTTATTTGTAGACATTGTAAGGATGGCCATTCTTACTGGTGTCAGGTGATACCTCATTGTAGCTTTGATTTGCATTTCTCTGATAATTAGCAATACTGAGCACCTTTTCATGTGCCTATTGCCCATCTGGATATCTTCTTTGGAGAAATATCTGTTTAGGTCTTCTGCCCATTTTTGCCATTGGGTTGTTTGGTTTCTTTGTTATTGAATTGCGTGAGCTGTTTGTATATTCTATGTTAAGCCCTTGTCATATTGCATTGTTTGCAAATATTTTCTCTCAATCAGTAGGTTGTCTTTTCATTTTGTTTATTGTTTCCTTTGATGTGCAAAAGCTTTTAAGTTTGATTAACTCCCATTTGTTTATTTTTGCTTTTATTTCTTTTGCCTTGGGAGACTGATCTAAGAAAATGTTGCTATGATTTATGTCCAAGAATGTTTTGCCTATGTTCTCTTCTAGCGGTTTTTTTTTACATTTTTTTTTTTTACTGAGTTATAGTCATTTTAAAATGTTGTGTCAAATTCCAATGTAGAGCACAATTTTTCAGTTATACATGAACATACATATATTCATTGTCACATTTTTTTTTCTCTGTGAGCTACCACAAGATCTTGTTTATATTTCCCAGGGCTATACAGTATAATCTTGTTTATCTATTATACATATGCCTGTCAGTATCTTCAAATTTTGAAATCCCAGTCTGTCCCTTCTAACCTCCTGCCCCCCTGGCGACCACAAGTTTGTATTCTATGTCTGTAAGTCTGTTTCTGTTTTGTATTTATGTTCTTTTTTTTTTTTTTTTTAGATTCCACATATGAGCGATCTCATATGGTATTTTTCTTTCTCTTTCTGACTTACTTCACTTAGAATGACATTCTCCAGGGACATCCATGTCGCTGCAACTGGCATTTTGTTGTTGTTTTTATGGCTGAATAGTATTCCATTGTATAAATATACCACATCTTCTTTATCCAGTCACCTGTTGATGGACATTTAGGCTGTTTCCATGTCTTGGCTATTGTAAATAGTGCTGCTATGACCATTGGGCTGCAGGTGTCTTTTTGAAGTAGGGTTCCTTCTGGATATATGCCCAGGAGCAGGATTACTGGGTCATATGGTAAGTCTATTCCTAGTCTTTTGAGGAATCTCCATACTGTTTTCCACAGTGGCTGCACCAAACTGCATTCCCACCAGCAGTACAGGAGGGTTCCCCTTTCTCCACAGCCTCTCCAGCATTTGTCCTTTGTGGACTTTTGAATGATGGCCATTCTGACTGGTGTGAGGTGATACCTCATCGTAGTTTTGATTTGCATTTCTCTGATAATTAGTGATGTTGAGCATTTTTTCATGTGCCTATTGGTCATTTGGATTTCTTCCTTGGAGAATTGCTTGTTTAGGTCTTCTACCCATTTTTGGATTGGGTTGTTTGTTTTTTTCTTATTGAGTCGTATGAGCTGCTTATATATTCTGGAGATCAAGCCTTTGTCAGTTTCATTGTTTGCAAAAATTTTCTCCCATTCCATAGGTTGTCATTTTGTTTTACTTATGGTTTCCATTGCTGTGCAGAAGCTTGTAAGTTTAATTAGGTCCCATTTGTTTATTCTTGCTTTTATTTCTATTGCTTGGGTAGACTGCTCTAGGAGAACATTATTGAGATGTATGTGAGATAATGTTTTGTCTATGTTTTCTTCTAGGAGGTTTATTGTATCTTGTCTTATGTTTAAGTCTTTGATCCATTTTGAGTTGATTTTTGTGTATGGTGTAAGGAAGTGTTCTAGCTTCATTGATTTACACGATGCTGTCCAGTTTTCCCAACACCATTTGCTGAAGAGACTGTCTATATTCCATTGTATGTTCTTGCCTCCTTTGTCAAAGATTAGTTGACCAAAAGTTTGTGGCTTCATTTCTGGGCTCTCTGTTCTGTTCCATGGGTCCATATGTCTGTTTTTGTACCAATACCATGCTGTCTTGATGACTGTAGCTCTATAGTACTGTCTGAAGTCTGAGGGAGTTATTCCTCCAGCCTCTTTCTTTCTCTTCAGTAATACTTTGGCAATTCTAGGTCTTTTGTGGTTCCATATAAATTTTATTATGATTTGTTCTAGTTCTGTGAAATATGTCCTGGGTAATTTGATAGGGATTGCATTAAATCTGTAGATTGACTTGGGCAGTATGACCATTTTAACAATATTGATTCTTCCAATCCAGGAAAATGGGATATCTTTCCATTTTTTAAGTCTTCTTTAATTTCCTTAATCATTGTTTTATAGTTCTCCGTGTATAAGTCTTTCACCTCCTTGGTTAGATTCATTCCTAGGTATTTTATTACTTTGGGTGCTATTTTAAAGGGATTGTTTCTTTACTTTCTTTTCCTGTTGATTCATCATTAGTGTAAAGAAATGCAACTGATTTTTGAACGTTAATGTGGTAACCTGCTACCTTGCTGAATTCTTCGATTAGTTCTAGTAGTTTTTGTGTGGACCTTTTTAGGGTTTTCTATATATAGTATCATGTCATCTGCATATAGTGACACTTTTACCTCTTCTTTTCCAATTTGGATCCCTTTTATTTCTCTCTCTTGCCTGATTGCTGTGGCTAGGACTTCCAAGACTATGTTGAATAGGAGTGGTGATAGTGGGCAGCCTTGTCTTGTCCCAGATTTTAGTGGGAAGCTTTTGAGTTTTTCACTGTTGAGTACTATGCTGGCTGTAGGTTTGTTATATATAGCTTTTATTATGTTGAGAGATGTTCCCTCTATACCTACTTTGGTGAGAGCTTTGATCGTAAATGGGTGTTGAATTTTATCAAATGCTTTTTCTGCATCTATTGAGATGATCATGTGGTTTTTGTCCTTTCTCTTGTTGATGCGATGTATTACATTGATTGATTTGCATGTGTTGAACCACCCTTGTGTCCCTGGGATGAACCCCCCTTGATCATGATGTATAATCTTTTTTATGTGCTGTTGGATTCTATTTGCTAATATTTTGGTAAGGATTTTTGCATCTATGTTCAGCAGTGATATTGGTCTGTAATTTTCTTTTTTGGCAGTGTCTTTGCCTGGTTTTGATATCAGGGTGATGGTGGCTTCACAGAATGAGTTTGGGAGTATTACCTCCTTTTCAATCTTCTGGAAGAGTTTGAGAAGGACTGGTATGAGTTCTTTGTATGTTTGGTAGAATTCCCCAGTGAAGCTGCCTAGTCCTGGACTTTTATTTGTAGGGAGGTTTTTTTATTATTGCTAATTCAATTTCATTTCTAGTGATCAGTTTGTTCAAGTGGTCAGTTTCTTCTTGATTCAGTCTTGGTGGACTGTATGTTTCCAGAAACTTGTCCATCTCCTCTAGGTTATCCACTTTGGTTCCATATAGTTTTTCATAATATTCTCATATGATATTCTGTATTTCTATGTTATTTGTTGTAATTTCTCCATTTTCCATTCTTATTTTGCATTTGTGCTCTCTCTTTTTTCTTCTTTGTGAGTTTGGCCAGAGGTTTGTCGATTGTATTTACTTTTTCAAAAAAAACAGCTTTTGGTTTGATTGATTTCTTTCTTTTTTAAAAAGATCTCTATTTTATTTCCTCCCTGATCTTTTATTATTTCCTTCCTTCTGCTGACTTTTCGTATTTTTCACTCTTCTTTTTGTAATTCTTTTAATTGGTGGGTTAGGTAGTTTATTTGAGATTGTTCTTTTTTGAGGAAGGCCTGTATCACTATAAACTTCCCTCTTAGCACTGCCTTTGCTATGCTGTTCTAGGTTTTTATGATGTCATGCTTATATTTAGGTCCTTAAACCATTTTAAGTTTATTTTTGTATATGGTGTGAGAGGGTTCTAATTTCATTGATTCCCATGTGGCTGTCCTGCTTTCCCAACACCACTTGCTAAAGAGACTGTCTTTTCTCCATTGGATATCCTTGCTTCCTTTGTCATAGATATATTGACCGTAGGTTTGTGGGTTTATTTCTGGGATCTCTGTTCTGTTCCATTAATCCATATGTCTATTTTTGTACCAATACCATATGCTGTTTTGATTACTGTTACTTTGTAGTATTGTCTGAAGTCTTGGAAGATTATGACTCTACCTTTGTTCTTTTTCCTTAGGATTGCTTTTGCAGCTCTGGGTCTTTTGTGGTTCCATATAAATTTAGAATTATTTGTTCTGGTTCTGAAAAATGTCTGGGTATTTTGAGAGGGATTGCATTTAATAGATTGCTTTTGGTAGTGTGGCCATTTTAACAATATTAATTCTTCCAGTCCAAGAGCATGGGATATCTTTCCATTTATTTAAATCATCTTGAAGTTCCCTTTATCAGTGTTTTATAGTTTTCAGCATATAGGTCTTTCACCTCCTTGGTTAAGTTTATTCCTAAGTATTTTATTTTTCTGATGTGATTTTAAATGGCATTCTTTTTTTAATTTCTGTTTCTGATATTTCATTGTTAGTGTAAAGAAATGCAACAGACTTCTGTATATTGATCTTGTATCCTGCTACATTGCTAAATTCATTTATTAGTTCTAATAATTTTGGGGTAGAGTCTTTAGGGTTCTCTATATAGAGTATCATGTCATCTGCAAACAGTGACAGTTTTACCTCTTCTCCTCCAATTTGATCCCTTTTATTTCTTTTTCTTATCTGATTGCTGTGGCTAAGACTGCCAATACTATGTTGAATAGAAGCGATGAGTCCTTGTCTTGTTCCTGAATTTAGTAGGAAGGCTTTCAGCTTTTCACTGTTGAGTATTATGTTGGCTGTGGGTTTCTCATAAATGGCTTTTATTATGTTAAGATATGTTCCCTCTATACTCATTTTTGTGAGAGTTTTTTTATCATGAATGGATGTTGAATTTTATCAAATGCTATTTTTACATCTATTGAGATGATCATGTGGTTTCTTGTTAATGTGGTTTATCATACTGATTGATTTGCGTATGTTGAACCACCCTTGTGACCTTGGAATGAAGCCAACTTGATCATGGTGTATGATCCTTTTTATGTATTACTGAATTTCGTTTGCTAATATTTTGTTGAGGATTTTTGCATCTTTATTCATCAGAGATATTGGCCTCTCATTTTCTTTTTTCATAGTGTCTTGGTCTAGCTTTGGTATCAGGGTGATGGTGGCTTCATAGAATGAATTTGGGAGTATTCCCTCCTTTTCAATCTTTTGAAATAGTTTGAAAAGGATAGGTATAAGTAGGATAGGTATAAATTCTTTGTATGTTTGGTAGAATTCCCCAGTGAAGCCATCCAGTTCTGGACTTTGTTTGCAGGGAATTTTTTTTTTTTTATTACAGATTCTATACCACTTCTAGTGATCAGTCTTAAACAGAAAATTATCTGTTTCTTCTTGACTCAGTTTTGGCAGGCTGTATGTTTCTAGAAACTTGTCCATTTCTAGATTCTCCAATTTGTTGGCATATAACTGTCTATAATATTCTCTTATGATTTTTTGTATTTCTGTGGTATTGGTTGTTATTTCTCCTCTTTCATTCCTTATTTTGTTTGTTTGGGTCCTCTCTCTTTTCTTCCTGGTGAGCCTGGCTAGAGGTTTGTTGATTTTATCTTTTCAAAAAACCAGCTCTTGGTTTTATTGATCTTTTCTATTTATTTTTTAATCTCTATTTTATTTATTTCATCTCTGACCTTTATTATTTCCATCTTTCTGATGACATTGGGTTTTGTTCTTCTTTCTTGTAATTCTTTTATGTGGTAAGTTAGGTTGTTTGTTTCATTTTTTTTCCCTAAATCTAGTGACCTACCACCTTTAGTTCTTCTCCTGATCTTAAGTACCAGAATTACTAAAGAAAGCACAGAACTATCCAGATTTGGGGCAGTACAAATTCATGCTATTAAGCTTCAAATGGGTTCTTGTCACTGCTCAGAAATCTTTTCATTACTGTCAACATTTTTGCAAATTTAAGTAAGATGACTGTTTCAAGTGTTTTCTACTCTAATATTAAAGCCCTTTCTACTCATAAAAACTTAGACCTACTACTTCATGATGACCAAATTAGATGATCTTATCATATTTTTAAAATTTTATTATTTTTATTTATTTGGGGGCTTGGTAATTAGCTTTACTTATTTATTTATTTTAATGGAGGTACTGGGGATTGAACCCAGGACCTTGTGATGATAAGCACACACTCTATGACTGATCATACCCTCCTCCTTATCGTTTATTTTTAATTGAGAAGATTAAGGGCATCAAAAGTATGAGATTCCTCATTGGTCCATGTCTCAGCCATAACATTCTTCCATTGTACCTATTTACTCATCTCAACTTTTTTCTCAGAAGAAGAAGTATTTCCTCAACATTATACTGTCAGTTCAATCTCCTTCTACCTCCTGGAGCACCTTACTACCTCTCCATAATTTTCAGTCTCTGTCTTTCCTTCACATATCTTTCCTTTTTATTCTCAAATAGACGTAGGTCTCTAATAATTAGAAAAATATACCATGTTACTGAATGAGAAGGCTTAATAATATAAAGGAGTCACGTTCCCTATAAATTCAATCACAATAAGTCTCATTAGGATTTTTAAAGTGAAACTTGACATGGTAATTCTAAAATTCTTCCTCTAAAGAAAATAAGCCATAACAGCCAATACATCTTTGAAAAAGAACAAGCTAGGACTTGCCCTATCAAACATAAAAACTATAAAGTGTTAATAATTTTTAAAGTGTGATATCAGTTCAAACAAAAACACAAATAGTAATAGAAGAGGATAAGGTTCAGAAAGACTCACATATTTAAGAATTTAGTATGCAATGAAGGATGTACATCCAGTCACTAAGGGGAAGCGTGGTCTATTTTAAATGGCATTAGGGCAATTTAAAAAGTAAAATGCTTACCTTTAAATTGAACAGCATTATAATACAGTGGTCAAGAGCACAGGCTTTGGAACCAGACTGGCACTTCAAATTCTAACTAGACCACTTATTAGTTCTATGACCTTTGTCATATTACTTAACTCTTTATGCCTCTATCTACTCATCTGCAAAATAAAGGTAATGATAGTACCTACTGTATAGTATTATTGGTGGTATTAAATAAGTTAATATATGTAAAGTACTTAGAGCAGTGTCCAGCATATAGTAAGTAGTAAGTAGTAGTAGTATTTTTTACCTCATGCATGCATAAAAATAAAGTCAGAAAGAAAGAGAGAAAGACAGAAAGAGGAAAGAAAGAAAGAAAGAAAGAAAGAAAGAAAAGAAAGAAATCCATCAATCAATCAATCAATCAATCTAGATGGATAAAAGAGCCAAACATATAAACCAAATCTATAAAAGTATTAGGAGAAAGTATAGGAAAACAATTTGTTTAATTACAGGGTGGAAAGGACCCATCCAGAAGCAGTTACAAGGAAAAAAATAGATTTAGTTACATAAATTAATAACTGACCCAAGAAAGCACAGAAAATTTTAAAATAAACCACCGACTTGGATAAATATTTTAACATATTTAAATTAAAAATCAATAAGAAAAATATTACCAGCATTGGGGAAAATAGGCAAAAGTTATGACTAGGCAAGCTGCAAGAGACATACAGTTGGCTAATAAACAGGTACTAAAGTTGTTTAACCACACAGTCAAGGAAATCTATGTAAACAAAAAAATATATATTTTCTGTCAAAACATCAGGTGAAAACATCTAGAGAGATTTTCACCAAATCAGAGGGTATGCTTGGGATGATATTAAAAATATACAGTGTAACCAGTCAAAGGAGCAAACAACCAAAAGTGAGTGTCCTGGCTTCTAGTCTTATCTGTGCCACAAACATATTGTGTGACTCTAGGCAGACTGTCCCGCCTCTCTTGGCCTCAGTTTTCTTATCAATAAAATGAGGTTTCTAGAGACTTTCACTTCTGGAATGGCAGCATCAGAGACTGGTAAGACCTGCTGCCCAGCAGAACAGCCGCAACTGAGGGAAATTGTTTAAAAAAACAACCATTTAAAGTCTCTGGAAATTGTCCTAAGAGCATACAGAAAATGAAGAAAGATCTATTCAAAAACCTACTCAGTCTTGGTAAGAAACTTGAGCATCTGTAGCACCTGAGCCATGACCCACTCCCTCCCTGTTCCTCCCCAAGATTAGCATAATGGAAGCTCCATTCCAGATAACTATGTCCAAGAAAACAATGCTCCCACTCTCCTCAGCTCCCAGCAAGGGATATGGTATCCCACAAAGAATAGCAGGCTGCCAACACCTTAAGCCACAAGTTACAAAGCCTAAATTCCTGGCAAGTATGGTCAAGAGAGTGAGCCTCCCTTCCTTCACAGAGTCTCTGCTCCTAGGGCAGGTTATCGACCTCAGGCAAGCAGACCAAGAATATTGGAGCCCTGGTTTCCTTTGCCCCAGCTAACTCTTAGGGCAGAGGTTCCACACCCAACGAGGCAAGCCAAGAAGACCAGAAACTACTACTCTTCCCAGTACTCAAAAGAAAAGGGGGTCCACTGTCCCCTCCCCACAAAGCTCTGGAGCAGAGGCTCAGGGATTTTTCCCAAGGGGAAAGGCAATCCATAAGAACAGAGCACTTGAACCCTCTCTCCAAAGGCATTGATGCGTGGGAGAAGTTCAAGCCAAAGAGTGCTCTTGAAAACAATGGAGATTTTAGTGGTAAGAAGTTAAGAGGAGGATAGTAGCTCTAACAAGTAACTCACAGACCAGCTGTATTACCATAGAGAGCCATGGAAAGAGACAGCTCAGAAGAGCCTTATTGGGATCAGAGCAAACCTCAAAGACTTGCATCAAAGACCGCCCCTGTAAAGTGGTCTGAATGTAATTGGTTCAGACTGTAGAGCAATTACACCCCCAGGCATTGTTGAAAACAATAGAGCAATCATCATGTGGAGCCTAACAGCTGGATGTGATACAAGCAGTCAGCCAGCTTAATAGAGACATCAGACAAAGTCCAAGAGAGCCCTACTAAACACTCATCCCAGGGTGACTATTACACATAACCAAGTCTGTGTCCTTTGAGAAACAGCATAAGAAGCTTCACATGTGACAGAAATAGACTTTACTAAAATAGTCCAGTTGCATTACTAAACAAATAAATATACAAACAACAGCAAAAACAAGTTGGAGAGAATCAGACTCTAGAGTTGCTACCTAAAATGTTCCTAATATATTACCTAAAATGTTCAGTTTTCAACAACAACAAAAACTATGAGACATGCAAAGAAACAAGAAAGTGTGACCCATACACAGGGGAAAAAAAGCAAGCAACACAAACTCTGTGACAGGATCCAGATGTCAGATGTCAAAGTAACCACTACAAATATGTTCAAAAAACTAAAGGAAGCCATACTAAAAGAAGTAAAGGAAGGTGACAATGTCTCATCAAATAGAGAATATCAACAGAGAAATAGAATTTTTTTAAGAACCATATGAAAAAATCTGGAGGTGAAAAGTACAATCAGTGAAATTAAAAATTCACTAGAGGGGCTCAACAGTAGTTCTGCTTAACTGGCAGAACCCAACTGTTTCAGATCAGCAGATTTGAAGATACATTGATAGATTATGCAACCTGAAGATAAGGGAGAAAAAAGAGTAAAAAAAAAAAAAAAACAGTGCCTTAAAGAAAAGTAGAACTTCACTAAATACACCAACACATAATGGGAATATCAAGGATGGGAGAGAAAAGAATAGGAAAAATAATTTGAAGAAATAATGGCTGAAAACTCCCAAATTTGATGAAAAATATTAATCTATACATCCAAGGTCGTCACCGAATTCCAAGTAAACTACACAAAGTGGTCCACACACAGAAACATAATACTAAAAGTGCTGAAAGCCAGCTACAGACTTACCAGTTACAAAGGAACACAAATAAGATTAATAGCTGACTTCTCACCCAGAAACAATGGAGGCCAGAAAGCAGTGGCATACTCAAAATTATGGGGGAAAAACAACAGCCAAGAATCCTATAACCAGCAAAATTATCTTTCAAAAATGAAGTCAATACCAGGTAAAGAAAAACAGAGAATTTGTTTCTAGCTGACCTGCCTACAAAAAAATACTGAAGGAAATTCTTTAGGTTGAAAGCAAGTCACCCCAGATAATAATTTAAATCCAAACTAACAAACAAAAAGCACCAGTAATTATGTAATTATATAAGACAGTATAAATGCATATTTATTTTCCTTCCTTCTCTATATCCTTTAAAGTGCAAATGTACAAAACACATTATAAAATTGTTTCATTGGGCTTTTATCATATAAAAATGTAATATAAAAACAATAGCACAAAGAAGGCAGGTGGGAACTGGTTTTGGAGTAATGAATGACACTAGCGAATAACTCTAAGCCATGGGAAGAAATGAAGAGAATCAGAAATGGTACATAAGAAAGTTATAACAAGCTATAAATATATACTATCATTCTTTACTTCTGTTAGCTTCTTTGAAACATATAAAATTATATAAAGTAATTATAACTATTATTGTTGACTTGTCTATTTCAAAACTTACCATGAACAGTAGCAATCAAGACAGTGTGGTACTGACATAAGTATAGACAAATAGATCAATGAACTAGAATTAAGAGTCCAGAAACAAACCCTCACATGTATGGTCAATTGATTTTTGACATGGTTGTGAAGACTATTCAGTGTGAAAAAAAAAATACTCTTTGTAACAATGGTTCTGGTACAAGTGGGTAGCCACATGGAAAAGAATGAAGTTTGGACTGCTACCTCCTACTATATACAAAAATTACCTCAAAATGGATCAAAGACCTAAAATGAAAGAGCCAAAATTATAAAACTATAATCATATATAAACAAAAATGATAAAACTCTTAGAAGCATAGTCTTAAGTCTTTGTAACGCTGGATTAGGTGGTGTTTTCTTAGATGTGACACCAAGAGCACAAGCAATAAAATAAAAAGTGAATAAACTAGATATCAGCAAAATTAAAACTTTTCTACAAAGGACACCATCAAGGAAGTGAAAAGACAACCCACAGAATGGCAATAAATGTTGGAAATTATGTATCTGTTAAGGAACTTGTACTTAGAATATTTAAGGAGCTCTTACAACTTAATAATATAAAGACAACTAAAATTTTTTAATGGGCAAAGGATCTGAATAGACATTTCTCCAAAGAAGATATTCAAATGACCAAGCATATGGAAAGATTCTTGACATCATTAGTCATCAGATAGGCAAATCAAAGCACAATGATCTACCACTTGACACCCACTGAGATGGCTATAATCAAAAAGACAGATAATAACAACTATTGGAAGAGATATAGAGGAATTGGTACCATTATACACTATGTTACTATAAAATGGTACAGCTGCTCTGGAAAAGTCTGGCAGTTCCTTAGAAGGTTAATCATAGAGTGACTTAGCAGTTTCACTTCTAAGTATATACCCATAAGAAATGAAGATAAATGCCAAACAAAGGCTTATACACAAATGTTCATAGCAGCATTATTCGTAATAGTCAGAAATGGGAACAACCCAAATGCATATCATCTGATGAATGGATAAACAAAACGTGGTATTTCCATACAATGGAATATTAATTGGCCATAAAAAGGAATGAAGTATTGACACTTGCCACCACATGGGTGGTCCTTGAAAACATAATGCTAAGTGAAAGATGCCAATCATAAAAGACTATATCCTGTGTGACTCTAGGTGTTTATCTGAAATGTCCAGAATAGGCCAATATATAAAAAACAGAAATTAGATGACTGGTTGCCCAGGGTTCGGGGCACGACTTGGGGGAAATGGGGACTGACTGCTAATAGGCATGGGGTTTCCTTTTAGGGGGATGAAAATTTTCCAATATTGATTGTGGTGATGGTGGCAGAACTCTGTGAATATACTAAAAAATATTGAATTTTACATTTTAAGTAAGTAAATTGTGTGATATGTGAATTATATCTCAATAAAGCTGATGTACACAATTGTCACTTCAGGAACCCTGAGGAGAGTCTAAAAAGACAGGCTTTTGTTTCCCAAAACACCTACAGTTTTCTTAGAGATATGTATGACTGCTGTATATATTAAGATGTTGAGGACAGAGAAGACTGGATTCAAATATGAGCCCCAGAAAGTCGTAAGAGCAAACACTCCTATTTGCCGGTGTTGATTTGTATTTTACGTGGGCAAGCCTGTGTGTCACTTTGGGGTGAGTAGCTGCACGGATGCATTTCTGTATTGAAGATTAGTGATTCTCCTGAGCAGCTCTGGACATGAGGGCAGCAAATGCAAATGAAAATAAAACTCCTCCAGTGTTCACCAACTCATTGAATGGCTCCATCATCCTTCCAGTTGCCCAAGCCAGACATCTAGGAGTCACCCTCAACTCCTCCCTCACCCCCATTTCTAACATATCACTAAGTCCTCTAGTTGTACCTCCTCCATATCACATACTCGTGTACTTCTTCCCATCTTCCACCATCACCAACCTAG
This sequence comes from Camelus bactrianus, assembly GCF_048773025.1. NCBI lineage: Eukaryota > Metazoa > Chordata > Mammalia > Artiodactyla > Camelidae > Camelus > Camelus bactrianus. Next base: position 42,225,452 of record NC_133575.1, read on the forward strand.
GTCAAGTTGTCATCTCTTACCTCAGCTACTGCAGGGACCTTTTAGCTGGTCTCCTTGCATCTCATGTTTTCTTCATCTTTCTCCATCCAGCAACCAGAGTGATCTTTTAAATTTTTAGATATGTGTGATCTTGTTTAATCTTCTTTAGTCTCCCATTGCTCTTAAAGAACAAAATCCTGAATGTGGCCTACAAGGCCCTCCTTACCTGTCTGTCCTCATCTTGAGCCACTCTTCCCCTCACTCTCTGCACTGCTAGCCCCACTGTACTCTGCAAGGCCACTAATTACCACCTCCTAGACAAATCTGATGGCCTTTCTTTACCCCGGACTTCATTATTGACCACTGCCTCCTTATTGAAATTCTCCTTTCTTTTGTCCTTTATTTTGTCACCACTCCTCTGTATTGTCTTTTCCCTCTTACCACCCAGTTATGAACATTTCCAATATTCTCTCATCTTTCCTTCTCTGTATTCTATACTGTGTCCTTTAAGTGGGTTGGTATAGTTTAGCTACTACCTGAGTTCCAGTCCGTATCTGCAACAGCCTACATGATATCTTCAAAGTTACCTCAATTGCAACAAGATTAAAATAGAACTTATCATTTATCTTGATCCCTTGTCGCCAGGAATATTTCCTTGCAATTTTTTCTTTCAGTGGTATCAGCAATCTCTAGGCCACTCAAACTATGTACTCTAGAGCCATTTTTAATTGACCTATTTTCCATTCCCCTATCAAGTCAGTTACCAAGTTATACTGATTCTTCCTTTAGAATGTTTCTTCCATCTTTCCATTTCCATCACCGCTATTCTAGTTCTGACCCTCATCACTTCATTGGCAGACTCTCACAACTCCACTTAAACAGGTCTCATTGTGTGTGTTTTCTCACACTCAGGTCTGTTCTAAACACCACTGGCATTTCAATCTTACTAAAACTCCAATTCATCATATCACTTTCCTTCTCAAAAAGTTTCAGTGACTTCTCATTGCCAACAGAATCAATTCCAAAACCTGTGGCCTGTTATGTAAAACCCTTAACACCCCAGCCTCATATTTCACAAATTATATTCCACAAGCTATTAGCAAACAATCTATGTACGATGTATTAAACAAAGTTACATGGTTCCTTTGCTGTAAAATGTTCTAAAACTTTCAGTGAACTAATGTGCATTATAACACTCCATGAGGGTGTATATAGAATGCAGCATTTCCAAAATGTATTTGACTAAAGAACCCTATTTTTATATACCATCTGTTAACATTTTTCATGACACTAATGTTCTGAGGAAAAGCATCTAGGAAGCGCTTAGATCGCCCCATCCTACATTTCCAGTCCTATTTCCCTACATAAATTGTCTGCTTAGGCCAAATGACTATTATCATCTCCCTGAGACATGCTCGGGATCAGGCACAATCCAAGCCTTTATTGATTCTGTTCTGCCCACATGGAATGCCCTTCTCTTTCTCTGTATATATTTTTATTTTTCACTGAGATACAATTCATATCTTAAAATTCACAATTTTAAAATATACAATTCAGTGATTTTTAGTATATTCACAGAATTCTGCAACCACCACCAGTATCCAATTCCAGAACTTTTTCATCACTCCAAAGAGAAACCCCCATGACCATTAGCAGTCATTCCCCACCTCCCTCTCCCCCCGCCCCTGGCAACCACCAGTCCGCTCTCTGTCTCTGTGGATTTGTCTATTCTGGACATTTCATATAACCTCTCTATAGCTCGATCCTGCTTATCTACCCTAAGGCCATGTCTGTTTGTTCAGTCATTTGTTCATTCATTCAGTTAGAATCACAACGTGGTCAAGTACCGTGTCAGGCTGTGAATATGCAAAGGTAGAGGACATTCTGCCTTCAAGGAACTCCCAGCCTCCCAGCCTAGTGGAGGAGACAGACAGTATAGTGTTGTTAGTGCTGTTGTGGTGCTGTGAACAAACTGCCATGGCAACAAAGCGATGCCGATAATAAAGTGTGGAGAGTCAGGGAACTCCTGACTGAGGAGGTCGCCTTTGACTGGATATTGATTCACTTGTTCATTCATTCATTCATTCATTCAGCAAATAGCTATTGTGCCCTTATTACATGCCAGGCACAGTGTTGGACTCTGAGGCTACAAAGATGAACAAGAAGAATTCCCTGCACCTCAAGGAGCTCAGCCTGGAGGAGGAGATAAATATATACTGTTTGAAAACAATGTGATATAAGTTGTATTAGAGTAATGTAAAGCTTGCTATAGGAACAGAGGGAAAGGAATAACTAACTCTGCTTGTGAATTGGAAGAAAAAGCAGTTTACCAAGTGGACAAGGATTGGGGGAGTGGGCCAGGTGGCATTTCAAGCAGGGACTAGACCTGTGACTGTGCCAGCCTAATGCTCGTTTCTTTGACTCAGCTAGAGCATCTAATGCCTGTGTCACTCTGACCAGCCCTTAACCACATATGTGGTGTGGTCTTCTATATATGAGGATGCCTTGCCTCCCCAGAGGCATTGTGTGTCATTTAGGATAAGGGCTTTGTCTTGTCCCTCTTAGTGCCCTCATTCTCATAGTGTTTTATGAATAGTAATTTTTCATAGAACCAAATGAGTACAAGTACAGCTGGAACAACAGCATCGATGCCCTCAAGAACATGCTGCCCAGGTCTTCTGTCACATTTCCCCCTTCAAGGGCGGAGGCCTCCTGTGCAGATGAAGGGCTTTAACATGGAATGAACACATGAGTGCTCCCTTTGTGGTCCATCTCCAATACAAGAACTGCAGAAGTAGCTAATTAGACTAATCCTTTTTGCTATTGCAAAATCTTGTGATCAGCTATGTTAAAAGACAAAGGGACCATCTTAGAAATGTGCCCTTTGTTCATAGCAAGTAGATACTGTCAACACTAAAGATTAATATTTTTTTAAATTACAATCAGTTGACTTCAAGTAAAACAGATTACCCTCCATAATCAGCTTTTGCCTTTAAAGCAAAACTGGGGTTTCCTGGAGAATGGAGTCTGCCTCAAGACTGTAATATAGAAATTCTGCCTGAGTTTCCAGCCTGCTGGCCTGCCCTATAGACTTGAGACTCAAGATTACATCAAGTCTACCTGAATTTACAGCCTGCTTGCCTGCCCTACAGATCTCAAACTTGCCAGCCCCCACACTGAGTCAGCCAGTTCCTTAAAATAGATCTCTCTCTGTGTATGCAAAAAATAAAGATTAATATAATTTCTATCCCAAACACAGACTGATATGGGTCAAGGAACTTAAGAGACTCAGTAAAACTGCTTCTTGACAAACTTCTCTGAAAATTAGAGGTAGGTATTGGGGAGATAATTGACTGAGGATAGCACGAGGGGAAGCCCCACAGGATACAGGTTTTTCTTCTGCTTCAGAGAGACCAGGACTTGGTCCAAGAGGCCTCACTGCTTTTTCAGTTGATTTGTCGCTTCATGAGGTTTTGCTGTATAGAGAATTCTACAGCTGTCAGACCTTCAAGGTGCTCCCCTCCTACTCTCCAGGAGCAGAATTGCCTGTGGAGGCTGTGTCTCCTTGCTTGGTGTTGGCAAAACGCCCACTGTTTAAGAATAATGGGATGCAGCCCTGATACAGGCCGCACTACGCTGATTGTGACGGTAATAACTATAAACCCACTGTTCTTGGATTTCAGGAAGGCTACCCAGAAACAGAGATTCTCTGGCTGATGATCAAGTCCTGGAATACTGGAATATTTATGTACAACAGGAGCAAGTATGTATCTGCTGAAAGATGGTGTGAACTAGCACTGCGTTTCCTTGACCACCTTGGCTCCCTCAAGACAATCTATGAAACTCAGGTGAGGAAGGAGACGGCTAGGGATGGACGGCCTGACTCAGGGGGCAGAGAGGTTCTATCTGGCGCTTAGTCAGAACACAACCCTACCTTCCTTGGCTGAGAAAGGAGCTTGACCATTGTTCCTCTCGGTGGTCCCAGAGAACTGCAAGAGGAAGGGGACTGTAAACGGTAATTTCTTTAGAGTGAAAACCAGGAAGGATGGAGAACAAGGGCGAACTTAGGAATAGCAAATGGAATCTAATTAAGAGGAATGCCAAGAGTGAGCTCTGGAAAGATGCATCACTGTCAATGCCAATGCAGGAGGGACTGGCCCCTGTGCAAACAATGACTGTTTAAAAAGTATTTTCTCCAGGAACTTATTCTGAGTTGCAGGCTTCTGGGCCATTAGCTAACCAGGAGAGGCTTGATGGAGAAAAAGTCTTCTTATCAAATAAGAGCAAAGGATCGTTTATGTTTTAAGTACCCCTTATAATAGCTGCCTGTCTCCCGTCAGTGGACCCAGTGGGAAGGGGTCCCTTTTCCCCAACAGAGTAGTGCGCTTTCACCCCACAGTGGCGCCTCAGGTCGCAGAAGGTAAAGGTGAGGCTCTCATGCCATCACCCGTGGGTCTGGGAAGCTTTCCTGCATTTCCTTTTCTCTCAGGAAATTGATTTGCTATTCTCTTTCCCAGATGAATGTTCTGTATAGTGAGCTTGCAGAAGCAGTAGATAAAAAAAAGGGCTCACTTCTTCATGAAGAGTGAGATCTGCTGGAACAAAGGATGTTAACCCGGCAAGCTATGGCAACTTGAAGATGCATGGTTCTGAGATGTTGAATATTTAAATTCTTCTCAAACTTGATCTTGAGCTTTTGTTTCTGTTTTCTCCTGCCCCATTTTCACTTTGTTAAATGAAATTTTCTAAAATAAAAACATTTTGACCTTTACTACTGTGACCAGCTCATTTCTGGGGGATAGATGATTTTTCCAAAATGCTAAGGAATATATATATATATAGTCCACATGAGAGCAAGATGATTCATGCCCATGTGAACAAAAGGGACTGTTCATCCCAGTCCAACACAGGTTGTATCTAATTCGAGAAGTGCTCAAATTCCCAATACACGAAGATAACAGCACCACAGACACTTCCTCAGAAGGACCTCAGCATTGATCAGTCTCGAACTCCTTCTCTGACGTCCTCAAGAACTGACTGTCCAGTCTCTGTCAGAACATGTCCTATGACAGGCAACATCCGAGGCAACGCAGTCCGCCTTTTTGGCTCTCTAATGGGTAAAAAGCCCTTCCTCGTACTGAACAGAAGTTTGTTTGCCTCTAACAAGTCTGCTTTCTCTGTACCCCCATCCCCCTGGCTTTTTCATTTCCCCGTTAAACAGCCTCAGACCCCTCAGCTGCTCCGCATGTGATGTAATCACCCACCTTCCCAGAGCCAAAGCCCATGTTCCAGTGAGATCTGACCCACACAGAGTCCAGCAGCCTCATTCAGATTATATTGGTTTTTTTTCCCCGGATGATTTGTATTAGCATTTTTAAACTTTTGATTATGAAAGTTTCATACTTACATAAAAGGTGCAAGTAAGCACAAAGAATTGTCACACACCCTTTACCCAGATTCCCGATTTGTTAACATTTTACCAAATTGCCTTATCATTCTCATTGTTTCTTTCTGAATCATTTGAGATTAATTTGCAGACTTCTTGCTCCATTACCCCTTAATACCTCAGTATGTATTTTCTAAAAACAAGGATACTACTCTCCTACATGACCACAGTACAACCATCAAAATTAGAAAATTAACAATGATACAATTCTTCCATCTAATCCACAGACCCCCCCATCTGAATTTCATTGATTGTCCTAATAAAGGCCTTCATAAGTTCAAGAGCATAAGTTGCATTTAGTTGTCATATCTCTTTCATCTCCTGCAAACCAAAACAGTTGCTGAGTCTTGCCTGATCTTTCATAACCTTGACATTTCTGAAGAGTACACGCTACTTTGCAGCATGAACCTCAACTTGGGTGTGTCTAGTGTTTCTTAATGATTAGATTCAATTTATGTGTTTTGGGTTGGCACACCGCGAAAGGGATGTATTCTTCTCAGTGCATCATACCAACAGACACACAATGTTAGTTTGTCCTATTGATGGCTAAAGTTAAGACAGTGATTAGTCATCGATAAGAATTATGAAGTATTTTGTGGAAGATACTTTGAGAACAAATATCCTGTTCCTCATTAAACTTCCACTCACAAGATTTAACATCCATTGATGATTCTTGCCTGAATCCATTTCTACTGTGATGGTTGCTAAATGTTGGGGTTTTTTTTCCTATTTCCATCATTTCCTCTTCATTTATTAGTTGGTGTTTGTTAGGTAGACCATGTTCTTCTCCCCTACTTAATTTATTCATGTTTTTAAAGTATGCTTTAGTATAAACTAATGGGTTTCTATCTCAGTTAATGAATTATCAGCCACTATTTGGGGGGGTTTAGGTTTATTTATTTATTTTAATGGAGGTACTGGGGATTGAACCCATGACCTCATGCATGCTAAGCATGCGCTCTACAACTTGAGCTATACTCATCCCCATGAGTTATCATCCACTATTATCACTATTTTGCTGCTCAAAGCTGGCTCCTGTGTCCTTTTGACATGTCCCCATCATTCTTTGAACACTTCCTTACTTTGAGACACAAAATGATGCTCCAGGCTCACCTTGCAATTCCCTTGCCCCTGCACTGGAATCAGTAATTTCTCCGAGGATCCCTCATTCCTTTTAATGGAGGACAGTAGTTAAGTCCCAAAATCTGGGTGCTGGGTGTCCTTGTTATTACTGGGGTGCCATTTTCTCTAGGTCCTCTCAGTGGACAAAGCGAGGAAATAAATGTATGGATATGTATATACATATATGTACATCTGTGTATATATAAAACCAAGTTCATACTGATACCTCCATTTTCAATCCAACACTAGTTTATTCTAGCCTTCCACCCTTTTCATATTTGCAAATATCTCTTACAACACTGAGAAATCTGGCTCCTATTAACCTCAGATATTCACTCATCTGTTCGATCTCCCTGTTTAAGAACCATCTCACAGCCATGCCTCAGTCCTACCCCACCATCCTGATCATGAGGGCTGACCCTTCGGCCCAAGCCCTGGCAAACACTCTGGCCAAGTCATCAGACAAGCTTCCAGCCCAGGAAGTGAGCAAGCTGAGCCCCCACCAAGGGGAAGGACAAGGGACCACATTCACATTTAAGCAGGCATCTCATATTGTTGACTCACTGAACCTATTGTTTACTCTCCCCTTGGTTTTGCCTTGTTTTTTTTTTTTTTTTTTTTTCTATTTAGCTTTAAGAAGTCAGCTCAAGTGTCAGTTCCTCAGAGAAATCTTCCCTGACCCGGTCAGGTTCTGTCACATGCTCTCTTAGTATTCTGTTTTATTCTTCATAGTTTGTAGATATGTATTTGCTTGTGGACTAAGTTGATTAATGTCTGTCTCCCTCAATAGTCTTTAAGCTCCATAAGGGCAGACAGCATGTTCTCCTCACCACCATATACCCCCAGTGTCTAACACAGTGCCTGGTACTGTCAATAAATATTTGTTGAAAGAATGAATGAAAACTTCTCTTTTTTTTTTTCACACATACTGCTGTTAACTGATGTCTCAGCTTGTACTTCCAGTCTGGTAAAGTGCATGTATCACTATTAAATTGCTCTCACCAGTTGTTCATTTTGGATAGAGTTTCTATCTTTATAACATTGTTATCCCTCTCAGATCCACAGTAGCTGCCTATTTGGTCAGCATGCCACCTAACGTTATTATCCAAATAGACGATCAGAAGGACTGAATAGGGGAGGGCTGAGACAAAGCTTGGCGACATGCCTTGTAGTCCTACCTACAAGTTCATTCATTCATGCAACACATACTTCCTAAGCACTTTCTACTGTGTACTGGGCACAGTTATAGGTACTGGGGATAAAGTCATGAGCAAAATAGAGGACAAAGCCTCTCCGAGGAGCTTACATCCAAGTGGGGGTGACCGATAATAAATTAGTATGTAAATAAATCAAAGTCTGATCTTTTAATTAGCAGACTTTGGGATGATCATTTACCCATCCAATAACTGTACTATCTACCTTTTCCCAACTTTTTCACAAAGAAAGTCACACGTGAGCGACTTTGTCAGTGCCTTGCTGGGATCCAGAGACACTACGTCTACAACATTCCCCTGCTTTACCCATTTACATGTACTTACCCCATTTCAGGAAAGAAAATGAGCTTAGTCTGTCTTGGGCTATTCTTAGGTAAAGGCTTTTATAAACCCTTTCTGATCGCTAGTTCCCTTCTAGGTCTCATGCAAACCGTCCTTTCCCATAATGTATTCCAGAGTTTTGCCAATGATTAAGATGAAATCTACCCATCTAAAGCTGCTGAAACCATTCAACCTCCCTTTAAAAAGGAGCTTATATCCTTCCCTAGGATTCCAGCATCTTTCTTATTCCCCATGTTTCCCCAAAGGTCACAAACACCGGCGTAGTGATATCAACATCCTGAAATATAATTTGTCTGGGTCAGGAGACTCAGTCACGTAAAGCACCCTGATGCTTTCCTACAACTTTCATACTTATTATGATCCTCAGTTCCCTCACCAATGTCTGCTTGGCCCTTTCCAGTTTAAATGGACAGAGCAGGTACAGCAGAGAAGACCAGAGCAAAGGAGGAATTAAAGAGGTCCTCTTTATCTTTCTTGTCTGGCAACATTACACCATTTCATTTTTCATTATATACCCTGTGATACTATTGGAGTTCTTTTTACATGTGCTTATATTATGTTTATAATTTAAAAAACTAATTCTAATTAAAATGAAATGCACTATCTGCCCTTACTTGCAGACTTTAAGGCCTCCTGATGCAAACAAAACTGAAAACAGTCTCTCTTACTCCTAGCATTAGCTCATTTTGGGTCAGGCCTTCCTGATATGATTTTGACAGTTCCCTGTTAATATTTTATATTCATCTTTGGTCAGATGCCCTCTTCCTACCTTTTTAATATCTCATCATCAAAGAATTCCCTCATTTACATCATTTTCTTTTGATACCTTTCCTTTTACTTCTTCATTAAAATATTTCACAATTATGTGGTCAGAATTTCGTTTCCAAGAGCCTTTCGGCCCTTCTAGGAGGGTGGCAAGTCAAAAGTACAAGAAAACTAACAGCTACTGCATCCCTATTCAGTGCTAAGCCCGTCACGTGTGCCATCTCATCTCACCATCATCTGGGAAGTAGGTGGTTTCATTCTACTGTTGTTCCTTCCTTCTTTCCTTCTCCCTCCCTCCTCATTCCTGTGGGAAACTGAGGCTCAGAGAGTTAGTCACTTAATCAAGGTCGCACAGTTGCTAAATGGCAGAGCCATGATTTAAAGCTCAATCTATTGGACCCCTACTCTTTCTTTACCCTCATGCTACCTTTCTTTTCTTGGAGCCATCTGGAGTCTGCCTTCTTAAATTCTAGGGCAAAATACCTTCTACGTCCATCCAGCCTTCCGCTCTCACAAACCCTGAGCTAATATGGTCGCTCTTCCAGTTTCCACTTCACCAATCGGTTCTTCCTTATTGGTCACGATTAGGTCACGGAGAACAAACAGTTCTCTTGTTGATTTCTTCCCTTTCTGAGGGGTAATGTTGTCAGCAAGACAAGTAAAACATTTCCAAATGTTCTGCTTTTAGGCAAATGACACTTATAGCAATCCTGGACAGAAGTCCCTCACTGCTGCTAGGTCTTGCCCCATGCCATTTTGTGATCTGCATCAGGAATACATCATCCATTTCTCCCATTTTATCAAGTGCCGTGTGATGTACTTACACCGTATCACTCCCGGGCCTTTCTCCTTTCAACTTCACCAAAATTCTGTAGAGGACTCTGTCCTCGAGTTTGTGGATTTCTATGCCTACAGCACAATGTCACCTCCCATTCTCAAGGGCACCTTTCTTCCTAACAATATGCTCCTCCTGATGCCAAATTCCAGTTGTAAGTTTCATTCCTCCAAGTCTTAATGAGAACTCTTAGCTGACATTTATTAGCTTGAGTTAAAATTTCAAGTTTCCTTCAAAATATTAGGTTGAACCATATAAAGTTGCCATTTTTGAAGGTCAAAAAGGTTGAATCCTGCAATTTCCTATGGTTCAGCCCCATGCATGTGCTGTGCATTGATACAGAAACAGCTTAAGCTGTAAGTTCTATTTATTTCTTTTCCCGGATGTGTTGCTCTGACTGAACGGACACCTCTCCCAGTGCTGTGCATGTTGTCATACCTGACATCACCCGTGGTAATTGATTTCATAATATTATCAGGTCCTTTTTCTCCTTCCCCCTCCATTTTCAATTTAAAGGTCTCTTTATCAGATCAGCAAGGCTCTGGGTAAACAAGTTTTCCCCAGTTATCAACATAGAGAATCATGTCCCCAGCCAAGAGCCCAGCAATCCAGTATTTGAAACTATGGTCCAGACAAAATAAATCCTGTTCTGAAATTCCATCTGTACAGGCAACTATTTCATCTTCCATATAGCCTTTTCTAAAATACCAATTCTCTTTTGGAAGAAAAGAAAACGCCACCTGGTCTCGCAAGTCCTTCAAGATGGTTTGTATGTCTCCTTTGGTGTGGCCCCCCCATCCTATAGGATGAGGGCCGCCACCTGTTAGGACAAGAGGTGGCGGAAGGTGGAAATGAGCAGCATTTGTTCAATTTGATAGCTTTCCCACTGGCTCTCTGTTAAACTGCAATGAAAATACATGATCAAAGAAAATATTCATATTATGTCTGCATACTTATGCCCCCCTCCATACTGTCAATCAGGAAGCCATCACCTCTTCATTCACTCATTTGTCCATCCAGCCAATGAGTAATTGTGGTTTAGACCCAGGTCCTACCCTCAGTGAGCTTATAGTCTAATAAAGGAACTGGTTAGGCTTATAGTTAACTGTTGTTACATTAAATTACAATATTAAAGATGGAACATGAATGCTATAAAAGTGCTGAGATTCCAAAGGAGGGGATCAGGAAATGCTTTTGTGGAGAAGGTTGAACTGGACTTGAAAGGTATATAGGATTTGGACACAAGGAACAAGAGGAAGGGTATTCTAGGAAAAAAAAAAAACCAGCATAATGGCAAAGGTATGTCATCTTTCTGTACAAGGAACAGTGAATGGTTCTGTAGCACAGAGTGCTTGAAGGGGCGTGGTGGGGGAAAGCTTACAAAGGTAAGTTAGAACCAGATTATGGAGGCTCTGTAATACCTGGTTCAGGAGTTTGAACTTTATTCTGTGAGCCACTGAAGGAATCTGAGCTGGGGAACACTGATCAGGGCAACAGTGGGGGAATTGGATTGGAGAAGGGAGAGTCGAGAGGAAGACTAATTTGGAGGTCATTATAAGTTCTCTATTTCACCCTTTTATAAAGCCCCATACTTTTCATTAACTGCACTTAGTAAATTTACTTGTGTGATTGTCTCTTTACTGCCTGTCTCCTCAACAGTGAGCTCTAAGAGCAGAGACTTACCTGTTTTGCTCACTGTTGTGTCCCCAGGGCCTGACACATGGAATTATGTGTGTGTGTGTGCTGAATGAATGAAAATAATGAAGAACTGAATTGGGATAATAGCAGTGAAAGTGGTGATGGCAGATGTGAGGACTATTAGACATAATCAGGTCTGGGTGGAGAGAATGTTTCAGCAGCACCAAATATGGCAGAGAGATTTCTACACCTCTGTGAAGGCATAAAAGCTGGTGACCTGGAAGCCATACTGACTTCTGAGAGCACAGTTTCAATGGAGAGCTGACGGCAAAAGCCAACCCGCAAAGAAACACCGAGGTGGGACGTGGTAAGAAACCGACGAGGCAGCACAGCGCAGCAGTGTAGCCAGAACCAAGCTGCCTGGGTCCGAGTCCTTGCTCTCCCGCTTGCTAGCTGTCCTATGTTTCCTTGCACCCACAAACTCCTGACACCCTCTTGTCATTCTTTCTCCAGGAGAGCTGTATTTACCAGCCCTGGGAAAGGCTTCCTACCTTTACGGGGCAGCCAGAGAGAGGTGGGGTTTTTACCTTCTTTCCTGTTGTTTTGCAGTCTTCTGTTCATCAGTCTTAACTCTGGTGTTTGTTCCCCTTTCCCTTCTCTGTAACTTGTTATTTCTTCTCTAGAATGACCCCCATTCACCCCTAGTGGGGTGAACTCTAGCAGACCTGGCAAAGTGCCCTTTTTTGGTCTCTTCTACTTAACAGCGGCGGGGGTGGGGGATTCCCATTGACTTTTTAAGCATTTTTTACCTTTACCTCCTGAGGTTTGTTTTTTGTTTTTTGCATTTCCTCCCTCATTCAGCCTACAAAATTTCAACCTCTTTGATAAGCCGAAGGCCTGGGAACCTTTTTAATTCCTCAAGAAAAGTTGAAAGTGGAAAAGCTTCCATTTAATCTCACCAACACAAATCCAGAATTACTCTAATAGCCAAACCTGGTGCATCAGTGCCTGCAGGGGCTCGGAACCAGGAAACACTCCCTGCTCTGGGCTCCTACCACAGACTGCTCCTCCGTGCAGCCCTCACGCTCACGTGTGCTCTCGTGGGATCTACCACAGGACCTCCGATTTGCCACCATAAGGCACCTACACTCTACTTGAGAGGGGCATGGGGCACCTCCATTCCCATATTTACCTCGTACCATTTCTTTGTCTAATGGCAAGTAATCAGATATGATCGTGTATGAACCTAATGTGCTCATGGGCCATGTTCTTTGGCAGCTGTATTTGAGCTTGCCACGTCATCTGCATCACTATTCACTTGTCTTCTGGAAGTGAAAATCCACAAAAGGCATGGACTGTCTTTTTGTGAGGGATTCCACACAGTACAGGTCCATGTCCTTTAGAATTCTATTACCGTCAACAGGTATTAGAGCTCGGAGAGGCCATAGAGATCATCTGTGCAACTTCCTCCTGTTTTAGATTAAGACAGTGAGGTCCAGAAGAGGGGAGCTCATTCAACAATCATTTATTGGCCGTCTGGCATGTATTAGCTGCTGCAAGGGATGCAAAAATATACCAGATGCAAGCCCAGCCTTCTAGAAGCTTTCTGTCTAGTTGAAGAAGTAAATTCTGCACAAAGACGTACCATGCAAGAACAGAGTAAGTTCGCATCAACTGCTAGTGTGATGCAAAAGAAGGGAAGGGGCAGCTCTTCTGGAGATACCAGTGCCATCATCATGGAAAATGCCATTTGAGCTGGAACTTGAAGGGTTTCCGAGAGTTGGGGACTGGAAACATTCCACACAGAGCCTTTGCTCAGATAGAAAGGCAAGTAGTTTAGATTGGTTTGCAAAGAATCAGGAGATAATGCTGGAAAAGCAGATTGAGGCTCACGGAGGGTGTTAAATGCCTCCTGTCCCCACATCCCACACATCCCCCTCCTCCAGGCTGGTCCTACTGAGCTTATTGACCTCAACCTGAACATCAGCTCCTCAGAGAAGCCTTCCCTGGGCACTGTCTCTAAGCAGGTCCCCTCACTATATTAACCTCAGTCACCGCATCCCATTTCTTCTTTCACAGCATTTAGTATAACGTGTAAGTACATACTTAGTTACTTGTTTGCTGCCCTCCCACCATGACTATAAGCTCCTTGAGGGCAGGGACTGTCTTCATTTGATTTGCCATTGTATTTCCAGCACCAGGCACAATGCCGGTCGTGAAGTGCTCACTGAGTCGTGACCCTTGTTACTGTGAGGGTGGGGTCAGTGAGAATGAAAACCAAGGACTAAATTGAACAGATGCTGTGAAGAATGTAGTTTTGGTAGGAGATTGGATGTGATGACCAAAGGAGAGAAATCAGGTTTCAAGCCTGGGTGACTAGGAGAATGGTGGCACTTAAGAGGGGGGAGAAGAGTGAGCAAAGGAGTCTTCCTTGAAGCCGAAGCACTCAAGAGAGAAACAGAGTCACCATGATGAGCGGGGATGCGACACGTTCATCTTTCTCCGATGCTAAGGCTGAGAGAGGCGGCTTTCAACGTCCTGCTTGGGAGGTCATGGCCGACCCTGAGAGCCTTTGAGCTCTCAATAAACCCAGGTTGAGTGAACAACTGGTCAGTAAGTGGGAGCAGAGCAGGGAGAGTGTTCAGTTCTGGCGAGGAGGCAGCAGAGTGAAAAGAAGGGGAAAGAGCTGAAGGAGAGGAGGCGGTTGGAGATGAAAAGGAATCATAACTGATGGAGCAAGATCCCAGAGGAAGTCGCAGGGACTCCAGAACGGAAGTTCTCCATAAAACAGAAAAGACAATTCACATTCACCCCAGGTCTGGGCCGAGTCCAATCTCTTTCCTCCAAGCTTAAGCCAAAGACTAGCACCTCTCTTCTCTTTTCCTGAGCATGTGCCGTGTGACAGATACTGTGCTAAGTGCTGGGGATACAAAGACAACTAAGACAGTCCCTGCTCTCAAGCGGGGTCAAGGAGAGGAAGACAGATGTCAAGAGGTAAGGGCCAGGAACCGTTCCGCGAGTGGCAGAGTGCAAGGCGGTGCAGCGCAGCCGGCCTGTGCCGGACTCAGAGCTCTGTCGCTTGTGAGCCATGTGACCTCCCAGGGCCTCAGTTTCAAGTGGAAAATGAGGTTAACAGCACTTCCCTACCTTGTAGGGCTGTTTCCGGCAATAAGTGAATTAAACTGCATCAAGCACTTAACACAGGGCCTGTCACATAGTAAGCATGAAATAAATGTTGGCTGTTACAATGATGGCAGAAGTTCTGACTGGGCCTAATAGGGCACAAAGGAAGGAGTGATCAACTTGACCCATGGCGTTGGGGGCGGGAGGGAGAGGTGTTTCAGGAAAGGCAGCAGAGGAGGAGGAGAATTCTTGAATCAAGTCTTAAAATGTGAAGAGGAGTCTTCCAGGTTAGCAAGATGGGGTAGCAGCAAGGGCCTTTACGGACAGAAAAAAAAAAGTGAGCAAAGAGGGTTGCGGTGCATTCAGGGAATTCATGGCTGGAGCAGGCAGGGGAGAAAGGCCAAGGCCTGATGGTGGAAGGATCACGCTAAGGAGCTTGGACTTCTCCTTGTAGGGGACAGGGCCCCAGGGGCGGGATGGGTGCTTTAGACAGCCAGTTCTGTCAGCTATGGGGAGGATGACTGTGGTGACAGGAAGGCCAGTCAGGACAGCCTCTTGCACATGCTCTTCACTGCTAGCAGGCAGGTCTGAATCCTTCCTCTCAAACCACCCACTCTCCAGCCCTTCGATGGATGCTAGATGCTTCTGATGAGTGCCACTGCCCGGGAGGGACAGGACACGGAGGGAGCTCATTAGGCGTAATGTGGAAACCACTCGTGGGTATCACACTGTGACAACAAGCACATCACTGCAGAGAGAATCTAGGTAGGGCGTCACTGCTGAAGCAGCTCTTCTACCCCCCAACCCGCTCCAGGAAAGCGCTACCAAGACCCCATTGGCTGGGGAGGAACCAAGGTGTGCAGGGGCCATTCCGCTGTTTCTTGGAAGTGATGATGGAAGAGAGGCTTTTGAGGAAATTGAAATTTGAGCTTCGGAAGGTTATTTGCAGTAACAGAATGTCCTAGAGGTGCCAAGAGACTGACTTAACAGAGAAGAGGATTAGTGGAATCGAGGCCATGAAATCCTAGGTGGGGACAGAGATGAAGGATAAAACTTGGGATCTCGGAGATAAGCGAGCACCATGCCAACCTGGGCAAAGCGCACCAGGCACCCAGGCAAGCGTCTACCGTGGGTGCTCTGATAAAGCTCAGGCTCTCAGCACCACTTGTGTCTACAAGGTTTTCTGACACCGTGGCCTTCCGGTGTTTGGCACCAGGCAAGCACCGTCCCCGTGGAAAGGGCTCCATTGTCTTTTAGTCCTGACCTTTCTGCTCAAGCCCAGTGTCCCTTTTCAGTCCCATCCTTTTCTGCTTAACCTTGACCCACTCAGGGCACTTCCTCTCTAGTCTCGTCCCAGTCCTGCTTCTCAACCCCCACTTCCTTCTGTGTCCACATTAGCTTCATCCTTAAGCACAACATCCATATTTGCTTTTGGTAAAGATTTTCCTTTCATTAGCTAATTTCTAGAAGTACTTTCACCTTGAGATCAAGTTGGTCATTTGGATCTGAATAAATATATTATGTAGTCATGAGTATCATCCTATGAATGTTTTCATGTAAGGTCTGTTAAAGATGAAGAAACTGAGGCGTGATCAGCTGCGTCGTTAGCAGTGGAGCCAGGGAGAGGTCACAGTGTTGACTCCCTGTGGGGACAGGCGACAGCAGGGTTTTGGGTCGGTGCATCCACCTCCACTGTTTCCAGGTTGCTCAGTATGTTCCAACTGAGGCTGCGTTTGCTCCAGCTGTGCCTCCTCTAGGAGGGACAGCAGCTGTGAGCCAGGGTCTCAGCACAGCAGGATTAGAGGCCAGCTCTTCGGTCCCTTTGCACTTAGGAGCAGGGTTTCCTTAAAACCCCACAGAGCACTCTGGGGGCTCCTTTTTGTCGGGCTGCCTCCTAGCAAGTGGGAGGATGCGGGAAACTGTAAAGCCCCCCAAATGGGTAAGGACTGTTGTCCCTGCTAGGGCTCGGCCCACACACACCAGGGTTGCTCATCCAGTCATAAGTCTGGACCTGAACTACGACAGGACTTGCTCAGGCTTCTCCACACAAGCTGTGGTGACATCGGCCATGTCATAAATACTGCTCTCATCACCCCTCCTCTCTTTAGAGGACTGCCGGGGTGACTACCACCCTGATCTGTACTCTGGGCCCGTCTCACCCTCCTTTTCCCCTGAGTGCTAATGCTTCCTGGTAGCTGGGAGACCAGCTTTTACCACATTTATTACTCAGTTCTCTGCCACTTCCTCGGCTCCCACTTTCTCTAACAAACGTCTTTGCTGCAGTAGGCATCTCCCATCTCGTTTACCTTTTAGGAAAATGTCAGCATTTCACCACCAGGGACATGGGTGCCCTCCACACACACCTGACCAGAGCTATCTGGGACACTTTGGGGGCAAGGGTAGAAGACCGAGCACACAGCCTTCACAAAGGACCTGATATGACCACAGGAGCCTAGAACCACCCAGAGGAATGCCTAACTTCAGCTGATGGTCACCAAGTAGAGAGCTTTCTGGCCCCCAAAGAAAGGTTTGGGACATTGTTCCCACTCCTGGGCCCCCACCCTCCCCTCTCAACTACTTCAAGAAGGTCTCTGAGCCACAGTTCATTGCAACTATCATTTATTAAAAAATATATGTCTCCTTGGAAGGAACACTGGTAAACCAACTAGTGTCATGCTTACTTTGAATCTTTGCTTTTCTTTCCTGGGAGGGGTAGAGGGTTGAGCATCATTCAGACCACATCGCTTAACATCACAGAAATCAACACTCTCTGCTCACTCCCTCCTCACCAGAGGCATGGTTGGCCACCACTTTACCCCTCTTTCTTCCAATCCAGTGTACTGCCCAGGTAAAGCTGCTGCCCTTTCTTTACCCACATTCTGGGCCCCACACTTTACAGTTAGCCCCATCCTGCTGGTAGAAGAACTGTTAACAGATGTCCTAAATTTGGCCAGTAGCGCTCAAAGCATCTTCAACATGTGTCATTTGCACTGGTGGTCACATAGTGGGCTAGGAAACAACAGACTCAAACCTGGGGCCAAGCATGTCCGCGCTCTTCTCCCCTGCGTCATGCCTCCTGTGTGGAGCTGAGGGAGGCACGGGGGCTTCAAAGGAGCACGGTGGGGTGGGGTGGGGTGGGGCCTGAGCCACAGCTGCCGCCTGCATCTGGGGTCAGAAGAAAACTCCCTTGATCACAATCACTGCCAGTCTGACTCTGGGAAAAAGCAACAAGGTTTCACATGTCAACAGTAAGTGAATCTTAGCTCTACAGCTCAAAATTGACAGCATTAAAATCTACTTTCTTCTTGAAGAAACAGTAAGCTACCAGCTGTTGGTGAGGGGCCTGGGGTAGGTAGGGCATATGAAGCAGCTGCGGAAAAAAACCCAAATCAAACTTTTCATTACGCGGCTGGCCAAGCCCAGTGCCGTCCCACTGTCCCAGCAGAGACTGGGAAGGCAAGTGACTCCCTGTCCCCACCTGTGGGCCCAAAGACAGGGCCTCAACTAAGTCCAGCGTGGCTCTGGCAGGTGCGTGAAGGGACATGTTATGATACGGGGCCACAGCTCCTGTCAGTTCACACCCGCCCCCACTTCCCCTTCCGCTAACGGGACGGCCAAGCCTGGGTCACCTACTCTAGCACGAGGCCCATCTCTTCCTGAACGTCACGAGCCTTTAGAACACGATCAAATTGGATTCTACGCATTCACTTAAATAGTAAAAGTAAAATTTGGAAGAATGAAAAGGCTGACACAGTAGCACAACATGGTTTTGGTTTAACAGCAGCTTAAAAATGAACAAAAAGGAAACCTCTCATGCAGACACATCAGGTGGCATAAAACAATCGGCAATTTAACACGGAGCACCATTAGCCATTCTCTCTCTTCCCGCGCACAGGCCTGACTGCGCCCCAAGGGCGGCAGCTGCTTTAGGGTGCCGTCTCCAAGCCTCTCACCCCCAGGCAGAAGCCCTTTCTTGCCTGGCCTCCGGCTGACCCCCTCCTAGAGAAAAGCCCAGCTCTCAAGAGAATGACCAAATGAGGGTGCCCTCGGCACAGCGCTTACTACCACTTTCACTCCCTCCCCAACCAGTTGGGATATAAGATGCCATCTGATTGGAATATGAAAATTAAAGCATTTCTCTAATAACACAGTACCATTGATGAAGTCTCCATAGATTTTCTAGTCCAAATGTGTGTGAATATATATATATATATTATATGAGAGTGTATAATATATATATATAATAATTTCTATATATTTTATATAAATTACATATATATATCTATATATAAATAAGATACTTTCTGTCGCCGTGACGCCACACCATTCCAAGCCGCGAGGCAGCGGTACAGATTGGAGAAATGCCCGGGAGCATCTCCTCACGCGGTGCGCTGGGCTCGTTCACAAGCCGCGCAGCTGTCCAGAGTCTGTCTTTCCACCAGTCCTCCTCTCTTCTCTTCACTTCTGCTTGGTTTTATGAAAACAATGACTCTGATGGATATGCACCTGTGCTAGTGCGTGGGAAAGGTCCATGCAGGAATGGGCACAGTCACATGATGAGTGAGATGGCATCATCCCAAAAAATAAACTAAAACAAACAAAAATTTAAAAAAACAGAACAGGACTAGAAAACTCAATTTTTTGGACATATCTAAAAAAGGGGATAAGAACAGTAGTCATTTGTTCTCCCCGTGGGGACAGGAATGAAGAGGGAGGAGGGAAGAGGGACTTGATTTCTTCTGTTCACAAGAGAATGGTTGGAAGGGATTCTTCAGAGTTTTTCAGGGGATGGGACCCAAATGTAGTGCCCAGACTGGTCCTCAATGATTTGTTTGATTTTGTTATAAATCTCTTCCAGTGAGTCACCCTGTACAATGGCTGAAGTGAAGAGGAAAACAGAATTATTACTGTGGTCCACAGCACCCCCCAAACCCCGGTAGTCTGGCCCATCCCAACAGTCCCACAGCTCAGCCCCACACGCGGCGCTCGAGGATATGGGCTTCAGTTTCACTAGTCAGCCACCTGGGAGCCCAGGGCTCAGGGGAAATTGGTGGGCACTCCAGGCCCCAAGCTCGATGTCAACTTGTTGAGAAAGTGAGATTGAGCAGCAATAAGTGGGAAAATGTGTTGTTCAAAAAATGTTTATTGAGCACCTATTAGATGTCAGACCTTGCAGCTTATGCTACTCTTGGCTGCCACGAGGCCAGCAGCTGGTAATTGTAACACAGCCTTGCCAGAAGATTTGGAAAATCCCAGTTATCCAGAGAAGGAGCTAAAAGCCACAATTTCTGGCAAGACGCAGTGCTCCTGGGGCCATCACATCTGCATTATTTCAGAGGTCACCCAGCAAACAAGGATACGGATGTTAACAATAAAGGGAGCTCCAAAACCCAAGGCACGCGAACAGTTATGAATTCTGTCCCGGGTTAACCTAGCAGCACCACCAGCTAGTTTACTCAGCACCAACCTGCACACACATGTCACTGTACTCTAAAAGGTGAGCACCACATTACACAGAAACCTTCCCAACCTTTTAGGAACTAACCTTCTAAAGTAGGTACCAAATAAGCACACGCACATATGGACAGCCCGAACACCATGCCAGGGAATCGTCATCGTCAACAAACATTTATCCAGCACATAAAACATGCAAGGCCAAGTGCTGAATGGGGGGATGGGTGTGGGAGAGAGGGAGACAAAACAGGGCACCTACAATTTTAGTAGGAACAGGAAGACAAAATGAACATAAGGCAGCACGTGCTGATGGTGGTTGATACCATAAACTGGCTAAACTCCTCTGGCTGGAGGGCACTTGAGTACTTTGGAAAGGTTTGAGCTCAAAAGCATCCAGAAACTCTATGCAAGGTGTCTAGGCCTATTGGAAACACTCACAGAACAGGCGGCCATTGCTCCCACGTTACCCTGGCTGCGCAGCGGGGATTCTTACCTGTGAAGTATTCTCCAAACTCCTGCTCCAGTTTCATGGCTTTGTCATAGATCTTATTTGCTTGTTCGTATGTCTGCCGTCGGTTCATTTCCCTGACAAACACATGAAAGAAAATAGTACCAGATTAGATTCTGCATTTCAATTAACATGAAAGATTGCTCCAGGCTCCCTGAAAAGCTGCTCTGCTGCCCTGACAGCAGCACTGGCCCATGGCTCAACATCTTCCTCAAACCTTTCAGGTTTAAAAGCTCAACTGGGAACACACGCATGGGCACGCGAATCTAAAGAAGCCCCCAGGGAGCAGAGCTCGGTGCAGATTTTCCTCTGGGTGCCCACTGGGTCTTACCACTGCCCAGCAACCCACTTAATTTTCTATTTCCTCTCCAGGGCCCTTTCCTAGCTGGGAGAGTCGAAGTCTCAGGAAATACTTACATAAGTGCTTCAATGGACTTGGGCTTGATGAAAATGGCAATGGGGTAAAGTTGTGCTTGCTGCAGCCTCTTGATAGCATTGCCGGAAACATCTAAGATGCAGTGCTTCCCCTGAAAAAGCAAAGACTGGCATCAGCCCACTCAGTCCCTGTCTACCTACTGTGCCAACCAAACGTCCACCTGGGGGACCATGGGGCTGCCCAGAGACCTGGAAGATTCCACCTCTGAGGTATCCAGGCTTCACATTTTGCTTCTACTACCTAGAAGAGGCCACATCTGCAGCTACAGGTGGGTGATGCTCTGGGGTGAGTTGCATGGATGAGGCAGATAGACACCTCCCTCTAGGGGCTGGGAACACACAGAGGAGGCAAGGCCCTGGTCAGCACTGCCACTCAGTAGGCCCTGTGCTGGAAGGCTGAGGATCCACGGGGAACTTCGGCAGGAGCATTTCTGTGCTCCCTTTGAGAATAATTTTACAGGAACATCGCCTCTCTCCTTACCCTCTCCGCAACTGCCCGCACTGACTGGATGCTGGTCCCATAGAGGTTATCGTTGAATTGGCCTGCCTCAATGAACTTGTTGTCCTGAATATCCTTCTCCATTTGTTCTCGGGAGACCACAAAGTGGTAGTCCTGCCCATCCACCTCATTATCACGCCGAGGCCGGGTAGTATCTGCAGGAAGAAAGGAAATGCTTTGTAGCACAAGGACAACAACCAGCCCCAAGCCACGAGTTGACTTGTACCTCCATCACCCGGGCCTGGAGCCACTCCAGCGCTTTTCAGGTGAGTGAGGGGAAAAGTAACTGGGAAGAAGTCTGTTTGCCCATGTCTCTTTGAACCGCCAGGTCGCACAAACAGGGACTATCTACTTTAGCTTAAACTGGACCAGAAAGGTGGGGTTTCCAGGGCCAAGGCCTGGCAGAGAGGATGCCAAACGTGGTACGGGAGCCAGCAAGCCTAACAAGCCATCCAGTGAGCCACGCCTGCACATGGGCTGGGCGCCCCCCCCCCCCAGGCATCCAATCATTCCAAACCATCACCAGACTTCTCTCTAAGGGAGCGAGCAGGCTGGCCTGATGTCTTCGTCCTCCCAAGCCCATCAGCCTTGAGGAAATGGATCACTGCTTAACATCTTCCAGGGTGTTAGATACACCCTGCTCCAGAGAACCGCAGAACCCGGCCACGGGCTCCATGAAACACCAGAGCAACAGTTCCCAGGGCACCGACACCTCCCTCACAAAGACCTCCTGGGCTCTTACGTGGCACACAGGATCCAAATTTATGCGGGAACTCTGAGATCAGGTCATCGTTGACTCTGTCCTTCATTGGGCCCAGGATGATCACAGGCCTTGCATAGTGAACTGGAGAGCAAGCACAGAGACAGTCAGCGAGGCCTGTCCTAGCTCCCTGCCTGCCTAGAGCACTGAGGCTCTGAGCTGCCGTTCAGACAGGGCAGTGCATCCTCAGCCGTCCTCTGCCTTCTAACTACAAAGATATCAAAGAACCTTTAATTTGAGAATACCTAAGTCCAAGGCAAGTCTGAAATCAGAAGCATCTCCCTTTCCAACAGATTCAGGAGAAATATCTGCATGAGCACCAGCAGCTGAGCATGGTTTTTCAGAGCAACCACTGAAAAGAGGGACCAGGACCTCTGTTTAAGCAGCAGCCACGCCAACTGAAATCGACCTTTGCCGTGCTTGTCAATCTGTCCTATCCTTCAGAAGGCATCCCAGCAGCAAGCAGAGGTATAGTGAGTGATGCACACTGGGGAGGGGGGGGGGGCTTCCCCCTTCTCTCTAACGCTAGGGAGAAGTAGAAGAGAAGGTGGCGCCCAGGGGCTGGAGGCTCAACGAGCCACGTTCCTCCCTCCACCGCCACAGCCAACCGCTGGGTTGGGCCCCATGACCACCAGACTAGCCTGAAGGCAAGACTCTCAGAAAGGGGCTTACTTTCTTGCCGTGTCACTGGCTCATATGACAAAATAGCATCCTCTTGTCCTTCTGCAACAAAAAAGGGAGACATGTTAGCACTTTATAATCAGCCTCCCTGTGCCCTCATCTCCCGACAACATTCACGTCACCCCCACTTGTGCCAGAAAACAGCCTTGTCAAGTGGTACTTGCTAACACCTGCCCTGTGGGCCTATCTACTTCCTGTTGGCAAAAAAGCACAGGAAGCCCTTCACCACCCCTAGGACAAGAGTCGGGAGTCCTCTCGTTCAGCAAAATATGGCTTAGCAAAGGGACATGACTCAGAAGCCATGAAGCCTCTACCAAAAACCACCCCAACTTCTAAGAACTGTTCTTAGAGGTAACAGTCAACTGTACTCAGTTGCCTTCTTCCTTCAGTACAAATCATAAGGAAGCTTCTACTGGTTGAGACATACCATCTGTGTCCCCTCATCTGTGGACAAGGGAGTCAGGGCACTCATGCAGGTCCCCAAAGCTGCAGCCTAACTCTGCCCTTTCAAGGGTCTGCCTATCCCCCCTTCACTGGAAGCAGCAAACAGAAAAGTGGCACAAGGCTGGGCTAAGGTCCCCAGTGCCCTTTAAGGGCAGTGCTGAGCCCTGCTCTCCCCTCATGGTAGAGCTCCATATATCCTAGCAATGATGAGCCCTTCCTAAAACAGTTGCCAAGCCACTTGGTGCTGGGCGCTAGGAAGTCCCAAAGTGGCTGACGACAGCACTGAGGAAGGCAGTCATATCTGCATTAAGCCCCATGATGCCAGCTTACTAGCTTCCTCTGAGCCTAAGACTCCTGGGCAGATTCTACAGGGCCTCCAGCCACAAATCCTGAGAGACCAGTGCTCCCAAACATCATGGGGTTCGAACTGTGGCTTCTCTGGCCTGTTCACAGGATCTCTGAAGGAAAACTTCGCAGTTATCTGATCACTTAGCCCAGCTAAAAGGCAAGGACACCAAGCCTTAACCCAAGAGGTACTAGTAACCTGGAAAGGCACTTCAGGACAATATCCAGCAGGTGCCATTTGTCTTTCGGTCTTTGAGCACATCTGT
Organism: Camelus bactrianus; assembly: GCF_048773025.1. Lineage (NCBI taxonomy): Eukaryota > Metazoa > Chordata > Mammalia > Artiodactyla > Camelidae > Camelus > Camelus bactrianus. The sequence goes on from NC_133575.1 coordinate 42,249,308, forward strand.
AAAACTGGCAGCACCTATAGCCCATGGTGCCCATGGCAGGGATTTACTCACTGGCAGCTCACCCTTCCCAGGGTCCCAGGGATGCTTTTAAGTCAGGTCCTGGCCAGAACTGTGGGGCTTACACTCTCCTTTAATCCATGGCCTAAACCCCATCCTATAAGGACAAAATGGCCACAGCATTTCCAGGATCTCCAAGTGTACATGGCTAAAAGAAGCACTAGCCTCTGAACAGAAATGGCAGCCGTGCAACGCTGGAATGAGGATGGCTGGGACACATGGTGAAACTACACAACATGGGGGAGAATGACACACACTTACTGGAACTGCTTTCGCTGTCACTGGTGTTGGATGTCACTCCCTCTGCAAGCCAACAAGAAAGAGACTCCGATTCAGAACACACCACTGAGAGGTCACACGCGGCACAAAACTCAAGTGCCCCAGGAGCCAGACACTGAGCTGCCGACCAAGGCAGGCCACAGGAGGCTTGTCACATCAGGCTACTAGCTGGGAGGCACAGCTCCAATCCTGAGCCCCTGGTTACCTCACACTTGTCCCCAGGACCCTCTTGGTCTGCTAAGGCCCTCCCTATAGACTACCCGCTTCCATTCTTTGGCAGCAACCTCTTCATCTGAATCAAAAGAACTAACGTGGATGGTTTCCAAATTCTATCCCCAAATGCCCCTCCCAAGGCTGACAAGAGGAAGGCAACAGCAGTGACAGTAGCAAAGAGAAGCCCAGCGACCAGGCTGCTCTTGAATTTTCTCCCCAGATAGAGCCCCCAAAATATGAAATTGTGTGGTTCTCTAGGATTAAGAGGGTAAGCACTGGGTCGTTTGAGCAGTCACCAGGGAATGATGCTTTGGCCATTCAGAAGGACCAACAGCTCTCCTGCCACTGCCACCTGGAAGCAGGGCTTGGCCTCAGCGGTGAGGGGGAGTGCTCCTCCATCCACGAGAAGACAGACATGTCAAAACACAGAGACAACAAGCAAAGAACACTTGGAGGACAAAACAGCTCTCCTATCTCAGACTGTTGGGACCTGCCCACATCTGAGTGCGGGCAGAGCAGCTGCACTCACAGGAGGCATGAAGCATAGTTTGGCCCAAACAAAGCCCACTGCTCCCAAGACAACAGGCGAATGAGGATGAAACATGGACACAACAAACTATGGAGAGAGACACTGCTCGTTTCAGCCAAGATGACACTGTTCCAGACCGTGATATGCTGTGGCCCCCAGGAAGGACTGGCTCAGTCGCCACTCATGGCTAGTTCTTGAGCAACTCCACAAGGAAGCTCCTTTACCTTCACACCTTTATTACTTATGGAAGGAGAGTATATGCTGACAGAACCCGCCCGGCATGGCCATGTGTGTGTGTGCCTGTGTGGACGGCATGGACGCTAAGGCTCTGCCATCTAGGTCCCTTCATTTTCTACTCTAGGATTATTTTCCAGAGGGGAGAGGTCAGTCAGAGTTTTCCCAAGCTAAAGCACTAGATATACATGGTCCACAAAATGCTGCTCAGGCCCCCACCCGTTCAGCACCCCCTCACAGACACTCTGTGGGAAGCCAGCCTGCGGCCATCTACTGAGGCCTCTGGACCTGCTGGGACATCCCAGATGCATGTTGGGAAAAGAGCTTCACAGTACTCTTACCTCTACTTAGAAAGACTGAAACAGCTAATTCTCAAGCCCAATTCTTTAGTGCTATATCACGGGGAGAAGAATCCAATCAGCGGGCACCCCACATCTCAAAAATAGGCTAGACCCAAGCTGGGTGGTCACCGCTGGGAAGCGCTTCTTGCCCATCTCACTTGGAAGGTGGGATGCCAAGATGGCTCCGCACCATTTCAAGGTACAAAAGGAAAAGCACAGACATGAATGATAGGCTTTTATTAGGGTACCAGGGAACCAGAGCAAAAGTGTGACATTCAGAGCCACTTCTACTTCCTCCTGCTGTGGTATCAGTTCTCATGAACATTGCCCTCCCCTCACCCTTTGCCCTCACCCATGTCCCCTGTTCCCCCAACCCCAGAATCTCCACTCATGCCAGAAATACAGTTAACAGTGTGTAAGTTTGACTTACTCAGGTTCTTTGCTCCATAATAATCGTCACTTAACCCAGGGAAGTCCTGATTTCACAGACAGCAAGGACAAAGAGGGAGGGAGGGAGGGGGGGAGGGAAAGAATTGGGGAGAAGAGAGAAAAGAGAGAAAAAGACAAGGGGAAGGAAGAATACAGAGCCAGGTGAGCATTAGTGACAGAAGTATGAAATACTATGAAGACCTATAACTACTGTGAAACCTTTGCCACAGAAAGAACGTCCCAGGTCAGATACGGATTTATGCTGCCCAATCTGCTGCCAGAATGCCTCGGAGTGGACAACCTTTTTGAGGTGGTCTACAGCATACAGGCCGACAGGACAGACAGGTGACTTACCAAGGCTCGGAGTATCTGTTTTAACTAAATCTGTAGTTAGAGCCCAACTCTCTGTTTTGTCCCTGAAATCACCATTTCCCTCTGACGGTGCATAAAAGAGCAAACATCTATCTATGGCAGATCCGCAGGCAGAATTACCATCATCCCAAGGAGCTTTAGTCCAATACTGACTCACTCTGTCCAAACCCTTCAGGGTAAGCTTCATGCAGTCTGAGGCGTGGCCTTCAATGCTGGCCTGAGTTGTGTATACCACAGGGGATGAGCTCAGCTTCTGGAGAATAAGCACTAGGCAGTTTCAACTCTTATCCAGCAGCCAATCCCCTTCCCCGTTCAGCGGGGTCACCCAAGAGCAAACCGTCCCCAGGCTGGGCTCAGCGCAGAGGTTCTGGAACTCGTCCGGAGAACTGTGCTGACCTCGCCTTGGGCCTGTCTCAGATTGTCTCCTACTGCTCACAAGCAGAACCAACTGTACCTAGTGCTTCTTACTGAGCCACCCAGGACTGAGCCCTAACCTTCATTTGGATGAGGGCACCCTTGTAATCTACTAGCTACCACCCCAGATGCCAATGACCTATGTATCCATGGATCAGGCTGACCTAGAGAAAGGACATTCCTTATCGGAACTAGTCAGTCTCCTGCCATCCCAACAGCCCAGGACCCAAAGACCCTTCTTTGTGAGGCAGAAGATTGAGGTTCATAATTCACCATGAGCTACATGACAAATATTTAACCAGCCTGACCTGGTGTTAAAGACTGGGGTGAGAATAGCTAATTTCTGAGGCATATGGTAGAATAAGAATATTTCTCAGGATTGAAAGTTGATTTAGCTCAGCTTTATGCCCTTTTCTACCAAACGAGCTTTGTAGTTCTCAATACATCTTTATTTGGACAATGTTGAGTAATCCCCCTTCTGTGTCAATTCTTTTAAGCAAGGAAGATTGCATTTTGAAGGCTGGCTCTGTAGTCACTCTGGGAAGAACAGTGAGTCTGTTAGAGCCATTTGGACATCCAGTGTACATACACACATTCATGTAATTCAAGAAGTAGGCCCGACTCCAGGTGTCCATGGAAGAAAAGGGTCTTCTCTTGACATAGATAAGTGAAGATAAGGGAAAGAAAACAACAGGAAGAAGCCAGGAGAGCAACACTGAGTCTCTAGATCTGGTTTTCTTGAAAAACCATTTTTCTAAACCTGACACTGTGGTTGAAAACTGCTCATCACCACCACAGCAGAGCTCAGTCTGGCACTTCCAACGCCAGCCCTGGAACCAGTTCTACCTCAGAGCCTCCAACAGTCTTCCAGAGTGAGGAACTGGACACAAAAGATCCAAGGTCTCCCTGTGCAGATCAACTTCTACCGTGACTCCACAAGTTAGCAGGTACACACACTCACACATGCACACATGGACGGATGGACGGACACACGGACACACACACACACACACACACACACACACACACACACACACACACTTTCCCGTCTTCTCATAAGGGGAGGTGCAAATGAGGAAGAGAGGGCGGGGCTGTGGGTGGTCTGCTCTCTGTTCCCTGCTGCTACTTACGTTCCTGTACGCTGCTCTCCTGGGCCATGTTTTCTTTGCTCTTGTAAAATGGAAACTTTCGAGAGAGGCGGAAACTCTTTTTACGTTTCGTTTTGATCGACTGTGAAAGAACATGAAGATGGAGGGGAAGGACAGAAGAAAAAAAAACAGAACAATGGATTTTAAAGCATGCAAGAAAAACTAAAATGGTGACAATGGTGAGCTAAATAAAAGAACATCTCTCACAAATGGAGTCTATGAGATTAAATGAAAGTTGATGTAAGAGGAAAATTATGTTTACAGGAAAATGTTGTAGGGATGTTAGAGGTTTCTACCTAATCCAGACTCACAGCACTCACTGGTACTTCCTAAAGGACAGAGGTCACTGTAGCCTCCTGGACACATGACCTAAGGTGCCATTGATATACACAGAGTCACCTACTCTGTGTCTTTCTTCCCTCTACCGCTCCGGAAGTTCTTTGGCCTGCGAAGCTCACACAAGAAGAGGGGTGAATGGAAAGAGCCCTCATGCCTCGTTTGGTATGAAGGACAATCAAAGCTCTGGGCATGGCCTTCCTGGCTGGATGACGAGGCCAGGAATTGTTCAGGGTCCCCACAGCTCTGAAAAGGGTCTGCAGCCAGGGAGACGCCCACAGGCAGTTTTATGTGCCCAAGCAAGTCAGCCTTCCAGACAGTCCACCTCTGACACGTCTTCAAGAGTCAGTTACCTGGGGGGAAGGGGGCGGGGGGAGTATACACTGGCCATAGAGTTTCAGTGCCCTCTCTCTGCTTTCTGAAAAGCAGGCAGTATTCTGATAGAACAGAGACAACCCCCTGAAAAGGAGATATTCTTTTGTGCTCCCCAATTCTTTTATCCACCAGGCAGACTCCAAGCTTCTTACTCCTCTTCACATACTGGCTGACTTCCTTGGGGATCCCCACTTACCCTGTTAGACTCAATCATCCCTGTCCGGGCATGGAACTTCACGGTTTTCAATCGAGCCCTTTCTTTCTTTTCCACCCTGTTTCGGAGTCAGAAAGAAGTCCTGTTACTGCCAGTGCATGGTCTCAGCAGTGGGTTGCAGTGGGCACAGCAGCCATTTTGGGCTCACTGAATCATAACCATGCCCTGAGCACCAACTCTCTACCAAAACGAAGTAACAAAGCACATCCACTGCTCTCAAGCAACTCATAGTTTAATAGGTGAAAAAGAAATCAGTATCAAGAAAAGGGCAAGAAAAGCCTCTCTCATGATCATGACAACTCACCTCTTCTTACTGGGGATCACACCGATTTGCTCACTTTCTCCATGTGGGGTCACCAGTCTTGCCTGCCACCACTCATCATCAGAGGCATTAATGACATGCAGAATGTCACCATAGGAGAAGCTGAGTCCCTGGCTTGGCAGGCAGCTGTCCCGAGTCCGGTCATAATCAAACAAAGCCCTGAAAATGCAGAGTGAAAGATGAAGTGGTCGTCCCAACCCTAAATGGATGGAAGGATGGCAGAAAAAGGCCCACCCAATGAGACAGCACAGAGCCAGCAGCCTCTCTGCAGAACTGAAGGAATTCTTCAGGAAGCTGCATCCTTTTCTCTGTCTTGACATTGTAAATACGTGCCCCCTTCTCAAAGAAACATCCCATTCTCCCAACAAAGCGCATAAGGGAAAATCTTTCACAAGTCCCATCTCCTCCTGGATTCTGGACACAAAGTGGAAGTCCAAAGCAGAACACCCCACTGCCAGTCCTCTCTCTGATCCACATCCTAGGGAAGTAAGTAAATTAGGGCTTTCTCAGTTTACAAACAAATCCAAGAAGTAGTTGAAGACAGGACATAAAAATGTTAACTATAATGAATGGTAAATGCTATAGAAACACAAAAGAGAAAAAAGAGCCTTGTGTTCTGGTGCAGCCAAGGAAAAAGGCGAAGGCTGATGTCGACCCAAACAATAATGAAGTTGAAGGGGCCCCAATAAAGAAGTCTCCCAGTTCAGTCTCTCTCTCTCATATACGGGGAAACAGACGCTGGAGGAGGAAGAAAAACTTGACCAAGGTCACACACCTAACTAACCTGGGACAGAACCCAGGTCCTCTGACAAGACATTGAGAGTAAAGATTAAAGGGAAAGTTAGGAGAAGGTGGGGTGAGAGCTATGCCATCTACGACCGAGAAAAAGGAGGAGGCCAGCTTGGTTGCAGTGGGGAATCATAGAAAATGAGGTTGAAAATAAAAGTCTAGGGCAAATTTTGTAAGGCCTTGAAAAAAAACCTCATCCAGTGACCCCTGAAGATGTGGAAGTAAGGAAGTGACACATCAGAAGAGCCTTAGGAATATTAATCTGCCCTCATGTATAATGGAATAGCACAGGAAGGGGGCAGATGTGAAGGTAAATTTAAACTAAAGCTACAAGCTCAATATTTCAGGATGCACCACTGACTTCGGCTCTGGTGAAGCTGGTACTTTACAGCAGAGCCCCCTGCTCAGGGAACAAACTAACCTGCATCAAAGTGTCTACTTTTCTCATCCACTGGATCTTTCCTCATGGGGAGTCACCACAAATGGGTGATTTCCATGATTAGTTTGTATTTTTCTACTTGCAATCTAATTCTTCATATTCTCTGTTAACACCTTTGCACACACAGCCCAGCAGATTTCCCAAAATTAGTTCCAAGACTTAGCCTACTACCTGCAATAAATAGAGTGGTCTGTGGCTCATCTGGAAGCTGCAAAGTAAAACATACTATTTCCCCATGTGCAGGTAGGCCCAAATGAAATACAGAAGGTAGGAAAATGGTGGAGAGTGAAATACACATCTACTTCTGAAACTTCTTAAAACAGAATCCTTGAGAAATCAGTGTCAGATTCGTTGAAAATGAAAATATCCAAACTGACAAAAAGTCCTTTATCTCCCTCAATTTACACACTCAAAACAGTAAGGAGAGAGGCCAAGGCCAGCAGATTAAGGAAGCCCTCTGCCCACAAGGATCTTTCTGGGCTCTACGTGACAGAATCAAGTCTGAATGCATCTGCACTGCATTTGAAACTGAGTGTGCTAAAGCAAGGAAGGCATTCTGTCAGACATTCCCAGAAAGACATGCAGAGTGAAGACCTTGTCCTAAGTGACAATGAAAAACACTAAATGTCATTAAAAATGAGCTTCAAAGGTTAAAACCAACGTAGCAAGGAAAAGAACAGAGCTTGAATTCAGCACAAATTAGTTTGGGGAAGGAAGGAAGCAAGGAAGACGTTTAAATGAGTCAGGAGAGATTAAGATGAGGTACTAGAAGATTAGAAGGGAGAGTTTACTGGTTACAAGTTTAAAACATAACAGGGACAATCCAATATATATTTTAGCACTTCACAGAACCATGCTGACCTTTGGCAACAGCAGTAAGAAGCCAGAGGACATATAGTAAAGTTAATAAACATATTTTCTGGATGAAGGAATCCGATTATTGATAATTTATTAAACATAATGAGATTTAAATAAAACCAATATGCAAGTTTACTTCCAGGATGAATTTCGGATACCTTTCAATATTAAAACACATAACACAAATGAAGTAAAAACAAAATAAGCACAGATCCAAGGCAACGAGAATGCCAGCAGTTCCCACTGCGTGTCAGGAATGGAACTGTTTGGTTTGTTTTTTAACCACAGGCATGTGTTCCTTTTACGACTCTTAAAAAATGTAAGTCAATTTAAAAAGGAACTGCTTTCAAATATTTTAGCTGTTTCTTTTTCTTTTCTAACATATTTCTAAACAACTGCTTCCTCTTGGTCCTTCTTGTTTTCTGCTTTTGTTTTCTTACGTTTTAGACATTATGCACTGGTCTTCTATAGCACTCACCCATTCTTTCTCCCCTGCCATCCCAATTTAGTTATATCACACTTTTTGGTTAGACAATATTTCATTTTACATCATTATCTAAGTGGTATCCACAGATGACTACCCACCTTTCCTATAAACTTTTTCTATTTTTTTTTCCTGGTGGAAATACATGCCTAATTTTTCATTTGACTATATTTCTATATCCCTATTATTTTGTAGCTCCATTATTTAACACATAGAGGGCTATTTAGGTTTACCACTTCTTTCTGTTACAGTTAAAATATTTGAAAGCAGTTGCCTTTGTGGAGCAAGAAAAGGGGCAAATAGGCAAGGGATTAAATTTTCTTGCATCTGCTATTGTAATATTTGAGATTTTTAACTACCCATATGCATTAATTTCATTAAATTTAAATTAAAATAATATAAGCTCACTATAGAACATTTGAAAAATATAAAGCCTAAAAAAAGAAAAATCACATTTTATGTAATTTTAAGTAACTCTTCATACTGTTGTGGTATTGTATAATAAACACACAAACAAAAAAAATACATACTTCACTAAGTTGGCAACATGGTATGTATATACAGTTTTGCAACCTTAAGTTGTCACTTGAAATTATATCATATTTCCCATATCATTGACTAGTTTTTAAAACTAATATTTTCAATGGTGATACAACAGTCTATTCTTAAGGATATTCATTAATTAAGGAAATGTTTATCAGCATCTAATATGACCAGGTACTCTTCTAAGCATTTTAAAAGAGAGAAAAAAAAAAAGTGGAGAAACATACCCGGCACCTGACCTGAGTCATTTACTTCATATGAGGAACATGTTCAGCTCTAAATTCCCTGGCAAACAAGGAGAAAAAGGCAATTTCCAAATAAAAAGTGGTAACCAAGTCTACCTGGATTCTGTCTGATTAATTCTGAGTGAGCAATACTGAACAACAGAATGGACAATGCTTTTTTTAAACTATGATTTTGTTAAAGACATAGCAGCATGGTATTTGAATTTGCAATTCTGAACTACTCAACTGATCATTCTCTGTTGAGAACGTAAAAGGTGAATTAACAAGAATTTCCTTTTCTATCAATTGGAACTGCAAATGTGAAAAGAGCTTCAAACATTGGAGCCTCAAAGGTCATTTCATCCCATTTCCTATCTAATAAAGGAAACTCCTTTGATATTCTCTAAGTTTCTTTCCAGCACAAGCATTTAATGAGTCCGAGTCTTTCCCAGGTCTTCTCTACCAGGCTAAACATTCCTAATTCCTCCAACAGCCCTTTCATCGTCATGATCTTGATTTGTTTTCCAAATCCGTGATGTGGATTTTCTCTAAATCTACTTTGTCTCTCTTCCTGCTGAAATTTTGTTTGACTAAGAGCTGGAAAACTTCCTCACAGAAAACGAAAACCAGTCCCAGATACACACAGGGCCTTATCTAGAGTTGTATGGTGGGCAACTCAGACCAGGGCTCTTAAATCTCAGAAAAATTTCGTGAGGTTTAAGTCACAATCACATTAAAAAAAAAAAAGGTAACTCTCCACTTGGTTACATCTGAAAAATACCTTTCTTCTGTTATTTAAACATTCACTAAGTCTACTTAGGGGCATTGTGTTTGCTAGATGGGAGATACGGAAGCAAAATCAGTCTTGGTCTTGTGAAGCATGCTACCTGACAGAGCGTGTTATACGGAGGCACAAAGGCAGGACAAGCCTAAAAGCCTTCAGAGGGAGCACAGGTCATATCTAGGTTGGGGAAGCTATGAGGAGGTGTTGACTTTTGAACTGGGCCTCAACGAAGGTTCAGGATTTCAAATGATAGAGATGGGGAGAGGCACTTCCCGCTAGAGGGAACAGCGTGAGCAGAGGCTTAGAGGCAAGCAGCACAGGGTGTGTGCCAGGGTCAGTAGCACCTGTATTTGGCCACACCACGGGGGACTGGGGAGAGCGGCAGGCCAGGGCCTGCCTGCGGGCAGCCTGGAGTCTAGCTAAGGGGTCTGGCATTCACATAGGAGGCCCTATGTGACCAACTTCATCGCCTCAGCTTTTTTTTTTTTTTAATCATTACCAGGTTAAACTTTCAGGTGGAAAGTAATCCAGTAAAAAAGAACAGGCCTGAGCAGTAAAATCAAACCACCTTTCAAATGACATTATATTTCATGTAATCAGAAAAAGTAAGTAAACTAGGCCTTAATAAATTTTGAAAAAATACTGACTACCTACCTAAGATATTTAAGGAGCATGCTAAACTGGGGTCATCCAGCAGTAACAGTTATCTCTTAGGAACAGGCTGGAAACCTAAGGAAGTGACTGGGATTGGTACCTTGTTACAAATGCCTCAGGTCAGGCTTGGTAGGAGGATCAAAGAGCACCTTTGTCCACAACATGGATATTTCTCCCGCCGGCCCCTTTTTATCCTTAGGGCAAGTAGTAGTGAAAGTCAAGGCAGTAACATACCACCCCTTTTAAATCAGACTGAACCACTGTCCTGGAAATCAAAAATCCTACACATGTAAGGCCCAACCTTTCAACCTGTGACTCAAACTGAGAGTAAGCAGGAAAAACAAAAGCAACACCTATTTGTCTCCAAGATACCTAAAGAGAGACCATAATTAACCACTCTGTCACCTTGGTCCCATTGTGTGTGTGAGCTTACTGACAAGATGGCATGTTGGGAGACTAGAAGCCTCAGAAACTCCTTATCCTTTCTGGATCTAGATAAAAAGAATTTCATGGAGACCTCCAAGTTAAGGACTGGTCAGGCCAGAGGGAACCACAATGTCAGGAGAGAACAAAGCTTACGGAAATATTACAATCCGCAGCCCAAGATCATAGTGAGTGGTCTACATAAAAGATTATTCTTCAACCCTGAATATATTCCTCCTTGGTTATGGCCATGTACCTCTGTGAAGCAAGGGAGAGCCAGATCTTAGGTTTTCCTGTAGTTTCTCAAACATCATGGCCAGACCAGAAAATACTGATTTATCTTAAGAGCAGGGTAAAGAGCATGGCCCAGGGAAAATGTGGCACATAAAAATAGAAAGTGGGCAATGAAGCCACCTTCCGGAGCCAAGTCACACCAGCACGGAACGCAGATGCTCAGTTCGCAGGGTCTGCAGGTTGGAGTTCCTGAGCGAAGCTTCAGCACGGCAGCTTTAAATGCCACTGCCTCTCTTCCTAAGGAGAAAGAATTGCCAAAGGTCTTGAAAGATATGTTGCTTAAGTGGTGACCTTTCAAACGGTATCTCCTAAGAGCTGCCCACAGGGATGATGCATGTGCTCTGAGGGACTTTGCCTAATCTTCCTTTCAGCCAAAGCAGAAATATAATCAGCTCAAAGTAAACAGATTACCAGGCCAAAGTCTCTGCAGTTCAGGTCCTAAATTTTAAAGTTTGGGTCTGAAAGATCCAGAGAAATCGTAAGCACCTGGCTGGGCTACGCTGGTGTCTTAGTGAACAGGAGTGCAAAGAAAATGGCAACTTCCAAGGAAACTGGTCAGACAGGTTTCTCAAAGCCAAGTAAACAACACCACTTCAGCACTATAGCCTCAGAGGCAAGGCGCTGCTTCCATTCGCTCCCCTACTAGCATGCCCACCTCTCTGCCTGTGGCTCCAGCCATCTGTCTGGCCTGGGAGGCCCTGGCTGTCCCCTTGTGCCCTCAGCGGCTCCTCTGAAGCCCAACCCAAGTCCCACCCTTCTCCGTGAACCTGCCCACTCCAAATTTCCTCCTTCCAAATTCATACTAGGTATTTAGCAGTGACTTTCCTTTATATTTTCTATTTATTACTATTTAACACTTGCAGGTTTTTTAATCATTCATCTTGTATACCTTTCGGGGAAGCCCTCTGAGGACTGAGGTCATGTCTGATGCTCGTGAATGCTGGATGAGACCAGGCGGCGGCAAGGAACACAGAACACCCTCCCAGTTACTATCCCTCAGACTGGTCTTCCCTCCCATATCAGCTGGAGTCTAAGACATAACTTTCTTCCTTTGGTCAGTATTATGCGCTGAATGTCTGTGTGCCTCCCACCCCCAAAATCCGTATGTTGAAGCCCTAACCCACGATGTGATGGTAACTGGAGGTGGGGCCTTTGGGAGATAATTAGGTTTAGATGAGGTCACGAGGGAGAGGCCCTCATCATAGCATTAGTGCCTTTATGAGAAGAGAAAGAAACAGGAAACACTGCTCTCTCTCCTCACAACACATGCAAGAAAAGGCCACGTGAGGACACAGCAATGAGGTAGTCATCTACAAGCCAGGAGTGGGGGGGGGGCTCACTAGTTACCTGAATTTGCTGGCACCTAGAACTTGGATTTCCCAGCCTCCAGAACTGCAAGAAATAAATCTCTGTTGTTCAAGCCGCTCAGCCTGTGGTATCTGTTATAGCAGACTGAGCTGCCTGAAATAGAAAATACTGGATAAAGGGCACATATTACTTGAAAACTGAGCAGCCCTTCCCTTGCCTGGTCCATCTAAAGCATGTATGGAGAGCTATAAAGCAGCAGTCATTCAGTGGCCCTTGACCTTAGTGCGAGAGTTAAAATTTCTAGCATCTTCTAAAGAGCAATTCAAAAGCCCAAACTTGAGTACTCAGGTAGACACAAGATGGGTCATTGCACAAGAGGAACGAATGCACCTGGCAGCAAGTCGGTCTCCGTGGCACACCTTGAATAAGGAACATGGAGAGCGGGGAGGGCACCTTTCTCCTTTAGTCTACCTCAAAGTAGTCTGGCCTTCGAGGACAATTATGAAGTTAGAGGGGCATTCACAGACCTACAATGTGTGAATGTTTGGGGTTCACAGCACCTGTTGGATCAGCTGAGGGGATTATGAGCACAGGTCCAGGACTGGTGTTTGGGGTATAAGATGTAGCAACAGGCAATTCCTGAATCACTGATACAGGAAAACTCTGCCCCACCCTCTGGTAGCCCCAAATACTACATAAATTGTTGTTGCTTTTTAAGATGCAGATTATCATCACTCCCAAATTCTGTCAGATAGTGAAGCCTGCCACTATTACCTCACTGGCATCTTAATCAATTATTGAAACTCATTAAAGAACAAGAGAAAGTATGGCTCCTCCAAGCACCACCCTCAGCTAAGCACACGGTAGCTGCACAATTAATGTCTACAGCTTGTTGGCAAGAAGGAGCATCTTCCAGCCTTCTTTGATGACCAAGCCAATATTTCTGACACTGTTTCTTGAATCAGGACTGCAGATGCCCCAACATGATTTCCTTCCTAGAGCGGGAAGAAGACGGGAATGGCAGATGGCCAGTCGGAAGGCCAGGACTCCCAAAACGCCTGATGCTGTCCTGTGGCTGCAAAGAAGGCAGCCAGGCTAGCTGGAACAGACTTTCAAAAGCTATTTCTACAAATGTACTATCAAGCCTCTTAGCAACCTTTGGAGTATAAGGTCTTTTGTTCATTCATTCAATAAACAGATAAACAAAATGAAATAAAACATGAGTGTAGAACGTGGTGGTCTCTGGAACTCTAACCTACCCTGTGTCTTTTTACTACCTTCACATCAGTCTGAATGGCCTGAATTAAATATCTAGCCGCCTTGACCCTGAGCAAAAGGCTCAACCAAGGCATACTCTGTGGACTTTTCCAATGTGGAAGGCAAATTAACCAGCAGAGCAAAGGCCCTAGACTGGGCAGAAAGAGGGGCTCTGCTCACCCTGCCTATACTGTTTAAGAAATGATTCTAGTACTGTGAAGGGTGGGGAAAGCCTTACCATTAAGTCACTAGTGACTTTAAAAGTCAGTTTTGCTTTCCAAACACTGTTCTCTTTCCTTCTTCCTCCTGTTCCCCACCCCACAAACCCCATCTCCCCTGTGGTTAGTGCAGCTGCAGCTCCCTGGGGCTTCACCTGCTATACAGCCTCAGTGCAGCTGCAAGAGGGTGTTATTTGCTTCAAATAGCTTTGCCGCCCTGTGCACACCAGAGGAGGACAGAGACTCAGGGGAAGGGAAGGGAAGAGAAGCATGTCACAAGGGGAAACAACGGCAAACAGAATTATAGGTGAAAGCCCACTGAAAAGGGTTCCTTCATGTAAACCACCTGCTGCTCAGTATCTTCTGCGTAGATAGCAAGCTGCTGGAGGGCAGGAACCACACCTACTGACTCCATGAATCTACCGCCACAACCATGCCCAAGTTCTCAGACCTGTGCTTTACTGCTTTCCATGCGGCAGGAGCTAAATTACGTGTAATGTTCAACTGTTCGAGTGAAACAGAAATAAATGTCTATTGTGATACACAAGTGGTCATTCCTGAGTTTTCTGATTGTTGTTAAAAACATACATTTTCCCAAACCTGGTGAATCCAAATCGATAGGAGACTGGGAATCTGCATTTTCACTAGCACGCCAGCGGATGCCTATCAGTCAGCAAGTTTGGGAAATGCTGAAAGAACCACATTCTACAGTCAGAGCAACCAGGTTCAAATTCTAGTTTTGGAACTTCTTAGATGTCAAACTGGAGTCTCAGTTCTCTCACCTGCAAAATGAGAAGAATAATGTCTACTTTGTAGCATTATTAAAAGGATTTTAAAAGCAGTTTAAAGAGAATAACAAAGGTCCTAATGCAGAGCAAGTGTTCCCTAAACGTTTGTTTCCCTTCATTATGAAGACACTGGGGACTACTGAAAGCCTCTTGAGCAGATGTGTCCAGGTTGTTGTTCTAGCTTCAACCGGCTCTACAACACCCAGACAAATGGCTGCCCAGGCTCTTTTGTAACACGTCCAGTGACAAAAGATCACATTTACTATCTCCGGAAGCAGTCCATTCCATTTTCAGATAATTTTAATCATTAGCTCTTTTTTCGTTATGTTGACCTGAGATCTGCCTTGGGTGACAGAACAAATCTAATCCCTTTTCCACATGATAAGGTGATGCAATTAACTTTGATAAGGAAAGTGAGGAGTAGGTGTGGAGGGGGGCTTCCATTTGGAACACACTGCTTGTCTATGAGGCACTGGGAGGACAGCTGCAGGCATGTGTCCAGCAAGTCGTTGATATGCAGATCTGAAGTTCAGTAAAGAGATCAGAGATGTCATTTACTCGATGACAGGATTTGAAGCTGTGAAAATAAATGAACTTGCCATTTATGGGGCAAAGCTAATGAAAGGTATTGAGAAATGATCAGCAAGGTAGAAAGAAAGCCTTTAAAGAAGAAAGCAGGTAATTCATGGGAACAAATGTGGTGAAGAGGTCAGACCAATGGCAGAGAATCAGCAAACCAGTCACTGAATTTGACGACTAAGTGGTCACTGCTGATCCCTAACAGAGCCTTCTGGAGTTGCCTGGAACCACACCACCATGCTGAAAAGCAGATACACACCTCCTTTCCTACTGAAAGAGAGTCAATTTGAAGAAACAGCTGCAGCAAATACAGACGACTGCAACATTTCCCAACCTTGGATGCTAAGGCGGGTTTCTCTAAATATCCTATCTTTTGGGGAAACATTGCCTAGTACAATCTCTCTTGGAGATTAATCACAGTAAAGAACCCTATTTTCCTGTTTAATCCTGCATTTGCCCAACTTACTGAGCCGATTTTTCACACAATACTTAACATTTTGAGGAACTAGCGTTCCCTGGCACATAAGTTGACAAATGTAAGCAGAATAAGAGAGACAACAGTTTAAGGGACTATTGGTATAAGGGAATTTTTTCTTTTCCTTTAAGAATGGAATAAACTTGAATATTTTAAAATGCTGAGCAAAAGGAAGCCAGTGTAAAGTTAAAAGAAAAAGTCCAAAAAGAGGCACAAAAGGGAATAGAGCAAGCCAGGCTCCAGAAGAGGGTAAGCTTAGTGAAGGACTTTAGCTCACTGCTTTAGCCATAAAACATTATTTCCCTTGATTAAATCTAGTGACAACAAATGCCCACTATTCTAAACCATATTTACTTGGATGTTATCTACGTAAGGTTAAGGGCAGATGATATAAACTGTATAAACTGATTCACTAGAAACAGAGTGCAGTCTCCACCCTCCTCCCCAGAATTAGACAGAATGTATCCCTTGCAAGGACCAGAGAAGGGTGTTCCAGGTCTTCCAGGTTGGGAGCTAATGCCCCACTCCCCTGCCCAAGCAGGGAGAGCTCTAGCACAGGATAGGCGGAGAGGGGAAATCTAAAAATAAAGCTCTCCAAAGAAACTGTCTTGCCTAAAGAGCAGCTTCCCACGCACACTGGAGTGCCACATCTGCGGGGGCTGGAAGCACAGGAACGGAACAATCCTGACCAAATCACGTAAGTATTACCCTTTTGCGGGCAGCATATTTCTGATTCCCTGCATTGGCACCCCAGTGTCTAGGCTGCAGACCCAGAGCAAGGGCTTAGTGACAGAAAACAGGAAACTGAGAAGATCACTAGTGACTAGTCCAGCCTTCCTCCCGCTCTCCTCTCTTTACAGCAAATGTGAAGAAAGCTGCTCTCAACACACAGGGAGTCGAGCAGAGGGTTCATCTTAGAAAATAACCATGAAGGGTTCTAGTGGGCTTCAGGCTCGAAGCTGGGCTCCCTTGGCTCCTCTCCCTGCAGGAGGCTCAGGGACTAGCAACTGAGGAAAAAGAAAATCAAGCACTGAAAGAAGAACTGCAGTTAGCACGTACATGGGTTGGTTCTCATCATCTCAAACCCCAAGGACAGAGCAGATGTCACGTTGCCAGGTAACTGGCAAATGTAGCCTCCCCTCCCAACCTCTCAGCAGGTATCAACCTCCCCACCCAAGCATTAAACACACACACACACACACACACACACACACACACACACACACACGGCTCAGTGGAGTAATCCCACCACCTCTTTCTCAGAGGATTTTAACCTTTACAATGTACTCGCCCTGACTGTTGGAGTTTTGCCAAGAAGCTCAGGCAGGAAGAAGGAAACTACCTCTATTTCTAGGAGGAGTCCATAGTGTTCATTTAGCAGTCCAACTCCCCAAGAGGTTTGTACCTTGACCTGAGAAAGTATTATAATATGTCTCAAAGGTCAGAAGCTCAACCTTGGACAGTATCAGGATAGCTTTCAGCAGCAATACATTCAATGCTATATAGCCGTTCCCTCCACCCACCCTTCCTGAGGAACGTCCACCATCCCATCCCATGTCCCATGATTCAGATACAGCAGACCAGTGCAGCAGGGAGCGAGGAAACAAAATTGAAAACAAACAAAAAAACCAGAATGCAACAACCTGTAAGTTCTTTGGTCTTTTAAAAGAGACCCTGTACCAGAACACAATGATAGCTGATGTGCTTGGATACAAATTCTGATGTCTATTATGCATATGTGGAAGGGGGAATGCCAAGTTTCCCCTCAAATCACAGATTGCAAGCAAAGTACTTTGAACATTTGAGTGCTATTTGAATGCTGACTAGCAACAATCACCCAACAGTCTTTTACAATTAGAGCAAACTGAAATTTTCCCGTACTGAGTCATTCATGAACGAAAAGGAAGAAGCCAGCTCACAAAAGGGAGGAGATACTGACCATAAAGTACACAACCTGAGCATACAGTGCAAAGTGTTGTTTTAGTACTGGGAGTACACCCTCCCTACCCCACTAATTAAACAAAAAGGGCTGGGTTGGCACGAAGCTCCCCTAGTGCAGCACAACGCCTGGTGCTCCAAAGTGAGACTTACCTGACATACAAGGACCTCTTCTCGCTCGTCCGGAGGGACCCAGACCCAGAGCTCATGCTGCTGTTCATCATTTGTTCTCGCAAGTCATGTATCTTCGATTCAAAGCGACTGTACTCTGTCAGGGAGACAAGGGAAAGGACAGGGAAGAATGAACCCAAGAAGCTGCACTGGGCCTGCATGCCAGAGGCCAAAGAGCCGGGAGCACCCCTGGCTTCAAAGCAGCCAGAGCCAGCCCAGTCAATCTTTGCTTTGATAAGCAGAGTCCCTCCTCCAAGCACAGAAAGACAGATTCCTCTCCACCTCCAGGGTAATAGAAGGAAAAGGAAAGAATACACCTGAAAAAGGAGTAACATTTGGACATATCAAATGGAAAATGCTTTTTATCTGCCTTGAAATCTCACTGACCCTTAAAAAAAGTAACAACTGGAAAAAGGTTCCAGTGCAGCCTTCATAAATCTTTAGAGCAGGCACTAAGGCCCAGGGAGAGCAGATGGGAAAGGAGACTTTCCCAAAAAGTGGATTGCAGAGAACAGATGGCCCTGAGATGCAGGGTGGAGGGGCAGGAAAAGACCTGAGGCCATTATATCATTGTTAGGAAAAGAAGATGATTTGTTTCTAGATAATTTTTTTTGAGGGGGAAGACTGGAACACAGTACAAAGGTAAAAACAAACCTCACAATCAGATGAGAAGATCACAAAACTCTCCTGAATTATTTCCCTTTTAACAAACAGGGTCTTTGGCTTCAGTAACAATTAAACATTAAAACAGAAATTCTCCCAAACCTAGAAGCCTGCTGACACCTCTATGCTCCAAAATATCTAGTCAGTGGGGTCATAAGTCCACGCCTAAATCTATAACCCACTAACACCATCATAACAGCCTGAAAAAGCCTCATCACTCTGGAATGGTGACTATGGGTTTATATCCAATTTAAGAAAACCTGACATAGGAAAATTAACTCTATCCATGTAATTACTATAAAAGGCTTTTTTAGGGCTACTTGGCTGTGACATTCTCCTAGTACACGTAAAATATGATATTCTCATTTACCACACACACACACACACACACACTCACACAACATTTTTCAAGTCTATAATTGCCACATAGAATGGGATATATCGAAGGCACAGGCTGTGAAAATGGTAGAAAACAGGCACACTTCATTATGACAAGCTGATTTTAAAGGAAGTCAAAATTTATACTAGGGGTTGAAGGCTGGGGAACTGCTTTACAAAACAAACACATTTCCTGGGAAAAAGAATTCCACAAAAGCATTTTCATGCACCACAGAGGGCTGGCAAGAAGCATCCCCACCTAGTCTGTATGACTCTACAGGCAGAAAACAAAACACCTGTTCCAACACCTGACACTCCCCTTCCCTCAGCAAAGCAACCTGACCTTCAGCTGGGTATAAAGGGAAATACTAAGAAACCTAAAGGGGAGGGAATGGAGTTCTAATTCACACAAACATTCTCTTCTCAACAAAGTTTCTTTTTGTTCACTGTGGTACCAATGAAACCAACTGGTTAAATTCATGTGCTCTTTCATTCATCATGCACTGGTGTTATGGTGATTTGTCCTCATTACCTACTCCCGTCCCTGAAATCCTGCAGAGAGCAGTTCAGTCACTGACTCACCCACTAAATGTTAGGGGAAAAAAAAGACACCAGCTGGACAATGTCCCTGTTCTGAGGGTTATAAGGCAACACATCAATATCAATAAGGCATCCCAATCTAAAGGTAGAGGGTGGTGACAGATCTGTCATAGAGCCCTGGCCTGCTCAAGAGCACAGCAGCAGGGCTGTCTACCTCTAGAGCCCGCCAATGCGCGGGTCCCCTCCCAGGGCTTGGCCCCCCACCCTAGCCCTCTCTAGTTGGCTCTTTTCTGGCCCTCCTCCCCACTCACCCGCTATGAGTAGAACCGGGTGAGACAAAGAGATTTCTGACCAGGCAGCCCTTTCTTGCGCAAGCTAAGTAAAACACAGAAATATGCACTGAGCCCAGAAAAAAAATACACCAATCTATCCTTAAGCCATTTTCCCCCTCTCCCAACTTGTTTATATATTCCCTTCTTTGGAATTGACTTGCCTACTGAACTCCAACTTAGCAGTAGGTCATGGCAGTTGCTTAGTAACTACATTTCTTTAAAAACCCTTTAAAAAACAACCACCAAACCACCATTTCCTCAAAGCTCCTAATCCAAGGTTGATAAGGCTGGGCCAGAGGGCCCACTTAAAATAGACTACTGAAAGAGAATAAGGCTATTGCTTTAAGGAATCTACTTTCTGTTTTCTATTTGCTACTAAGCCTTCATGTCTATTAAATTGTGTTTTATTCACTTTTCCCTCATTCAGATGATCCCCTTAGAGTTCAAGCTGCTCATCAGTCTCTTGCTATTATTTGTGGAGTTGCCTAGTGTTCCGTAGGCACAGAGTAGCCTCTGAATAAATGATTGTGTGGTAAACAAGGAGCAAATTAGAATAGTGTGCCCAAGTTGACCCTTCTGTTCTCAAACTAATAAACCTAATGGTTTATTTAACTGATGGCTGCCAGCTTCACTGAAGATTTGGAAAGGTAGTTAAAAAGTATTCCCATTTACTTTTGTTTCCAAGGTTAATTGTTGGGAGGAACTGGGGTATATATTTTTTAAATACCTTTTTGGAATGTTAATAATCCACACTGAGCATCTGATTAACAGACTTTGTTTATAACAAAAAAAAATAATTCTAACAAAAAACTGTTTAGAATAGTCTTTAGATAGTACCTCATCTTAATATTAGAGGCATGGCGATTTTCCAAGGACAAAAGTTTCACTTAGAAAGCATCTGAATTCTAAGACCTCACAATTAGCCAATGCCTCTCTACCCCTTCCACTCATAACTAACAAAGCCATTGTTGGAAGGCATCTCCTAAACCTGCATCATAGACTAGGAAACCCACCAGATCAACCTCTAATCCAAAGAGCTCACTTCAACATATTACTAAAATCTCAAGTATACTAAACTGTGCTTTATATTCATTTTTTCCCATTCAGATGAACCCAACCATTTGTGATCCACAAAGATATCCACAGTGAGTCATTGCTCCCTCGTTGTCTTTACTAATCATAGAGAAACAAGAAGCCAGGGGAACAATCAGACGTCATTCCCTAAAACAGGGTTTCCTCACTGACCCCCTGGGGTGCCTCTGAAAGATCAGGATTTTGGCCCCTACCCATACACACTCAGAACCTACTGAGTGGGCCCAGGAATCTGTATTTTTTAACAAGTATCAAGGTGATTCTGATGCCCAATAAAGTTTGAAACTGCTGGTCTTGATTACAAAATTGGGTTTTGTTTTGTTTTGTTAGTTCATGGGGGCGGGGGGGGGGGGGGGAGGCAAGTATCCTGCAATCTGTCTCAAAAGGAAGGTAGGGCAAGAGGGCTGGAAAGCTCTCAAATAATCTTGTTTTGGCAAATCCCATGGGAAAAGAAAGTGCTAAAGAGGCCTCTGTCCAATATGCCTGCAAAGAAAGCTGATGAGTTTACGTTTTTTTAAATTATAAAAGTGGTATATGATTTTTTTAAATCTTTTAACTTTTTTTTGGGACATTCCTGTATCATTTACCCATCCCACTACCCAGAAATAACCAGTTAGTATTTTTAGTATGTTATCTTTCCAGACTTACTTCCATGTATACATTGTTTATATACATACACTCACAACTCATATAGATTCACATGCATCTATTTTTTTCATTCTCTGATATATCATGGAAACCTATCCATGTCAGTAGAGATCTATCTCATTCTTTATAATAGCTGCATAGTATTCCTTATTATGGGATAGACCATAATTATTCAGTCATACCCCAACTGATATATTTAAATTGTTCATAATTTTTTAATACTGCAATCAATGCTGCACTGTATATTTGTATAAGTGCTTCTATAGCATAGATTCCTAGAAGTAAAAATGCAGGGTCAAATTATTTGCACATTAAAAAATTTCATTGGCAGTACCAAACTGAACTTCAACATTCTGAAACCTTTATGATTGAAAGTGAGGACAAACTGCTATTCTAAAGCTTCCAGCAACTTTTCTGTTCCTGAAGAAGAGGCAGAATTTACCATTGAGGACAGATTGATCTTTTGTTTGGGGAGAAAGACTTTAACAAGCCTTTTGGTTATGCAAAAGCAAAGCCAAGATTGTATCCTGGAATAGACAAAGACAAAGAGGAAGCTCAAATGTTCTCTCTGCATAACCACAGGAAAAGTTGTCCTCCTATGGGCAGAGCTGCTGGTTCAGAGGGCTTGTCCTACCACCTATGTGACATTCTATCTACCTCTAGAAATGTCTACCTCTAGACTTGACCACTCTGCTTCCCCCTAATTGATAATTTCATGCCAAGCCTCCCTGGTACTGTAAACAACACCCTCCTTTCCCCTGTGCACAACTAGTGTTTCCTCAAGCTTTGCTGATGTTCTTCCTAATTGCTTCCTCAATCTATCTCCTTCTTTCTAACTTCCACTGTCATTGCCTCTTCATTTTTCTCATGACTATTTTATCTCTTGCCTTGATTTAGGTCACATCATGCCACCTTTTCTCTGGACCACTGCTGCCTTGCTCTAGCTGGTAGTCTGCCCCCGGACTCTCCAAACTCCATGCCAGCTTAAGATTCTTATTTGAAAAGCCTTCTTAAACTCCAACTTGTAGAGCCCTCCACCCCCACCCAAGTATCTATAATAACAGCAACTAAAGAACTTTAATATCTCAACTAAAATTTCAAAGACTGCTAAAGCCATTGTCCTGTCACTCCCCAGCCTATCTATCCCATCTCTCATTATACAGATCCTCTTTTGAGCTAGCCTGTCTGGAACCATTGAAAACAATTTGTTCATTCCTACGTGTTCTTCTCTTGTCCTGGAATTTCTTCCCCTGCCTGATACTGAACATCCTTTATGTCCTTCACCACCTTTCTTTCCTCACACCAGAAGTCTTACTCATTCATTTATTTATTCAAATGTTTACTGAATGTCTACTGTGTGCCCGGCATATGAGAGCTGCTGGGGATATAATGGTAATCAAACAGTTCTAGAAATTACAATAATGAAAGAAACAACTATTTAATTATAATTTTAATTAACTGCTATGAAGAAAATGCTAAGAGAGACTAACAGGCTGACCTAACCTATTGGAGGGTGAGGCATGGGAGGTGCCAACAAAGGCTTCCCTGAGGAAGTGGCATTTAAGCTGAGCCTTTAAAGATGAAGAGTTAGCCAGGGGAAGAGGGGTGGAAAAAGAAAGCATTTCAGGCAGAAGGAACAGCATATATGAGGGTACAAAATGCCTGTATCACAAGGAAGTAAGGGGATACTGGCAGGAGATCAAACTAGGAAGGTAGAACAGGAGTCAAATTATACATGACTTTGTGGGCTATGGTAAGGATTTTTGCTTTTATCCTAAGAGTAACGGGAAGAAGTCTCTGAAAGATTTTAAGTAGAGGAATGACATGATGTGTATGTGTGCATGTATCACTTTGGCTATTTTGGACACAATAAGTGCAGTGCCTAACATGTAGATTTAGGTTTATTGACAGCAGAGGACCATGCTTGCTCTTTTTGCTAGCTTGTACAGCCCCTAGGGACCTCTGCTTTCACAGCACCCAAACTACCTAGCCCCCTAGCCTCTGCTAAAATATATTCAATGTTGGGAAGCTCTCTATTCCTTAATTGTTAGACAACACTATTCAAGAGAAAATTATTGGGTTAAGGTACATCTCTTTTGCTGGCTGGCTCTAACTTTGGTGTTTAAAATGGCATGAAACATGATGGATTCTCTTCTGCATAATTGTATGAAGGAACAGTTTAAAGAAAATCAAAGAGCTGGGAGATCCTGGAGCAGGTTCCAAGACTACTGAACAAGACTGAATAGAAGGTAGACTGTGAACAGGGGAAAGGCAAGTGATAGAAAGTTGGGGGCCAGATTATGCGTTGAGATAAAACTTTTCATACTAGGCTTTGGGAACCACTACTTAAGTGTTTAAATAGGAAAGTGATACAATTAGAACTAGGTTTGGGGGGAGATTATTCTGAGAACATAATATAGAAAGGAGGACAGAGCAAAGCTAACAGAGACCATGAACCTATTCTACTAGTATAGACAGTGTCTTCAAAGGCCTGACATAGTACGGGGGCAACTGAGGACAGAAAAAAGAGGCAAGAATCAAGAAATATGCTAGAGCTAGAAGAGGGAAAAGTTGACATCTGATTGCATGTAGGGTGAGAAAGGATCAGAGGCAACCTCTTGAGTTTTTTCCTCAAAGACCAGGGAAAAGGTGGGATAATATCAGCCATAATAGAGAATGGTCATCATGTCCTCAAAATAAGTTCTCTCTTCTTTAAGCTAAATATTGTTACTTCCTTAACCATTTTTCATCTAACATGGTTTCCAGGCCCTCCACTACCTCTCCCTTTTTAAAATCTAGTGCCTAGAACTTGTGGTGATGTCATTTCCTTTACAAAACTACAAGCTCCTTGATGTGGTTTTTGTTTCCTTCTCAGAGTTTAGCATAGCAATCTGCACCCTTGTTGAGTCAACGATCTTTACTGAATGTGTTAACTCACTATAAAGATCCAAAACGACAAACCTGGACACTGTAATTCTCAAGTTCTGGCTTCTTGAGAACAAACGTAAGAAAAAAGAACACAAAGCCTTTCCCTTCCATCCACCCTAAAATGCTAAAATTGAACAACAAAACCACAAACCACTTCTGCAAAACACTAACATATCAGAGGTTTCAAGAACTATTTAATAGCCTAATAAAGCATCAAAGCGGACTGAAACTACAATGCTCATTAACATGAAATGGACACATATCGAAGCCTCCAAATCCATCTCCCCTCTAAGACTTTGATCTCAAGTGTATCTACCTTGTTAATGACAGAAAAATTGTCTTCTCAAAATAAAAAAATGACATCTGTCATTAATTTGGAAAGCTGAAAGGGGCTCAGTTTCTCACCCATAGAAAGCTTATTTGATCCTATATGATTGTGCGTAGGAAAATGTTGTAAAGACACGAAACAAATGAAAACTACAAAGGGTACTTACTCTGCATGCAGGACAGAACTTATGGTTTGAATGAAGATATAAAAGGTAAATGCTCAAAAATAAAATAAAAGCCATGCCTACCAAATTTGGAAATGACAACAAAGCTGGGGAGATAACTGAAGGACATACTTCAGACACACAGATTCTGACAGGTAGGAACATTGGGAAGACACAAATAAAAATAGAGTAAAAGAGAGACATGTAACTTCCTGACCTTGAGTCCCCACACAAATACTGAGTAGGGAAGATAGTGCTGAATAATAGCACATGTCTTGGTTAGCTATCAACACAAAATAAATCAATAGCTGCCCAAAGGCTCATTTGTTCCTATGGAAGTGCAGGTGTTCAAATCTCACACTCATTCAGCCCTCATTTGCCATTGCTGAGCTGCCCTGAGCTCAGAGGAATCACACCATTGTGCAAATGTACAGAACTCATGAGAGAATCACAGATTTTGATGAGTATGAATTGTGTTTTAGGTTTCTATAGTTGCCTTTGGAGTGCAAATCCTCAGGACATGTGGATTACAAGCATCTGACCCAACAATATAGCTCATGTTTTTTTTTTTAAAAAATGGATGGAGCCAGAAGTAAAATAAGCCCATCAAGAAGATACCTGTCAGTGTGGAGGTTTAAGTATGTGAATCGCCAAATAACACATTTCTTGGAATCACAAACTTGTCTCTATAAAATAAAATGAAGCCTATTACTTGGGTTAGTTTCTAATTATGGGATCTACTATTTAAAGAATTTGACACCTCTAAAACTAGATAATTTCTCAGATCCCTTCTAATTTTGACATCATTATGATTTTAGGACCAAATCAACGAGGTCCATAAGGAATCAAACCTAAGACTAGTCTAATTTAAATTTTTAATACGATCTAGAAGGAAATCTTCACATCTGCAAATAGTCTTAAACTCTTTGGCTAAAAAAAAATACCTATTTAAAGGCTGTAAATTGCAGGAAAAAATTAAGGCTATAGGAGAGGACAGAAAAGTGGCAAATAGGCCTCCATGTGGGCAAACATTGCCTGCAGAAAATTAATTTCAGCTCTACTTTTAGAACAATAGGCTTAGAACTATGACTAACCCAGAACAGAAACCTCGGTGTCATCATACTCTGGTACCTACACTATCACAATATGCTTCCTCAGCCATACACACACATAGCCAGGGTTCCGGATAGCATCCTGATACTGAGAATAAAACAGAAAATAAGACATGCCATATCAGCACACCATAAAAGATTCCAGTTTATACCTACTGACTGGATGTCTCTGTATCCCAAAAAGCTTAGTGAGGATGCAGGAAGGGTATTGAATGAAAGTGATATACTATATAAAGGTGCCATTACATTGAGCCAAGCCACCTGGTCTGAAACAAGTAGAGTGAAAAATGATTTGATCTCAATATCAAGTTAAAAAAACCAGTTTTTCACAGAACCTTGCCATTGGTTCTTCTCACCTATTCCAGATCAGGTAAAAGCTTCAAATAGTGCCTTTTCTCTATTTCAAAAGATTCATATAGCATATTCAAATGCAAGATTAACAACAAAGCCTTTAGCTCTTTTAACCCATAAGCCAAAGTATATGTACGAACCACCCCAAGACAAAACACCTCATCCAGAAAACATGAGAATAAAGACAGAATTATACACTTCCTTGCTCTGAAGGTAGCAGTGACTCTTGTTTACAACAATCTTTTTCACTTAACAGAGATGCTGCAACACAGTGCCTGAAAGACAACATTTTATGACTAAGCTTCTTAACTTGAATTAATGTAACGGATTTCTATGTTTTACTATGTCAACTGAGAGTCTAGATTCAAATGCTTTTCACAGTAGTCACTTAGACAGGATCACAAATTCTCTGACAATCTTTATTTGGGGTATCAACTGAATCTCTTTTGTGTCAAGTTGCTGTGGAAGGAATCCAGAAAATGGGATCTAGAGACTCTTCTCTGGTTATTTGTCAAAACATCTGTGGTTATTTTTCTGTAACTGGTACTTCCAGAGTAAAATATTATAAAGAACAGAATTAAGAAACCCAAAAATCCAAATCATGAGAGTGTGTGTGTGTGTGTGTGTAATAAAGGTGGCACTTCAAAACAGCATGGAAAAGATGGATTATCTACTAAATGGTACTGCAGTAATTCCTTCAACATTTGGAGCAAAAAATAAGGTAGTATCCTGCCTTGTATCATAAATAAGGTCCAGGCAGGTTAAGGTTTTAAACACAAAAAGAAAAACATTACATAACTAGAATAAAACTTAGGTGGATATTTATTTTTCTCTTGGGGTAGGAAAGACCCTCCAAAAGCTATGGGCAGAGGCAAGATATACAAAAGAAAGTATTGACAGACTGGACTACATAAAAACATAAAACATCTTGTACATCAAAATAAAATAGCAAACTACAAAATAGGAAAAAAAACCTTACAATGTATATGACAAAGAACTAATATTCTAACTACTTTAAAGGTTTTACATATCAGTAAGAACTGATGAACACACCTCAACAGGGAAATGGGGAAAGGGTATGAACAAGCAATTGGCCAAAAAAAAAAAAAAAAAGATCAATGAGCACACACACACACACACACACACAAATGTTCACTCTTATTCTTAAAAAGAAATACAAATTAAAATATAAATTACATAACATTTTACCTAACAAATTTGCAGAGATTTTTTAAAAAATACTCCATGTTAGCAAGGATTATCAAATATGCACCCATATTGTTGGTGGAGGTGGAGAATTTAGCAAATATATCAAAAGCCTTAAACATGTTCATACCGTTGGGCCCAATAATTCCACTCCAAGGAATTCATTCTGAAGACACAATCACAGATTCACAAAAAGCCTCATATAAGGATATCCATCAAAGTGTTATTTATAAGATCAAAAAATTGCAAACAATCTAAACATCCTCCAATAAGGGAATGGTTACATGAATTGTGGCACATATGTGATGGATATTATTTATTAAAAACTATTTTAATAAGATATTCATGACATAAGTTAAAAGAATGGACATAAAACTTTTTAAATACAATGATCCCAGACTTGAAAGAGATACATACATACTACACATTATATAAAACTTTCAAGGGAAATACACACAAACAACAGTTATTTCTGGAGGTAGTATAACAGTTGATTTTAATTTTTTTTTTGCTTTGTACTTTTTGTTACTTTCTAATTTTCTACAAATCTAAATATAACACTTATATATCTAGGAAAATAAAATTTTTAAAAGTATATATGTATATTTCAATTATATATAATATAAAATACAATTTGAGGGAGGTGGGGAGACAGACTTAACACGACAAGCCCAAGGAAAAGCCAGGATACACATACACTAGAAATTCCTCTCCACACTGCTCCTGGCTTACTCATCATTTTCCTCTGAGACTGACCCATTCAACCAGTTGCAGACAAATCCAGTTAAACGTATTATCACTATTAACACCTTGCCATCTTATCCAAGAGTGGACCAAAGAAGGCTTGCCAATGCCTTGCTGAAATCTAAATATACTGCATCTACCATATTTCCCTGATCTATCAATCCAGTAACCCTGTCTATCAAGGTAGTTTGGCAGTCTGACATGATTGTTTGACCTTGGTGAACCAATACTGGTTCCAGTGCTCACCATTTCTTTTTGTGAGAGTTTAACTGAAGATCTGCAAAATTCTCTTTCTCTTTTTTGAAAATCTGAAGAACATGCATGTATCCAGATCCCTAAAGTAGATATTTATACAAAATATGTTAATTTCATCAAGGGAAAAAAATCCCCCAAATCTCTAGGGTCTTTGCTTTTTTAAGACATCTAAATTCAGTGAAAAGTAAACAAAGGTCCATCTCAAGAGGATGAAAGCCTTATCACAGGAAAAAAGAGAAGACAAGACGTTTATTAAAGCAAGACTGTTATAAGCTCAAGACTGTGATTAAATAACAGTCTAGGTACAAATAGCAACTTGTAAACTGAATTTATGACACACTTCTACTTATCTAACACAGAGCTTGAGTTAGAAGAAACATGTTGAGATCGTTCTGCACAGTGCCTTCATTTTACAGACCAGAAAACTGAGGTCCAAACAGGTTGACTAGTACAAGATCATTTAGCTACTTAAGGTCAGAACTAGAAGCCAGGGCCTTGGCTACTCCTCCATGATGATCCCCTTTCTTAACATTAAGGGAGCAAAACAGTATTTTCTAAATTTCAGTGACAATGATAGGCCCAAATTATTCTACTTCTCCTATTTCTCTATTTAAAACAATAAAACAAGTACCCTATTTTGGAATATAAGTCGAAAGCTTGAAACAAAGCAACAGTGTAAATATCAGGGTCAAGATTTCAACAAGCAACATGTTAATTTAAAAATAAATCCTAAAAAGCTATAAATAAATAAGAAACAATTCATTCTCATTACTATATATTATTCTGATCATTCTAACCTATCAGGAGAACTGATGTTCTACAGACACCAAAGCTCCTAGGATTTTGCCTCAAGACATCTAACAAGGACAAGAAAGCACCTGTCTAGGTTCAGAATGCTTTGTCAACTCCAGCTCCCATTTCCTTGGGCTACATGGAAGTCAGATAAGGCCAGTGCATGCATGTATATGAAGTTCAGCCCCAGGAGGCAAAACTGAAAAGAAAGCTAACATTTTTTTCTCCTCTAAGTTTTCAAAACAGGGTAGGCCTGAGCGCAGCCACTTTGGGAAAAAGTCTGGCAGTTCCTCAAAAAATGTTAAATGTTGTTACCTTATGACCCAGAAATTCCACTCTTAGGTATACATACCCAAGAGAATTGAAAACATATGACCACACAAAAACTTGCCCATGAAGGTTCAGAGCAGCAGTATTCACAATAGTCAAAAGGTGGAAACAACCCAAAAGTCTATCAACTGAAGAATGGATAAACAAAATGTGGTATAACCAAAGGATGGAATATTATTCAGCCTTAAAAAGGAATGAACTGCAACATGCTACAACATGGATGAACCCTGAAAACACTATGCTAAAAGAAAGAAGCCAGACACAAAAGACTATATTCTATGATTTCATTTACATGAACCAGTCAGAAAAGAAAACTTTATAGAAACAGAAAGTAGATTAGTGGTTGCCTAGGACTAGGGAAGGGGAGGAGTTTGGGGGAAATGGGGAGTGACTGCTTATGGGACAGCATTTCTTTTTGGAGTGAGGAAAATGTTCTAAAATTGATCGTGGTGACAGTTGTGCCACTCTAAACACTCTAAACATTCTTGTACACTTTAAATGGGTAAATTGTATGGTATGTGAATAAGCTATTTTTTGTTGTTGTTGTTGAAAGGTGGGCCCTATCATTTTTATCAGGTCAGCATTCCTGGCTAAAATTATCTACATCCAAGCCTTAAACCCCCTCCTGCCCACAGTGATAAGAGTGAAAGGTAGTCCCTTATCCTCCTGGTTCCCTCTAGTCACCTGAGTAATAACCTAGTTGGCTTGCTCTGGCCTCAAGTCAGTTTGCACACAGCAGAAGCAAATCAGGGGACCAAGCAAAACAAAACCAAATAGCAACAATAAGCACATAAAAAGATGCTCAACATCATTAGCCAGCAGGGAAATGTAAATGAAAACCACAAGGAGAGACCACTTAACTCACCAGAACGGCTAGAATCAAAAAGACTGAATGAAAGAGGGTTGGCGAGGACTCAGAGAAAATTGTAACCCTCACACTGCTGGTTGGAATGTGAAACAGCACAGCCACTATGGAAAACAGCCTGATCACTCCTCAAAAGGTTAAATATACAGTTGCCATATGACCCAGTAGGTATATATAACCAAGAGAAATAAAAACACATGCCCATGCAGAAAACTGCATACAGATGTCCAAAGAGCAGTATTCATAACAGCCAAAATGGTGGAAACAACCCAACTGTCCATCAACTGAGGAATGGATAAACAAAATGTGGTATCTCCATAATAGAATATTATTCAGCCATAAAAAGAAATGAAGTATTAATACATGGTACAACATGGATGAACCTTGAAAACACTATGTAAAGTGAAGTAGCCAGTCATAAAAGACCATATATTATATGAATCCATATTTATGAAATGTCCAGAACAGGCAAATCTACAGAAGCAGGAAGTAGCTTAGCAGTACTGAGGGGCATGGGAAGGTGGGGAGGCAGTGACAACTAAAGGACTCAGTTTTTTTTTTTTTTTTTGAGGTGATGAAAATATTCTAAAATTGGTTGTAGCAACGGTTGCACAACTCTGTGAATATTCTAAACACCACTGAATTGTACCCTTAAATAAGTGAATGGCAAGGATATAAAAAAAGGAACAACAAATACAACTCCATTTCACTTGAAGAAATGGGAAGTGCCTGTTTACTTCATTAACATTCTTAAGCCTACTTAACATTTCTAAGAAGTCAAGCAAACCAACTCTCCTCTTTTGGCTCCTCCTGGGGTTCCCCCCACAATATCATTCCATGGTAGTCTTCCTAAGTCCACTTTCCTTTTGTAGGAGAGGGGGTCTCCCTCAGGCTTCCAGCAGGCCCTCTACCCACATGTTCCCTTCTCCTTTGGTGCAGGAGTTTATGGTCATCAAGACTAAAATGCTGGCATTTGGGAGTTGGTTTTACTCCATTTGTTAACACCTGAAGGAAGAGTCTCAGAGCAGTATCTTCCGAGTAGGGAGAGAGGGCTCTCAGCTTCTCTGCTGTGGTGGGAGGTGGTTGTGGTCTATCGGCAAAAGCCCTGGACACGAAGTTCTCAAGAAATCTGACTTCAAATTTTGATTCTGCCCCTACTGGCTGTGTGACCTTGAGGAAGTCACTTAACCTCTCTGATCCTCACTTTCCTCGTCTGTAAAATGGGGCTAACATCACATATCCTACAGGGATATCCTGAAGATTAATGCTTACAAAGACATCTAGAACATAGAGATAATCAATAACTCAATTCAACAAACCATGAGCCAGGCTCTGGACTAGGTGCTGGGGACACAAAGATAAATGCAATATTAGTCGCCTTCAAATTGTTCAGTGTAGAAATGCTGTTAACAGGAATTCATTTTCTTCCTTCTCTACTTTAGCCTTCTTTTAGGATGGCAATAGGAGTTTCATGACTTTTATTCTTTGCCTTGATAAACTTTCACCTCCGCACTCTCAAGAGAGATCTTGCTGATAGGGGGGCAGCTATGTTTACATCCCTCATTCTCAAACAGGGGAGATGGGGTGGTTACTTAAATGCTATGGTGAAAGTATCCCTTTTACGCTTTCAAGTTATTATCAACACTTATCCTTAACTCTTCCAGGCCTTACTTAAAGGTGTTTCCATGGTGAAAAGTGTCCTTATTCAGCACTTTAAAAGTGAGTATGGAAAACTCTCATTCCTTCTCATTCCCTGTATCCCTAGCCTGTCTGGATTTACATTCCAGTTGAAAAGACTGGTCACAAAGGATCAGTTCCCAGTTTAGCTACCTTAGTGACCAATGTCTGGCTCACCTCCTGATTTGGGGTTCAAATTCTATGCTAAAAACAAAAGCACTTTCCAGAAAAAAAAAATACTAGCTCAGTTTATAAAGAGAAGCTGACACAAAGTAACCAGGGGAGAAAAATATAAGAGATAGTTTCTAAATCAAAATGTTATAACATGAAACCTATCCTTTCCTTGGTGGAGCAATTCTACAAGTCACAGAAAAATATTTCTCATTTTAGAATAGATTGGAAAAGAGACTCTGCCAAGAGCCAGTTGTTTAAATTTTCAATTTGAATTTTAAGCAGGATTATACATGACTAAGAACATCATGCTATTTTAGCTAAATAGGTGGGATTGCTGTGTCCCCAACAGTTTGGAGCAATCAGGAGTGAAACCATGAAACAGCATCTCTCACTGTGGTACCTTATCATTTAGCACTCCTATTTCTATTTTAATATTTTCCAAAGCTTCATCATACAAATATTTGCAAAGTACCCGTGCTAGGTACAATACAAAATTTAAATAGACACAGTTGCTATCTTCATTATGGGTTCAACCCATTAAGCAAACCTTGAAAGAATCTTAGAGCTGCCATCTAGCCCCTAAGTGCCCAGGGGAGATACATTAGGAAGCAATTGTCCTACACCTATCACCCTTCCAATATTGTACCCTCTCTATTCATTAAAAAGAGAGGGGTAATGAAAATGTTCTAAAATTGACTGTGATGATGGATGCACAATTCTGTGAACACACTAAAAGCCACTGAATTGTACACCTAAATGGGTGCATTATATGGTATATGAATCATATCTCAATGAAGCCTTTTTAAAAAGGAGAAAAATTGTTCTTATTCTGTTCTAATTAGTCAAAGCTATTTTTTTTTAAGCTCTCACACCAAAGGATATCTAGCTAAAGGCTGCACTGGATTGGCAATGGTGCCTCAAGGGCCACCATGGAGATCACTCCAATCTTCCCCTGCAGTTATATCTTTCTTTCCTTCACTCTCTTTCCCTAGTCTCTCTTCTATTATTTCCCCAGTTCCTTTCCTCTTGTTCCTCCACTCCAACTAGATCTCAGGTCTCTCAGGTATTCCCAAGCATGGTTTGTCCCAACTGGTGGACTTCAGGATTCAACTGATTGCTGACCCGCAGCAACTTTCCCTTCATGACCTTAGGCAAATCATGTCCTTGCTCTCCTGTTGCTGTTCTGGTTTGCACAATGAGGGGTTGAACTAAGTGATCCTTTCCAGCTCCCACATTCCATGTTAAAAAAAACAAAAATAATGAACCCCTACTTGGCCAATAACATGCAAAGTCTCCGCCATTTTAGCCAACAGACATATATTTGGATTATTCATTTTGTAAATGCCTATGTGATGCAATCTTCCAAAGAACAGTATTTAACATAATTATAAAATGACCAACATGGAGTCTTTATTTTTAAAAACCATCACTTTATCAAAGAAAATTCAGAGCCCAACACGGAATGCTTTAATAGTCCCTCTGGACCTGTCTCCAAGGGTCAATGTTCAAATGAAAAAAAAAAGTTTTTGCATGTTGGGGCCCTGTTGGATTTATCAAACCAAAGAAAGAAATGAGACTGGGGTGGCAGAGCCTTAACAACAGTGGTTCAACTAAATCCTAAGAGAAGAAAGGCTTTGTTTGGCAAATGGTAGAGAAACCTAAGACAGCACCTCAACAAACATCATAAACACTCAGAAGTATGCTCAGAGAGCAATGAACACTGCAGGAATCCCTTTACCGTGGACACCTTGCAGCTTTTTATGCAAACCAATTACATTCTCCCAACAAAACTCATAGAAATATGTAGTCACCAGTTTCCAACATACTACCACCAGACAAACTCACACTATTGTTTCCATGTGCCCAACATCAGAGAGCAAAACCGAAAGAAATACATCAATTTCTCCTACACACACACACACACACACACACACACACACACACACACACACAAATATGCAAGAGAAACCATTTTCTTTGCAGAACCTATGTTGTCTAAGTTGTGGCCATAAAACGGATAAATATTGGTTGCTAATAAAAATCAGATGGTTAGCTCTACACTGAAAAGCAAAAAGCACACACAGGCATCATAAAAACAGTAACCCTAATGTGTGTTTCTTGTCATTAAGCTGGACACCAAACATAGTGAGAAATGACTCCAAGTGTTTGCATCCCTCTTTCCCATGACCTCAGACCAACAAGCTCTCCCGTTTGTCACCTCCTTACACTTGTCCCCATCAAAAGAGCCTAGTGCAGAAGAAGGTAGCAAGCCCCTCTCTTCTTGGCTGGAGGCGCTGAACAAGAGTTTTGGGGGGAGGGCGGAAAGGACAAAGGTAGGCGCTTTCTGCCTCTCACAGCTTTGCAGCAGGGATCCCAGCTTCTCCGCATTCTCATCACGGAACCAGGGCACCTGCCCGGGAGAGGGCCTTTCCGCCACCTGAGTAACCAGCCAGCAGGGCCTAAGTGTCCAAGGAGCCCAGGCGCTGCAGCCCTCGGGGACAAAGGCTGGCCTCACAAAGAGGAGGGGGACGCGAAAGTCGGCAACCGTCGGAAAACTCTTGCAAACAAAAGCGGTGCTGGAGGGGATTGGGGGCTGATAGCCCACCTTGGGGGTACTCAGAGGTCGCTAGGTTCGGGGGATTCAGGCGTGGGGGTGGAGGGGAAGACGTCGAAAATTCCTCCCAGGACTGGGATTAGGGAGCTGCTGGGAGCGTAGCCGCCAGCAGGAAGGAGGCTGAGGGGCGGGCGGAGGCCCGGGGCGAGGAGGGGCAGAGTTCGTGAATGGGGAGAAGTGATGGCAAGAAGGTGAAGGCCCGACGGAGCCCGCGGCGGGAGGGCTCTAGCCCTGCGCGGTGTTCCGGAGGGGCCCTCAAGGAGGGGCTGAGAAGCCGCGCGCCGCCCGGGGCTGGGGACACGCGGCCGAGGGATTCCGGGGAGAGCGCAGAGTTGGGGGCACAGTGGGGGAAAAGAGAGAGTATGAGAACAGAACCGTAGAGAGGCTAGGGGGAACTATGAGGGGGCCTGACCCCCGTCCGCCCCACCTCACCTGGCGCCGGGTCGGAGTCCAGATCTAGGGCTGAGAAAGCGCAAGCTCCAGCCGGCCCCTCCGTCCCGCGCGGGAGACCACGGACACAAAGCGGGGCGCGCGGGAGGAGGGGAGGAGGAGGGGAGGAGGGGAGGAGGGGGGGGAGGAGGAGGGGAGGGGGAGGGGAGGGAGGAGGAGGAGACGCCTGAGGCGCGCGAGGGGGGAAGGAGGGGCGCCCGCCGCCCTCCGCCTGGGTCAGGGGGCGGGGCGTGCGGCTGGAGGCCGCGCTCGGCCGGCCAATAGCCACCCCGCCGGCCGGCTGGCTTGGGCGCGCCATTCCGCAGCTCACCTCGGCACCTGGGCCTTGGCTGGCGTCAGCCAACCAAGTGCTTTCATTTGCATAACCAGCTCCGCCCACACGCCCCAGCCGGGGAACAGCTCCCAGAGAACACAAAGAAGGCCCCCCGTAGGGGGAGGGGGTCCACTTCCGAGTCCCTACCACGAGAGCCGAGCATCACGTTTTCAGCACGTTTATGGGTGTTTCACGGTCACCCTGATGAGTGGAGGGTGGGGGTCACAGCGGTTTGGCCCAAGATCTCCTAAAGAGGTCAGTACTCTTCTCTTTCAGGTCTTTCTAACCGAGAGCTACCCTCCGGCTCCACGATACACAGTTACGTTTTTCGCCTCTGAGCCCTCGGCCTCCACCCCCCTCCCCCTTTTCCAGTCGCCCCAATCTCTCTCCTTCCTCTCGTGGGCTGCTGCCCACTACTGGCCTAGAGCTGCACTGCAGCCCTGATCACCAGGCTTTGAGCACAGCCTTAACTGATGCTCTCAAGCTGCCCCAACCCGCCCCTGTCCAGTGGAAGACGAGAGAGGAAGAGGTTACTGCACTAAGGTCGAAGGGACCTGGTCAAGTGGCTTTGTTACCCAGGATGGCAAAAAGCCAACAACTAGTATAAGTCTGAACTCCCCACATCATATCGTTCCACCTTCCTTCTCCTACCTTCAGGTCTGTACTGGGCCACAATGGTGACTGACTGGCCAGCCCGTTTCAGAGCAGCTGCAGCCTGCTCATGAGTTGCATTCCTCAGGTTCACACCATTCACCTGTCCAAAGAGAGGAGTTATGAGCCACCCCCAAAGCAAGAAAAGAGTCCTCTGTCATAGCAGTTAGGAGAGGGAGATGGGTTGTCCATCCCTAAATCTACTCCGATGCTTTTCTCAATATCTCATCCTTGCCCCTAAGATGAGACAACATCTATGTATCCAGGTAAAGGACACAACATCTCTAGTGTAATAATTATCTTTGTGGGGCTCAAATGCCAACCACGGTTAAAATTCCAAGAGACATTCATTTCCTCTTTAAGGATAAGTCTCGTCCCTGTCCCTCACTAAGGATATCTGTATAGAGAATATAAGTTTTCTCCAGCTCTTAGCCTTCCCCCATTTCAACAAGCATTCCTTGGAGAAAGCGAGGTCTTCCCTCCTCCCTTTTAAACTGGCACAACTCCCATCCTCCCATCTCGCCTTTGTCTCCTCACCGATAAGATCCGGTCTCCCCTGCGCAGCTCCCCACTCAGGTCAGCTGGGCCTCCTGCCAGGATGAAGGAGACAAAAATGCCTTCTCCATCCTCTCCTCCCACGATGTTGAAGCCCAGGCCTGTGGAGCCCTTGTGCAGGATGATCTTGCGGGGCTCTCTGATAGGAAAGGAGTGGAGAAAGGTCAGGACAAGGTAGGTATAAACTGTGGTCCATGTAAAGTCCAGTGAAGGCCCACATTGCTGTAGGGGGATTTGGGTGCCTAGGTATGATACCCTGTTCCCTTTCTCTCCTGAAACTTGCTTGGCTGCTGTTTTCTGCCAGGTGCCAAGTTTCAGTTCTTCTTCCCTCCCTTCTTCCGGAGGGCTTGGCATCAACTTCCCAGGACAGTCCCCAAATCTCTCAGGTCAACAAACCCCTACCCTGGGCTCTAGAGACCGTATCTCAGAGCCCACTCACTGGTCCTCTTCCTCCCCAGATTCTCCCATCCTACCAACCGGTGTGATGGACCCTGAGCCACAAGAAGGGGAACCAGTTAGGGGCCATGGAATGGCCCTGGGATTGATTGCACTCGCCACCCACAAACTGCGCCTACTTACTTTACACATGCTCCTCTGCAGTCTCAAAATTCCACTCACCAACTATGACCCCTCCTACTTTCCCCAACAACAGATTTAGTCACCAGCTACCACTATGTTCCCTTGCTAGGTGATGTGGGAGACAGAGATAAAGAAATCCCAGGTCCCCAAAAGGAGCTTAGAAGCCTAACCTGAAAGAGGAGACAAGAACAGGAAAACCCCCACCGCCTCTGTAAATGGTCACAGTGCCACCAGGTAAGAGCAGCAGAGGTCCCCGTATATCCATACGACCCGACTCCCAGCACGCACTTGCCCAACCCACTCCCTTTACTTTAAGCATCTTTCATCAGAGGAGCCCCAAGTCCGAGAGACTCTTCCTTTCATGCTCCCAGTCTCGGGTGTGAGGCTCCCTCCCTGAATCCCGGATGCTTCTGCTGAAGCCCTCCTCTCCTCCTACCTGGCATCCCCTCCAGGCCTCAGCGAGCGGAGAGGCCGGGCCCACCTCTGCGAAGCCCTCCTCCAGGCCGAGGCTGAGGCGGAGCCCAAGCCCAGGGCCAAGCCGGAGCCTGAGAACTTGCGTGCCCTCTCCATGGCTCCTCCAGCTCTCCCCCCACAACCGTCCGCCTACCCTTCCGGCTCTACTGCAGCCAGCCCAGCTGCCTCCAGGCCCCACCCCACAGCAAACCTGTCCCCCGGAACCCGGGCCGGCCCGACCAGTTCCACCGCGGGAGCAGCCGCCAGAGTGAGGTGGGGCCATTCCCTGCGAGGCCACCGGCCCGCAGGCCTCCCAGCATCCCGCCAACCCCACCCGCTGAACTGCTTTCTTCTCTAACGTGGCATGATTGCAGCCGCGGGGGCTGCAACTGTTTCCGGGCAGGAAACCCCGACACCTCCACCTCCTCAGATCCCTAAAGGCCCCATCCCACCCTTTCTCTGCACTCTCGGATGGGGGCCACGCACTTGGCACGCCCCCTGATGGTAGAACTTGTCCCTGCAGCCACCTCTGTCCCTCCCTTGGGCCCCAAGGGCTTCAGAGAGGGCCTCAGACCACAGGACAGGAGCGATGAGGGCCTTATCCTGTCCCTTGCCACACTGCGAGGAGGCCTGTGGCCAGCCGGAAACGATTCCTCTCCTCCCCATCCCTAGGTAGGATGAAGGGGAGCAAGGAGGGTCTTACCTGGTGAAGTCCTCCTCAGCCAGCATGTGCCTGGGGATAGGAGAGTAGCGGGCGGGGGGAGCCTGAGGGGGAGCAGGGTAGCTGACCTTGCTCTCCACAGCCCCAAGATAACCCAGGCTGGAATTATGGCTTATGTGGTTGTCAGCCAAGGCAGTAAAAGCTAGAATCAAGAAAGGGAGAGAAAAGTTCCGAGACCACTCCACATTGGTACCCTACCCTACCCCACCCTCACCAAGGACTGTCCCCCACACCCCATCTCACATGCAAAGAGACCAAGGTCTGCTGATTCCTCAGGCCTCTCCTCCCCACTTCCCCCACACCCTGGGTTCCTCCTCCACAGTCCCTTTCTGAATCCTGGGCTCACTCCTGTGAGTCTTAGAAGGAGCTAAAGTCAAGGCAGTCTACAAAGAAAGGCATGACTAGAGGTGTGACTAATAATAATCCCTCACATCTCTATAGCCTAATACAGTTTTCCAAGGGCTTTCTCGTCCATGATCTCATTTGATCCTTGCAGCCGTCCTATGAGGAAGGCAGCACATATATCATTAGCTCCTTTTTGCCAAAGAGGGAACTAAAGACAGGTGAAAGGGACTTGTCCAAGGGCACCCAGCTGTAAGGGACAGAGCTGGGATTTGGACTTAGCTCTCCAGAGCACTAGTCTCCTGTTCTCTCTCTATCTCAATCTCTCTCTCTTTCTCTCTCTCTCTCCCTCCCTCCATCCCTCCCTCTCTCAACAAAGAGTATGAACTTCTTCCCCTCCAGAAACCAGGAAGCAGGGCTTCAGGCCAGGGGCAGGGCAGATGGGTACTTACTGCTGGCGTAGTCAGGGGGTGCATACATGTCGTTGAGGTGGAGGCTGCCTGGCTTGGCCACCTTCAGATAGACCATATCAGATGTGTTCTTCAGTGAGGCCACAGCTTCCTCATGCCTCACATCCTGCAGATTGGTGTTGTTCACCTGGAAGAGAAGAGGCCTTAGGGCTAACACTGGGGTGGAGGGAGAGCCTCTGCAGGGAACACTGAGGGGCACCCTTTCAGTGAAATTCAACAGTGCTCTATCTAACAGAGGCCTAGTGCAGTGCTGTGAGGAGCAGAGACGCAGGAGAGAGGAGTGGGCAGGTGAGGGAGTTCCAGCCATGAACAGAACTAGGGCCTTGCTATCCAGGGACACTCAAGTCAAGTGATGCTCTCGAATCTCCCCATGATGCCTAGTCCCTGAGTGAGGTTTAGGTGGAGGGGGAGGCTGCTAGAGCTCCACCTCCCCATCCAGCCATTCGGGCATCCCCAGGAAGGCTGTCTCACCGCCAGCAGCCGGTCCCCAATCTGTA
The DNA here is from genome assembly GCF_048773025.1 of Camelus bactrianus. Lineage (NCBI taxonomy): Eukaryota > Metazoa > Chordata > Mammalia > Artiodactyla > Camelidae > Camelus > Camelus bactrianus. Next base: position 42,289,020 of record NC_133575.1, read on the forward strand.
GGCGTCCATCCTTCTGAGCAGCACCTCCCTCAATGATCTTGGTGATGTAGATGCTGTTGTCTCCTGGGATGTGCTGGTTGCCAATGCCCCCAGCGATGCTGAAACCCAGGCCTGGGTGGGGGCCAGCAGGGCATGGGAGAGGGACACAAGGAGGAGTGAGAGTGCTCAGTCAATCCCAAATGCAACCCCCTAAGCCCAGCCACCCCACTGGCCACACAGGAGCTCCCCCCAGGGATCCCAAACACTTGGCTGCCATCCTGAGGTCAGTCAGGGTGAGACTCGAGGTCAAGAAAGAAGGCTGTGAGTTGGAAGAGGGAAGAGGGAAAAGGGAGCCAGGCAAGGTATTCCTTTCCAGTGCCCACGGAGCCAACCTCTGGCCAGAGCACAGGAACCCAGAGGGCCGCACCTTTGGGCCCTTTAAGCAAGTTGACCTCCATGATGGTCTCTGGTGGGGGCTGTCGCCTCCGGACCACCAACCGCACCACTGGGCCTGCCTCCTTCAGTGCCTCCACCGCTCGGCTGTGCACCACCTCCGACACGTCCACCTCATTCACCCGCAGCACACAGTCGTTCACCCTTCGGGGGAGACCCAAGAGGCATGACACTGCGCCACCACCCTTCCACCCCCTCTCCCACCTCCCCTTTTCCCCTCTCCCCTTCCCTACTCTCCCCCTCCCCCTCTCAGATCTAATGGAAGGGTCATCCTGGCAGGCAGTCCTCCTCCCCTCCATCCTGCCCCTACCGCCCCCACGCCTGCTTCCAGGCCACCTCACCCCAGCCTCCCGTCCATGGCAGCTGCTCCACCAGGGATGATCTTGGTAATAAAGATGCCAGGGTCATCGGGGACATGGGGATTGTCGATACCACCTGCAATGCTGAAGCCCAGGCCAGAGTTGCCCTGCAGAGAGGAGTGGAGGGGCACAGTCTGCTCGCTCAGAGGGCATGAGGGCCCCACCTACCTCTGTCCCCCAGGGAAGGTTCTCCAGGCCTCAGAAGGGGCCATGCTCGGCAGGCCAGGCCAGGGCACATTCATCAGAAATTTGGCAGATTCCCACCCTGGGCTAGCCATTCTGGCGTGGAGGCCTCAGCGAAGCCATCCCCTCCTCAATTCCCAGGCCTTGGCGAGCAAGGTCAGTTAATATCTGTTAGTCAGTTGATTGATTGATGCAGCAATGCAGCCTCTGAGGGACGCTGTTTCCCCATCCTTTCAGTGCGGGTCCCCCATGAGTCTTGAGACTGAGGTTCAGGGCCCTCCCCTCTTCTGGTTCTAACCCTCCCCTCCCACTTCATCCCCCCCTCCACCGGCAGACTCACCCGCTCAAGGACTATCTCCTCATACTTGAACATGCCATCACTGCCATTCACCTAGGGGAAGACACAGGCAGTTCCTAAAGTGCCTCCCGTCCCCCAAGTCATCTGCCTCCCCGCTCAACCTGCTTGTCCCCTGCTCCTCACAGAGTAGGAGAGCCCAAATTGACCTCTTGGCCACAGATGGGGACAGGCTAACCCCGAGGAGGCCCCCCTCCCCTCACTTCCAGCTGGATCAGGCCAAACACAGCTGCTCATTTCGCCCGGATCAATTGACTGGGACTGAGCCAGCCAGCGGTGCACTCAACAAGAGGCTGGGCTCCGGGGCCTTAGGAGGGCTGCAGGGCTGGCCTCAGGGGGGTGGCAGAAATTGAACATGGCAGGCAAACCATGCGGCATCCATGGGGGCACCCAGAGGGGCCTGCTCCCTTTCTGAACCCCAGCTATCCCTGACTTGGGTCACAGACTTCTACCATGGCAGGGCTGGAAGAACAGAAGCCACCATCTTGTTCAACCTCCCTCATGTGACAGATGGTGCCACTGAAGTCCAGAGAGGACATGGGTTGTGCCTAAGGGCACACTGGGAGTTAGTAGCAAAGCAGGGACTGGAACCTGGATCTCCAGGTGCTCTTTTGATTAAAGCAAGCTGCCAAGGCCACTGATGTTCTGGCCACCCATCCCCTCTTCCCCAGCAGAGCTCATGGGAAGAAGGAAGGTTAAACTCCTTCAGAGTACCTCATGAACCTTCATCTTACATCTTCTGTATCCCCAAGACCCCAGTTCCTCAAATGGGCAGAAGGAGTCAAAGTCTGAATCCATTTTCTACACAGGGGTTCTTGATCCCAAACCCTTTGTGTTTCTCAGCAGAAAAGGAACTTGTTGGGAGTCAGAGGCAAAGCCAGGGGTGAAACAGGACCAGAGTGGCAAAGATTCCCCATGAGGGAGAAGCTGATGACCCATGGACTGATTGGCAGCAGAGTCCATAGCCTTCAACATGCAGTAGCTGTGGGAGGAGAAGCCAGGGAAGGGGATGGAAAAAACAGGGTTGGTCTAACCAACCCACAGAGGTGGCCTGCCAGACAGGACATACTTGTGGCCACTGTCAAGTGAAAATGTGATTCTGGGCAGACAAGTAGCACCCGCTTCCTGGCTCTTGCTCTCGTCCCCAGGAATGGAGGCATCCTTTGGCCTCTTTCACCAGATAGCCTGGTGCCCCTCCTCCATTTTTCTCTGGCTGTGTTGCCCCTTTCCTGACCCCTGATCCCCTCCTCTGAAGAGGAAAGCTGGGAAGTCAGGGTGATGGCTCCTCAGCATGCCCTGCTCTCTGCTTCCCCCACTCCCACCTCCACCACACACAGCTTTGGCTTCAAAAAGCAGAGAGGAGGAGAGGAAAGGAGGGCTGGCTAGTCATGCCTCCACCTTTTCTGGGCCTGGCCCCAGGACTTTATGCCCTGCAGCCCTTGGAGTTGGTGGGAGCACTCCAGCTGCAGCCCCACTCTGGTCCCTGATCCCAGGAGAAAGAATCGATGGCTCTTCAGAGCCCCAAAACCAACACAGTTGCCCGAAGTACCATGCAACAGACACACAGGCAAAAGACTCCCATGCAGCTCATGTATGCATCTGGTACACTGTGTGTGCCCAAATGTGCTAGCTGTGCTTCAAGCCCAGCTTCAGCAAGACCCAGTGGCTCCCGGCTCTCACTGGTCCACCCTCCAGCATCCTGCTGCCCCTCGCAGAGAACCTGCTCCCAGAGCCAGGAGCCATCCAGGGATCAGTCCTGGCAAGGAAACCTTGACCAACTTGCCGAGCCTTGGGACTGGCACCCATCTCTCAATTGAGCAGGACAAGCATGAGGGAGTGTTTACAAGGGTAGGGCCCCAGGAAAGAGGAGAAAAGGAGAGAGGGGGATTTGCAGGAGAGGGCAAGGGGCCAAGGCAAGGGACACAGGGAATGGTCAGCATGGATAGACAGAAGGCCAGAACCGAGGACTCCTCTCCCCAGGAAGTCTCCACCTTTTCTTCTGAGTGAGAGCACATCTGATCCCCAGAGGGGGACAGAGGCGGCCAGAACAGTCACCAGCTTGGGGCAGCCAGCACCTGCCCTCCACAGCAAAGCCTCCTCCTCATCTCTCCCTACCCTGGGGGCTGCAGAGCCGAATAACCGGCCCTCCGCCATGCATGCCAGGGACCTGGCTCTGCCGGCCCAGCCTCCATTTTGCTGCTTCTCCCACAGATGCTCCTTCCATTTTCTAAGCTGGCAGTTTAGGCTGGAAGTGGAAGCCGGAGTTGTGCCCAGCACCCAGGGGTTCCCAAGTGGTGCCAAGTCAGGGCTAGGGGGCCAAGTTCTCCCACATCTGGGGGTATCCAAGGGAGACATGCCCCAATGGGGCCAGTCCCTGCACCAGAGCAGCTGCCCCTTGCCTGGCTCCAGGCACCATGCCTGCTTTGAAGCAAAGAAGCTTGCTTCAGTCCCCCCCCCCACACACACAGCACACACACACTTCGGAGCTGCTTGGACAAAAGAGTCTGTCCTTCTCAGCAGCCTCGCAGCCTTGCTTGGGACGTGTCTCTCGCCTCCTCCCCCTCCCCTCCCTTGCCTGTCAAGCGCCTCTCACCAGGGACACCACACACACACACATGCACACACACACGCGTGCACACACTTGCAGCCACATACTCACACATATACATGTAGCCACACACACACACACAGGCAAACACAGCCCTCCCTGCAGCTTCATCTACAGAGACACCTCCACATTCAGAGAGACATCCCCACATGTCCATGTGCACATTCACACACAAAGGGACTAGGACGGAGAGGGACTCATGGCATCAAGGGATGAAGCTCAGCGAGCTGGGCACATGGGCTCCTCCATATAGATTCACAGGAGCTCCACAGCCTTCCTCCACACACCTCAACATACATACACACACACACACACACACACACACACACACACACACACACACACATATGTCCCCCCTACGCAGAGCACGATGCCCCCTCCTCCCCTCCTGTGGAGACACACACCACACACAGCCCCCGCAGAACCTCCCGCCCCCTGCCAGACACAGAGACACTGCTAAATCCCCCACACTGAGACAAACCCAATCCCCCTACACAGGAAAATGTGCCCCTCCGCCATACCTTCACCTCCTGACACACAGCTCCTCCCAATCCCCTCCAGATGGAGACCCTCCGACAGACACACACAGGGAAGCACAGATTTCCAACAGCCTCTCCTGGCCCAGCTGCAATGCTAGGGCTCAGGGTCTGCTGGCTTGGAACCCCAGGAACCCCTGCTGCACCCCAGGCCTCTAGGCCCCCACTCTCCAGCCCCACTGGGTTGCCCCACTGCCCTCCCCCATCTGCTGGTCCATACCTGCTCATACCAGTCCCGGTTGGTACAGGTGCACTCGGGCCACCAGCTGGGGCCGCTGCCGTTGAGTTTGGGGGTGCTCTTGCCCGGGACTGGCTTAGGGGGCACCGGTCCCACATCCCGGCCGGTGGGGATGAGCTTGGCCTTGGTGCGGGGGGTGGGGGTGGCCCCCGCCTGCGAAGGCAGGGTCTGCGAGCTGTAGCCCCCATAACCGGCGCTGGCTCCATTGCCCCCACCTGGCCCGTAGGGGTCGGGTACCTGCCAGTCCCCGTAGCCCGGAGGCTCGAGGCGCCGCAGGGCGGCCAGGCGGGTCACCTCGTAGCACTCGGGGCACTTACAGCAGTGCTGGTGCTTGTGCATGGCACTGCCCCCCGCGGCCCGGACCCCCCAGCCCACGCCGGTTTCCACGCCGCCGCCGCCGCCGCCGCCGCCGCCGCCGCCGCCGCCGCCGGGCTCCCGGGCACACTCACACTGCTCGGACCAGGAAGGGGGGGGCACCCGTGGGGGCGCCCGGGCAGAGCGGGGCCTGGGGCCGGGCGGGCGTCCCGGGGCCTCTGCCCCCACGCTGCCCCGCACCCACGGCTCCCCCTCCAGCACTGGCGGCTCCGTGTCGCCCGTCGTGGCTCCTGGGCCGAGGCCCAGCGGCAAAGAAGAAGCGGGAGCTTGGGCAGAAGCTAGGAGCTGCGAGGACCGCTCCTGCACTGGTCCCCAGGATGGATCTGAGTGGAGTCAAGAGCATCTCTCCCTGGCTCCCTTCTCAGTTGATTCCAGCCAATCAGCGTGCAGAGTCAGGCAGCGGCAGCGGCAGCGGCAGGAATGCTAAACAGCGGCTCCTTAAAGGAACAGAAGCAGTGGCGCCCCCAGGCTCAGCACCAGCTCCCCAGATATCTGGGCTACCGCCGACCCTAAGGCGGGGGCAGGGGACTTGGGCCATGGGTGAGCTCAGCCCCCAATCTCGTGCCCCCTTATCCCCAATTTCAGCCCGTTCTCCTCCCACTCCACCCCACCCCACTACCAAGAGGGAGTTGCAGGGAGATGCTCAATGGGTCTCCCGGCTTGCTCTGAGCTGGGGCTACCAGAAGTAAAGACTTGAGGCGGCAGAACAGATCGGAGGGACGTTAGAGCAGGGTGAGGGAGGTGATCTCTCCTAACAGGGTACCAAGGAAGAAGGCAGCTTATGAGGTCACACTCTTGTCAGTGCCTCTTCCTCAGAACTATTGTTCTCTCAACCTCTAGGCCCTGGAATGACTGCAACCTCACACTTGACCTGCTTCCATCACTAGTGAGGAATGTCAAGCCTAGAACAGGAGGAAAAGAAAGCTCTAAGCTCTTGCCCTGGTGCACAGACTCCTATCTCCTCCACCCGACTACTGCATAGTTATGATGAGGGAAAGAGCTTCAGGATGCCAGGAGAGTAAAGAAAGTCCAGGGCAGGAGGAAAGTTAAGAAGAGATCTGGATAAACAACAAATTTCTACTGTATAGCACAGGAAACTATATCCAATATCTTGTAGTAAGCTATAATGTAAAAGAATATGAAAAAGAATATATGTATGCATATGTATGACTGAAACATTGTGCTAGACACCAGAAATTGACACAACATTGTAAACTGACTATACTTCAGTTAAAAAAAAAAAGTGGAAGGAGAAGAAGAAGAAAGAAGCAGAAGCAGAAGCGAAAGAAAGAAAGAAAGAAAGAAAGAAAGAAAGAAAGAAAGAAAGAAAGAAAGAAAGAAAGAAAGAAAGAAAGAAAGAAAGAAAGAAAGAAAGAAAATCTGAAGTGAAGGAAACCTAAGGGTATGGAGAATAAGTTGGAAATACTTGTCCAAGGACAGGGACATACTTGTCCTTAGCCTCTCCTGGCTCAGCCTGTTGGGGGATGACATGCCAGGAAAACTCTTGCTGTTCTTACTGTTCTTGTTTTGTCATTAGCTACCAATTATTGAGTCTTTACAAAATCCTAAGTGTTTTACATGTAAACAAAAAGCCTACCAAGGTGCCACTACTATTACCTGAATTTTACCAATGAGAAATTGAGGCTCAGTGATGTTAATACAGCTAGGTAACACAGCTGGAAGTAACAGAAGCGGGATGCCCAACCTGGCTGTTTGACTCCAGAATCCATGCTCTGAACCACTCATGTACAACAGGTCTATTCTCAGTTCTCCTGCAGAACTCAGTTCAACAAACATTCATTGCACACCTACTCTGAGCAAGACCTTGACCCAGGCCCTAGGGCTACAGAAATTCATTCTTAATTCAACAAATGTTCATTGAGCATTCATCTGCTATGTGCCAGGCTCTGTTCCAGGATTTGAGGATAGAGCAGCAAACAAAATGAAACACAACAAGTCCTTGCCCTTGGGGAGCTTACATTCTAGTGAGAGGACACAGACAAAAATTAGCAAAATAAATAAGTGAATTCTGTACTACTATGTATGATGATAAGGGCTGTGGAAAAAAAGAAAAAGAGCAGAGAATGAGGGATAGGAAGTACTAGGGGAGGACATGGGGTTGTGATCATTTTTCTTCAAGTTTTTTACCGCCACATTTTAAGGTGAAAATTTTCAAACATACGGAAAAATTCAAAGAATTTTACAGGGAACAAACACCCAATTGCCATCTAGATTCTCATTCTATTTTACTATACTAGCTTTCTCACATAATCTATCCTCCACATAGCCACTCCAACTTTTTAAAAAATGAAACTTTGCAAACATATAGAAATTGAAAGAATAGTACAATGAACATATATATATATGTATGTATGTGTGTGTATCTATATCTATATATCTTCCTCATAGAGTCAACAGCTGGTAATGTCTTGTTATATTTGCTCTATCGATCTAGCTACATTTTTGTTCTGAACCATTCAAATGTAAGTTACAGATTTCATTACATTCCTCCCGTAAATACTTCAGCATTCATCTTGTAGGAATAAAAACATTCTCCCACATAACCACAATATTATTATGACATCTAAGAAAATTAACAATAGTTTCATATCATCTCATGTCCAGTCTACATTCAAATTTCTCCAAACTTGCCTTTAAAAAACTTTAACATCAGGCCGCCTTTTTGCTCCCTCCTCTTCGGAGACAGTCCGCACTCTGTCTATGGAGTGTGTACCTACTTTTACTCTAATCTGAGCACTGAAACCCCACACCACGTGGCCTTTCTCTTGCCTTTTGAAACAGCCTACACTCTATGTAGTATGTATCTCTCTAAATAAATCTACCTTTACTCAAAAAAAATTTTTTTAACATCAGAGTCTAATCAAGTCTGTCACGTTGCATTTGTGTGTTTGGTCACATTTAATCTAGAACAGCCCCAATCTTAAAAAAAAACTTTTTATTTTGAAATAAGTATAGATTTACAAGGAAGTTGCATAAATAGTATAGAGAGGGCCAGTGTACCCTTCATCCAGTTATCTACAATAATTTCATCTTACATAATTATAGTACAGTATCAAAACCAGGAAATTGACATTGGTACAATGTGTATATATCTCTATACCATTTAACCACATGTGGAGATTCCTGTAACAACCACTGCAATCAAGATACAGAACTATTTCCTCACCACAAAGATCTACTGGTGTCATCATTCTATCATGTTGAGGAAATTGTAGAAAACTTACCTCCATTTAAGTCTCTTTACCCTGTCCCATATATAGTACGGTTTTCTTAAATATTTCCTCTACACATATCAAGCTCCAAATCAGATAATGTTATACTTATTGCTTCAACCATCAAACACTATTTAGACAACTCAAGAGGAGAAAAGTCTGTTGTATGTACTTACACTTTTACTCATTCTATTCTTTCTTCCTTCCTGATGTTCCAAGATTTCTCCTTTTATCATTTCCTTTGTTTTGAGAACTGCCTTTAATCAGTCTTTTAGGGTGGGTCTGCTGGTGTCACAGTCTCTTAGCCTTCCTTTGTCTGAGGATACCTTGATTTCTCCCTCATTTCTGAAGGATATTTTCACCAGATATAGCATCCAGGCTTGGAAGTTCTTTTCTTTCAACACTTGGAATATGTTGCGCCACTTCCTTCTGGCCACCACAGTTTCTGATGAGAAACTGCTGATATTTAAATTGTTTTTCCCCTGTTGGTAAATGGTCTTTCTCTCTTACTGCTTTCAAGATTTTTTTCTTTGTCTTGCTTTTAAAAGTTTGATTGTAATGAGAATTGGCATGGCATTTCTTTGACTTTATCCTGTTTGGGGTTTATTTGGCTTCTTGAATCTGTAGGTTTGTCTTATGCCAAATTTTGGGAATTTTCAGCCATTATTTCTTGAAGACTTTTTCAGCTTCACCCTTTTTCTCTTGTCTTTTTGGGACTCTGATGATACAAATATTAGGGCTTTTGTTATAGTCCCACATGTCTCTGAGGCTCTGCTCATTTTTTTAAAGTCTATTTTCCAACTAATGTTCAGATTGGGTAATTTCTAATACTCTATTTCAAGTTCATTGATTCTTTCCTCATCCTGATGAGCCCATCCACTGAGTTTTTTGGTTGTGTTATTGTATTCTTCTGTTCTAAACTTTCTATTTGATTCTTCATCATACCTCCTATTTCTTTGCTAAGATTTTCTATTTTTTTTTCATTTGTTTCAAACTTGTTTGTAATTGCTCACTGAAGCATTTTTTTAAATGTTGGCCACTTTAGAATCCTTCTCAGATCATTGATAGCTTGCTGTCATCTTGGTGTTGGCAACTGTTTATTATTTCTCATTCAAGTTGAGGGCCTCTGGGTTCCTAATATGATGACTGAATTTTCATTGCACCCTAGACATTTTTGGATATTACCTTATAAGACAAAATCTTACTTAAATCTTTTGTTTGGGTAGGCTTCTTCTGACACTGTTGCCATCAGTGGAGGGGGCCACTGCCTGGTTCCTGCCAGGTATGAGTAGAAGTTCAAGGTCCCCCCTTGGCATTGGTTGATATCCAAGGTGGGGCTCTTCCTTACTGTTAGGCAGGGGTGGGAGTTTCAGCTCCCCACTAGGGCTTCACTGACACCACCCTGGCTGGGAGTGGTTGAAGGGCCTCCTTCCAGCTCCCCAGGTGGCTTCCACTGACCACAAGTAGGGGTGCTGGTGGGGGTGAAGGTGGTAGAGGAGTGTGGTGGGGAGGGAAGATGGGAGAGAGCACTGGCAAAAGTTCTGACTCTTCACTTGGCCTCCTGACACTCTGATAGCCCCCAGCAGGGAGGGAAAGTCTTGTTACCTTGTGGAGAATGGAAGTCCAGACTCTCTACTTAGCCTTCTCTGACATCACCCCAGAGAGCAGGGGGTGGGGAGGAGCCTGGTATAAGGGAAAGTCTTGGTTTCTACTTGGTCTTTGCCAGCTGGCATGGGTGGGGCTGCAGTTTTTTCTGTGATGCCTGGGTGCAGTAGAATGTTTACTGTCAAGTGTTTTCTGCTGTATGGCTAAGTTGCCCATTTGCTAGTCCTTGGATTAGAGAGAGTGGGTTTTTATTGAGGCTTTTTGTGTGCGTGCCCATTGGCATTTCCAGGTTGGCTTCTCTAGTACCCAGCCTGGAATATATGAGGAAACAAGAAAACCCAGGGAACTCACGTAGTCAGGTCTGCCCTTTTCTCCTTTTAGAGTCTTCTTATGTTTGTTTTATGGATCACGTGCAGAGTTTTAGCTGTCCTTAGTGGGAGAAATAGGGAGAAGTGTGTCTACTCCAACTGGGTCCAGAACTAGAAGTCTCCTTAATCTTTTTTTTAAATTAATGACATTGGCTTTTTGAAAAGTACAAGTCAGTTGTTTCATAGAATATCCTACTTTGGGATTTGTCTGTTTTTTTTTTTTTCCCTCATGGTGTCATTTACCTTGTTCCTCTATACCCTGTATTTACCCTGTAAAACTGGAAGTTAGAATAGAGGCAATCTTAAATAGGTTGGTCAAGGTAGGCCTCACTGAGAAGGTGACATTTGAACAAGGACTTGAAGGAGATGAGGAAGTGACCCATGCAGAAGAATATACCTAGCAAGGGAACAGCCAGTGCAAAGGTCCTGGGTAAGGAGTGCACTTGGCTTGTTCAAGGAGTAGATGGAGCAGAGTGGAAGGAGGGGAAGTACTATGAGATGAGATCAGAAATTTAGTAGGAGACCAGATTATATGGGGCCATTGAAAGGATTTTGGCTTTATTCTGAGAGAGATGGGGAGCCCTTGGAGGGTTCTGTACAGAGAACTGTCATGATCTGACTTGTGTTTACCAGGATTGCTCTGGCTTCTGTGTGGAGACTAGGCCACAGGGGACAAGAATGAAGCAGTGAGACTAATCAGAAGACTGCACTGATCCAGGTAAAAGGTGATGGCAGGTGGTAGCACTGGAGGTGATGAGTGATTGGATTCTCACGGATGAATTTTGAAGGGAAAGTCAACAGGATTTGTTAACAGATTGAATATGAGGTACGGCTCCAAGGTTTTTTGGCCAGAGCAATTGGAAAGGTGAGATTGCCACTGACTGAGATGAGGACAGCTTTAGGGAAGGGGTCATTTAGAGGGGAAAGATGAGGTGTCCAGATTTGGACATGTTGAGATTGAGACGTCTATCAGACATCCAAGTGGAGATGAATAGTAAACAGGTCCTGTTGCCAAGGTGCTCAAAGTTAGAGAAATGGAAATACAGAAGCAGATTATTACAATATTTGTGAAAAGTGCTGTTTCAGAGGGGTATACCAAAAAGCAAGTTATCAACTCTCCTTGTTGGGGGCAGGAGGGGCTTATGAAAAATTTTACAAAAGAGATGACATTTTAAATTTGGTCCTGATGGGTTACAAGGTGCTCATTAGGTAGAGAAAAGAGAGAAGTGTCTTGTTTTCTTTATTCTTAGACCCTGGCACACAGTGGTTGCTCAGTCAGATGCAGTCCAGTCACTAGCTGCGTGACCTTGGCAGTTACTTTACTTCTCTGAGCTTCAGTTTCTTTATCTATGAAATAGAAATAATCATAGGGTTTTGTGAGGATTAAATGTAAAACACTTAGCATATTACCTAGTATACAGTGGGTTAGGGTCAATTATTATTGCTGAATGAACAAATGAATGAATATCCTTCCTAACCAAGTCTAGGCTAGGCTGGTAACCCAGGACCTTAAAGTCTTTTATATGCTCAGCAGTTTGTCAATACCATAGAGTGCTAGACTCTTTTCCTACATCCTAAAAGTAGGTCAGGAAAAAAGCCCCCTATAGCCTGGGCCTTGGTTGAGGAATAAGCATTGCTAAGCTGGAAGTGAATGGAGAGAGTCAAACTGTCTTCTGCACATCCCATCCCCATTGACTCTCATTTTTCAGTTTTAATGAATTTGAGTAAAATCCGTTTACATTCATAGTGAGCTTCCCCCCACGCCACAGTCTCTGAGACTCAGACTGGACTTGGTGAGCAAACCTGGGAAGAGGTGGGCAACCCTGAGTGCCTTAACACTTGCAACCCCTTCCCAACTGCTAGAGCTCCTGCCTGAGGTCTCAGGGAGACAGGTGCCCCCTACAGGTCGAAAACAGCCCCACGCCCCTGCAGGCGGCTGTGGTTGCTAGGCAACCAGGCGGCCTGCATAGAGACTGAAGCAACCCAGGAGCAAAGAGCGTGAGAAGGGATTTGGGAGGAGATAGACCATTTCTCACTCCCATCTACCATCTCTCCGGCGCCCTCAGCAAATTGACGGGGTTGGGGCAGTGCGGCCTGCTGCTCTCTGATAATCTGGGTTCATTTCTTGAAAGTACAGCTTTATTGGGGGACCCAATCTTTGTGTGTGGAGAAACAATCACCCTTGCTCTGCAGCTGTTGGGTTACAACTGGGAGCCGGAGACAGATTGCTTAAGGCAGAAGTTTCTGGTTTGCAAGTAGGGAGCATTGCTGTCGGTGTGCATCCTTGATGAATGGGAATTCTAACACATAGGGCGTAGGTGGGAATAATTTTGGTGATTAGTTCAATAAGGTATCAAGACTTCTCCATCATTCCCAATGTATGGATTAGGGAACGCCTACTTTAGCCCATTAAAATTAAAAGGGCCCATAGAAATGACAATATATAAAGGATCATTCATACCTTGTTGGAGACAAGTTTCTCAGTGGCTTTCCTGAATTAGATTTCTCTATGGAGTAGGAAGAGATCCTGAGGTCTGGTGACCCCTGTGAGTAGGGGCAGAGCCCAACAAGAAGAAAAGAAATAAAAGAAGAATGGGAGGGTGGTAACAGAATTCAGCAGCTTCCTAGTGCTGTGTCTGGTTTGGGGCTAGCAAATTCTCTTGGCTCTGTGCCCCCTCCATCAGGACCATGCTGAAGCACCCCACCCTTATGAGGGCCTTTGGGGACCAGAAATCTGAAGCTTTTCCTCCTAGTAACCTAGCATTCTGGCCCGGAGTAGGTACAGGCAGGCCAAGGCTGTGGCCACAATAATCCCTCCATTTGGGATTTGCCTCAGCTAGTACAGCAGGAGCTTCATGGTGGCAGAGCCCCAAGCCATGGCAAGCTTAGGGGAGAGCTGTGCCCGGAGTCTCGTCGTGGGCTTTCCCTCAAGAGTTCCAAGGTAGAGATAGAAGCTGAGGTATTGGCAGTCAGAGAGGTCCTGATCCAGCTCTGCCCCCATCCACAACATTTCCACAGGGCACGATGGCAGGGGGAGGCTCCTGGCTCCGAGTGCTTCTAAACTGAACTGGGTCGGGGCTGTGCCTCAGCTCTATTAATAGCCCCCTAGCCCAGCCTGCTAGCCCCAAACCCGGATGCCAGAAGCTGTGAGTCAGCAGCTAAAAATAACAGAGAGCAACTGCACCCGAACCCCAATGAGCAGCTCCCCTTGGCTCTTCGCCCTCAAGTTTTTGTCAGTCTCAGTCTCCAGTCCAGGGCCCACAGAGGTTAAGTGCGCCATAGCTGTCCAGTCCTCCTGGGAAGGGAAGAAGGATGTGTGGTGGCAGGCTCAGGGCTGAGTACTCAAGGCTAGGGGGTAGGGGCAAGGGTTTGGGACACTCCGGCCAGGAGTCTGGACTCTGAGGTTAGAGGACTGCGGCTGAGAACCTGGGAGCTGAGAGGTTGAGGTTGCGGGGGTTGGAGACCCTGGAGGTGGTCAAGGTTAGGTCGGAAGGGGAGGAGAGGAAGAGGTTGCAGGGCTGTGAGGCTGGGCGACTGGGAGAGGACAGAAAAGCAGGGATGAGGGGATACATGCTGAAGAGGTGGGAGCCCGGCAGTACCTGACAGGCTGGGCGCCCCAGAGCTGGGGCCGGCAGTCGGTCTGAGGGGCGGGATCGGGAACGGGGGAAACTAAGGAAATTCAGCTTGAAAAGGCAGTGTGCAGAGGAGACCTGTTGGGTCCAAGGCGCCGTGGACCCCGGCGAAGACCGGGACCAGGCAGCGGCCGCGGAGTCGGCTCTCGGCGCGCCTCCTGCTTCCCCGCCCGTCGCACGCGGGTGCCCCCGCCTACCACGCCAGCTGCAGGCCAGGTATGTTGGCGTGGACGGCGGCCTGTGTATGTATGTGCATGTGTGTGCATGGCGGGGGCGGGGCGGCGAGAGAAGGGAAGGGGCGGGGTTTGGGAGGAGGAGGGGGCGGGAACACAAATTCAAACTCAATTCGGTCCATCCAGAGACCGGAAGTGGCCTGGGGCGTTCTGGGAATTGTAGTTCCCGGGGCTTCCCCAACCGAGGAGGGTCTCGTCCCTAAGGTGCCAGTGCTGCCCCAGGTCCCAGTCTGGCGAGAGAGGAGGAATTGAGAACCGAACCTCCTGATCTCGTTAGACCCTTAAATCGATTTCCCTTCATGTGAAGACACGAACCCAGGCGAATGTGGGTGCGGTGGGGGACTGAAGAGTCAGCCACAGAGCCCCCTCCTGTCCCGGTGCTTGCCTTAGCCCCTCCCCCACTTCTACCAGACTCCACATCCTAGGCCAGCTCCGCGTTGGTCACCTTAACTGTTTAGCCCGAGGACTCACGAGCAGCAAACACACCGGGGAACTTGCTCCTTGAGGGAAAGTCGCGCCCGGCAACCAGACCCTGCGTGCAGCCCAAAGAAGCGAAAACTTGTGGAAATCGGACCACGCCCTGAGGGTCCGGAGTCAAGGACACAGATCCCCTACCGGCACGAAAAACAGGTGGCATTCGGCAAATACGTCACGGGTGACGACCGACGCAGCCCTCCTCTTGGGGCAGCTGACCACAAGGTGGAGCTACAGCGCAACTCTGCACCATGCGCCTGGGCCACCGGAACGCCCGCCGTGGCGGCTGCTCTCCTGCTTCCCACTGGCAGCACTTCATTGCCCTAGGTGGTCCTTTTGCCACTTCCAATCTACGAATCTCCCCGTGATGACCACTCCATGTCATGTCACATACAACCCTAGATGGAAGGCGCATCTTCCACCCAGCCCCAGCGCTGAAAAGATTAGACTGTGCCAAGTGGGCATTAAATTCATTAGATGACAGATAAACAGACAAGATTCAGGAACCAGTATGTCTTGAAGAAAAGACTGTGCACAGCAAAAAGCCCCCTGTAGGTACACAATTACATGGCTAGATGGGCTCTTTAGCTGCCTGGCCGCTAGACAGGAAAGCAGCTTAATTGCAGGGGAGACGGTGAATGGAAACTGGTCGATGTCTCCATCATCTTATAGTTCTCTGGGAAAGGTGTTTTAGTCATCTCCTTCATCACTGTTCCGAGCTGTCCCATCCCTGACACCCTGTGCCTTCTACACAACTCGTGCACACAGGTCTGAAACATGATCTTTGCACACAGGTCTGAAACATGATCTTGGTGATCTCCTTGTCCCTTCCTCTGTTCTAGTTTCACTTGGGGAGAAACTTCTCATGACTCAGTGTCTTCCTAACCACCTCAGGTCAAACCCCAAGGGGAACAGATTCCATGGAAGCTTGGGGCATGCCCACCATCTGGGCAGAGGACCCTCATAGTTCAAAACTTCCTGTTGGCAAAGTTCACCCCATCCCAACCCCACCAACATTCCACCTCTGCCATTCTCGTTTCCTTGCCGTTGGCCAATGCAGACAGCCCTCAGACTCTGGCTGGTGGGGGCCCAGGGCAGGGCATTCACTCCATTCTGAAATTGTTGATCCTGGTCAGCAGCACTGCTGTCTCTAAGCCTGGGGAGGGAAGGGAGGTGCACAGAGGGCGTGAACAAGAGGAAGTCTAGAAGAGGAGAAAAATGAGGTGAGGGGAGCAAGTTCTTACCAGTTCGGTCTCTCGCCTCAGCACATCTCCTATAGGGAGAAAAGCTTCCTATTGTGAGTTCAGCCAGCTTTTAACCCTGTGTTCCCCCAAACTGCCTCGCAGAGGTTCAAACCCATTTGGTGTATAAGGAACGGGTTGAGAATCACCAAGGTACCAAACAGACCAAACCCAAGCCACAGGTGGCAGCATATATTGAGTCTGAATCAGCCCCACCACCAGGACCCTAGGGAGCATAAACATCCGGAAAGCTGAGGCACAAAACACTCACCCTTGGAGGAAGAAGGTCCACAAAAGCAGCAGGGTGGAGACACAATTGGTAGTGACCCACATCACTAGGTAGGTTCCAGGGGGCTATGGGAATAGAAAAATGTTCCTATCTGTGGCCAGAGCCACACATGTAGGTATTCAGGTAGTGTATAGTGATAGGGGGAGGGGAGGAGTAAGGAAGAGAAGAACAGGGTTAAGGAGAAGCAGGGATGGGAAAAGAGGAGGAGGGGTGGCAGTCCCAGAGCCCTTACGATAAGCCAGATGGGGTAACTCATCTGCTGCAGCAGCTGGCAGTCGTTGGTGGTGACCGAATCCACCCCTGCACACCAGAGGAGGGAGAAGAGCCAGGGCTTGTTCACCACATATAGGTTCACTGAGACATTATCTTGGTGCAGTGCCCTGTGGAGGGTGGAGAAGAAATAGGGAACATCCAGAATCATGGGGCCTGAGGCATGGGAGGCAGCCCCTGTCTGTGCTTGAATCCACAGAGTCACTGCCATGGAGCTAATAGTTCTATCTTTGCATCGCAGCCTGTGACCAGCTCTGTCTCCTGGTGGATTCCACCTCTGGGTCCTAGCTTTGCTGTCTGGGGCCACTGACATCCCTTCAGAGGTCCAGGGAACAGTGGCCACGTTCCCCTGAGTCTTCTCTCCTCCAGGTCAACAGCCCCAGTTGCTTCAGCCAGGGCTGGGGACCTGGCTTATCACTCCCTTCACCATTCAAACCTCTCTCATTTGACCTGACAGCAGTTTATCCATGTTCCTTTTGAAGTGTGGGTCCTGCATCTGAACATGATATCTCAGGTGGTCCCAGGTGGGACCAGCTTCGAGGAGAGCAAAACTCTTCCTGCTTTCTGGGCACTCTGTCCGTGCAAAGGCAACCCCGGGTCAGGTTAGTTTTCTGCAGTGTTAGTGCCGCTGATGACTCCGTCATGATGCATACTGTTCAACCAAAACCCTGTTTTTTTTCACACATGTTCCTGCCAATGCCCGTGTCTCCCTGTCTTGCTTTTGCGCAATCGAGCTTCTTTTGAACCCCGCATATAGGTCTTTACATGTATCTCTGTTGCATTTCATCATGGTACATTTAGCCCCGCATCTTAGAGTGCTTAGACCTTTCGGGGCCTCTGTTTCCCCATCAGTGTATTCATTCCCAACTCACACCTTTGGGAACATGATTGGCAGTCGATATTGACCAGGACAACACTAATGGGAGGGCCAAACTTGATGTCATGTCTTCTTCTGTGGTGAATATGCAGGGAGAGGTCCTTGAAATACAATAACTGGGCTATCCTTCTGTCCACATTTTTTTTTCTATCTGACCACAAGGGTATAAGGCAACCATCATGTTTACTGGCTGAGTCAGCTTCTGGGGCCCAGCTCACATCTAGGACTTTCTCACTTCTGTCCCGTGGAGCCATGCTCTCTTGCACTTAGCTTTCTGGTGTAGAATGGAAGTTAAAATCCTTCTTGTGGCCAACATGGTTCTACCTGATTTGGCCTCTGCGTACCTTGCCAGCCTTGCCTTCCCCTCGCTCATGAGGCTGCTGTTCCTGCCCTTCTCATCGTTACCTCTTTGTGACCCATCAGGTCTCTGCCCACTCTTCCTCCTGTGGCCCCTCACTCCCACCCCCAGTCTCTACTATATCTCCCGATTTTATTGTCTCCATATCACTTATCCCTATCCAGTATCCAATATGCCTATGTTTTGTTCAGTGGTTGATTGTCTACCTCTTGCACGAGTACGCCCAAAGCCTGCAATTAATAGTGCCTCCCACGTACCATGTGTTCAGTAACTATGTGTTGTAGGAGTGAATGAATGAGTGAGTGGCCTTTGTTCTCCCAGCATTAGCTCTTCCCCACCATTAAGCCTCACGTGATCTCCTCGGTACCTTTCCTCTGGCACTCACTTCATATCCAATAGTGGCAGGTCTTGATAGCGGAGGTTGAGAAACTGGGGCCTTTCAGTTATGTTGCTTCCCTGATATCCATATATCTGGCGCATTCCAGGGGCCCGTTGTCGGACATGAGCCCGATCTTCATCTGGTAGCCAAAGGACCTGTGGTTCGGGATGGATGGGCATGAAGCTGGGGAGGCCTGGGGATTCCATGGAGGGGGGAGCAGGGCAGAGAGGTTTGACCACAGATGAGGTGTATGAGTTGGGGTGGGGCCCTGGGGCACAGGGAAGCCTCAAAATCATCCCCATGGCCTAAAGAAGGCAGGGGAGAGGGGCAAAAAGGGGCACTTGGCATCCTGGCAACATCACCATGGCTTGGGGCACCCCTGAACTCAGCACAGCCTCCACTGTCTGGTTCACAAAATCTTCATAGAACCGGTGGTTTTGTGGGGGGCGGCGCAAGTCAAACATGATGGAAAGGTTGTGTTCAGCAGCTTCCTTCAGTATCTCTTCCAGTGCTGGCACTCTCTGATTCTCAGCCTCTTTCCGATCGGGGCCTGACAGCGGCTTAGCTTCCCAGAAGGGTTGCCTCTGTAAGAATAGGATAATTATTTCAAGACCAGAAGGAGCCTCCAGACCATCCCCCCATCCTCACTATCTTCACTCCTGACCCCAGCTTGGGATCCAGCTTCTGCCCACTGCTGAGCCAGGGTTTTCGCTTTCTCCAAACTGTGGCCTTTTCTAGGCTCACTGACACTTGACTCTAACCCTAACCTCCTACCCTCCTGGTTTCCTAACTGCCTCGCTCTCACTCCACTTTCTCTTTGGTCTTGGGGAGACCTCTGGGATCTTGATTCCTTGGTTTCCTCCCCATCCAAAAGTCCTCTCTGGCCACACCGACATCCCCTACCCATGATCTATCCAGAGCTTGAACTACTTTTCCACAGCACCCTCAACTCCCTTCTTGCCTGACCTGCCCTATAAATTCCCAACTCTGATTCAGTTCTGCCTTTTCAACCCTCTAGAATTGGGGGGCAGAGCACACCACATGGACAGGTGGAGCTGTAGGCCTATTTTTGGCACTCAGTGCCACCTAGCAACCCCTTCAATTGTTGTTGATTTGCTTCCTCTCCCATTCCTCCTGGTG
Organism: Camelus bactrianus; assembly: GCF_048773025.1. Lineage (NCBI taxonomy): Eukaryota > Metazoa > Chordata > Mammalia > Artiodactyla > Camelidae > Camelus > Camelus bactrianus. Next base: position 42,308,205 of record NC_133575.1, read on the forward strand.
GCTCTTCCAAACATCTGCCACTCTCCTCTCCTCCCTTGTAATCAACCAATGACCTTACCTCTTACAGACATGGAAGAAATGAGCTACCTAACACTCATTAAGTATTTACTATGTGCCAGGCAGTACTAGAAGCGCTTTATGTGCGTTAATTTATGTAATCCTCCCAGTAATCTTACAAGGTAGGTATTGTTATTATTCCCATGTTATTGATAAGAAAAATGAAGCACAGAGACCCTAAAGAATGTTGCCTAGGCTCACATAGCTACGAAGTGGTGAAGCCAAGATTCAAGCCCAGACATCCCTTGTTCTTAATCACTCAGATATGTCATTTTATTTATATATATATATATATATATATATATATATAATATATAATGTTATATTATACATATAATGTTATAATGTGTGTGTGTGTGTATATGTGTGTTATGTACCCAAATGAGGGGCTGGATTACGGGAGGACTTCAATTTTAGATTATTTCTCTGATGTTTTAATTTTGTGCATGACTTTTTCACTTTTTTGTATGACTTTGGTAATCAGGAAAAGAGGAACTAAACAAATGAAGTATCCTTTTAAATAGTTTCCATCACCTGCAGGATTGAAGCCCACACTTCTGCGCCTGGCATTCAAAGCCCTTCGAGACCAAGCCTCTGCTCCCCTGGCCAGACTCATCTCCCATGACTCCCCCGAATTCTATCTCCCAGTTCCACTGAGCCACTTTCTGTTCCCTGGAAACACTTCTTCATTTTTCTGGGCTTTACACGCGACTCTGCCTTCAGACCGGAATTCCCGTTCCCCACCTTGCCCATCTTAAAAACCACTCGAGTTTCATCTGCTGCTCAGCCGTCCTCTCTGTTGAAACCACTCCTAATCCCCTCTGACACCCACCCTGCCCGACAGTGACTTCTACCAAGCAAACACCTTGTTTTCGCTCAAGGTTTCATATTCTGAGCTTGTTACCTAGGTATCGCAACTGTATACCTACTGCCCAGCACTGGGCTCAGCAGATGCTTATCAATAAGTGAACTCTGCCCTGAGTGCCCTTGCACGTGGCTGCCTCGTCCGGAAGGCTGTCCTCACCTCCAAGAACCAGGTCCCGGCATTGAGTCTTTCCAGTTCAGCCCAGGAGAAGTCACTGCTGTGCGTGGTGACTCGGTCTGGGAACACAGAAGCCACATCTGTGGTCCTCCTAAGGCGCTCATCGTGCATAAGGAAGGGGATTCCGTCGGAGCTGAAGGCACAAGGGATATCAGAGGGCCAAGCTCTGGGGCTGGTGGGTCATCATTTCCGGAGCCCCCTTGCTGTGTCCCTTGAGTGGGTGAGGGGCCCCTCCCCCGCTTCCCTCACCTGATCATCACGTCAGTCTCAAACACGACAGCTCCACATTCGGCTGTCTTCCGCAGGGACATGAGAGTGTTCTCGGGAGCCAACTGGGAAAGGGAATTGGTGAGGAGGTAGCAGGGAAGAGTGGGAACCCCCAGGCCTGGCCTCAGCAGCCTGGAGGAGCAGACCCTCCCTGCCCGGCCAGCATTCTGCCCAGCACTCACCATGGGGGCCCCTCGGTGTCCCACCAGCTCGGGCTTGGGGGGTAAGTCTCTCAGTTCCTTGATACAGGGTGAGGAGATGCTTAGGGGAGCCAGGTAGATGGCCAAGGTAACTCCAAAAAATAGGAGCAGTAGCAGAATCTTGGGACCTGTGGGGAGCGGGGGACAGGCTCTAGAGGAAGGACAGTGGTGGGTGCTGGGGGCAGAAAGCAGAGTGCAGGTGCAGGAGCCTGGACAGCAGGAGGCAGAAACATTGATGGCCAGGGAGGGTATATGGGGGGGGGTGGAGTTGGCACCTCTTTGGTGGATACGGTAGAAGGAATCAGCCACAGGCCAGCCCAGGAGGGTGATGCCGGCAACTGCTCCAATATGAAGGAATGGGGCTGTGGCCTGTGGACAAGAGCTGGTGAGGAGGGCTCTTTTCTCCAGCACCTCCCCCCTTTCCTCTTAGGACCTGAACTTTGGAGTTGAGAGCTACCTTAGTCTTGGGCACCAGGGAGCAGGATGTGTCCTGGGGTTCGCCACAGGCTAAGGGCCTCCCCTAGGCACCCGATATTGGCTACTCACCTGCAGTGACAGACGTAAGCTGTGCCACTCCTCTTGCCATTGGATGTCCAGTCCCACAAGGCCAGCGGCCACAATAAGTACAATGAGGAGCAGCATCACCTGGGGGACCAGGGATAAGTGGGGTGTTCATGACCTGGGCTCATGGCTATCTTGGCTGCCCCTCCCTCTATGAAAACAGGACTGTTCCCTTCCCTCGACTCATCCACTTTCTTTCTCTCACTCAACAAATATTTACTGGGCTTCATTCAGGTCCTGAGCTCATGCCCGGGGAGGGAATCACCAGTCAGCTAAGCCCTGTGCCCACTGTGCTCCCCTCCTGCTTGCTACCATCCCCACTCTACCTTGTGGATGTGGTGCAGATGCAGAGGTTGGCCACAGAGCCGCAGAAGCAGGGCCAGGAGCTGGGGGCAGAAGTGGTGAGAGCTATGAGGTGCCAAGAGGGGTCACTGAGTGGGCTTCCCAGGCTGGCACCTCCCACTGACTCTCCCCTCAGTAGCCAGGGTGAGAATGACAGGGTAGAGCTAACAGGAGGGAAGGGCTGAGGTGAGGGTCAGGCCAGCTCCCCCTGGACCCACCAAGAGCAGGGATGCATAGGTGACCAGTAGAGAGATGACCAGCAGAAATGTCAGGGACCAGTCCATCCAGTGTCCCCAGTGCCGGAACAGGAATCTGTGGGAGGTGAGGAGGAGGTGTCTGAATGGGGGAAAGGCTTCCTACTGACCTGAGGAGGGTAGGGGAGAGTTGACCCAGGAGGAGGACTGGAAGAGGGGAAGGGGAAGCCCTTTATGGGGCCAAGGTCTCCAAGGACTGGGAGAGACTTCATAGAGGCATTTTCTCAGGAGGCCAGGCAGGGGGAGGGCCAGGCAGGGCTGGGGAGGACTGAGCATGTGGGGGTCCCAGGGTGAGGAACAGGTTGACATGTCTGCTGAGGAAGCGGGGCCGGGACCCACTCATTGAAGTTGTGCAGGTCATTGAGGAGGATGAGCACGATGTACAGCCAGCCCAGGGACAGGAGGAAGGTGAGGAAGAGCAGGCCGCACCAGACGTAGTCACACTGCAAAGGAGCAGGAGAGACGTTCACAGCCCAGCTCCACTTCAACTCAGAGTCCCCAATGAATGGAAGCTCAAGGGGGCTTCCTGCCAGGTGTGGGGCTTCTCTGCTCTGCAAGCAGCTCTTTCCCTATTTGAGGGGATTTTTTTTTGCTGGGGAGACAAGGCCCCTTCCCCTCAGCCGCCTCTGAGCACACTTGGCCTTCTTATGTCTTCCAGTTGGCTTCTGTCTTGCACTTCCACCCACCAACCCCCATCCTTCCTTCACCTTGCTGTTTTGCATCCTCTCCTTGGGGCTTTTCTTCCAGTGGCAGCTATACAGGCAGTGGAGGCCATGGGCCCAGACAGAGCAGCAGCCGGCGGACTCGGCCATGGTGAGGGCCTGGGGGATGGGACACTTAGCTTCTAGGGACCCTGGTAGGCAGAAGGCAGATTCCCAGCCTCCCTCCCAGTATATCTGAGGAGCCCTGGGGGAGGAGCAGAGGCCTGGGCGGCTGCTCAGCAACGGAGGTCACGGGGCAGTGCCAGATTGGATGAGGAGGTGAGGGAAGGGGTCTGTCTTTCCTTTTTATCCGCATACCTGGAAAGTCAATGGGATACCCGGGAGGTCCAGCCTCTGGGCTGGGTACACACCCAGTCTCTCAAATTCCTCCCTTTTTAACAGCATCCCTATCTGGGGATAGAGCACTTGCCTGGGGTGGGGACTCAGGAGAAACTTTCTTGGGGTGGGGCAAACACGGTTTAGCAAGTTGAGGCAGATCTGGCCAAACTTCAGGCAGCCCCGTATTGAGGAGAATTCCACCCCAGGAACTGGGAGTAACCTGAAGCAGAGGCACCAGTTCTGACCTGGGGCTGAGGGAGGCCCGGCTAGTTGGCCAGTTGCTATGGATACAGAGCTTGCAGACACCACAAAGCCCAGGACTGAAAGATTCTCTGTCTCCACCTCCCAGGGGGAAGGGGGCAATATCAATAAGGGGAAGTCTTGAGGGGGAACAGCTGGCCTGGGTCACTCCCTGCTTTATGAAGGAATCCTTCTCCTGCCCAGGCACATCTGGAAAATCTAAGCCCTCTTGCCCCAGTCTTGTCCCTTCCTGATCAGTCAGGAACCCAGTCCCCACCTTTCCCCTTTCAGGGGCCCCACCCTCTGAGGTCACTTTAGTGAAAGTACAACAAATACTGGGCAAAGGTATGTGTGTGGGGGTGTGGTTGTCTTGGGGCAGGGGATCCCTCTACCTGGCGCTTTGGGGTCCAGCTGAGACAGAGCTGGCTTATTGATCCCCAAACTAGGCTGGGTGTGTGACTGTGATTTTACATGAGAGGATGTGCGATTCATGTCAGCGTTTGTATGTGTGTGCACACCAGTGGCTGTCAGTAAAACGGGTTTCTAGGTGACTTTGAATATGTAAAAGAGCTCCTGGATACCCCCAAAGAGTGTGTGGTCTAAGGAACACGACCCCTTGCCTTGTCACCTGGGATCCCCACTAGGCTGTGGTCTTAGGGGTGCACAGAGGCTGAGCCCCTGAAAGGAGAGAGGGTGTAGCTGCTCCTGAAACTGCCCTTCTTACCCTGTGCTTGCCTTGGGAAAGGAGGGTTGGGGTAGGGCATGGAAGTTAGGGGGCCAGAGCCGGGGGGAATTCTGGAGGAAGGAAACCTCTCGCCTCTCAGGAAAAAGCCAGCCCAAAGAGAGGCCCCCTGCCTGTTCCCATACCAGGACTGGTTTGTAGTCGCCTGCCCTGGACTCCAGCTGGACTTCAAGTCCTGCCCCTGCACCCCAGACCCTGCCTTCCAGGGTCCCCCCTCCCTCCAGGAGCTCCCAGTAGGATGGGGTCAGGATGTGAGCAGCCAGGAAACCCCAGTCAGGGGAGCTGACTAGGGGTGCTGCTCAGTCCCTGGGCCCAATCTCTGCCGGTCCGAGCCAATCTCCGCCCCACCACTCCCGCCTGTAGCCCCCAGCCTTCCCGAGCCCTCACACCTTTTCTCAGCGGCAGCTCTGCTCTGCTCTCTGCTCTGCACTGCACTGCTGCCCAGCTCTTCTCCAAGTTGTCTGCCTCCTCCCTCTTCCAGTCCTTGGCTCAGCTCTACTGGTCAAACAGGTGGCACTGTTGCCACCTACAGGAGGCTGTGCAGGTCCTCTCCCGAGGCCTGCCGCTGGCTGCTGCTCCGTGGCCTGTGCCCAGCCCGGGTGGGAAGATGGGAGGGAGGAAGAGGGAGGGCGAGCAGATCTGCTTCTTTACTCGCTGCCGGTCAGGGGGCTTGGGGTGAGGAATTTCTTTGTGCAGCCTTCCCCATCCCTCTGTCCCTCCTCCTCCTGTTCCCCTCTCCGTCACTGCTGGGGCTTTGTCCTGGCTCAGGGAGGCGAGGGCTGAGGGCACAGGCGGGCGGGAAGCTGGGGGGAGGTGACCATACAACTTTGCAACTTGGCAGTGAGTAGAGGGGGCCTAGCCAGCCCCTGGAAAGGGGTGTCTGTGTGTGTGTGTGTGTGTGTGTGTGTGTGTGTTTGCGTGTGTGAGGAAGCCTAGCATCTAGTCTCAAGCTCTCTGGGAGGACAGCCTTGATTCATCAGCCTCCCTTCCCTCTTGGGATCCTGCTTCTTCTCCAAGGTACATCTAGAGGAGACAGTTGCAAGCCACTTCCTGTTTCACCTTGTTTCTGGACCAGGGGTCTCCATGGTGACACTAGCAGCCCTCCCCTTCCCATCACCCCAGAAAGGATATGCTCATTCAAGATGTGCTGAGATTTGCATCATTCCTGCTGCCTTGACCCCAAGGCATCTAAAGTCTCTTTCCAAGAATCATTTGAGGAGTGTATAGTGTTAGGGTCACTGGCTTTTGGCAGATGAACACACAAAAGACACTGTCACACCATCAGCAGGAGAGGGATGGCCAGGACGTTGCACAGTCAGCTTAGCCCTGAAGCACAGGGCTCTGGGTAGGCTGGGGACTGGAGGTTGGCTTGACTGACTTGCCCTCTCTGCCTTTCCGCTGAGGCAGGGGCTCGAAGTCCAGGGGCTATCACAGTGTTGATGGGAAGGATGTCTTCTCAGGGATAAGCTCATTTAACCCCCCCATGCATTGGATTTGGAACAGTGAGAAGGAAGACTGGCTCTCTTATGCCAAGAGCTGGGCCCCCCTCCTTCTCTGCCTTCCCATTGTATCCGGGGGCTCGAGTTGGCAATGGTAAAGGCTCCCGTGCTCCCTCTGCATTAAAATGCAGAGAAGCAGGGCTGCTTGCTGGCAAGAGGCCAGTGAGGGCTGCTGGGTCACCTAGTCCTGCAGGCTTTGCTCCAGGCAGGTTGTCCTTCGGTTTCGTTTGCTTGGACTCTATTGGATTCTGGAGGAGTTTTGGCTTTCATGTGCTGAACTCGAGGGGGGTGCTTTGGGAGCTTTTTTTGGTGGGGGGTGGTGGCTGGGATTCAGAATGCATGGAGATGAAGCTCGGGACTTGTGAGCTTCTCAGAAGAATGCATGGCCAGGGTTGGCTCCCTTTTTGCCTTAAGCAGAGGTGGAGAACCCTGACGCAGAGTGAGGAGTAAGCCACACCCTTCCCCTCCCTTTCAAAGGAAAAAGCAGGCAGCTGGGGCTGTGCTGCCCAGGGACCAGGCAGCAGTGTGGTCCCATGCCCAGGTGACACCAAACCAGGCCGCAGGGCATTAGGAATGACCTCTAGAGGAATGGTCACACATTAGGAACTGCCGCTCTGGAGTCACAGAAGCAGCTCTGGTGTCAGATCTGGGTTCAAATCCTAGCTCTACGACGCACTAACTTTGTGACTTTAGTGAAATGACTTAACTTCTTTGTATCTCAGTTTTCCTTGTCTACAAAATAAGAACACTATCCACCTTGAACTTTTTTTGTGAGGAGCAAATAAAATGGTGGCAATTGCATGGAGATGCTTAGTAAGTATGGTGACTTCCTCCTAAATTTGGAAGCCAGGCAGGCTGTATGGTGAAGGTCAGGCCACTGGCCTTGCTAGCACTGTCCTAATCTTGTGAGATAACAGAGCAGGCACATGACTTCCCTTCGGGGGAAGAGGGCTGCTACAAGGCAGGGAGGCGTAGGTACTTGCACTGACTCTCCTTAATAGCTTTGCCAGGGGCCTAGGAATATTGACTGAAATTGTATTTCTCCTTCTAGCATAGAAGAATCTTTCCAAACAGCAGATGGACCAAGATTTATTTATTTACTTAACATTAACATTTAAAAAGATTTCATTTACCTTAGCAACATGAAAGACAACTGAGGTTACTGTTAAAACACGTAAAACCCAGAGACATCAAGACAGAAAAGATTCCCAGCCCCATTCTGGAGGTGGGGTGAGGGATCTGGGCCAGGCCTCCCACCTGGGCCAGGCTCTGCCATTAAGCTGAGACAACCTAGAGATAAGACAGACTCAGCCTCACCTCTACTGGGAGACAGCCTTAACTGCTCACAAGAAAGAGCTAGATTGTACTGGGGACTGGTTCCTGACGACTCATCAGGAAGGTCAGTTGGTTCTCTCTTCAGCAGGTAGCTTAGCACCCTTCTGGAGAAGACAGTAGTAGTCTGGGGCTGGGGGCTGGAGACGGAGTTGCCAACATCCAACAAAGATTCCCTCTTTTTCAGTGACACACCGACACACTGTTCCTTTTTTTCAACAGCAAGAAACCCGAAAATCAAGAGGAGTCATTAAAAAACCCCTTCTAGGCTGCAACCTGAAAGCATCTCTCAAGCCAGACCGGGGCAGAGATGCTGAGTCCAACTTCAGTGGGTCTCTTCTTCAATGGGGGAGCACCCAGAGAAGAAGCTGGTGTTGCTAGCCAGAGCTCGTTTCTTTTTCTTCCCTGGAGCTTTATTTTCATGGGATTCTGTTGCTACATATTTCGACTCTGAGAGGCCAAGGGAGGAAGCAGCTGGAGCCATCTTCTTTAACAGCACCTGCTCCACATCACACATCTCTTTCAGGATCTAGGGAGGACAGAGATAGGTATGACTTGATCTGGGGTAGGGACAGAAGAGGCTCAGTGAAGCCTACTCACGACAAATGCTTAGCACACTCCCGGTAGCGCAAGGTGACCTCCAGGATGGCTCTGTTGAAAAAACCAGACTCTGGCCTACACCTGATTCCAGTTCCCAGCAAGATGACTGTACCTTTGCCTGCTTTTCTCCCATGGCTCTGTCAGTTCTAATGCAGAGACGGACGCTCGTACATTTGGAAACACGTGCCTTTTAGCCTACATACCTTGCTGTTGGGAGTGGCACAGACAGGGTTAAAGAAGCTCAACCCTGGGGTCACCTCTGTGGGATCCTCTAGTTTGAAGGAACCTTCAGAATCCTGAGTCCGCTCAACAGTGCCCAAGCTCTCCTGAGAAGCAAGCAGACAGGCATATTAGAAATTCCGGTACTAGGGTTACAAAATCAGTCTGCTCCCTTCAACCAGTGAGGTACCAGCCCAGAGGGTCGCGTCAGTCAATCTAAGCAAGTCTTAGGGTGACCCTGCATGGGGAGGTTGCAATGCTCAAAGGCAGCCTCTGAAGGCAAAGGACTGGGTAGGAGAGCGGACAGGACACATCACGAGGCAAGGTTTAAAACAAGGCCAAGTGTTGGTCATTTCTTTGCTTAATCTCCACTTCAGAGTCTGCAATATCCTTTTTATCATTTCTTCAGGATGCTGCCTATATTAGCCTTTCTTGCAAAGAAGGAAACTGAGGCCAAGAAAAAGAAGTTGGTTAGGTAACAAGTTGACTTTGGTAGAGCCTGGAGTAGAATTATAGCCTGTTGTCATGGAAACAGAACTGGATTAAAAGTCAAGGAAGCCTGAGGTCTAATCTTACCTGTCATGACCAGCTGTATAATATCAGGTGAGTCACTTAAGCTTACCTCTGGGCCTTAGTTTCCTTCTGTACAAAATCAAAGTACTGGACTAGGTCAGTGGTTTTACAACTGAAATTCTAAGAGGAAACTCAATATACAAAGACATAAGGAGCAAGTTGCTTTGGTTGGCATGGGGTCAAACTAAATTGGGCCACATGCCTCCGCCCGGAAGCACTTCCATGGAGCCACTATAGGACTCTAGCACCCAAACTGAAAAAACCATGGGAATAGAGACTATTTAAGGTCCTTCTACAATGCTACTTCTACAATTCTTAGCCTGACCTCTAGCTTGCCACTTTAGTCCTCTAATGATTATCAACCTTAGAAGTCTTTCAAATGGAAGACCCAGGGCAAAAGTGTTCCCACGTAGATGTTCAAGAAATGAATGGTGAACTCGTCTTGCTAGAATTACTATGTATCACACAGAGAGCAGTAGGAATGAGCTTTCGCCCTGGGCACAGGTAGGCCTAAGGCAAGTACGGGGATCCGGCCTGCTTGGCGCTGCCCTTCTCAGTATACATTTTGTTTCCCTGAGATTGCTATTCCTGGGAGCAATATAAGGAGAACAGCTACAAGTTGACTTGGCTCAATACAGTGACTGTTAGAAAAGACCAAGTTCCTGTGGGTCTTTTCCTAGAGCCATGGAATAGCTGGTTCCCACAGAAAAGGTCTAAGTAACTAGTATCTCAAGATATTAGAAGGATTCATTTCCTTCCTAGAAGCTGCTACCTCAGCACGTGGCCCTTACGGTTCCAGCTAAGCCTCTGGACTAGTTTGATCTTGCGTGTCTGTGTGTGTGTAAATGCTTGCTTTCCTGTCTTTTGTTCCCGCCTTACAAACTGTATAGAAATTGTACAGCCAAGGCTGAGGGTGGAGAGCTGCATATCTGGGAATCTCCTGGGAAGGCCTGTGGTTTCTGAAGGGGTTGTGTGGACAGGCCAGCATTAAGGAAGACGGACTGAGAAGCGAAATGTCTTTTTCTGGTTGCAGAGGGAAGAAAGCTAGGAAGGGCTGCACAGGAGACTCCAGGTTTCAGGAAGGTAGAAGAAAAAGGCAGAAACTGGTGGGAGATCTGGAGGGACAGTGAGGGGACAGCAGCACCAATCCTACCTTGCCTTGCTGACGGTTCCTACACTTTGTGGGGTCACAGCTGCAGTCCACTCCACAGTCTGATTTTTGTCTCCTGCACCCACACTGCTTGTTCCCACACCAGCCCTTGCAGGAACACTGCAAAACAGGTTTGTAGAAAGACCCGTTACTGAAAGAGTTAGAAGGCTAGTTTAAAGTACCTCCCCTTCATTTGCAAGCCATTCTGGAAAAAATGGAAAGTAATCATCAACTTTACCAAGCTTCCATCTCCTCAGTCATCTCTCTCTCTTTTTTTAATGGAGGTGCTGGGGATTGAACCCAGGACCTTGTGCATGCTAAGCATGCGCTCCACCACTGAGCGATATCCCTCCCCCTATCAGTCCTCTCTTCTTAAGTGAAACAATGATCACCAAGAACCACCACAGGTTTTCTAAGAACAAGTCATGCCAGACACTTTGGATAGTATACTTGAAAGACAGATTGGAGGGATCTCATAATAACGCAGGGCAACTGACAAAGATTCTCATGACAATTTTGTGGAAGAACTGTGAGCTGGATGGTAGCAGAGATAGGTATATCTAAGGACTGAGTATAGTTACTCAGTATCTTTAGATCTGCCCAGCTGTACTTTCATCCAACTCACAGTTCTACAGTCTGTTTAGTGTCAGCCTGGGCTTTGCTCTCAGCAGTTTAATCATTAAACATTTTAATAAATCACTGGTGATATGAAACAAAATCATTCACATTTGTATAGCACTTTGCAGTTTTCCAAGTACTTTCATATATAGAGATGCAAAATGTCATCTGAATCTCATAACCAGTCTACAAGGTAGGCATATTTATCAGTTGTAATGATGACACAAAGCTGGAAGGATGATTAATAAGTAAGATAACAGAATTGCAATTCAAAAATATTTTGATAGGCTGGAATTATGGGCTGAAAGTAGAAAAATAAGTTATAATGGGGATAAATGTAAGCCTGGCATTTAAGTTTCTCTTAAATCAGCCATATAAATATAACATAGGGGGGATCTGGCTTAAAAGTATTCTGTGCCAAAAGGGCCTGGTGATTTGAGGTATCAGCAAAGGTCATGAGTCAACAGTGTGAAATGGCTGTGAAAAAGCCAATCAGTCAGGCAGAAATTTGGAGTTGAGAAATCACAGGGAGTGACTGCTTCACTATACCCTGGGTCTGTCAGACCCCATTTGAAATAATGTACCTTATTTTAGGGCATTCTAATTTTTTTAGGCATCTAAAAAGTAGAGACAATGAAAAAACCCCACTCACATCCCCAACCCTTCCTTGATGAGTAAAATACAGATATAACTGAAGCCTCCTGCCTTCCCTTTCCTGATCCCATTCACCTCCTTCCCTCCCAGGGGCAGTCTCTTAGATTAGGTGCTTATTATTCCCATGCAGGTCTTTTTCTACGTATGAGCTTTTATTAAAAAATAAGAGATTATCTTACACATTTTGAAACTTAATATACATTTGAAACCTTACATATAGATTATACATTGATGCACGTAGCTCCTATTTCACTCTTTGACTCTATGAACATGCCACAATTTATCCATACTCCTCATAGGGCCATATTTCACACTTACCAACAAGGCTGCAGTAGTACTAGCTGACAGTAATGTGTTCCAGGCACCATTATAAGTGCTTTCCATGTATCAAGCCCATTTCATCAATAAGTATGTTTCCTTGCACACACATTCAGGAGTTCACTGGGCATATATGTTTAACAAAGAGGACATTAAACAAAAAAAGGGGCAGGTGACCAGCATTATAGGAAGTGATGTTATAAGTGGTGGAAGAAAGTGGGAAAGCTTGGCTTGGAACAATCACAGGTGGCAGAGCTCACAGAACGATGGATTAGAGTCAGTAGAGCCTCAGTGATGATCTAAAGCCTGATTTGATATATGAAGTCCCTCTCTAACATCCCTGGTCTTATCCAAAGCTCTATTTATCCTGAGGTGATAATAGTTTCCATGTAACTTCTGACCTCAGGACCCAATTCTGCCATCTGGAATAACATGGAATGAGTTTAACCCCACTTTCACAGCATAGCTGTTCAAACTCTGAGCATCATTTTCACTCCCCAGTCCCGTCCTGTCCAAATCCTCTCAAAACTAAATATATTTCTCTTCCTCAGTGATTTGCCACATGACATGGTTTCCAAGAATCCTCATCATCTTGGCTATACACCAATTTGTCCAAGTTCATCTTTAATGGTGACATCCAGAAATAAGCATAACTTTCTAAATGTGGTATGATCATCATGAAGCAGGTTGAGACAAACACCTCCCTTGTTATGAACTCAACAGTTCTGTTAATGAGTCCTAAAATCACAGTAGCTTTTTCCCCTTGTCCTTTCTTTGTGGATTTGTACCGCCTTTACAGTTCAATTCAAGCCCTCAAGTCTCTTTCATATGACAACCGTTACCATTGTTCTGTGGTTGTGAAGGTAGAAGAAACCATTTAAACATCTTTTCCCCCCTAGATTATGAGAATAATATGTGTTACTTTACAAAATCTGAAAATAAAAAGCATGATTTTTAATATTTAATGGTTGTATAGAGTATTTCATCACGTGGCAATGTCAATTTACTCAACCAGTTCCCTAATGTTAGCTATTAAGACTGTTTTGAGAGAAATTGTTTGCCATTATAAATCATGTTACAGCAAATATCCTGGTACATAAATATGATCCAAATCCTACCATGAGTGACAAGGCCCTCCACACCTGCCCCTGACTACCCCTCTGACCTGACCTTGTACAACACTCTCCCACTTCTCAATACCCTCCAGCCCACTGGCCTTTTCAGCCGCTCCTTGATAAGCCAACCTCATTCCTGACCCGAGGCCTTTGCCTTTACTGCTTCCATTTCCTGATTTTTCTCTCCTGACATTCTTCTGATTTTTTCCTGGCTTAGTCCTTCACTTTGTTCAGATCTCAGCTTAAGTATCTCCTCCTCAGAGAGGCCTCTCCCAAGCACTCTTCTAAAGTACTCTTTGACTACCCCATCATTGTCTACAACTTAACTATATTTTCTTTTTCTCTCTTACCACTATCTAAAATTATTTCGTTTTTCTGTTCACTATGTGTCTCTCTCCACAAGAATGTCTTCAGTTTCATGAGGCCAAGGATCTTACCTGTCTTGTTTATTGTATCCTCAGAACCTAGAAGCAGTGCCTGATACATAGTTTGGCGCTCAGAAAAGATTTGTAAATCTTTTTACATATCAGTGATTATTTCCTTAGTATAAGTTCCTATGTTTATAATAACTGGGCCAAAGAACAGGAACATTTTAAAGGCTTTTGATACATATTTCCAAGTTGCCTTCCAGAAAGATATACCAATTTACATTCCTAACAGCAATAGACAGGAATGCCCATCTTAGTCACCCTTGCCAACACTGGATATAATTAAAAAAAAAACTTTGCTGCTTTGAATAAGACAGAACAAAAGACAGACTTCTATGACATGTCCTAGAGACACCTCACCAGGATGACACTGATCCATCGATTGCTATAAGCTGAGTATGGTCCTCTGATCATTTACACATTTCTCTGTATGCCTCAGAAACACTACATTACCCTGTTCACGTGTCTTTACTTTATTCAAAGGGATAATAAGATGAGAGTGGTACCTGAAGGGCTGTCATAAGGAAGAACTATTAGACTTATAGCCAAGACTCACTGAGATGATTTATAGGAAAGCATACTTAAGCTCAAGAAGGAACAACTTTCTAACAGTTACTTGGAATACAATGGGCTGCCCCGTGCGACTGTGAGCTTCCCCCTACTAGACTGCTTGTTTTCAAGCAAGCAGAGGCTAGGTAAATAGCTGGTAGTAATGTTATAGAATAGTCATGACATACATGACAGATGTACTCACATGAATGCCATGTGCACTAGTTATAACTTCATACTATTTGCTCACCCCAGGACACAGATCAGAACAAGAGAAGGAGCAAGACCTTGCCACAGACATAATCTCAATATGATGTATGTGGTATGTGTGTGTATGTGCGTACATGTGCTGTGTATCACAACTGCTAGCAACCCACCAGCATGTCCCAACACCATAATTGAGAACCACTATAATAGAGATTCTTTATATAGTGTGGGAAGTAGAGATGAAAGACCTCTGGGGTTCCTTTAAGCCAGTGGTTCTCAACCCTGGCTGCAGAGAATAAATCTCTGGGGAGCTTTTCAAAAAGGTCAGGTCCCACCTCAGATCAATTGAATCAGAATATCTAGGGGTGGGGTCCCAAGTTCCCTGTGTTTAAAAAGCTCCCTTGGGGATTCTAATGTGCAGCTGGGGTTGAGAATTATTTCTTTAGAGTCTGTAATTCTTTTAGCACTGATTTCGGTGTTGCATTATATCTCAGAATGACATGATGTGGTAAAAATTTTAACATAAAGAATACTAGGCTAGGAATTAGGAGACTTGGGTTCTAGTCTTATAGTGAATACTTGGCATGACCTTGGACAAGTCACTCCACCCAAATTCATCTCCATTCTTTCATTACTAGAGGCCAGAATACCTACTTCCTATTTTCTGCCAAAGGGGACAAATAAGAATATTTGTAAAAATGCATACAGTGCTTTAATAACAACACCTGCATGATATTTTATCCTTCACAGGGTGCTTCTGCATATACTCCTTTTAACTTCTCAGATACCATAACACCATATAAAGGTGGTATTACTAAAACCCATTTATTAAAAACAACAATAACAAAACCCCTTTATACAATTTTGACTGTTACTTTGACTTGGGGTATTAGTGCTGGAAGAGACCTTATATATCACTATTCTAGTCTCATCCTTTCATTACAGAAATAAGGCATCTGAGGCCCAGGGAGATCAAGTGACTTGCTTAAGGTCATCCAACTGAACAGTGGCAAAGTCAAGACTAGAACTCATGTCTACCTGGCTTCTAAGCTATCACTTTTTTCTTTACTATAGTGCATGGCATATCCCTCAGCATCTCCTTAATACATATAGGAAACACAGCTGAATGAGGAAACCTACTTTTTCAGCATTAGCTTCGGACAAGTCATCATTTGGTGCCTGCTGCAGTCTCCTTTGCAGATACCTAGTAATTAATACCAGCCCGCTTCAACTGGGTTGAAGCAAGAATAATCAGGATGGCCTTCATGCAAAGCGTCAAGGGCTACAGCTGATGTGTCTACGAACAGTCTGATCAAAGGGCAGTCACAGCATCCATGTACTTCGAAGCTGCCGAAAGGGAGAAACTAGATTGTGTGCCAACTTGCTCCCCTTAAAGTCAGTTCTATTCTCAAGTTAGAGAAATCGGAAAAAGCCTAGAAAAGAATCCTCTCAGTGTTTTAGACATAGGATTTATCACTGATAGCAAATATTATTTACTTGCAATTTTTGTTCTACTTCTCTATTTCCTTTCTAAGCTTAAGGCAACAGTGCTATTACACACACACACACACGCACACACACACACAGTGTGTTTGTATGATAAGCTTTCCTTGAGGACAAGTATACTCATATTTGCTTCCCATTTGGAAACTCCATCCCAGGGTCTTTAGGTCCTCTACCATTTGCTTCTGTGTGTACTTCTCACCTCTGCTTCCTATTACTTGGCTGACCTCTTTATCAACATTCAGCTTATGCCCTGCACTTCAACCATAGTAGACAGTCCATAAATGTTTGTTGAGTAAGTGAATGAATGTCAGACATGTTCTGCTCCATTTTCTCTCGGGGTCCCAACTCTGTCCTGCCACTGCCTCTACTACCAAGTCTTCACAATATCTTATTCATTGTGCCAGAAATGTTCTCCCAGTTGCTCCCAAGACTGTATTTCTTTCTGTCTTATAACACAGCATGTCATCTCTTTCATGGCATGTTCTTAAAATATATCTACTTGGTTTGGCTTTATAGTCACTCTTAAAACCCCCTCAGTCTAACTCTCTGAGAGGAATATGCTGAGGTTCTAGGATGTGCTCTTATCTCCTTGCCTTGTTTTCCCATTAGATTGTAAGATATCTGAGGCTAAGGATGAGCTCTTAGTTCCACTAAGAGCACATGGTATGCTGCATTCCTGATGACCTTCGAAATGCTTAATGCCACCACAACTATCTATTCCTCATGACCTGCTTCTCTCTGGTGCTGTGGCTTTACAAGGCTCAGTTCCCCATGTAGTGTGCTATCAGCTAATGAAATCGAGTAACCTTCCAGGAATCCAACTAAGGTAATTTGTGAAGTGTTCTCTTTAAGTGGTATGTGGCTGCAGGGCACAGTTGGGATAGTGGTGAACTGTAGGTGCCTGGGAAGTTAATGTTTTAAAATAAAACATCTAGGTTGGATAATTATATAGGACTGTCATTGTGTAAGTAAATAAAGCATGCCTCAAAGTCAGATTAACTAACTAACTAGCCTTAACTTGGTGTGTTCCCACTCAGCTTCTGGTCTGTAATTTTTACTGACATGACTGTGATGTGGTAGAAACAAAATGGACTTGGAGTCAGAATATTTGGTTTCAAGTCCTGACTGTCACTTGGTTTTATGACATTAGGCAAGGTCATTTCCCTCCCGTGTGTCTCAGATCCATCTGTAAAATTCAAATAATAGATACCTCACTGGATTTTTTCACGACAGTGAAAAGAGGTAACATATGAGAATGGTTTATAAACTGTAAAGTGCTATAAAATGTGAAGGATTATTATGATCACACTGGAACCAGTTTCAATGAAACGGTATAGAACACTACCACCTGTTTAGACTGGTAAGAACGTGAAGACATGAAGAGAACCACCCTGTGCACCCAGGCAGCCCTCGCAACTAGCCCCAGGGGCCGAGGTGTAGGGTCTGGGGCTACATTCCCACTCGCAGTGAAGATTAATGACTAGAATCCCTGGAAGAGAGGAGAGCTGCCTCCTACCCCTTGGATGTTCTTCTTGGACATCTTAACTAATTTGGTTGGCTTCCATTCCTCATCATCCCCATCACCACCATCACCATCACTGTCCTCAGGCTCATTCACAGAATGTTCTGAAGAATATTTTAGATCTTCGATGTCCATGGTTTGCTCCAGGAACTTTTCTTTAAAACGGGAAGGTTTTGGCTAAGAAAAAAAAAATGTATGGGATGGTTATTGAATTAAAACAACAACAACAACAACACATGGATCATATCTTCCCAAGTAGCTGCTGCCAGCTATATTCTCAGAGCAGAGATTTCAGACTCCCTCAAATATACCCCACTTGGCTTTACCAATCAGAAGAAATTCTGCTTTAGCCTTTGGCCTCACCGAGTCTTTGAAGGAATAGAAACTGAAGAGACAGAGGCTGAGCCATCTGAGGGAGGAGGGAGGGCCTCATGATCTGATGAGTATCTTTGGATGGACAGCTGAACACTGTTCTTTTCTCAGGCTCCTCCTCCTCAGTTGTGTTACACAATGCCTGTACATGGCCAAAAGTCAGCCTCTTAGGGAGGAAGGATGCTGATTTTCCTCAAGATTTTCTCTGGGACTTTAAGGAAAATTGAGATGCTAGAATTTGGGAATTTTAACCTCAACCTCTTCTAAAAGGCGATTTTATTAGTACACTCACCCTAAATTTTGGCTATGCGAAGGTATCACAGGCAATGAGCAGTTTACCTTAGGTGGGATATATTCGAAAGAAGAGTCTGGAGATAGAAAAGTATCCTTAGGAAGATGAGATTTCCGTCTGCTGGCTACTTGGAGAAGGGTCAATTTCTATTTGAAAAGAAGAGACAAAGTGTATATTGCAGAGCAGCTTCTGGGAGTGTTCATAGCTAAAACATAAAGATTCCTAAATTAGCTTAATTTTAAGCTGTAGCAAAGTGAGGCAGGGTAATAGTAAAGTAAGTTGAAGGACTCCCACTTTACCAGATCAGTATTAGATTCAGAAAAGAGCAAATTTAAAAATGTGTTTATACAATTTGAAATGCACATGACTATATTACATGGAAACTAGATGTAGACCTCATAAAATAGAGCCAAGTCATTATACTCAGGGTTGCTCCCGAGCACTGGCCTCAGTTACAACAGGGTCTCCCAGGGCTTATGAAATGGGTGGGAAGCCATACTACCTGCTTCATGATTTCGTTCTCTCGGAGAAGCTGCTGATTTTGCTTACACACTCCCCACATCTTCTCAAGTTCTTCATCCTATTTCCAGATAGTGCAGTGATAGGTGGGGTTATTTTGGGCACTACATGTGAGTTACCAAACAACTCACAGAGATAAAAACATACTACTGCCAAGTTGCTGGCAGCAGATGGTTTTCGCACAGCAGGCACTGGCACCCAGAGAAATGCCTGATTCCCACCAGTTTCTAGGTGTCCTGAATGCCACCTCTAGTCCAACGCTCCCAAGCAGCCATGATAGCACTCGCAAAAGTCATGGGCTCTGCCCTACGTGCCTTTCTTATTCTTTTCTATTTTCTAGCCTCATATCCCTTCTTCACATCAGGATGCCTATAAAGAAACCCACACAGAGAGTTAGCTGTGTCTCTAAAGTCTACAGATGCTTTTTGTCCTTCTCAACGCAGATTAAGCAGTTTTTTGCTACTCTTATAAGACTGATGAAAATTCCTGGCACTTAAGACAATTGGATTCATGCATACGACATAGACCTTAACAAGTTTGGTTATATCTTCGATGGGAGGTGCCAAGGAAATCTTAGAGACTGCTGGTTCATGAAGAGATTCTAAGTTGGATAAAATAGTGTTCTAACATTCTACTAAAGGGTGTGGTGTTCCCAGCCTCTGGAAGAAATTCAGACCCCAGGCATTTTACAAATACATCAGGTCTCAACTCAGATCAGGTACAGGAAGAGACAGCTAAATGCCCCTAGGGTTCTACTGGATGATTTAATTTTCTCAACTCCTTACAGCTCAGGGCCGAGGCAAAGAACCAGGAGGCCTCAAAGTCTGGTATGGAATCTGTACTGTCTTCTCTGTGTCCAAACGGAGGTTATTCTATGTCTAGCTAAATCCTAAGTATCCCGAAATTGATCAAATAGGGCTAATAATGCAATAGATAGAGGCTGCCATTATAAATCTTTTTCAGTAGGTCATTATTCTTTTCTGCAAATACAATGGTCTAAACCAGACAGGACTCTCAGTCAGGCCTGTGGACCCCATCTCTGGAGACCTTTGCCTCATCACCATACCTGACACTTCAGGGTGTTCAGCAGCTGTTGCTCCTTTTCACTGACTGACTCCTCTAGCTGCTTCTCTGCCATCTGGCTTTGCTGCAGCTGGCTGAGGAGGTACAGCACCTAGACAAAGAGACAACCCAATGGTGCCAAAGGAGTAAGAGGAGAATGTAATTTTGGTTTAGTCCAAGTACTGATCCAGATCATCCAGATCATTCTTCTGTGATTCCCAAGTAAATTGTTCTCTTTTGCTCTCATGGCTTGAAGTGGTAAGCACAGCCACAAATGTCATCAGCATGTTCATCTTGGTATTAAAGTTGGAGGCTAACAACCATTGTCACTGGTATATGTAAACTTAGACAAGTCATTTTTCTGTTTCTGATTTCTTATTTGCAAAAATTGGAGAAGACTACATGGTCTTTTGAAGGAAACTTTATACCCTCCCCACTATTTTTCTTCAACTAACAACAAAAAGCAATGATGGTTTGTTTTTTGGCATAGCTTCTTGGCTTGCCAGTTTACCTTCTCTTGATGCTGTTGCTCCACTCTCACCAGCTCTGCCTGTAACTCTGTCTCCATTTCAGCAAAATGATTTCGTTCTTCAAACAGCATCTTCTGCATGTCAGCACAGCTGGCCTTGTTCTGTTTCAGGCTGCTTTCAAGCTTGCTGACCTGTATTTTGGAGGAGACCAGCTGGAAGGGATAAAAGATCAGTTTATTTGGAGAATGGCCACCTTTTCCCATTCATCAGGCAGGAAAATGTCAGCTTTCTCGAAATGGCCTGACAAAAGTTCTTTCATATCTAAGTTCATGTCATATGGATTCTACCATTGAACAGCAACAATACTATCCAAGCTAAGAGTTTGGTAGTTGAGATCTGTTGATCTATCTTAGAGCTAGAAGCCACCGCTAAGGTCATTTGACCTCTTGCTCTACCTCAAGGCTAGAATAAATCTAACACAAACGTATCTGACAACTCCAAATTCTGATATTCAAGAAGTTTTTCTTTAATTTTAAAGAGAAATCCATAGGACACACCCTTACGGTTAATTATGTCCCATTTCAGAATGTCTTGTGTTCATGTTGGAACTTGAAGACACATTAGCTGAGACTGCAGCTCTGCCTCTTCAAGCCTCTTCAGCATAAGTATCTTATGCTGGCCTAGTTTTATATTCTCTACTAGCCAATCATAAATACCAGTGTTCACATGACTAATTGGGATTTCCTCAGTAGGATAAATCTGCTAACCCAACACAAAAATGTATACAGGATAGCATTGCTCAAACTTGCAGAGTCAGAGTTTGTATGTTTGCTTCAAGTGAAAATGCCTCAGTCACTAGAGGTGATCAACTTTAATTCCTCTTGTGACAATGGAAGATGATACATTATTTTAAGGTTAGTGAAGATGGATTTTTCTTAAGATGAATCTTTACATGTCAAGGGTTTTCTCTTTCCTAGATTATGTCTTAATATTTTTGAATATACTTCTCAGGTATTTTAAAAAGAAGTACAGTATAATAGTTTATGTTTGGTCAGTGGCCTCCTGATCTTTTCATAATAATAACAGTGAACATTTATTGAGCACTTGCTATATTATATGCCAGACATGACAGGTATCAATTTGCACGTCATATATTTTTCTAAGTGACTGGCCTGTACTTGCTCACACTAACCTTTACCCATGAAACTATTTCTCTAATGTCAGTGTTGTTGTGGTTTCTACCACAAAAAGTGGCAATAACGCTATGACAGTGTTCCAGGCTAACATTTTATTTCAACCTACCAAGCCAGACCCCTAATCGTTAATAGGAAGAGTGATGTTTACCTCTCCAATTAAATATTTCAGGGCACACTTGGCTTCCAGAATGGTAGCAATATTCTCCCAGCGGTGTTTTGGCCTGTCTTCACTTTCTGCATCCAGCAGTTTCTGTTGTAGGTCGGCAATCTGAGCACTCCTTCAGGGAAAGAAACAAGCCTTATTGCTAGTAGCCTTAACACCAAGGAGAGGGGAAGAGCTCTGAGGAGAAACTTCAAGTAGTCTTGTGGGAAGAGGTATCAGTTAAACGTCATTTAAACAATGATTGAGTCATCTGGTTAGGATTTTATGCAGTATCTCAAATCCTGTTACAAAGGGACTCTAAGATGATCCAAAGGCTTTCATTTTATTAGAGACTGGTCAAAATTAGTGGGTTATATAGTGGGACTTAGAAAGACTTGTTTTAGTGAGGCTTTTGCTGTAGTGCGTTGACTATAATGTGACTTCCTCTTGAGGCCATATAAGCTCAAATTGTGATATGGTAGCTCACCCACGCAAGGACATGATTCAGGTTAGAGACCTGAAGGAAAAAAATCTCAAAAGAACAAACAGGTAGATGCTCTTTGCTGGAATCGAACACCAAATTGATACCTATGGATGGTGTTGTGAGAGGGTATCTTGGGGTGCCACAGGACTGAGAAGTTTTTAAGAAAACTAGATACTATGACCTTGGTTAGAGCTTCCAGATAGTTCATGATCAAATATGGCTTGAGACCAAGATCTACACAATATTTCAGTTTCATTAATAGTTTCCTTCTCAAATTTGCTACACGTCCAGTAAGAGGGAGTAAACTGGCAAGTGCGTAACATGCAGTGCTATGTAAGGGACTATAAAGAAAAGGGATACTAAAATAATATAAGATAGTTGTTTTTTTTGTTGCTGTTTTTTAGGGGGAGGTAATTAGGTAAGTTGTTTGTTTGTTTGTTTTTGAATGGAAGTACTGGGAATTAAACCCAGGACCTCGTGCATGCTAAGCACATGCTCTACCACTGAGCTAAGCCCTCCTCACTAAGATAGCAATTCTTAAATTTTCAGGTCTCGGGACCTTTTACACTCTTAAAACTTACTGAGGACCTCTAAGAAATTCTGCTCATATATGTTACACCTATAGATACTTACAGAAAAAGTGAGGAAAAAATTTTAATTCACTTAAAAATTATAATAACCCATTATATATTAACATATTTTATGAAAAATAACATTTTCCAAAATAAAAATTTTTTAGTGAGAAGAGTGGGATTGTTTTACATTTTTACAAAACTCTGTAACATCTGGTTTAATAGAAGACAGCTATTCTCACATCTCCTTCTGCATTCAATCTTTTGTGACATGTTCTGGTTGATGGAAATGAATATAATCCAGTCTCACATAGGTAGGTAGTTGAACAAGGGAGTAGAATTTTAATAGTCTTTTCAGATAATTGTGGATATTCTTCTTTGAGACCACACCAAAACCCAGCAAGTTCCTTAAAAGTTAGTTGAAATGTGGTTACTTGCAATCTGAATGGATCTTTTAATCACACATAATTCTGTAACCTGTCATTTGGACAACATCAAGTCATGTAGAGCCTTCAAATGTTAACACATTTCATTACACAGAATAAAAAAATCACTATCATTAATATCAGTCTCATTAGAAAAGTTACAAAAAACTGTCAAGTTTACGGTGGCAGATACACATTTTCCAAAATTGTAAGTTTTGCTTGGAAGCTCAAATTTTATCTTTGGTGACAAACACTGGCAGCTGTTTTCCTTGAAGTGACAGGCTCACTCTGTTCATTTTTGAGAAAACGTCTGCCAAGCACCCAAGTTTGAATATCCATAGTTTGTCTGTTAGTCGTTCTTTCAAGTAAAAACGATGTTCACAGAAAAGAGAGGCCTGTTGAGCTCACACCTCAAATAATCGCACAAATGCTTTTGCTGGAGACGAACATCATCTTTGGCATCAGCACAAGTGCTTTATGTGCTCTTCCCAGTCTGTCACACAGAATATTAAAAAGATCTGAACTCAAGGGTCAAGATTTAATAAAATTAACAAATTTTACTGCTTTATCAAAGCTATTCTGAAG